>NC_137695.1:63738293-64338293 GCF_964034855.1 Anser brachyrhynchus
AGGAAAAAAAAGAGTCTTTTCTGGCTTGCAAGACTAGTTCACAGCATGCTGTCTTACTGCTGGCTGCATGTCAGCCGATGTGATACAGAGCGACCGTGGCAGAGCAGCGATGGCTGCTGTTAAACAGGGATCTGACTGGCAACAGCTGCCATGTCCCTTCAGATATCACAGACAGGTCCCTATTGCTGCATTAGGGTTCATTTCTAAAACATTTTTGTTTTTAAGGGCCTATCACTCCATAGAGAGGCAGGCAAGGGCTAGGAAACTGCTGCCTCTGATTCTCTTTGGGGGACAGGAAGGTGATGGGAACACATGGTGATGTCCCCAGAAAATGAGCCAGCGCCCAGCCCTGAGGAGGAACCTGTGTTACAAGCCATACTGCTGCTGTGCCTTCTGCAGTCTGGTACTGTCAATAAAACACAACAAAACATCCCTTGCTACAATGAGGAACACTCAGTAAATTACATGAAAAGAGGAATGAAATTTCAGCAAGAGGCACTAGCTACTGGCTTCACCAAAAAGTCATGGGTCTCCACATCCACCTTAAAAGGACTGCTCTCATCAGGGTGAAGAAAGATCAGTTTGTGGCTGAAATGACATGTGGAGCATTTTAACCCATGGCAGCTTACCAGCAATCTGCTCCCCACTTCTGACAGGAAAAACATTCAGCATCTTTAAGGGAAATGACTTAAGGGAAGAGTGGTGTCAGCAGTAATAATCAAATGATGGAGGGATTTTCTTGCAGCCTTGCTAGCACAGAATTTTGTTTTAAACTCTTTGGTTGTAATGAAAGAAATATCCTGAAGTCTGCACTAGGTATATCCCTTGGGCAATGCCATCAATTCAATGAATTTCTATAAAAAGATTAACCGGGGCAGTTGTAACATGTCCGTATTCCCATGCTAGATTGCTAATTACCTCCATTTGTTTTCCATAATGGACTTCTATCTCAGTGCAGTTTTTTTTACTATGAAAATTTGTCTCACTCAAAATGATAGCAAACCTGCATTCAAATTTGTCCCTCCAAGGGCAGTGTTGTATTTTCACATTTTTATACTCCTCAGGCACACGAGGCAGTGCCCAACACACAAGCTTATGCAATAACCTCATAAATCAAGTGGCTCCCATACTCAAATGCAAAGAAGCAAGGTCTCACACTCAGTTATACCCAGAAAAATCCAAAGGGATTTTACTGACTACAAGAGAGACTTGGGTAAGAACGGGTCTTTAGAATTTTCACATCTGGTTTCAGCACCTGCCAAATTTCTCAGAAGCTGCAGCACTGTGTTCAGTGTGGTTCAGCCTCCTCGAGGAAAAACAGACTGCTTCTTGGTCTTTTTAATAATTGCTGGTTAAAAGCTGCTTTTAGAAACACTGGCAGATTCATAAAGCAAGTACGAGTTGTGCCTTGGAGGACTGGCTGTGGCCATGGTGGTGATGGGGAGGAAAGAGCTGAGGGGCTGCAGACCTGCCTGGTGTGTGCAGAACCCCACAGCCCCTTTTTCTTCCCTCTGCACCCCAGGCAAATCCACCTCTGCTCCATGCCTGCCTCCCTCTACTTTTTCTTATTACTGAAGTCTCACGGAATTTTTCTTTTAAATCATGTTTTTGGAAACTCCACCTCCTCTCAACAGCAGACGGCTACACTCTGCATCACATTAGTGCTGTTATCTTCTCTTTAGCAAGGAAACATTCTGTTTGCATAATTTTGTGAATACGCTTTTGGATCATGTTAAAAGTCCAAAATTATCACTTACTGGTATTTTTTATTTTCTATCAAAAGAGGATATATGTCATTAATTGATTTTTCTCCTGTTTTTCTGAGGAATTAAATGAACCTGTAGTCACACTCTTGCCTAGCATTGAATGCAGAGAACCACAGTACAAACGCCTCTAGGTAAAAAATAGTATTAAGAAAACAGTGGCAATGACAAACTCACACATAGTTATGAATGAAGGCTGATCACTGCTGTTTTTAGGGAAGAGGTTGGTATCCTTTGGCCTGGGAAATGAAAGAACAATAAGAGAACACTGGTACCTAAGGAGCAAGCCACCAGCTCAGTGGGGATCAGTGAGAACTTTATCAGCAAAAGGGACAGTGAGACTTAGGGTGAATTATTGGCTACATTGGTTCCTGATACCCAGCTTTTACCATTTCGGATGTCAGTGATGTACTCCAGTGACATGTCTTGAGGTGAACTTGTGATCTGCTGAGATCACATAAGTGAAATAGCTGATGTCTAAACACTAATCTGTAGCAAAAGCAATTCAAATAACATGATAGATAAGGATTTTCAAGACATAATGATAATGACTGTAATTGCGTCTGAGATGATACATGGGTGAGGAGGACTCATCCACCGGTGACTAAAGCTCTGCTGGCAATTCATGATCTGTGTCTCAGATGTAGAGCACTGGCAGATTTAGGCTGCGTGTGAAGGCTAAAGCAATGCTGTGAAGGTATGGAAAATATGAAGCCTAATTATCATGGCTATGATGAGCCATAAGAATAATGTCCAGTACATTTATTGCCTAAACCACTAATAAAAATTTGCAATGGGTTGTTGTGGTACTGTAGGAAGGAGGACACAGAAAGCAAGAAAAAGACGAATGGCACATTCAGGGCAAGAAGCGAACATGGTGCTTTTATCAGTGGAGCTCACATGTATGCTTGGTATAGGGGTAATCAGTTAGCTGGGTAGAGAGTGAATAACAGATGTGTTGGAGAAAATGATAGGGGAAAAAATTGGCCCAGTACTTGGTAGTTCAGAGGGCATGAGGTTGTTATGTGGGGCAGTGTTTCCATAATTAAAGGGAATTGAGAACTCTGACTAATTTGGTGCGCGCGCACAGATGGCTGCATCTGCTTTGGCACACAGAGGCGCGCTGTGCCCAGGGACACGTGCTCTGCCAAGTGCCCACCGCGCACTTCCCAGAGACTCAGAAACCCAGCACAAAGTGTTCCGAAATTACACCACCAGGTGTGAGGAGCTTTGGCTGACAGCACAAGGCAGCTGGGAAGTTTAAACCTTGCTTAAAAAGCCTCTGCAGTCACCTGAAAACCCCGCTCAAGGGCTCTAAAGGGAAAGAGAGTTTTGAGTTGTCTTTAAAGTACTTAAGTCTATCGCTATTACACTGGCAGCTGCTGCAGTGCAGCTGGATCAGATCTGTAGAGTGAAGGAGATGGAGCTGACATCCACACTGAGCATGCAGGGGGTTCACTTCAGCAGGGTAATTCCCCCTGTAGTCTCAGCGCTGGCTGGCAGCTGCATGGCACGTGAGGTGGAGAGCACCTTCAGGCATCATTTGTAAGTGAAAGCTCATTCACTTGCTCCATGACATGAGCCAGAGAAGTAGGGGCCACCTGCAGTTTAAAAACACACTCGGGATGCGAACTGAACAGCTGAGGTAGGCATTAGCTGGAAGTGAGATTTTGGGCAGCATCACAGCCAGCCTCCCAGAGACTGCCAGGATGCCGACCCTTCATGCACCTCCAAGATACTTCCCAAGTGAGTCAGAAAGGGATGACAAAATGCTGGTCAGAACAGAGAAGGTGAGAGGTGAGGCCTTCCCTTCTGCCTCTCTGTTCCCTAGAGAGCGTTAAGATGGGAAGGTGAAAGAGCAGACTGCTCATCCTCCTCCTCCCCAGGGGAGCTGAGCCCCCATTTACTGTCTGCTTGGCAGATGCTCAGACAGTCAAAAACTGGGGGATATCCTGAGGTGAACTTCTATTGATGTGTATTACTTTGAACTGATGAATATTTCATTACTGGAGAGAAGGAATATGAATCAATAATTCAGGAGTAAGGAGAGGGAAAGAGCTGGGTTCGAACCACTGCTAGAGAATACATTTCACTTCAAAATGCTTCCCCTTTAAAACCCTGTGGTTTCTTCAAAAGACCACCTTAATTACAGACACCTACAATCTTTTCAATAAAATCTTAAAGCCAGTAATACTCGTTAGAGAAACAGCCATCCATTGCCCCCATGACTATAATCAATGAGCAAAATTTAAGGCATGGTTTCAAAACAGGATTTCCTGCTGCCTTGAGCAGGTGTGAGAATTGCGAACATGGAAATGCTGGTTGGAGGGGCCTTCTGGAGGTCATCCTTGACCCAGCCTCCCACCAGAGGCAAGGGAAGAGAGAAGGGAGAGAAAATAGCATTGGGAAATACTGGGAGAGGAAAGAACAAACAACAATTAATTGAAAGATATTGAAATAATTGCCATAAGATAAAGCCACAAGTAGGGAAATATTGTGTTCACTTGCATCAGCAATAATATTTCTGCTCTAATTTCATTTTAAATCAAGAGTGGATGAAAAAGGAGATGAAGGATTACTGATACAGGAAAAAAATAAAATCTTAGTTTTCCAATAAAGCAAAACAGATCATTGCTTCTACAGCATTAAGTTGAGATCTCAATTTCCAGCTATAAGTGTCTAGAATTTCTGGAATTTCAAAGGGATTAAAATAGACACATTTTGACAAAACCACACCTGTTTGCATGAAAATATTGGTTCAAACAATTTACTATTTGAAAAAAAGATGTTTTGAAATTTTTGAAATGTATGATTTCCAAAAACACACATTTCAAACCAAAATGTTCTGATTAATTATAATATATAATTATATAAAACTTTACAGACAGTTCTCAAATGTGCAAAATGGTGGTATCAGAATGAAACATTTTACCTCACTGCTCTATTTTTTTTTTTTAATGTGGATTGAAGCTTTTTTTTTTCCTCACAAATTGCACAGAATATTTTCCCAGCCTGCTCCTTTCCTTTATGTTAACTTGTGCAAGAAGAGCAATGTGTTGTGTTACTGTAAGCAGCACAACACTACACTGATGCACCATCGTGTCTATGTACAGCACTCAAAACATTTATCCTGTCCTAAAGGGAAAGAGATTTTATTATTCTGCTTTTAAGTACAAGACTTAATATTGCCAATATGCTCAAGAGCAATAACAGCTTTTGCAATCCCTTTGTACAACTTGCATTGCTGTAAATGCTCATTTGTTCAATAAGTAGCAGAACAAGGACTGGAATATCTCCTCTGATCTCCTCAAACAATTAAAGGTGGCCTGAGGTGTGTTCATTTTGGTGCATGAGGACTGCAGGAGAAGTACAGACATAAGTAGGTTAACTTTAAGCTGACAGGGTGCGCTTAGTTATTAAATAATTAAGTTTGCAAATAAAATCCTTACAGAACTCCAGCTAATTTCAGCAGCATCTGGATTTCACCTTGGGTGCTTTCACAAGGTACATATTTCTTTTTGCAGTGAAATAAAAAGCGAAGTAAAACAGACATTAGGTAGTTCAATATTTGGTACAGCTGAGAACAAGCCGATACACTTAAGCACTAACTTACACCTTCCCAATATCATACTTTGTCCACTCCTCATGGAAAAGCTCAGGGGTCTTAAGAGGAGGCAGTGAACTGGAGGAGCATATATCTGGTGTGCTGCAGGATCAGGCCCTCCACATCTCTGTGGAAGGACCTGAAACATTTAGGTATACAGGGGAGTAATGCCCATGGGTGATTTCTTAAGTAGTTCCATTCACAAAAAGCAAGTTGTTATTTAAGGGTGAACTGATCTCAGTTAATTTTAGGCATCTTCAGTAGAGATGCCAGCGTAGACCAGGGTCCACATCCAGCCTAGGGCTGTTGAAGCCCTCTCAGATGGTCACTTCACATTCTTTTATAAGCAATGGAAAGAAAAAGGCACTTTTAGGGTGCAGCTCATCCAGCCTGCTTTAAATGCCAGCCATCCTGAGCCACAACCCCAGTGGCAGTGACAAGTCCTCCCCTGACCGCACCACAAACACAGCTGCAGGCTCTGACACTTACACCAGTCTCACTTTATCTATCCAAATGGACAGGCTTCAAATTAAGAAAATAATGAGACCAAAAAAGCACCAAACTTCCAGTGCTTTCTCAGGTTTTCCCAGTTCCTTGAGCATCCCCCTCAAGGCTGGGGGAGCTGCTATTTTCCAAGGATCCTCCTTGCCTCCATGACTAAACTGCACCTTGTGTGCATTTCTTTTCACATAGCTTTGGTGGCTTTCCTTTGCAGATTCATTCACGGGACTCATAAACATAATGACTGACATCATCTGGCGCTACACAGGAGATTTCATGGCTCCTGATATTGTTTGCAGAGTCATCCGCTACTTACAGGTACAGGAACCACATGCTCCCCTATACGCCCAAGCTCACATGGCTTTGTGCCCCCACAGCAATAAACCCAAACAAAATGCTGTACAGACGTTTTGATAGCATCAGAAATGCTGAATGCTAAAGGTATTCATTTAAAGTTTAAACATGATTAATTAAAACGTATTAAATCCTTTAAATTTTGTAGACCAGAAAAAGATCTGGGTGAAAATACATCCCCTTCCCTTCCCTTCCCTTCCCTTCCCTTCCCTTCCCTTCCCTTCCCTTCCCTTCCCTTCCCTTCCCTTCCCTTCCCTTCCCTTCCCTTCCCTTCCCTTCCCTTCCCTTCCCTTCCCTTCCCTTCCCTTCCCTTCCCTTCCCTTCCCTCCCCTCCCCTCCCCTCCCCTCCCCTCCCCTCCCTCTCCTTTCCTCTCCTTTTTTTCTTTCTTTTCTCCCGTAAAAGCTTTCATATATTCCTAGAATATCCCTAGACCGGTACTATAGCTGGCATTATTTTCTGCAATATATGTGTCTCATTTCTGTCTTCTATACCTTCTGCCCCAGGTGGTCCTTCTATATGCTTCAACTTATGTCCTCGTGTCACTAAGCATAGACCGGTATCATGCCATTGTCTATCCAATGAAGTTCATGCAAGGAGGTAGGAGAATTTCCATGTCTTGCTATTGCTGTGGATAGTATTGTCTAGTTTCATTTTACTAAGAAAGTTTTCAAAATTATTAACCTTGTGCCATGAATTATTTATTCCTGCTGTAGCAATATTTGGACTCTGTTACATTTCTCCAAATGGCAAAAGAGTTGTGGCTTCAATATGTATTAAGCTGCACTTAGCCCTTGGCAATTTTTTATAAGCTTTGTGTTAGCAAAGAACGAAATGACATTTTAAAAAGTACAGGGGGTTCATTATCTTCCAGCATTTTGAGCAAAGTATTATGGGCAAAAGGTAACCCTTGTACAGCTAAGCTGTCTGTAGGAGATACAACAACTATATTACCTATTCACGTGAAAAAAAAAATTTGGATAGAGAATATATGGTATTGAGAATTGATATGATAAGAGAACTTCGAAAACTATAGCAAATAAGTTTGGATATTTATTCTGTTTTGAAATTCCATCTGTTATTTTTGCAGCACTCAAATACCCCTTGTCTGCTTAGCAATACAATTTAAAGAATGTGAGTTCTTTCCTACAGAGCTTAAAGTCTGAATTTAAGAATGCTGCACTGAGTGAAAAATATTAATAGCAGGTGAGGTGGAAGGGGTACGGTTACGAGAGCCATGGTGGCTCGAAGATGCATTGCAATCAGACAGAAATATTATTTTTGTTTCCAAATAATGATGATTTTTGACAGTCTGCTCTATTCAGAGGATCAGAATAATGGTCCTCTTTGGCCTTAAAAACCTATGAATCCAACACAGCCCAGGCAGTGGTGCAGCTCTGGCAGATGCTAAGGCCTGAAAACTTCAAATACTTGAGTGAAGTTCAGCCTAATATTCCCCAGCATGCGGACTGACTTTTTCAAAGCGGGAAGGATTGATACCAAGTTTTTATATCAGTAGGTTTTTAGATGCAGTTTTGCTCTGCAGCTCCCATAGCCTTGGGCTGGGGAAGGTTCATAAACCACCTAAAACACTGGCTGCTGGCCGAGCAGGGCTAGCTACCGGACAGACCCACTGATATTTCTTCTTCAGGCACCATAGGAGAAAAGTAACATTGTTAAATTACCTCCTGGGCTTAGTAAAGATTTTTTTCAGTACTTTTTGCCAACCATTTTGATGTTGATCCATGAACTTTTGTTGTTGATGCTGCTACGGAAAATTTGATAAAGGTTAAAGAACAAATTGCATTCAATAGCTCTTTTTCTTTTTCCCTTATTGGAAGAGGTTTTTTTTCTCCATCAGACTCTTCCTACACTTGGTGGGATGCAATCCTCAGAGATCTCAAACCTCATCCTGCCCCACTACAGCGTGGGTCACTCCTCCTGTGCCCCATGGATTGCAAAAGATGTTCTTTGCACTATTACTCCAGCCAAAGTCACCTGGTCAACATGGGTCGTACAGGAGCTGAGCAAAGGGATAATAAGCCTAGGAGGATTAACAAGCATGCCTTCTTCCCCTTATCACCTTTACTGGAGCCCAAGTGGTTCAGGGTGATTTGCTAAGATCTGGCATGCCAGGAGGCAAGAGGGGACTTGATGAGCACCACGTGCCTCCAGCAGGGCTGGTACCACCAACAAATGTCTTGTCATGGAGCCAAGATCATGCAGCTACCTGCATATCTTCAATGGGAAAAAGGAGGCAGTGGTAAATTCAGAAGAATGATCTAAGGAGGCATATTTACCACAGAAACTTCCTGGAATATGTATGTATAGACACTAGCCTTTTGCACCCGGCTGTTCCTAGCAGAGGTACCATGTGTGCAGCTCTTAGCTGTCTTGCAAATGGAGAACAAAGAGAGTTACAAGAATTTGTCATTGGTAATGACACAAAGAAATGGTAAAAACAATTGTGAGTCAACTGGTGGAAAATAACACTTGTAAACGCTTGTATATTCTTTCCAAAATCAAATGCTCATCCCCCAAAATCCTTCAGTCAAGAAACAAAAGAGTTATTTATCTTTACCCTGTTTAGAAATAATGTAACCTTGAAATATCATTTCAGGGGGAAAAAAAAGTCAATCATTTTGTTTAGAAAATGTCAAAACAATTTTAAATACGTATATGTGTTTAATTACTAGCTGTGAGTTAAAAGACAGAAGCCAAATAGGTGGAAACTGTCCCTTGCACAGTTTTGGGGTGCAAATGCTCAAGTCCATTAGGTCATTGAGATCATAACAGCTCTCTCCAGACTTAAAAACTAATTTTGAAATGGCACTTTCTTGATGAAAGGATTGCAGCAGGATAGCAGTAGGGAGCAAAACTCCCCCCAGAAGGTGCTTCTCCTCCACATGGAGCTGAGAACAGACAGATGTGCATAAAAAACACTGCTGCAATATACAGATGGAAGAAGCAGAACAAAAGGGAAGGGGACATGAACAGGTCCATTAGGAGAGTCGGTACAAGAGCTTGTGACAGATTCCTCCTAATGCTGGATGTTCATCTTGACCATTCCAGCAAGGAAAACTCTCCATATAAAGAGCAATATTATGTTTAGAGGAAAATACTGACAGGGGTGAATAGAATATTATACAGAATATTATATAGAGTATTATACAGAATATTAGAAATCTGTTATTTATTTGATTCTGTCTATAACTTATTCCATCTATAACTTATATAGCCCTAGTTATAGAATTTGCTAGCATTTGGAGCATACTAGAGCATTTGCAAAAATAAAATAAAAATAATAATAAAAAACCTGCTTATGAGGCAGCTGATTAACATTAGCCCAATAAAAAAAAAAATTATCCATATGTTACCAGTAGCCTGTAAAGCCCTTTAGACTGGCAAGGTCATTTTCTACCAAATACAAAGAATGTTTTAAAAAAAGAATAAATGAACATTGCAGCTAAAGTTTTTTAAAACGTGTAGATAAAACAACGCTTTTGCCAAGCACAAATTGCCCACTTCACTTCAAATTAAGGGTGTAGCTACACAGTGCAAAAAATAAGATACATTATCCAAGAATGACCTTTCCCCCTTATAAATAGACACTTGGGCCCCATTGAGGCTTGTAGCATGTTGTTTAAGTAGCTTCCTCACCACCTAAAAGCATTTTCTGTCAGGAGATATTTTGTAAAGCTGTTAATATTCCTTTTGTTAAGTTTATTCTGTTATGCTTTGGGAAACTTTATGGTTCTCCTCTGCTTGTGCAATATTTATAGACTTAATCTAACCCTCTCACTTAGTGGATGTCACAAAAGTTCCCTTAAGCCCTGGATTAGCAAGACCGTATTTTGCTGAACGTGGGTAGCATTTAAAGATGAGCAGGATAAATGAATATTTGCAAGTGATGTTTTATAAAGCATAAAATTACTTTTTGAATGCTTCTCCCACATGCTTTTATATTGCTCTTTGAGCTTCAAGGAGAAAAGATGTTCTTCTTGATATACATAATTTAAAATGATTTTCTGTTTCACACACAACTCCAGGTATTTTGTAGACAAGAAGGACAATAAAGTATTTCAGCACCAAAGCTTCCCAAATCAAAAATTTGTCCCCATCTGTTTCTGTAGCAATATGACTCCGGGGGGCGGGGGGAATAACTGCTGTTGAGAATCACTGATACTCCACAGATCAGCCCCTCCTCTCCATACTTTTCAGTTAGAGATTTTACCAAAAGCTACATATTTGTCAAAATTAAATCTTTGGGGCTGTTTTCTCCAACATGTTGATTTTTACAAAATTCCATAGGAGCCACCGGGCATCATTTGATTTTCTATTGGTTTTCTTCATTTGGCAGTAGAGGAGGACAAGAGAAAGGTAGAAACAGTAACCCAAATCTACCAAGTATTTTGGGATCCTTGAACTTCCATTCCTCAACATGAAATCCAGCAGGATCTCTTAGTGGATGGCTATTGCAGCAAACAAAGCAGGGCTGAGCACTCAAGCACTAGCCCGCAATCCTGTTTCCCTGTTGCATGGTTAGCTGCCCACCCTTGGCGTGGTTGGGCTTGTGTCCATCAACTGGAGCTGGGTTTGGTCCCCACTATGCCATGGGGAACTGCAGGACATGCCTGGGCTCTCCAGCATCACTTCTCCTTGGGGCAGTAGAGTTGCAGCTGGGGTCAAGAGCAGATGGCTGTGCAGTTTTGTTTCCACCCTAAGTAGATGTGTTTTCTGTTTCCTGAGAGGGAATATTTTTTTGAGTCTTCTCCCTACAAGATACATCAAAATGTTAATTTTCCATTCCAAGGAGGACATTTCCCCCCTCCAGTACATCCAGTACACTCCAACCCAGGTATATTTTAAGTAGCCCTTCCTGGTCTCAACCTTACTCAGGTACCTGTAGCTCAAAGGCTCCTTCTTTTCCGTCTGTCTCCATACTGACTTCTGTTTTGCGGTGCCCAGATACGAACGTGCTTCAGGGCAGGCCTGTCGTCCCTTGCACTCGTTCATGAAGTTGCCTTGGTGGCCAAGAGGAATGTTTTACTTCTCAGGTTTCTGACTTGCTGACCCTCATCCATGCCTTTCCCATAGCGTTTCAGATTCAATGGGCCCTAAGAATATTGAAAAAAATCATAACTAAATGACTTTTTACCATGAGAAAGAGACGAACCCCCACACTCCCTTGCAGTCTTCTCAGCACCAACTGGCTTCAGACTGAAAACACCTTTCTTCACACCGTCTGCTCCTCCCCACCTTTCTCTCAGTTCTGCTTCAAAGGGACAGCCTCATTGGCAACCCCATTAACACTGTCTATTTGAATCTGTTGAACAGAAAGACAGGCGAAAGTTCTTATTGGAGTGGCCTGGAGCCTCTCTTTCCTGTTTTCGATACCGACTCTGATTATTTTTGGGAAACGGCAGCTCTCCAATGGGGAAGTGCAGTGCTGGGCTCTCTGGCCCGATGACTCCTACTGGATACCCTACATGACGGTGGTTGCTTTCCTGGTGTACTTCATTCCACTGATCATTATCAGGTAAGCCCGCTGGTGGGAGTGCATGATGAAAGCTGTCAAGCATGCAGTCGGCTTAATGCTTTATTTTCACTCATTCATTACGGTTTCATCTCCACACCTGCCTTATAGTGGCTTCGGTTTGCATCATGTAATGCACGGGTCGCTGTGCTTGCCCTGGGTGCTCTCCATGCAGTATTAATAGCTGGGAACATTCTTTCTGAACAAGGATTGAATCACTAAGTATGTCCACTTATCTCTGCAGCTTCAGGCTTGAAATATATCTTTGAAATTATCTTGAAATATCTTGAAATATATCTTTACAAATACAGTATGAATCTATTCTAGCTATTATGACAAAACATTGTGTTAATAAAAGAACAGAAACCACACAGGCTAATTAAACTGAAATTAACTTAAAGTGCTCTCAAGTTTCATAGTACTAAAAGAGTGTTTCTTCATCAGGGTCAGAAAGAAATCCCTAAACGTCTGAAGCTGTCAAACACTGCTAAAATACAAAGAAATGAAATTCTTCCCATTCTGTAATGGGAAATTTGAACAAAGGTGATCTGCAGCAGAATCTCCTTTTAAACTGAGCTCAGCCAATATCCCAAACTGTGCTTGGTTATCAGTGAATTTATTGCCTTCCTCTCAGGTACTGCCATTAGCCAACATTAAACAAAAATGATCTAGCCCTGAGGAGCTACCGGTTGGAATGAGCAGTCAAAAACTCCTGTGGAAGAGGAGCGCAGCTTTGTAACTAACAGCCTTGAAAGGCTGCTGGTGGCAGTAATTTGTGCTCTCAGTGAAGACATATTCTTCACCTCTCTTTCCCTTATGTTCTCTTTCAGTAGCAAGGTTACGATAGAATTTCTTCATGTCAATCTCTCCTTCTTAGTGGTAAAGATGACTTGCTGGGACTCCTTTTTTTCTGCATACCTTGGTGACAACTACTTGGGCTATGAGAGAGGAGCTCTGTTTGCATGTTTGTCAGACATCTCTCTTGGTCATTCTGCTTTTCCAGTGGGTCTGAGACTCCCGGCATGAGTCTCATGGAATCATCTTTGTTAGAAAAGACCTTCAAGACCACCAAGTTTCTATAAGATTCTTGTTCATTAACACTTCAGGTGGGAGCAGGGGGGATGCTGATCTTTTCTAGGTGATGACAGGAAAAGCTACATAAGCTAAATATTAAAGACCATGCCATGGTTTTAGTTCCTTTCCTGTTGAGTGATAGCTTTTAATTTTGTGAAGTTTAATCACAGAGATTAAGTTCCGCAGCTTCTAATAGAAACAGATTTATCTCTGATAGAACCAAAAGCATGGGAGCAAGGAAATTTTGGTGCTTGAATTCATCTACCTGACTTTTTAGTATGGTTTCAACATTGCTCAGTGTTGCTCCCTAAAGAGAAGGGATGACTTCTATATTTTGATTATAACACATCAGTTTGCTAAACTTCCCATTCTTGTGCAGAATGCACAGACAAAGAACAAAATCATTAAAATTTCTCCTTAAAGAAAGGGCATCATAGAATAGAGAAAAACAGCTTCTAGGTTATCCAATTGCTCTTTGTTCTTAGACAGGACCATTTCTCTTTGTATTTTTTTTTCCTGTATCTTAAAGCTTGACTAGTCTTAAATAAACCAAAAAGTATTCTTGGGAATAAGTAAAAATGTGGGTGAATCTGCAGCCTGTTATTGCCAGCAGAAAGAATAAACACAAACACACACACACAATCTAATGGTAAAAGCAATAACACCAGAAAACTTTGAGGCTGTCTATCACTTCTGGAGGAGATTTGTTTTGAAATTTTTAAACAGTTAGCAAGCAGGAAATTATACCCAGCATCTTAAGTGTTTCAGGGAAAAGGCCAGCAGCCTGACAACTTATCTATCATTCCACCGGTGTGTAAAACATCTCTTTCATGCTCAGACTTACAGATCCATACATTTTCTATGACAGACAATCCTTCTTTTATTGGAGTATAAAAGTGTTTGTTTGTTTGTTTTTCCCAAGGACAGGCAAGCTACATAGCAACATTTTTTTCTGATTTGCTGACATTACGCTCCCTCTCCTCCCTGCCAGAAATGTGTGACTTGACTTACTGTAAATCTCCAGAAGCGAGAAGGTGATGAAGACATGAGGGGAAAGGGAAAGGCAGTGAAACCAGCATTTCATAAGATTGCCCTGACAGCTGAGAGATGAACAAAACATCCTAAAATTTCTGCAGCTTTAACCTTAAGTGACTTCCACATGAGAAGCTTATGGCAGGGCAGGAACCTCAAACACTGGCCTCAGGGTCATGGGGCAGAGCCTGCTCCTGATTCAAACATGTCCCTGATTCAGTGTATACCAGCACAGGCTCTCCCACCTCCCTGCCAGCAAGAAGAAAAAATTTTTACAGGTCTTAAGTGGTGCTGGGCACTAGGAGGATGGAAGCAGGTGGGCCATGGAAGGATGCTTTATGGCCACTTATTTGTTGTCAATTATATTATTTCCTTCAGAATAGAGAGGGATGTCTAGAGCTGTAGACAAAGAGGATGACCATCAGCAGAAGCATTGTGAACAAATACCACACAGTTTAGAAAGAACTGGCTATTTTTAAAGCCATGTTTTCAAGTTTTGGCTATTCAAGCATACAAGTAAAGGTTGCAAAATCCCATCCGACACATCTTCAGGACCTCTGCTAATGCAGCCTCAAGAGACAACACCTATTTCTTTAAAATTGTTTGTCAGTCCAGAGGTTTAAAACTAATCCACCTAATATGACTGCAGCATATAAATATTCTGATGTGCAGTTTGCAGCTGAAGAGCAGCAAGAACTGCCATTATTGTCTGCAGGGACTCCATTTCTCTGCAAAATCCCTGTTCCACCACATACCTCCAGATGCTCTTTCAGACTGGTCACAAACAAGACACTGTTTCAGAGGAGTGAGCAAGAGAGAGAGGACAGGCACAATGTCCGGATGTAGTGGATGTGCATTACTCTGTTGAAAGATTAATTATACAAATGAGAGGTGTTATTTAGTCAAGAGAGGAAGGCGTTTTGTGGTTTCTGAATTTAGTGGTCTTTAGGTGAAGATGTTACAAAGAATAAGGCTGTAATGTGACAATGGAGAGATGATCCACAAATGTGCAACTGAAAAGTCAAGTAACAGTTTCTAAGAAGCAGGTTTATTCATATTAAATTCATATATAAAATGAATTCATATATGAAATATTAATTTATTGTGAATAAGGCAGCAGTCAAGTGCTTAGTGAGGAAGCAAAGCCTTAGAGTGCAGGCTGCACACCTTTTCTGCAATAACTTGATTTGCTTGCACAGCTCCTTTATTTTCTCTTCTGAAGTACTCCGACCTAACTGCACGGTGGTTGCCCAATGCAATATGGGACACTGTCTGGCAGAGTTAATTCTTAATTAGTTCTGCCACCTGCATCTGCAGAAAGCCTCACCTCCAGAGCAAAACAATTCACCCACAGCAGCAGTTTTTTGGCACTATCCATCCAAAGTGCATACAAAGGATAAAACCTTACTTTTCAGCCGCAGAAATTAATTCCACATGGATCTGATGCTCTGGCTGCACAGTTTTCTGTTGCTATAGCCCAGGTACTGTCATCTTTTAAACTTCTCTCATCATCCTCCAGCTCTCCACAAAGCTGATTTCACATGCTCCTGGCACAGTCAGTAACTCACAAGAGATGCATCGTTCATAAAACTGCGGCACAAGGGATACAATATTTAGCTGACAACCTTTATGTTCAGCCTAGAAATCCCTTCCACTGGTGAGCAAACTCCCCAGACACTATGTGAGCAAACCCTATAGAATCCAGGCCAAAATATGAACCATAAGAAAACAACAATCTGCCTTTTATTATTATTATTTTTTAATTATATATATAAAAAGGCAATCTGTGAACAAAACGACAACAGTCCTGAAAGATTTCCATACTCGAGAGGTCTGTTCTCACCACCACTTCTTCTAAACTAGAGCAATCAGTGATCAAACAGCTTGTGGTTTTGTGGGGAATTTTTAACCCAATTGTAATACAAATGAACAGGATCTGAATAATGGAAAGGGAATGAAAAGCACTAATGAGATTTTTAACCCAAGTACATGGTTATCTTTGAGAGCTGAGAACAGGGGAGAGCATTTGTTGTTTTCATATTAAAGCTCCACTCCTCTTCCTTAGTTCTGGTCAGAGAGAGGCAAATATCTTTTATCATGTTCTTCCTTATAGCGCTTGAAGATGTGGCTCTAAATAAGAGGGACGCCTCTTATTTGGGCTACTCTACCACTTTTTTTTTTTTTGTTAATTTATTATTTTCTGCAGTTAATATTGTCTACCTTCCAAAAAAACAGACTGCTTAGAAAAATAAATTAGGCCACCTGCCTAATTTGTTCTCACCTATTCACGGACAAGTCTCATCAGTGACAACCAACACCATTTCTCCTGCACCATGAAATGCCAAGCATATCTCAGAATGGTACCTGTGATACTCGAATACCTCTGGGCCACTGCTAAACATGCATCACATCAAGATTACAGATTTTCTTCCTGCAAGGGTTTGCACCTGGCCTATCTGGTTCTGTGATGGGGAGACAGGAAAGTTACTGGGCTTCCGTTCTACATCATTACTCTCTGATCTGTGCCAAAACATAATCGTGTTTTGTCACTTGGATATTCAGAAAGTCAGAGTCTATAAGGGATTTTTCTTTTTAGCTTTTTTTTTCATGAAAGTCAAATATGTTTTATGTATTTTAACCTGATAAATGCAATATCTCGACATTCATCTAATATAAGTCCAAATTCAAGTTACAAAAAAAATGCAGAAGTTCCTCTTAAAGTACAGAGGAAAAAAAATGTCCATCTGCTGTTTAAAATCAAAACTCCAAAGAGAACATGTGTTTTGGAGCAGAAGAAAAATAGTCAGAAAGGAAAAAAAAAATCAGCTGAAAGGAAAAATATGGAACTAAAATTAAGGCATAACAATGAAAAGATGAGTAGATGAAATGAAAAGTATTTATCTGAATTAAATCAAATCAAATAAAAATTATATTAATAAAAATTTCAAAGGTCTTATTTTGAGCTTGATTCGATGAGCACAATCATTTTGCCTGCAATTTCCATTTCAAAACAAAAAAGTCTAGATCTTACACATATGTTCTAATATTTGCCTGTCTATTCACTTACCCATTACGTATGCCTACAATGGTTTGTCTGGATGAAGTTACATAGGCTTTTTGTCTTTGGATAAATAGTGCTGTAAATTAGCTACAATAAAACACAATGCAGCTGCATCCCTTTGAACAATTAAAGTATGATGAACAATAGACAATGCTGGATGATAAATACAAGCAATTAACAAGGAGCTTCAGTGTACTTTTTGCCATTGTAATGGTTCACTTTAATAGGAAATACTGAGCCTGGATGGGATGCTATGACGATGTAATCAAATATTAAAAAAAAAAAAAAAAAATTTAAAGAGTGGATAGATCTATGATTCTTACGATTGTTAATATCAATATGTAGGTTTACCAGAGGACATTTTATTTTCCAAAACAGAAGTGAGCTAGGAAATGCCTTAAGTTAGTTATTCATATGGACAAAGACTGCCAAAATTACCAATGGGGTCAAATTAACCAACACCATTAACTAATAACATGCAAAGGTGAACATGCATCTCAGTCCTTCAGAATTTGGATCAATCTAAATTGCTTTTGGAGGTGCAATGCATTTAATTTGCTGAGTTATATCATATTCTTATATTTTTCTGCCACCTCTACACATATGCTTCTTATCAGGGCTAGAAAAATCATTGCATTTTCATATGAACAGCATGCCCCTTCTGTCCTATGGTCTTCATAGCCTGAGTGACTCCTTCTCAAAATGGTTTGGTTTCTTTTTCCATCCAGATGTGACTACTACATCTGATCTCTTTCTTCCCTTTCATTAGTCCCTTACTTGCAAATAATAGGCCACAACAACTCAATAATAAAATAATAAACAATATAATATTTCAGTATCACAGTATGCATTATGACTACAACACATTTATATAGCACCCAAGAATCCCCAGTTAGAGTTGGAAGACTAAGCACTTACAGACACAAAAATATTTGACATCTGGATCTCCCGTTCATCTGAATACCATCTCTCATCTGTACCTCTCTTTTTTCATCTGCCACTTCATTTACCATCAAGTGGGAATTTGTTCCCACCCTTTAAGATGTCACTGACCATCTCTTCCTCCTGCAACCACCTTGTACAGAAAGAAAGAAGCTACAAGTCCATTCTGGGAAAACAAAACAAAACTGCTTTTCTCTTGTAAGAAAAATACAACTTCTGTTCTGTAAGTGCTCTTTTGTTTTGTTGTAGTTTGGGGGTGGGTTTTTTGTTGTTGTGGTTGGTTTTTTGGCTTTGAAACACACACACACACACAGAGATGCCTCTTACGATCATAAGTTTTGTGTGACATATTTCTGGAAAGTCTGGAAAATAGAGATTAGGCAGTAATACCATCTGGAATCCCAGAGAGATGAAGGCTTAACTGTGGTCACTAGGAAGCATACCTAACCTGCTAAGTGACTCCTCTTCCCTGACACCCACCCTGAGCACTGCTGTGCCACCTCTGGTCTCCTTCTAGTAAAGCAGACTCCCATAGATCCAGCTATAGAGAAAAGAAAGATGAACAGAGGCAAAAATACCAATACAAATCCACTATGTTGACAGCACTGTAGGAGTCACCAGATTAAACAAGGAATTAATGTTTCCCCCGTACTTCTAAAAAAATAAGGATTCAAATGAAACAGTATGTAATCTTACATATGAAATATCAAGTGTATTCTAGGACCTGGCACTACGTTGCTTGACCAGTGTGTGAAAAATCAAGTTGGTACAACTGCACCTTGTGAAAGGGCTGCTCTTACCAGACTGCAGCCAAGAGGGCAGGATTTCTAGGGTAGGAGGGAAAGCAAGTGGAGAGCCTGCTTTCCTAATTCAATCCTTGTGGTACCTGGCTGGCAGGACAGAGTCTGAATATTTCGAGTACAGAGTTGGGCTGCTTTGTCCTGGTACTTGGGCAATTCTGAATGTGTCCTGCTGGACACACAGAGATCTTTGTCAGAGGGGATATTGTTCTGACTGCAAATAAAAAGGTCAGGCTAGAGATAGCAGGCTGGAGATAAAATAGAAGCAGGTCTTGCAGGAGCTGGCTGAAGTTTTCTCAAGATAAAAACAATTATCATCATAATAGATTCTGATTCATTGGAACAATCAAAGGAGAAATGATACATGAATTTTCAACCATTGTCAGTGCAAAGTACACAGAAACTTTCAAGTGTGCTGGCTGATAAACAAACAGGCTCTTGAAAAGCCAGGAGATAAAAGGAAAATATTCAAGTCAGCTGGGAGCCATGCTGGACCTTTGAAGGGATTAAGGGAGGCAAGATGGTGTCTGTGGCAGATGCATGAAAAATCCTTGCTGGGTGAGTACAACACTGCTCTGCTGCACAGCCCAGTCTGCACGTTGAATTTCCATCTCTCACATCCTGAGCCTGGGAACCAGATATCCCAAACCTGCACAGAAAGGAAACCCCCAGGATGCACAAATACTGCTTTTGCAAGCGTGGCTAAGAATTGAGGTTGCTATAGGAAAGGCTCATATATCAGTCTGAAAGCTCTAGTAAAAATAATGTCTCTTCTGACAACAAAAATAAGCTGTATGACAGTAAGAAATTTTTTTTTCATCTCTATAAAACACCTTGCAATAATTTCTAGAGCTGTACCTTTTTCACAGGCTCAGTGCTAAGGTCTACAGCAATTAATGGTCAGGCTGCCCAAGGTTACCCCAAAACACTGTGGATTACTGGCAAATGGCACACGATGACTTCTGTTGTGATGCTTGGTTTTTATGTCAGGAAAATACGGCAACCCAAGTGCATTAGCTGAAATATTTTAAAATTATTTTCATCTTCCTTAGCAGACTAAAGAGGAAGTCACCAGTCAAAGGCATGCTCTTGCTCAGTGATTTTAGCTGCACATTATCCAAACTTTCAGGTAAAAAGGCACACAGAGCAAGGCCTAATATTTCTTTTTAACTGCTTCAGAGGTAATATCCTCATCCAGGGCGTGGGTTCAAATAGCTCATGAGCTGAGAGGAACTATTTTTATCTGTTCTATGTTAAAGGAATAGAATCCCACAGTTACCACCTAGGCAGAGACCATAGCAATCCATGGTTGTTGTGGACTGGAGCACTGTCCATCCTTCCCATCAAAATTATATGCATATTCCCCTCTAAATATGCAAACTGTAGTGGATCTGGTTTTGAATCACCTAAATCTTCCCATATACCTGACATTTCTGTGCTCCTCAATTTCAGTCCCAGGACCTCAAGAGGTGAGAGTTAGCACCATGGTACTTAACATTCTCATGGATTGTGCCCCATTCCCTTCCCCAGGGTACCATACTATTCATCATCTTCATATTCCCAAAATAACACCAGATCAGAGCTGGGTACACATCCAAAACAGGTCCCTCCTCTTGCTTCCACCATTTCAGGGTGAGTTCCCTCCTTGCAGCTCCCATGTAAAGCACTCACGAGCACTTCCCAGTGCAGGACAAGGTGCCTCCTGCCTGGTGCAGGTAACCAGACATGTTTGGCCTCAGACAGCTCAAAATCCCCAAAGAACTCTTGTCTGAGAGATCTTGGCCAAGCCATGCCATTGCTTTGAACCTCAGACTTGACACCTGCAAAGCCTGGACAATGATAACAATCTCCATTGTGAAAACTCTTCAGGTCTGCTTCTGAGAAGTACTTTGGGACAGTCATATTTAATTTACTATTGTTGTTGTCATTACTATTATTATAATTCTTATGAAGTTCTGTCATCTTCGTGAGCTCCTTACACATCGATAAGTATATTGACAGAGCATGAATGACCAAGATGTCAGTTAAGTTTACTGTGCTTCATAATATCAATGACTCTTTCCCTTCTGTAGCATCATATACTCAATCGTGATTCGAACCATCTGGATGAAGAGCAAAGCTCAGTCTGTCATTATATCCAGCTGCCCTGGTGAGTGTCAGCACACAGGTGTCTCCAGACGCATGATTTGAATCTGGCCAGTCCTATCAAATCTGGGAATGCCCACACATGTGGTGTTGAGCTGGGACCCCATCACTGCGGTGGGAATTGGTTATAGAAACTGCTGATTCATAACTCTTTTCCACACTTTTTCCCTTGACACTAAATCTGCTTTCAAGAAATTATAGAAAACATCTGCAAGGAGAGAAATAAAAGGTAAAAATCGTTATTCTAGAACTCAGAATCCTAGATCTGAGAACTTTGCTCATTTCTAAAATGACTTATTTTATAGCAGACACTTAGATAAAACTTTTGCAGTGTTTTCACATGCCTTTGCAAGTTTGGATTTTGGTCAAGACCAAGGAGTCTGACCACAAATCGTTACAAGAACCTCACTTGCCAGAGGACGTTCCTGTTAGTTATGAAGTATGTTCATTTACACTAATCCTTTTTACAACACAACTCAAAGACTGCAGTGCACACAAGTAGTTAGTGCAGCTAAGTGGGGAGTGGTGACACATCAGACCATGGTGACCAAGCTGCCAATACTTGCCTGAAGTAGGATCATGGCTGTTTTAGGAGGAAATGTCCAAACGTGTTGCTGTGCCTACTCAGATATCCTTTCATCATAACCTGACATCTGTTAACTATAATCTTGAAAAGATTTATTCCTCCATTGAAATGCTTGAACAGGACCCATTTCTAATTATCTTGCCTTCGTGACACAATAAGTATCAACTAGCCTTGAAAAAAAAAATGTCATTCTCCTCACCCAAGAGGTATATTTTGCTCTGGAAGTCAAGTAATTTCCAGAAGTATTAAGTATGGACAATTTTCAAGCTTCTCTATTGGATGTTTCACTGATAACATGTTTCACTGATAACAAGCCCACATTAATTTTATTTACACTTTTTGCTTGCAAATTACAAAGCCTGGATATGCTGTTTTTGTAAGAGGTGCCAAAAGTCATGTACACAGACTTATTTCCAGTGACATTCATTAAAATTTCAGTTCTCAGCTCGGACTACTGGAGCTGAGATATGTTTTGACAAAAAATAACCTTCTTAAGTATTCACTATGGTGAACCTCATTATTCTCATCCAGCAACATGAGCAGCAAATTGACATTAATAATGAAATCAAGCATATTATTAAAATCATGCTGGTACTGCTATTTAAATACAGCACTTGATTCTCATAGACATTAGTGTGGCTTCAGAGGAAATTAGATCAACCAGCCTTGGTGTAAGACTGAATAGAATTTGTTTCTCAATTCAAGGCACATTTCATTTCTGAAAAGCTAACCTAACAGCATTTCATATTTCATTACTGAGTCAACATGAAGAGTAAAATGCATGACCGATTATCTAAGGCATCAAAAAGACTAAGAGGTCAAGGGAATGGAGTATGTAGCTTTCAAAATCCATCTAATTGAAATGCAGTTAAAAAGTGAACAGGTAGTCTGTTTTGACAGGTTCTCTCTCATGTTTTCTTAACTGCAGTTGCCAGTTCCTTTCAGAAAACCTCTCTTATGACACCACTTTAGCTGCATTTTTGCATCTGTGATGGCCAATGGTTTTTGTTAGATTGATACTGTTGGGCATGTCATCAGTGTTTCTCCTGACCATGTGCCCAAGTGTTGAGGACCAGGGATATGCAGCTGCCACAATACTTCAAGAGATCTCCTTTGCTTACATTTCCACTTTTGATTTTGGAGGGCTCAGGTTTTGAGTGTCCAACTTAAGCAGACTTGCAAGCATCTGAATTTCAGGAAATACTGAGCCCCTGCTTCCTTACACTGGGGAAGGACATGCTGCATATCACTGTCCTGACTGTGAAAGTGCATGCTGACACATCCATGCACCAACCTTGCTCTTTCACTAACTGAACTATTCTCTTCCCAGATGGGAAAACCTCCTCTGCTGGCTACACCAGTCGTGGGTTCATATCCAGAGCAAAAGTGAAAGCCATCAAGTACAGCATTGTAATTATTCTTGGTAAGTAAAAACATAAGAGTAAAAGCCTCACAGCTGGCAGCTGGGAAGGAGGGAGGATGATGTTCGAGTTAGGAAGCTGGTTTTCCTTAGATCCCTCTATCACCAGCAAACAAAGTGCATTAAGTGGTTCAAAGAAGGAGCTTTACTTAAACCCCTGACTTGCCTTCTGACCGTGTCCCCTGCTCTCCTCTGACTGATAGGATCCTATTTTAGGCACTTGACATACACCTCAGGTGCAGTGATCTCACAGCCTCTCATGCATGCAATGAAAGTAAAGGAGGGACATTGCCTAAAAAGAGCAAAGGAAGATGTCACCTCCTTCTAATCCAGTGTGCTAAGAGACCTGACAGCTGAGTTGTCTTCTAGATTTAGAGAATATAGCCTGCATAAGCTGCTGGGGCAGGGCAGGGAAAGGAAGGAGAGGCAAGAGATGCAGAGCAATTGAATTTGATGTCAGAAGCATGTTCCCTGTCGAGGTGGGAAGACGAGCTCTCCTTGCCCAACCAGGCCGTGTATGACTCAGTGCAGGTGTCCTCCGTCTCCCAGGGAGATGACATTATCCTGATGGAATTATGAGGCTGACATTTTATCTTGATAAATAAAGACAGCGTCACACAGGGCTTGTGATTAGCTGCCAGAGACGGGCAGGGAGGCGGCAGAAGCTATTTACTCCCCAGGGCTGACAACCTTCAGCTACCACTGCAAGAAAGATCATTTCTCTTTCCAACCCTAGGAAAAATTCAGATTGATTGATACCACGATAATAGCTACTACTGGAGGTGCTTAGTTCACCGGTTAGCAGTAGTGTCCTTAGACATGAGAGATGCCAGTGTGATTCATGCCTTTCAGAAGACCAAGAGCACCTTTTCTGTGTGACAGTTAGAGAGAGCTTTTGTCAGAACTGGCTGCTATTGCAATGCCATCAGATGTCAAGAGCTCACCGGGGTGCTCAATATTTCAAAGGACCTTGATAACATCAGGCACACAGCATCTCTCAATGTGCAAGCAGATTAAGACACCTAACAATCAGGACTTTCTCTGAAGCCACCTAAAGTTCTTCACAGTCAGTGCTATGATCCACATGTTGACACTGTGCTTTGTTGTTCTGCTGGTACCTGTGCATGGACACCATTAGTTTGGTTACCCTAGAAAACAGGAGTGCTCACCTCTTCCTCGCACACTCACCAAGCACCCAGCTATACGCCAACTAAGAGATGCTGCTTAATATAACAAGAAAGGAAGCACGACTTCTGCTTCTGCTGACTCATTTGCATCAGGGAGAGCACATATGTTTGATCTCACAGAAAACTGCACATTTGCAACCCAGGTGCCTACAATTTGAGTGACCTGTCTGTCCCATCATTTTCAATAACCTTTGTGACAGGATTTGACAGAAATTTATGAGAAACAGATTCATTCCCTATGCCTGCAAATAAAGATAAACCCATGGCCACTTCACTTCAAGCCCCTCCAAACAAAAGCTACGAATGATGCAGCCTTCTCTTAGCTTCCTCAGATATGCCTCTCAAATAGCAGTACAAGAATCACGAAAATCTTCCTGCATGCCCCACCTACACAGCACCTCCAACCAGCATGCAAAATGACATGTTGGCCTACTATAATTTGGTGTGAATGTGCCAGGCCTTGCTGCTGGGTGTTTAAGAGCCTTTTCTTAACAGGTGGCTGTGACAGGCAGTGCTGTCACAAAGCGGCACTTTGGTGCTGTGTGCTTCTAGACTCGGTGCTCACTCACGGGACCATTAAAAGGGCACTTCTCTATAAGTGATGATGCTTTAACTGTCTACCTATTTACCCTTTATGTGTTGTGCAGTGTTCAGAGTGCCTCGATATGTCTAGAGGGAGCACTCTAAACACTTAAAGGAGCACACATAATCTTTTTTTTATGGGCATTAAAATAAAGATAAAGACAAATAGAAACACAATCTAATAACTATTCTCTTAAATAAGACCCCAAATAGGGAGAGATATTTCTTGCATGAAAAATATTTGTGTTATGACAGTCTCTCTATGTGTGTCTGTGATTAACTCCCTAAATTGTTATACTGTCTGATGTCAAGCTCTTCCTCTGTCTCTGTTGCAGCATTTGTTCTCTGTTGGAGCCCTTACTTTCTGTTTGATATCCTGGACAACTTCAACATCCTCCCTGAGACCAAAGAGCGCTTCTTTGCCTCCGTGATTATTCAGAACCTGCCAGCCTTGAACAGTGCAATCAACCCCCTCATCTACTGCGTGTTCAGCAATCGCCTCTGCCCGCCCTTCGAGTACTGCTCCTTTACTCTCACCCTAACTATCCCTTAGGAAGGGAGGGAACACATAAACACAGTTGCTAAACTCTCCACCTGTTCTCTCCTGTTTTAATCCTGACCGTTCCTTATTTTCCTTAGGGAAAGAAGAACACGAAGGCTGGAGGGAACCTTTCGTGACCGAAGTGATGGAGGGCAGGAGATGCAGGTCCTGTCCAAACCAGAATACATCTAGTGCAAATTATGCCCCACATAGCCACACCAGGACCAGTACCGAGGAGGGTGGAGATTTTCCCTGAGCACAGAAGGACACCATGCACAAGCCAACTGGACAGAGCCTGTGCCTTGTTGTTGTTGAACAGCATGAGTGTTTGGACTAGCGCTGCATCTTCAGCCATTGCATGCCGCCAGGACCAAGCTCGCTGTGTGGGGTTTGCATGCCACTTTCATGATGGCTCATTTTGACCATCTGTTTTCAAGCAAGCTGTAATGTATATGCACTCCAAACGCAAAAAAATAAAAAAAAAATAAAAAAAATTAAACAGTGTCTAGTCAGTCTTCTCTCTATTCTTCAAGAGGGTCTTAAAGCCATCTATTGTACCATGTAACTCACAGAACTAGTAAAAAGTATTTACAAATAATTATGGGAGGAGACCATTCTTAAAATAAAGGCACAGGCACTTTCCCAATGATAACACACCAGTGTTGATCTATGTAATTACATCTTGGCTTCACATGCAACCACAACTTACAATCTCTTTTCCAGAGAGGAAGGGACTGCAGGGCTGGGTGGCTGTCCCCTGCCTCTCCTGGCTGTGCTTCTCAGCTCAAGCTGGTCCTCCCATCCACATAGCTCATGTTTCCCTTCCCTTTTTAAGCAGTCTTTTGGGGATACTACGCTTATACTACCTAAAGAGAGCTGCCATACAGGGCACTCCAGCTGTACAGATCAATCTTGCCACCACACAGCAGCATTTCTCAGTCTCATGCCCTACATACATTATTCATGCCACTTAAATCATGGAGGGAACCATGTATGCTGTTAGGGAACTTTAGAGGTGGAGAAAGGCCTGGGTGAAATTTTAAAACTCATATGACATTCAGGAGAAGTTGTGTTGATGATCCAGCCTTGCGTATTCCTTGTAGGGTCCACAGAGCACCAGCCGCCAGGCAGAGCTTTGCTGTAAAACGCCCCTAGCTATTGGGACATCACAGAATCACAGAATTGTAGGGGTTGGAAGGGACATCCCCTTCCCCAAGCCCCTGGGTTTGAAGACAAATGGTCTCAAATGGGTTTAGCAGCTGGGTGAAAGCTATTGATTTCAACACTCATTTTACTATAAGGCAGCTTGAAGTGTTTGCATAATAATGCACTTTAACCAGCTGCATGGCATGGTTTTACTCCTCTCTGTGCAAAATTAGCAATCTTACTCAAGTGGAATCTATTTAAACAGCTTTTTTTTTTTTTTAAATGACTCTTTACACTGGGTTTGTTCACTGCAAAACAAGAACTGAATAAAATTGATTTAATTACCTATGTTACAAAAATCTTTTTTCCTAAGTAAGAGATATATAGAATCATAGGACTTTACATTGTCAAGAAAATAAGTAAGGTTTCTCCTTTTATTATGATGAAGTTCTGTTACATCTCAATTTCAGTACCAGCTTAATTAAAACCACGAATCCCCACCACCCTTTACTGCAGCTACCTTGCATAGATTGTATGTAAGAACTAGACAACATTTATTTTGTGGGCCTCTCATAACATTCCCAAAAATGGACTGGTTGGTTTAAGCTTCATAATGATATGGGCTTTTCTTTGTTTTTTATTTTTCCATTTGATACAAATACACTGGTTGCCTATTTTTGGACATTTAGCGGAGTTCATAGACTTGATAGGAGCCTTTTCTTCTCCAGGCTGAACAACTGCAACTCCCTCAGCCTGTCTTCGTAGGAGAGGTGCTCCAGCCCCTTGATCATCTTTGCCTCCCTCCTCTGGACTTGTTCTAATACTTCGATGTCCTTGTGCTGCGGGCCCCAGGGCCGAACACAGCATTCCAGGCGGAGCCTCACTAGAGCAGAGCAGAGGAGGACAATCACCTCCCTCCACCTGCTGGCCACAATTCTTTTAATGCAGTCCAGGATATTGTTGGCTGTCTGGATTGCAAGCACATGTTGCAGGCTCATATCAGGCTTCTCTTATCAATACAGTTAGGTTCTTCTCCTCAGGGCTGCTCTTAACCCATACTCCAGCCTGTGTTTAGCTTGGGATCATCCTGCCCCAGATGCAGGACCTTGTACTTGCCCTTGCTGAACCTCATGAGGTTCAGCACACACCCAACTCTGAAGCATGTTAGGGTCCCTCTGGACAGCATCCCTTTCTACCAGTACGTTGGCTTCACCACACAGCTTGGCATCATCGGCAAACTAGCTGAAGGTGCACTTGATCCCCCTGTGCATATCACTGACAAATATATTTTGCTATGATACAGATTGATTTGTCTTCCACCGAGACTCCTTAAATGTCTCTAAGATTCGAAAGGCATGAGTGAATGAAGGTCTCTATTCTACAAGTCACATAAACATTTAAATATGAATTTTTTTTAAGGGGAATCAGGGCCACAAGTATGATTACAGAAGTAGGCTTATGCAATATGGCTTTACAACACTAGATATTGCAAACATCACACCCATACTGGTAGCAGTCTCTAAGAAGGCCACATAAGCAGAAGAAGTGAGACTAGTACTTATTTTAGTTCAAGACCTGGTGTCCAGAAAAAAAAAAAAAAAAGAAAGAAAGCTTTACAGTTGTTAAGATTTCATATTTTTTGACACTTCAAGACACAGGGAATCAGCAAAATCCTCTCCCAAAACAAGAGCCTCTATTCAAAGCATAGGAACAAGTGGCTCAATAAAAAAAGAACATTTTCAACACAGCTTTGGTGGAGAATTTCTGAAGAGATGAGCGCTTTCGGGCAACACCAGCCTGAGATACTTGAGAATAGTCTCTTGGCATTCACAAGGAACATGCTTGTTGGCAAGATGCCCCAAGTTATGAGTCTCTTCAGAAAGTCCTACCCATGCTGTTTGTACAGATTCGTTTCACACAAGAAGCCAGAAGGCATAACGTTACCTGCCATTTCACTTTACTCATCACAAGGACTGCATGCGCTCTTCAGAAGTACTTGATGAAAACATAGGAACTACAAAAGAAAGAAACTGCAGAAAGCACAACAAAAAAAGTGTATATACATTGTTGTCTTAAATACCTTTTTTTTTTTTCTTCAAGTGAGGAATCATCCCATGATAAAAATAAATCACAGCAGAAGCTATCTAAATTCCACATAACAGCCTGGTGCTTACAGGAGGAGAGATTTCAGTTTATGCACCAACCCTTGGGAAACATGATTGATCTGGGGAGTAGATGCAATTTTTTCTGTAAGGTAAAATATGTTTCATTTTCTTTAGCAAACTGTAATTTATTGTACATAGCATTCAATTTAGATAAGCATTATAGCTGAATGGTTCATCAGATAATCTTCTGTCATGTTTGATGGCATCTTATTCTGAGTATGCATAAAATATGGGGGTAGAGGGTTAGGCATACAAACACAGGCATGAATTTACAAATAGACGTTGCTTATTCCTCATACTGACTTACTTATAGTGGTACATAATTAGAAGCTCAACTGTTAATTTAGACTCAAGTGATGCAAATGAAAAGAGGCTAAAATTCAGCAGCTTTAAAAAATTCAGTAAAAATGAGCAGACTGAGGCATCTCATAGGAAGAACTGGATTATCTTTACCAGTGGATTAGCAGAAATCTTATGAAATGTACCATCATATGTGCTAATAATCATTTGCATCAATTACAAGAAATTCAACTACGGATTGGGAGCTCATCAGCTGGAAACATCTGTGGAGGAGAAAATGTTGGGTGCGTCCATAGCTCAGATAGTGCCTGGTTATTGACAGCAATGCAGTCAGTGGTAGCAGGGGCTAACACGATCCCAACATGTATCTGGTAAAGCACTAGTCAGAAGAGCTAAGGCTGCATTAGCACCATTGTGAGCCCCTGTTGAGACTACTCAGCATGAAACGTGAAAAAGAAGGGACAAGGAAAAAAAAAAAAACAGTCTCTGGTTGTGGCTTGTTGGTGCTAGTAAAGCAGAAAGCAGAAGAGGGATATTTATTTTGACTGTTAATACATCTGGAATGTTGACTGGGGAAAAGGAGCAAGAGAAGAGAACTACTTAAGTGATACATTTGCCACAAACACCACCCCCTAGAATAATTTTACCATGAATAAATTTGACAGACATAATTATCAGCTTGCTTGGATCTTATTGTATAATTCAGTAACAAACTTTTGGGGAATAAGACTTTCTATTTTGTGTTATGGCTGTTTATTGAGATTTAAACACAAGGCAAAGCACATATCTTTGTGCTTTACACAGAAGGGAAGGAGAGGAAGGTGTTGGTTCCTCTCATTTTGCATCAAGCTAATGGCCATACCTTTGCAACTGTGCAGCAAGAAGATATAATATGAACAATATCAGTAGGGGACATTTATTTGCAGACATCATATCTTCTGTAGTCAAACTGATGAAGCTGGAAAAGCAAAAAAACTTTCAGATGTGTGCATGCCCTCACCATCTCTGCTGTACCAGCTCACATCACAGGTTTTAGAAAAGTGCAAGGTAGCAGCTGACCTTTTTGCTGATGCTCAGACTTTCAGGTTGAGCCCAATACTGATGGTAGAATACTTATGCAAATATTACTCTTTGAAGCATAATCCTTTTTCCTCTTTGCTCAAGATACCATGGCTCATGCCATGCTAGAGGCTTGCATACAACCTGGCCCCCCACACCTGGTAGCCGAGTTGCCACTGTACTAACTTCACACATGTTCATGGTTCTGCAAAGCAGCAATTAAGAGCCTGAAAAGTGGCACACATTTATGCATGACTGCACCTCCCGGGCAGTACAGACTAATGCCAAAGGGAAAAATTCATGTAGCTGTAAATTAACAAAGCATCCCTGACTTAAAGGATTTGGGTCCCTTAAATGTATTACACAGAAAATTAAAGAGAAGTCAGACTCTCATGATCATGCTAAAAGCTACTTTATGAAGCTACCATAGAGCAAAAAGAGACTTTAAAGTGATCAAATAGGAAAATATCACTAAGTAAGTCCCATTTGGATTCCATAGCTTAATCTCCTTATTTGGGAGAGAAGGATTACTGCAAGAGAGTTTTTAAAAATCTAGACGGGGAATTACTGATTTGCATAGACATCAGGTAGTTGGAAGAAGCGTGCTCAGTGTTGATATGCCACCAAAATAACAATTTAAAGGTGACTGCTTAGCACTGTTCATAAAATGACATGAATGCAGAATAATTCACAGAGGAAAAGAAAATGCAGTCACTCTTTCAGGAACACTTGAAAATTCACCTGAATCTCTCCTAGAGAATGGGCAGTTAACATGGTTATTACCATGGAGCAGGGTGTAAAGTTATCTGGGAATATTTATTATCTAACAAACTTGAGCAGGAAATTACTAGTTTTTAGAAAGCTTTAATTTAGGTTTTTGCACACAGAGAGCATCTTCTGGATGAAACACACTCGGGGAGACATTTCAGCAAGGCCCTGGCCTTGTGGCGACAAAACCTCTTGGGCTCATGAATCCCCATTCAAAAAGGGGGAAGACCCACACCGAGGAGCACCCTGGTGCTGCCTTTGCTTTCTCACCCCTCTTTCTCAGTCTTTCTTCACTCCCAAGACAAGATTTTCATGTGCTTTGGGACTTCTCATTGATGCTGGAAAAATGTCTGAATTCTTAAAAAAAAAAAAAAAAAAAGTATTTATGCAAGTTAGTTTAATCCAGGAGTTGAGAGGGGGGTAACAGGGCACTGCCTCAGTTCCCTAAAAAGAAAGGTTGATAGGAAAGAATTGCAGCATACAGTATTTGATGTCTACAGTAAATACTCATTTCAAATCCCACAGCCACGAGCGAGATACACACTTAATGTATGGAGAGACACTGTTAATATGGCTCAGTAAGGTATAAGAAAGGGCCAGTTGGGAATCCAGCGTTACATGTCTGAACCTGTTTAATATTCTGAGCCAGACACTCAATTCTTGCATCTCAGCATGGCTTTGTCACCTTCAGTTGAAGCTATGTTGCTTTTTACACCAGGACTACATTCATGCATTAAGGAATATAAGTGTGAACTATTATGAGCTATGATCAATCATCAGAAAACAGACATGATTATAATTTTATAATTATGAGAATAATTGGAAAAGATTAGTATTCTACCCAGCTGGAGACTTCGCAAAAGCCTGAAGGCAATTAAGCTGCTATATTTTGAAAGTATCTAATCAATTTAATTTCTATTCTTATATAAAGCAGCATGAACTTCAGTTTGCATTGTCAGAGGAGGCATGTTGGGTGACAAATAAACATCACTGGTAGGTCAATCCAGCCCTGTCACAGGTCAAGAAAATTCTTCTTGCTGGTTCTTGTAGGCCTTGATGTAGGCTCTGTTCGAGAGCACAAGACCTCTTTAACATGTTTACATTTACTATTTCAGGCAGCACTGAACCAAATTAACTGGCATCTCAAATCAAACTGACATTTAAAAAACAGGTTGCAGAGACTTTTTCAGGTTAGTCAAGCAAAACACTGATAGAAAATAGTGCACATTGACATGCAATCGTTTAAGAAAACCTAAGAATCAAGCATCACTTAAAAGGTGCCAGAAAGGAAAAAAAGAATCCGTACTTCCTAGAAGCTCATTCCTACTTCCTGAAAAACTGCCCTGATAACAAAACAAAAAAAAAAAAGAAAGAAAGAAAAGCGGATTCAAATTACGCTACAGAAAGGAAAATCATAAAATACCAACAATCTGGAAGCCAGATATTCAATGTCAGTACAGGGCACAGAGCACACCGAGACTATTGCATCAACTTCCTACCTGCTCTTGGTATTTCTGTGGGCTCAGCATTGGTATAACGTAATTCCTGGCTCATTGAGTATACTTAGAGTAACAAGTAAGCATAAAACTTAACTACCAACTGAAAAACAACCCAAAGCAATGAGGAACAGCATAGGCCTCTCTCTACTCAAGATAAGAGCTCTGCTGAATTTCACTCCTTCTCACCCTTAACTGGGATTAAGCAACACAAGCTCCATAGGACACGATGCAAAGGTCCTGAAAGAAAAAAAAATAAATTGCTGCCCTGGCCTCAGACTGTGAACAAAAGCCATTGACTTTCAAAAGCAGGTCTGGAGTATTTCACAGTTGCCAGTGCCTTCATGAAGAAGTTGGAAGAGTCACTGCTGCATCTCCTCGCACCCCGGGGAAACCTTGGTTGCTGTAGGGTAACTGCAGCTTAAACTCCAGACTGGAGAGAGAGAGGGAAGGAGGCTGGAAAGAATCCAGGAAAGATTTACTCACAAGTCAAAATCCACTTTCAAGTCCATCATTTGAGTAGCTTTCTGGCACCCTTGTGCATGTGTGCGGTTAAGGGAACAGGCAAGAAAGTGGGGACAATAGGACCCTGACCATCCTGCTTCAGATTCAGAGCTGGTCTGGACACCTCTGCATGCTCCCACACCACACAGCAACCTCAGACACTGCCTCTGCTCATGTGCCACTCTCATATCCAGGCCACAGTCAAACCAAGTCTGAGGATTGTCTTTTTAATGAAGTGAAGGCTTTTGGGTAAGAGTCAGCATACCTGATTGCTTTGCTGATGGTTTGAGAGACACTAGCAAAAGCCAAGCTTCAAAATAAAAGTGCCATGACATTGTTTTTTGAGATTCATGATACAGCAATCTGATTTTAGTATTTCAGTGGTGTATGAAAGCCACCCACCACTCCATCTCTGCTGCACAAAGCTAATGTGGCTCAGATAATTAACTCAAGGACAAATGATTATCAAGCTACAGGATGTTCACCACTGGAGTCATTAATCCCTTCAAACGTATTACCATTGTTTTATTGACTGACATCCCTTATGCGATCAGCTGAATTCAGTTCATGATCTTTTCAATCACGAAATGCACGACTGCAGTTCTCCTCTTCTGAATTGTTACATTAGCCTCCTCTGATGTTTGAATCACAAGGATTCGTGAAGCTTCTGCTGTTATCTATTAAAGTGATTCTATTAAAGTGATTTATGGTTTGTACTATTTTAGGTGGCATACCTGCAAGCAGAGGCAGAAGTGGCACTTCTGTTCTAAAGTGCCTTTTAACTCCTCTCCTGTAATGCATTGCAGAAAAGGAGAGGGGAAAAAAGAAAAAAAAAAAGTTTCTAGTAGAGAGTGATTCCCAAGAAAGTTTGTTTACAGCACCCTCCAGGCACCAACAGGACTGCAGCATATTTTGGCATATTAAGCCTCTTCTCCTCTCACATTTGAGGCTTTTCCCTTCCACCCCATTGTGGCCCCTTTAATCCCTTAGGGCACATCAGGAACCCTCCCATCGCCTCGTTGCAGGGTGTCATTTGCCTGGAGCACGCTATCCTGGTGGCCATGGTGCCCTTTCCACCCAATCCTCCAACCCCACTTACTATAAAGACAAAGGGCAGGCATCTCAGAAGAAAACGAGGAGACTAGCAGGGGACGCTCAGGGCAATTGCTCTCTGCTGAAGGTCTTTTCCCCAGCAGTCACTTTGCCACCAGATGTTATGCAGTCTGAAGCCTGAAGGCAGGCCAAAAAGGGCATGTAGAAATAACATATTTCACTGTCCATCCCAGTTTCATAGTGGTCATCTGATTCTGTACGCTCATCATCCATTTGAAAATAAAGATATCTCTTCTGCAAAACGATGCTAATGTCATATAAATAAGTACAGACAAAGGCTGAGTCTTCACAAAACCATGGCAAGGACATACAGTAAGTTAGTCTTACACAGACAAAAGGCATTTTAATAAAGTCAAATGCCAGCCTATGCATAGAGGTGCGAAAAATGCCCCCTTTATCAAGGGAAAGTAGCACTGCAGCTGGAAATCCCAAGACTAGAAAGGATCTAGAGAGAATAATGACAAATTAGCAACGTAGCATGAGCTCCCAGTGTGATCTAAGGCTCAAAAGAGATCAGGTAGAAGAAAGGAGCTGTTCTATACCCTTCCATACACAATGGGAAGGACTGGTGTGGATATCACATCTTTTTCAAAAAGCATTTACAAAACTTGGGTAGGCTGTCCCCAAAAAGCCTTAAACAAACCTGAGAATAGAAGAAAATATCTACTGTAGTAAATTTCAGAATCAATCTCTTTTCCTTATGAAAAGATTGCCAATAACAAAATCTAAGAACTTTCACAGGAAGAAAAAGTGCTAAAAAATAAGTTTAGTGGAGCAAGACGTAACACATCAGTAGTACAAAGTCAAACCATACATCAGGATCAGATTTTAATAGTGAAAATGTTTAACTAGTAGAAGGAATCATCATGAGAAATACTGTATTCTTCATCTTTGATTTCTCTAACCAAAGCTGAGGTGTTTATGTTTTAGAAACAGAAATCAACAGTTTAAAATCTTTGAAAAGGTATATTCCACATGGCTTTGCATCACCTCTCCTAGTGATAATTAGTTGCATTGGGTAGCGTAAGAACCAAATGTAAAATAGTTGGCTAGCTTTTAACAGGTCCCACAGCCTGATATTCTTGTTTTTGGACAGGAACAAACTCAAAACGTTGATTGCTTGTATCTAATGAAAATGAGCAAAATGTCTGGGTATCTTTTAGACCATGTTAAGGTGACATAGGAAAACAGCAGAGGTACTTCCAGTCCAGGTGAAGCAGATTCCTAACCTCATCCTGGGAGGAGGCACTAAAAACAGAACATGTTAAAAGGCAACATCGAGGTAACGGGAACAAACTTTGATGCTATGAAAGATCTGGCCCTCCTGCAATCAGTGGAAATTCTGCCTTTGATTTCAAAATGAACCAGAAATTCACACAGACATTGCCTACTATACACTGAAAAAAGACAAAATCTTGACACTGTTGTTACACGTTTTATGTACAGCTGGGACAGATACCTTAAAGGAGAGGAATAAGGTATATAAAATAGAGACACAGAACAGAGTGGACACTCCTATCCATTATCCCATAACGAAAAGAGAGTGCATTAAATTCAATTACAAAGGCAATCACACTAAATGTAATATTATAATTAACACATCGGTACTTGGAATCATTACTCCATGCTAACATTTAATCAGTTTAAATTTTTATGAACTTTTCAATGCTTAACTGAGCAACAGCAGCATCCGCAGTTGCTGTAGCTCTGGGGGAGTTTCAGATTGAAAATATCATGAGCATTATATCTCCAGGCAAAAAACACCACAGGTTAGATCAGAAATAATCTTCCATTCCCTGCAACATCTAGCTGTGAATGAATGCCTGGGCTCTTAATGCTTTTGTGTATGTCTCCCTTTTCTTCTACTGATACACCCAGCCAAGACCACTCTACCGGCAAAGCAAGACATTGGTGGGGATGGTCTCTCAGCCTGTCAGAGGATGTCTGTTCCTCACTTTCCTCTTCTAGCAACTCTCTGGCTAAACATAAATCTTTGCATATGGCACTTCACATGTAGCAAATAGGAAGAGTGTCATTTTTCCTTTTTACAGTGCAGCACAACAATATCGCCAATTGCAAATTTAATCTGCAATGTGGACTGCTTTTAGCTCTACAGCTGAGTCACTGTGTGATTGCTTGGATCTGCTTCTGCAATTTTGAGAAGGATTTGTCAAAAGAGGAAAAAAAAGCAAAAGGAGTACGAAACTGGCCCACTGGTACTTGACCAACACCTGAGACTTTCCTCCTGAATGAGGGATTAATGGGAGCTAATCCTTCCTGAAGGCACTATATTCAGCAGATTCCTACGGGGAACGTGGTCCACTGTGATTATTGAGATGTTCTGCTTCAGAAACAACTTGACAACCACCCTTGTCTGAATGCCAGGACACCTGCAGCCAATCAGCGATGGGCCAGGCCACCCCTTGGGAGGACCTCAACGCGTGGGACATGAGTGCCTTGGGCAGAAAGGGAAAAGTCTGTTCCCTCCAGGGCTCAGCCAGAGAAAGATATCAGGGCTTTAGCATGCTTGAGCTGTGCATGACAGAGCGCCTCTCCCTGAAAAAGTACATGCATCTCATGCATGGGAGCAAAAACATGGCACATACGAACACCAGGCATGCTGGTAAGGGTCTTTGCAAGTTAACCCATGCTGACTTTTCATTCAGTTCTCATTTCATTGTTTTAAGGCCTGAAATTCGAACCTCACAAACCAATGGTAAAGTTGTGCTATCAACAAAAATACAGTTATGCTTGTTTTCATTTCTCCTAACTGCAAAAAGTGATAGTCGTAGAGTTCAAGGTGTTTTGTTTTTTTTCTTCCCTAACCTCTGTATTCAGCTGCATCCATGTTAAATCTAAATATATTGCTCCCTCCTCACCTGCAAGCTCAGACCACGGTGGGTTTTGTTCAGTAAGACAGATGTGGAAATTATTCATTACCTGATGAAATACTGGAGCATGAGGAAACGTATTCATGAATGCCTGAGGGAATTTGTTTACATGCATTCATTCATTGTCAGTCTTAACCAGATTGAATGTCTTTGTCTTTCCTTCTTTCTCACCCCATCCTCCTCCCCAGACAAGATGTCTGGGGACATTCTGAAGGTTAATTTAGCATTTTCTAAATGTCACCCAACTTGAATGATAAAGTTTATCTAATTTATTTTTCATCCTCCATCACAGCAAACTGTTAGCAACACTTAGCAACTCTTTGGACCATAATCTCTACAAACTGAAGGCATCTGAAAGCATGGTTGTGCTCTTGGTTGTGCTAGAAAACAAAACAAAACACAACTTCCTTGTGTTTCTTTGGTTTCGACAGCTTCATTCTTTCCACAAAAAATAGCCACATCCTTGATGTCACTTCACACTTCCCCCAAAACAAGCCATACCACATTGAACAGCACGCATCTGTTACTGGACCAACGTACATGACATCTAAATAAGCTGATAGGTTTACTACACTGACCTAACCTGAACTCCCCACCACGAATCCTGAAGAACAAATTCACTGCTGACAAATTGCCACTGAGGATGGCAAACTTTGGCTTTGGAGAGATCTGTGAAACCTCTATGCCCTGCAACTCGGCTATGCTCACCACTACGTGCCTTTCAGTAGTTAAACAGCAGGACATCACCGTTACAGGAAAAAGTCAATCTTACCAGGTTTCATGGTGAACTTGAGCTGACTTCATCCTCTTCTGCATGGGGTGGGGAGAAAACTGAAGCAGTCACCTCCCCAGCACATGGCCATAATCCAGAGGAATATCTGAGTCAGCTCACCTGAAACAGATGAGGACAACCAGTCGGCCATTTCATTTATTCACACGTTTAATGGAAAAACTTGATTCTGACAACTCTTCCCACAGCAAATTTCCAACTAATACTTTTTCCTGCTGCTGAACTTGATATTTGTGTATTTCGAGATACAAGCTACAGTGAGCAAGCTCTGAAATACCAGAGTGAAACAATAGCAAGAGGAAGGGAAGGCATTCAAAGTTACAGAAGGAAAACTGCAATCTTCCAATCAGCTCATGAACAGAGAGTTCACTGACACTGCGACAACCAGTGTTTCAATGAGCCCACAGACTATTTTATCTAATTCACTGCTGAGCCCGGGAGAAGCCTTCCTGTTCTCTCAATCTCTTGGTCCAGCTCTAACCTCACACTGCAGTACTGCAACTGCTGCCATCCACCTGCAATCCCCAGGGACTCACCACCCAAGAGCAAACATGTTGATGATGCCTTTTCCACTTCTGTGATAGCGCAGAAAATAATTTTTTGAGAGTCAGCACTACTTTAAGGAAACCAAATATATTAACACAAATATGGAAGCAATAAAACAGCCTTAACAGTATAATAGCTTTAGAGGAGCAGAGGTTGATATTTTCTCTGTAATTCTAATTACTTAATAGACATTAAAAGCAGCAACATAATTACTCAGCCCTCACTGTATCTGCACCTTGGGATTTCACAAAATTGATAAAAGGACATGACCAAGCAAAGGATCATTGCAATAGAGATTCCACACAACACAGTCCCTCACTATGGAAGAGGCTGACAAAACAGGCCAAGGGAGATGGAGAATTCCACCCACTGAGAGGCTGGGACCCCAGAGGAGATGGGTCTGTGCCCCCAGCTGCTGGTGCTGCGCCCTCCAAGGCAGGGAACTCATGCATACCCCTGGCCTGAGATCCCAAAACCCTTGCTCAGTCATACAAATGACAGCGATGTGGTTTATCCCAAGGGGAGGGATACTCCAGGCACCTCACTAAGAGGCTTCACACAGGACTGAAGGAAAGGGATGACAACCAGGTGTCTACAGAGAAGCCTGTGGACCTCCTCTGCCAGTCACGGCAGGCTCTTTTGCTTTACCACCTGGACTGTGATTCATGTGAGATGTGCAGATAACCCCCCTCACCTTTTCTTGGGGGCGGCGATGCATTTTCCCAGAGGCTTGTTCAGCTTGGCTGAGTAGCTCACACAGTCACGTCTGCTAATGGCCATCTCTCAAAAAGGCTATCACCCAGGCTGGTGCACCCTAACCCACAGGTCTAGAGGGCTGGTCCCACCTCCCTGATCTCAGCTGGCAACAGGTCCCAGGTGACACCAGGAAAACATGGCTGTAGGAAACTCAGCTTTAAATATTAGATACCTTTTCAAACCAATTTCTGACCTTTTAAAAATGTCATTGTTATTAATTCAAGCAATTTGCAATACTAAACTTTAATATTATTCAGAACAATCCTTTGTCCTTTTGTAAAATGCCGTTCCATTCATCCAGGCACACACATTTTCTATTCATATGCTTCTATTTAATTCTACTTTACTATACTACTGAAAGCTAAGCATGTAACCGTTGCCTACACTTTGAATTCCTCTTTAATTGCACCACTTCAAGACGTCACACTACATTTAGTTTCCTGCAGGGCTCTGAAACTGCTTCTTGACATGGTCCCACAAAGTCCCCAGCTGCTCTCCGGCTGCAGGAGGTCACAAAGCAGCCCAGCCATCTGTCTACAATGCTTTTGCATCACAGCTACTGGGATTCTGGGTTTAAAGCTTTGCTCCTCTGCCTTCATGTCAGCTAGTCTATAACTCCCCACCTGCAGAGTCTGTGCACTCTCAACTCTGAGCCAACCCATCTTCATTTGTACCCAGGCAGCAGCATCACACCAGGGGCATCACAGAGCTGCAGGTTTCAGCATCACCCCTGGAACATCCCCTTATCCCCAGCTGAGCTTGGGAACAGAGTTTTGTTTTTTTTTTTTTTTGACTATGAATTAAACTGTAGGTATACCAGCTTTTCATTCAAAACACAGTGGAAATTATTAGCTTTGTTTGTTTGTTTTTCCTCAAGAAAGCTCCTGTTCAGTGACTTGCTTGTTTATCAGTTACCGGCCTTCAGCTGAGGCGGTGACTCACTGTTGGTACCCAAGTGTGATGAGACGTGTAGTAGTGAGTATAGGAAGAGTTGCTTAGTCACAGCTAAGGGCAGAAGGAAGTTCCTTTCAGTTAGTTTACCTTAAGCATTTGAAAGTCAGGCATAAGAAAGAATTAAGATCAATCTAAATCAAAACAAAAAAAAATATTTTTGGAAATACAATACTCCTTTATCTTTACATTTCCATTTACAGTCAAAATTCACTTCAGGTTTATAGTTATATTTAGTTTTAGTTATATATCATACAAAGGACAGCATTTTGATCTAGGAACTTTTATGCTGAAAAGAGCTAAGTTTCTGAAGTTACCTGAGGAAATATTATATAGAGAATATGAAAAAGCACAGAAAGCTAACTATAATTTACAAGAGCTGTAGCAGGCACAATTTACATTGATAACTGCATAACGAACATTTAACTGAAGCCCGAGGCACTTTGAGCCATGGTTAACTGCCCTTGAAGCTAAAGATGTGCATTCAGCCATCTCGGTGTTTCTGAATTTCTGGCTGCACGGAGCTTTGCTCCTGACGGATTTGCAGATGCTGCGCTGGGCTGTCAGCACACCGATCTTAGCATCTACACGCTCTCTCAGCCAGACCACTGTAATTCAGGATTTCTAGGAGCCAAGTGACTCTGATGCACAGAATTCCTACAGCTCCTTCACGCATTGGTGTGGCCCTCCAGCAAAAGAGGAGGGTACTGAATCTGGCCCACTCATTGTGGGCTGATACAGGGTACCAATGCTCCATGCATCAGTTGATCTTTTCAGCACAACTGCTGAATGCCTACAGCTCTGGGATTGAGTTAAAACCCTGTTGTCCTAGGACAGGCACTAATGACCAGTTCCAGGGATGATGGCACCTGGCAGTCTGGGTCCTAAATCTGTCCTTCTGTGTGGACAGAGTAACACCTACCCACTGTGGTGAAAAGCCTGCTTGCCTCACTTGTCAAATAAAACGAGATACTGGAGCCAAAAGACTTGTTTTCAGACTTCCTAAAATTTCATCCTGAATTCTTTCCCAATCTCTGATTGCTCAAGCTGAAGATGAGCAAACTCAAGAGAGCTTAGCTACTCTTGTATTTGCCATATTCAACCACTTTGCTTTTCTTCCCAGATTTTCAGAGTGATTTCAATGTTAACTGTTAGCAGTACATGAGAGAGGATAACTTTGTTCTCACTCTTTTAAACTGCTCATATATTCTGAGGTTTTCCTTTAGGTATCATGCAAGAAAATCTAGGGTTTCCACTCACTTGTACTATTCTCTTCATATCTGAGGAAGAGCGTGGGAGAAGGCTAAATAAAACTAAAAAGACAGCACACAGGGTACCTCAGACACAGATATAGCTTCATCCTACAAAACAAGCTCATGTCATACATTTCCCTCCCCCTGTGCATGCATATGCAAAGCTGATGACTGCTCAGGTGATGACCTATATTTATCATGTACCATATTTATCAGGCACTTTCCCTTCCTTTCCTCATCCAAAGTTCTGAATATAAGCTTGAACAAATGTAATGAAATGATTATCTTTTTTTAATGTTCATCATCTCACAGGTCAGGCTCTAGGGTGTGACTCTGTAATGTCCAGCAGGCTTATTATAGGGCTTGGTAAGAGGGTGTTCATCATATGTATTTCCCTCACCCCCTGCTCTCAGCTGCTGGCTGCCCATATCCTTGTCCACTCCTATGCTTGTGTTGCACTTTAAGGCAGCATAACCAAGAGCTACCACCAAAAAGCAAAGTCATGTTCTCACCCACCCTCTGCCACACACTCCTCTGTTTGCCACATCAAGCACACAATGAGTTCAACAGATATTGCTGGGTTAGCTTTAATTTCAGCAACACAATCAGTTCCTGTACCCAGTTCCCAGTGTGACTGTGCAAACACTTCACCTAACCAAAGGAGAAGGCGGTGGAGGGGGAGAATCAGCAGACTGTGCTTTCTAGCAACAAAATCAACTTATGGAGCTGTTTGTGGACCCCAGCATTGGCTTTGTACCCAGAAGGCAGGCAGCCTGTCAAGGTGTCGAAGCCTTCCAAAATAATTCTCTTGCAAAATATACTGTGAGGACAAAGCACATGAGGGTACCGTGGATGAAAAGTTTGAGCCAGGAGAATGTCTGGAAGTGACCCACGACCCAGATCTACGCACAATACAGCATAGGAACGCAGTCGTACGCATGTCCAGGTATGGGAAAATCCCCATGTTTGTCAAAGTTAGTCCCTCCAAACCTAGCACAAGCTGAAATTAAGTTTGCATGTACCGGTTAATTTACTTTTTCCTCCCTGCATGTGGACGTAATGAGATACAGAACAGAATTACTACTATAAAGCATGTTTATTTCATATAGTATACAGAATAGACTACGTTGATGAATGCTGTTTCATTGTTTTATGTTTTTCTAACTTTTCAGTGTACGGCACAGACCTTCCTTACTCCACGCTTTTCTGATGTGCTGCCATACATAGGTGATTGATTACTTAGCATGCATTGTTGTGCCATGAGTTGGCTTTAGGCACAGCAAAGAAATCACCTCCCTGACACCCTCACGAGGCTGCAGCATCTTACTCTAGTAGAGCTTTATGTCATCCATTTTAACTTAATGGTTTCAGATCATATCTTTCAATGGCTTTATGGACAGCTGTGAGTGCTCAAGACTCTTTAAAGCAGATTCCTCTTGCCTCAGTGGAGGGGCCCAAGGCTGGAAAAGCCTTGCTAACCCCTTGGTTTGGTTGACTCCCTTAAACTATCAGCTGATAGTAAAGGGGGTACATTGTGGCTCCACCACCTCTAACAAAATAACCCACACCATTACAGAAGCACACATTGCTGTATCCCTGAGAAATGCAAGGCTCTCCATTTTGAATCGAGACCCCTCTGTGGGACCAGGAGCAGCCCACCAGGGCTGCATCTGCTGCAACACTCGCCCTAGCACCCTTCACTTCCAGGGCTGGTGCTGACCTACCAATATCAGCCTTCAGGATCCCCAACAAGCAGCACCAAACCTTGCTGAGAGAGATAACCTAATTCCTAAATACTTTATGTAAGTTGGTGCCATCACCCTACCATACTTTGGCCCTCTGTGCTGCCAGAACACACACTCAGAGCAAGACCCTAGAGCCAGGCAGCTGGCAGCACCTGGACCTCAGCAAGGACTTAGCTCTCTGAAGGTGACACCTCACCTTCAAAGAAAAAAAAAAAAACTGCAAAACCACCACAACAACAACAAAAAAATGTTGCTACCCTATGAGACACACAGAAATCCCACAGCTCCATAGCTTGCCTTTTGATACAGCTCCAAGGCCTATAGTTTGCCACACAGCTCCAAAGCCTGCAGCCCCGTCCCAGAGTCACCTGCCCCCTCATCCATCCTCCCCACTCACCTTCATGCAGCCCAGGAGAGAGCCAACGACCTCAGGACCAGGAGCTGAACCTGCCTTCAGCTACCTCTGGCTTTCTCCTGAGCCCGTTGAGGAAGAATTGCAGCCCCCAGAGGCTGGTTGCCCTACAGTTGATCACCAGAACTTTGCAGCTTTTCAAGCAATGTTCAGATAACATCACCATCCTGCACCTCCTCACAACAAGCAGATCATGAGCCCCTGCACCACCCCTTCCCACCTGTGCTGGCTTATTGGTGCTCAAGGGCTGCAACTGCAGTTAATGGCCTCATGTCCCACAAAGCATGGTGGGTGCTCAGAAAAGGGCAAGGAGATGCATACACCTGGCAGGGCCCACCACACTGGGCAGGAGAAAGGCTTCCCCCCTCCCCCTCTGGAGGGGGCAGGTGGCTGAGGCAGGGGATAATCCCACCTTAAATTCAGGTTAGTGCCACAGTTGTGCCATAGGAATACCTTGTAGGCATCTTGATATCTGCCAGTAAAAGTTCCCTCTTTTTCCTTTTATGGTCAGAGCTGTGGGAAATAGCTCTAAAATGCAAGCACTTACCAAATGAAAAAAATGGTAGCTCCACAAACAGTGAAGCCTGCTCTCCTTAACTTGCCCTTTAGCTTTCCCTCTCCTCTCCAGTAACCCCTACTTCCCTGTATCCTCGCTACCTCCACACATGCAACAGACAACAGCATTGCAGTTCAGGCAGACGTACTCTTAGGAGAAAGTTTTTGCAGGTGTTCACTCCCTTTTCTCAGTTTCACTGATGCCTGTAAAAAAATCACCTTTAAGTGCTCTACCTCCCCATCAAATTTTATTGAACTTAGGCAGGAGGTCAAATGTTATTTGGTATGGACCAGACACAAGTCCACCTGAAGGCCCAGCACCAGACACCTTCAACCAGTGTAGGGTGACCCAGCTACTGCAAAAAGCAGTCCATATCTTCCTGTTCACTGTCCATATCTTCCTCCATGATGCCTTTTCTTCTTGGTTATTCCATTTTTTCCGGTAGCTGTGTAATGAATGAGATTACATACTTAACTGATGTAAAAAGCAATTTATTTTGCCGGATGAGTTTCATCCGGACCAACTCTGTGATTCTGTGACTCCTGATGTGGTTTACTGTATTGATTCCACGGAAGTTCATGCTAGCATGCAAGCTGGCTGGGGAGGATGAATTCTTCAGTGGCATCATAGTTTACATCGGTCTACTGCATATGTGGAACTGCAACTTTAGCCAGACAATCTTTGCACAGTTTTAAAATCACAGAGCAGGGAAAGCCTTTACAGGAAGACTGTATTTAACATTCTTACACTGGTACTTTGCATTAGCCATTCTCTCTGGGTTAAATTACCATTTTTTCTTGAAACCTTCACCATATAAATAAATAAATAAATAAATTTAAAATAAACTCAATGAAAAGGAATAGCTTATTAAAGTAGTTCTCTTCATGAATGTGATGGCTGTCAAACTTTCTCAGAGAATAGTTCTGGGAGGTGTTATTACAGCTTGTACAAATTACGGGGTTTAGGCTTCAGTAATCCTAAGGAAAGTAGAAAATTTCTACTTCAGGGAACACTTAGTTTACATTCCTCTAAATTCTTCCAGAATCAAACACATGTGCTAGTACACAATGAAGCTTCATCCAGTGATAAGACTGAATCCAACCACTCACAACACAAAGTCTGAGGAAATTCAGAGATTACTTTCTACAGCCTGGGCCCCTGGGTGCTGGAGTAGACTGTAACCAAGGGAAACCTCCTCACCCCCCTGAACTCATTGGAGTGGCACTTGAACAAGAGTTTACCCAGCAGTGATACCTGCTATAAATGAAATCTGATTTACTCTAAGAGGACAAACCTGGGCTCAGGGCTTAGCCAAGCTCATCTTTATGTCATGCAGGTTACTGTGCTCCATGGTGACAGACCCCAGCATCTGTCATTTTCCAACAGCACATGACATGCTCGGCTTTCTGTATGTCTTTTAGATGGACCTTACCGGTCACTTCCTGTCACCCGTCTTTTTTTCACAGCTGTAATCACAAGGTAATCGGGTAGTCACGCAGGAATCAATGAAGTTCTTTTAGAGGGCCTACTTCAAAGAACACAAATAACAGGATTTACTGAAATGGACATATTCTACTGACTGTGCATAGAGAGAGGAAGTAATAGATACGGTGAATTCAATAAGCACGAGCCAGTAGGAGAGCTTGGCTCATTCATCCTTTACCTTAAAATTTCCTGCTCATTGCTTGTTATCAGCTCAAAGGGCAATGGTGAAGTCTGGCCTGCAGTCTCACTGTGCCAGAAGGAAGAAAGTACAAAAGGGTATCAGGAAACCAGAAACTGTTGAAGTGTAACTGCACAGTTCACCCATAGTTGTGAGTGGGTTGGCTTCATGAACCTGTCTTGCTCATCCAGACTACAGACTCCTCATGACGGCTATGGGAGCACTGTGACTTGACTGCACTGGAATACACCCCAAATTTAGTCAGAAACGAGCTACGTTTCCAAATTGTGTGCTTCCCTCATCCTTTGTTCTTCCAAAGTGTAATCCAACCCATCAAAATGCAATTCTGCAACAATATCAGACAATATCTTTTGGCTTTTTGGGTACTTTATCACAGGAAATTACCATGACTTGTGAAGCTTTCAGTAAAGCCCGCATACATCTTTTCTGTATTTGCTTGTCAAACTTGCAGAAGCAAGTTCCAAAAGGACAAGTAGATGTTTACAAAATAGCAGAAGCATCCAAAAGTACATCACTGTAGTTATTTATTTGTGAAACGTAAATAGGGGAGCAAAGAGCAGATAGCTTCCATCATAGCTGGTTGCTTTGCTTAGATGGTGTTTACATCTCTTTAATCACACAGACTAGCACGTTACCTATTGCTCAAAGGATTTGGATGATTCATGCATGATGGTACTAAGGTAATGAAAAAAGGGGTGAAACACTGGAATAGGTAACACTGAGGTCTTATGCCTCACCATACCAATAACAAAGATGACAGCACCCACGTACTGTATATGAGGGTCGAAGTTATTTGGAACAATTCAGAAAGCACACTAGTACACAAATAAATGACACAGCTAAGCTGGCAAATGACAATGACATAAGATAACATTGCCAACCACAAGTAACTTAAATATTGTGTTTGGAATCCCCCCAGACATCTGCTTCAGAAACTCTGAGACCAGAAGGAGTGATCGCATATGTTACACGTACATTAAGCACAGCTCTTCATTGAAGTTCATCAGCTGAGCTGCTTAGCATAGCAAAACAATGTTGTCCTGTTTCTCCTTCACTGACCTGTCTCAATTAGCTTTAACATCAACCTTAGAAAACAATCAAAAGGATCCTCAGGGGAAACAAAACAAATAAACAAAAAAGTTCCTACATTGAAAGCAGAAGTGAGCAAAAAAACTTGAAAAAGTGCCCACTGACGATCAGATGATTTTTTTAATTAAAAAATTATTTCTTGTAACACTTCCAAGACTTACTGTAAATACTGATATACAGCTGATCTGGAGTAAGCTACTAGGAGGACATTAGTTTCTCTCTCTCTGTTAAGCAAGATTTGGGGGTTCGAGTTTTGCTTTAAGTACCCAATTCTGACTGACGGGGCAGACCACTATTTCTTTCTGGAAGTTGGGCCACAACTGGACATCCTAAAGTGAAGGCACACAAAATCTTTCACTACTTTTGAAAAGACAGTCCTTCATCTCTTTTGTGCTAAAATTGGTCTTATTATGTTGTTACATTCCCAGTGATTAAAAATCCCAGTAATCCCAGTAATATTTTTTTTTCTGCTACAGCCTTGACCATCATCCTAATTCTAAGTAGTTTTCAATAGAATTGGTAACAAATAAGTTAAAGTATTTTGAACGCAACAGCTCTGGCAGGAGGTTCTTTTATCTCTCCAGTGTATCTTCTCTATGCTCTTTTACTTTGTTACATACACTAGTATGTAACAGTATGACATGCATTTGCAGCCAAAACATGAGGAACTTAATCTAACCACTACTCTAAAATAACACAGATGTCATTCTGGTTCTTAATAGCTTGAATCAATTCTTCAGTAAAATCCACTGCTGGACTTACTCACTAGGTTAGTGGCAACATGCTTAGTCCTACCCAAGAATAAATCCAGCTCCTGTTAGACCAATAGTCCACAAAGAAGACATGTTCTGATCACAGCTGTGATACATTCACTTTGGTCCTCCTCATTACAGTGCAGCATAGCACGCTCTTGATAATTCACTGTGATGAGCATGTTTCGCAGAAATGAGTTGAGACATGCTATATGTGGAAGAAAGGTATTTTCAGACCATATAAACAAACAAACAATTTTTTTTTTGTTTTCCAAGTGTGCTTCTCATCCTTTCTGTAAGGTCCTGATGCTGATGTGCACTCCAGGTTTAATCTTGTAACAAGTCTAGGATCTTTTTAACTCACAAATACATGACTGCAGAGCAAGGAAGAATGTGGTGATTACAGACTACCCTGGTGCAGGAAAAGCAGCTAACATGGACAGCTCACATCACATAGATCATTCACCTAAGTCAAACATTTTGATTAGGTTAAGAAAAACAGGTTATATTTGGAAGACAGACACCTTCCCAGTTTGCAGCTATGCAGTTTTCCTCCATTTTATCCTGTTCAATTTTATCCCATTTCCAAGTATTAAAGTGAAACAGAATCAGATAAAATAGAACACACACAGAAGTCAGAAAAAACGTGTTCCAAACAAGGTCTGAGTTTATTGAAACCACGTTTTCTTTTGGCAATACTGCTGCACCTTGACATCGTAAATATTTACGTTTTTCAATTTATTTCAATCGGAACTTTATTGCTTTACTGCTTCCTCGTGTGCTAGGATACAGAACAAACCATCAGTGCTGACACGTTTCTTTCTAAATTCAGTCGTCAATCCAGTTGCACACTGAGAGTTCAAAGGAATGTAACTCATGTCATAGGCTCCTAATTCAACAATGTCTTTACAACCCCCTTTTCAGGCAAAAAAACTAGTGGATAAAAAAAGCCTCCAACTAGCTAAGACCTCATTAGTTTAAAAATTCTTGTAATTTCATCCATTTAAATTACGTAATAACTCAAAAATGAACAAATCAAAGACCCTGTATGAAGCAGCAAATAGCATGATCACTGCAGCTAAATCCAGTGAGGACTGCGAACAAAGAAAACAAAGGTTAAGGAAAACTACTCCTAGTATCTTATACAAATTGTGTTTTGAGTTGAGTGGTCTTCTAGATACTTCAGGAATGAGAATTTCTACCCGACCGGACTACTAAAGCTTGCTTATAACATTACCTCCCACTGCTCATAAGAATAAACTAGACACATTGCATTTTCATAATCAAAATGAAAGAAAAGCAAGGAAGGCAATAATTCAAGTACCATCACTAAAATAATTCTGCAAAAAATAGAAGGCATCCTATTCTGGAATATTTTCAGTCTTTCTGACATTTCTTTTGCTAAGAAAAAAATAAAATAAAAAATCAAACTTTCAGAAATAGTTAAGCTAAAAGCCAATACTTCACAAGATTTTTTCCATAACTCAGGCTGAGATACCTACAGAGAAACATTAACTCCTTGCAAATGATATTTGCTAACCTGCACCATGAGGCACTCTAGGGACTTGCTGTCAGAGAAGCTGAGCAACCAGCTGCTCAATAGGATAAATATGGTACTGCTCAGGTGTCTAAATACAGCAATAACCAGCAATGAAAGTAAGAGTTTGGGGGCACTGGCTTGGTCAAGTCCCCAGACTAAGCAACAGATCTGCTTCCTTTTAGATGAACAAAAAAAGCACACAGATACTCTTTTTCGAGGTTTTCCTGTTAAGGCTCATTATTATCTTTAAATGAGATCCAGTAAGCAGTTTCATGTTCTGCTTTAGGCCAAAAGCTCGATCTCATCCTTCCTGTGAAACAGGCAAAAATTAGTATTACTTACACTCAAGAATCAATTTATACATTGGTATCTTGAGGGGTCGCAGGGATCTTCCATTTACAGAAATTTTATACAATAATCAATCGGCATCTTCTCACCTAACACTAAAATGAGAAGAAACTTTACAAGAAATGACTTTGCATTTCTGCCACGTCCACAGAAGTCTTTAAACTGAGCAGCTGTCACACCTAATCCAAAGTCCAGTCATTTGACCTGATGTTCATGCAAAGGCTTGGCTGGCATCGGTATGATCTCTTTGATATTACTTATCCCTACTGAAATGCAGGCTATCCTGCTCGACTCCTTAGCCAACATGAACCCAATATTATTAATTCACTGTGTGATTTCTAGCTCTCTTCTCTCTCTTGATCTATTGGCAGTAAATGTTCTACACACGCTGTAACAGGAAGTAATAAAATTGTTCAACTACTACATGACGAACCCACTCTTAACAACCGACAATTTTACACGTTATAAGAATTTTATCCGTAATGGAGAATTAAAGCACAAGATCAAGAAACAGAAGCCAATTTCTGAAAGGTAGAGATTCTGAAACTAGTATTCTTTAAAATCACTTAGAAAATACATATTTTTCTTTCAAAGTAACATTAGTACTGTTTGACGTTATTTTTTTGCCACTCCGCATACAAGCAGGGTGGATCAGGTTTTGAAACAAACAATATTAAGTTTGTTATTTAAGTAAATAAGTGATTGCTCCTCCTTTCTAACTGTGAAGTTACTAAAAATGGCAGTCTATTTGAATAGCTATATTAAAAACTGTAATATATCATGTCTTCTTAAGAAGTCAGATTATATATATATTAATAGGAAAGGCATAACATTACTCAGCATAAGATGCAAAATAAACTGAAGGACTGACACAATAGCCCATGCTCCCCCCTCTCAAAGGTGATGGAAAAGAATCCAAAATTTGATAAAACCCCAAAGACTAGTCATTTATTTCTGGAAGTAGAAGGAAAATCCTTTACTGCTCAGTTTGAAAGAGTTTTTAGAGAACCCTTCAAGATGACTCATCTTTCTTCGCTTGCTTTTAGCACTTAAGAGTCCATGACCCAGTCCATGCAATTTCATTAATGGCTGCAAATTAACATCTGCTTAATGCAGAAGCTCAGTCTTTGTGAACACCCAGCTATGCTTTTGAGATAACATACCAGCTAACTGACTTTTATTAATGTCCATGCTCGTACTGTTTCTCTGTTTCGCATTGTTTCTGGCAAGTTGCAGAAAATTGTATTGCGTTGCTCTGCATGAACTTCTGATGTTTGATGACAGCCTTCTGTTTCCACATAGCAAAACTAACTTTGTTCCAGACAAGCTGGCTAAAAGCTGTTCCTAAGCACTACCTGGTTACACAGGCCAGTGCCCAACCCTGTGAATCCTCCTGCTTGGCTCCAAACAGGTCAGTTCAAAGCTATGCTGCAGACAGTTTATCCCACTGTTCTGCTTTGACTTCATACTGGAACTGCTCTGAAGTGTTCATGTCATTTAACTACAGCTGAGAATGTTTTATCATAGCACTAGGAGAGGTTTCAGTGCCCAAGCAATTAATGCAGTTACGTGCACAGAATGCTAACCAGTTCTCAGAAGTGTAATTTTACACCCACAATCTTAATGTCACTGAAAGAGTAATTCCTTAATGTTTAGACTGTTTAATTGTTAACAGAGTTAAGTCTTCCTTTCACACCACATCTGCCATCCTACTCACAGTACAATCACAAAGCTGACATAGAAAAGCACTAGCATTAGTTTGGATTTTGTTCTTTTGTCCAGTTGCTGTAATGACTCAAGAGCACCTTACTCTTCTGGGTTTAAAAATAACATTGTTTCACTGCAGTCCTTCACATTTTGCAGCGTAGATGCAATAACAGCATTTACAGAAACTGTGCAATGTAACCAGAAAACGCAGGTCTCAAGTTGTACTTAGCATTTTTGATCGCTTTAACAGTACTGAGAGCTATGCTTTAGAACTTGACATCTTAACCATAATATAAAATAAGAGTCCAAGAGATACTGACTGATTTAGTTTCACTAAATTTCACTGAAATAAAAAAAAAAAGGCAAAAGCAAAGCCTTTCTTTTTTTTTTTAACGGTAGATGAGAATGAGGAAGTGCTAGGCAGTACTAAACAGGGCTTAGCATCTTTGTTTCATTAAGGTTCCTCATTTTGCCCTCATGTTAAATGTTACTGTTTCCACAGTTATCAACAGTTTGATACTAAATTGTAATTGTGCCCACTGTGCTGAAGAATTTTACTACACTCAAAGCCAGCAGTATTTCAGACTCCAATAGATAAATCTATATGATTAAATATTACTGGAATGTAATCCACAGAAACTGTTTTCAGGCACTGTAACATTCCAATTATGTGCCTAAATTATGCCAAGGACAGCACATATTTAAAAATGAGCTTGAGTTACACTTTTGTTGATCAGGACCTTGTAAACTGAAAAGCAACTTCAGTGACAGTTAAGATATTTCAGACTTCCATTTTCTGGTCAAGTTGCAGTGATAAGCATAATGTTAACATGGAGCTCCTATGTGTAAAATGTAGAATTATTTAAACTTAAATTCTTTCCCCTGGAATTGAGAACAAATTACTGAGATAACCAGGAAATCATGATAGGATGCACCCAATTCATGAATTCATGTTTCTTCCCCACAATCATATATTTTTTTGTTTTGTTTTTTACTTTTTTTTTTTTTTAACTTGTATTTCCTTTACTAGATTTTATCATCTTAACAGATAGAATATTTATTTAGATTTAAGACTGGTTCAAAGACAGCGTCAGTACAATGGCACTCAACATAAGATGAAAATTTACAAATAAACATCACTGGAACAGTCTGGCCATGTACTCACTAACAGCCTTCTCGTCAAATAAGGCACATTTTTACTGAAGTACATCTCTGAACATTAACTTTCAAATGTTTCTTCAGTCTACCTGTAGTTGGGTTTCATTCTAGATTACCTGAGTTTAGAAATTTCGAAAAAGCACCATTTTGAATTACCTTCCAGGTTCACTTTGGGTGTAAAATAGTATGTGACATTTTCTCACTGTCTTCATATTTACCTGCAGCAATATTCCACATAATCTGGAGGCTGGAAAGAGATAAGTTGAATTTGTTCTAATTATCTGAAACACTTCCTTGTATTGTTTAGTTCCGGGTTCAGCTTCAGTTATATCTGCTGTGGCAACTGTATTAAACTTCATTTTAATACATAAGAGTAGAAATGTAACGTCCATTAGAAACATGAGAACAACTTCCATCTTTTTCTATTTTATTTAACCACATATAAGTACACATCAACAGTTGGCATAAATTTCATAAAAATACAGTACCTTTTTGTGCTGTAACACTAGTCACAATGTTTATATAAAGATTTTTTTTTTCCGGCTTCCTTGAATTCAGTTAATATTTTAAAAAGTGACTTCCCAAAAGCCCTTTTTTTGATAGTTTCCTTATATAAATTTTTCCAAAATCTATTCTGTAAAAGTTAAAAAGCTAATGCATTTTCAACCATTCTCCCTCACCCTCTCAATAAAACAGATTTTAAAAAAATAAGACGACTCAGAATACTGATCAGCTGTTACACTACTACTTTATCAGAGGTTCCCATTTAATTGCTCCTGTTATACATGTGGTAGATACCATTCCTATAGCATCTAATATTATTAGATGCTCTTAGGGCTGTAAAAGACCACTCATGACTGATGCATGAACAACAACTACTAAAAAAACAGCAAACAAACCAAGAATGAATGATATAGAGAAACACGAGACTTTAGAAACCTTGAACTGTAGAATCACCATTACTGTGATATTTTCCCATAACAATAAATATACAAAAATTCTATATCAGTTAAACAACTGAAGAATGTCCTTGTACTAGGTATCCTGGGAAGTGAATTCTTTAAGTCCTATATTACCTATAATGTTGGTGTGACACCAAGATGACATAAAACTGAAGAACCAGTCTAATACTGCTGGAGAAATTATACCCCCCCCCCCCCCCCAACTGTTTGGCTATACTCATATCAGAACTGGGTTAAATTTCATTTTTCTTTAATGCTGATGATAAAATCCAGACAGGATCTAATACAGGGGAAAAGAAAATGGGGTATAAATTTTGAAAATAATTTCTTATCACGTTAGGCGCTGAAGGTCTAGTTAAGGCAGTGAAGGATTTATTTTAGTATGTTTCTAAGGCTATTATAGATTTTTCCTGAATAAAGCATTTTCTCTTAAAAATTCCATTTATATTATGCCAGCTTATTCTGAATGCATAAGAATGCTAAAAACCCTTGGACATGGAAAAGCTAAACTATTGCTCGCTCCAAATGTTACCCTTCTTAGTCTTCATTTTTAATATCAATAAGGTTTCAAGAACGTGCACCTAAATAACAAAGTTTCATGTTCACTTACAAAGTTTTGCATTTCAAAAGCAAGCTTAAAAGCATGTGTTAAGTGATTCAAAATGAACAATGTTCTTAATTCTCTCACACAAAAAATGTACTTCTCTCACACACGACTAGTGAAACTATGCGACTTAAGAGAATTTCTAGTATCACCTTGTCCAGAATAATAAAATGGGTAATAAAAGCAACATGAGAAATGCGATGCCAGATGCTATAGCACCATTCCTTTGTTCCAAGCTGGTAGCACCAAAGCTTTAAACAAACTTGCTTTGCTAAGACATTCTGACAGTCCCATTTCACAATATCATTGGTTTTGAGAACGGAGTTACTTTCCATAGATTTTAACTCCTTTTGGATCAGTGTTCAATAAAATGTGCAAACATATAATCATTTGCATAGCAAATCTCAAGGGACTGACCCTGAAATAGAAATCCAAACTGTTGGGTGTAAGATATTTCTATAATCAGAATTCACTTAAAATGGTAAAAAATAAGATACACATTTTTCCATTTTAAATCTAGTAAAAAAGGTATTTCTGATTTAGAATTCTTACAGTTACTTGTTTAAAAAGCTGAAAGACTGGTGGTTCTTTGCATTAAAATGTTACTCATATGGAATCTTCAAGACTCTGTAATTGCTATTTTCAAATACTGTGATGAAATATGGCCTGGAATCCTTGCTCATCAGGGTACATAAAGGGATTCTGCCGCTATTAGCAGGATCTTCCACATCCCAAATTTCCGGCATACTGCAACCAGGCCTAAAATTTTTTTAAAATGAAAAGAGAAATAAAGAAATGCCATCAGAAAAAAAAAAAAAAAACATTTAGTTTGCTGAACTCAATTTTATAAACCTTTCTATGAATACTTGACTGTGCCTTCTGTTTGAAATTTGTAATTATACTTAAAATGATCAGATTATAAAATCAATAAATATGTTAGTAATTCAAGAAAAAGTATTTAGAATGTATAAAATTTGGTTGCTTTTGTGGTTATGTAATTAATAACAATTAATTCAGAAGAGGCAGCATATATGGCAAAACAACTTACATTATACAATATACATCACCAGGGACCCTTAAAACTTTCTATAAAACAAAGGGTAACACACTCCTGACATTTTTAAAGAAAACTAAGACACCTTTAAAAAACACCTTTAAGAAAGTATTACCTCCTTGCTTTTTTATTAAGACACACAACCACTAATAATTCCCTGTACAGTTATCTTTCAGCGTCAGTATCACTGAAAAACTTCCTAAATTTGGTAAATAAGATAATATCAAAGAAATGTAACAACTTGAATTTCTTTGTATTTAGAATAAAAATGAAATGAATCCATCTAGATGATGTCCTAAAGGCTCAAAACAGAACTTAAGAAAAATGTCATCATTTTTTCTTATGGACAGTCTAAATATGACAAAGTTTTCAGTGACAACCAATGGCCATGATACTTTGGTACTCAAACTGTCTTCTACTCTGCACCTTTCAATCATATTAGGCTTTTAGTACATGCGCACATCTCTTCTTGCCATCACAGAATAATTTATTGTTTCCTTTGCAAACTGCTGTAATTTACAGTAAAATTTAAAAATACACAGAACACAGCTTTTCAGGTGCACACAAAGACCAAAAAGTTACTAACATCAATAAAGTTGATCATACTTATTAATAGATGGAGAAGCTGGAGAAAAATGTATTATGGGCACTTTTAATAAAGCATAGATCAATATTTCAATGCTACTGCTTGATCTCAGACTACATATTTGACTGGTGTATCATTCTTGTGAGAAAGAGGTTACTCACTTTTTTCTGCTTATGCACAATGACTCTTCTAGAATGTAGTAATTCACTCCTAATTTTATTAATTCTCTTTTCACTTCTTTTGCAGGTTTTCGACTGTACATGGAATATACTACTTTAGTTCTGGCCCTTCAAAAAGAGAAATAAGATAAAAGTAAGCTAAACAACATAGGATGAAAATGTAAGCCTTAATTTTAGGTTGCACAGGAAAGCTTTTTATTTCACCAGATAACTAGGCTAATACTAGATTATTTTATTTTATTATATTTTATTTTTTACATCTTTACTTTTACTGTAGTTTAACTTCAGTGACATTAGCTTTAATATGATGATTCCTTCACAAATGTAATGGTTCCCAGAACAATAAATATGGAGTCTTTTTATTTTTCTGTATCAGGAAACAACTTTGCCACAAGATCCATGGTTACTTTGAGCAGAAAACGTAAAAACATCAAAACGATGCATTTGAAATGTAATATTCCATGGTAGATGCAAAGACATCAAAACAAACTTGCCTGGCCTAGAAGTGATCAGAAGAAATTATCTGACCAGTCCCTCTGCAAAAGGTCATACTCTTTGCCTTTGTTTGGACTTCTTAAAATGCAGAATGCAAGACCAAATGTTCACTCTGAGGTCTGCATACTGAATCTAACAAAATCATCACTTGCTAACCATGATCCTATTTATAACATCCAGTAATACTCTCCTTTCGTTGCAGAGAGCATGACCTTATTTATTAACTCCTGATCATTTTCTGATACTGTATCATCTCCAGCATATTTTCCCCAAACATGCCCTGTCCTGTCTGTTTGTACTTAATGTCAGATACAGAACTAAGGACATAAGCCATGTAAAATGAGTATTTACACCTCTTCTTATTTCTCTTTACCTTGTTGTTTTCTTGTTGTGTTTGTTTTTTTATCCAGTTTTATCAAATTACCAAAAGAAAAGATTATATGACATTAAAACTAAGAAAGAAAATAAAAAAATGCATGACCTTTTCAGATAAATAAATTTCCATTTAGAAAAAATATCCTGATTTTGAAAATAACAAAGAACACGACTCGGTAATTCCATTTAAAAAAATCAGTTTCAACTAGTCTTAATATCTCTACAGTTAGACATGTTATCATGACAAGTTATTTTTCACAGAAAGTTGATAGGAATAAATGGATTGGCTATCTTGAGAAAAAAACATCAGTCTGCCTGCAGTGTTTGGGTAACTAGAACGATGAAAGGATATAGTACTACATGTCAGTTCCAGTTCCATAATCATGTTGGTTTTTTTTTTTGTATGCAAGTTTGAAGTCATATCTATCCTGCAATATATCCCCTCTGATGAACATAAATCCTGAAGAACTACTGCATGTTTTCAATCTGACTTAAAATTTTATGGGTATTTTAACAAAGTTTTCTATATTACATGATGCCTTTCCTACTTTATATTATCAACATTAAGAATATTAAGTGAAAAATTTTAAAAATCCTCAACTTTGATAGTTACCTTAATGCTGCATCTTCATAATGAGGATGATTTACAATAGGACGAAGCGTGGACAATTTAACACTTGCCATTGTAGGCATTGCTCCTGCAAAAACAGCATCTGAAAAACAGAATGAAAGGTATGTTCGAAATTAAGAATCAAACAGTAAAAACACAGAACAAATTTTCAAATACCTAAATTAGTAATACTATAATAGAAAAATAAAGTGTGAAGAGGAAAAGGTACTTACTTCCTCTGAAAAAGCCTTATATGGCACCCACATGATATGCACAAAATCACTTCTTTTTTTTTTTAAACCTTGACATCTAAAAACAGAGATTTAATACCTTACTATTAATCTTATCTTTAATAGATCTTATTTTTCTGGATTGTGTAATGTATTCATTATGAGAAGGTCTTTTTTTTTTTTTTTTTTTCATTTGTCACTTCTAACAGCACTGTTAAATGAGCAACAGAATGTCAGTCCTCTTTGGCTTGAATGTATTTTCTTGCTAAAAAGATAACTATTCTGGTCCCAAATAGTTTTCTGACACTTCTATTCTCTTCCGTAAAAGAATGGGAGCAAGCACAACACAGCCACTTCAAATTTTCTTCTAGCCAAATGATAAGCATGGACACACATACAGAACCAGTCATGCAAGTGAAAACCTGCTTTAATTGGACTTTGTAAAAGCAGTTTTGTTGCAGATACACTACTCCAGTGGTTAGAACCTCCAAGCTGGTAGGCTGGAGTCGAACTAGCTTTTTTTATATATATAATTTTTTCATTTGAGACAGCTTCTGCGTGGAAAAGTATACATGACTAAACCTTTTTTTTTTTTTTGGATAGTCCCAAGGCACAGATAGTAGCAATACCTCTTCAGTTATTTACCATATTAAGTTCTATAGTTACATCTCACAGTAAATGGGGAACATCACACGCTATTAAATACTATACCTTGTCTGGTACTGACTTGTATCCACTCTAGAAGTTCTTCCTGTGGCAAATTGCTAAATTCTCCCATGATGTTCCACTGAGTTTGAAGGTTTGCTGATCCTTCTATTGCCATCAATGCTAAAATAGCAAAGACCAATGTTTTGGGCTGGATTTTACAGAAGAGCCATCCAAATAACTGAAATGCAAGAATTGATTAATTCCTAGATGACAATTCTGTATTTTTTTATGCAGCACAACTAATTTTTATTTCTCTATAAGGAAGTTAATGTGTATTACAGTAGGAAACACCTCTGCTATTGCTTCTCCACTAAACTTCAGTGAGACCTCATTGTTAAGTATTTATGTTTACCTAATGTTGTGCATTTATTTGTAATACAACAAAATATGAAAATTGACATTAATGCAGCTTTTAAAGTTCTAGTTCAAATGTCAAATTCTGCAGGCAGAGACAATTAAATAATGCTAAGTACACTTATCCAGTATTTTATCTCCTACTTAAATCAGTAAGCACAACCAGTACTGCAAAATTCTGAAAATACACCAGAAAAGCAGAATTTGGAGTTAGAAGGCTAACGTTATTTTATATCCTATCCTTCTCTTTCTTGAACTGGAAAAGCTAGCCCTTGCATTTTTCTCTACAGATTATATGCTGGAGGCTTTGAGCAAATACTCAAATAGGTAAAATGGGTAGTTAAGTAGTACCAAATTTGCTATGTTCGAGTTTAGTTTGAGCAAAACCACTTCAACTCATCCATATTTAAACTAAACCTTAAATCAGATGAACATGTATAAACTATTTAAGCTACTGCTAACTGGAAGAATTTAGGTTTCAAAAACATCGAACATGCAGTCAATGTACAGTAGTGTGTTATTTTTATTATAAATTATCCCTGAAATATTTTAGATGATTTAGATCTCCCAAGCCACCTCCCCAAAAATGCACTGTACTCTACTCTCATTCTCAAATACTTGCTAAACACTCTAGCAAAAACAGCACTATCCAGGGAAACTTAATATACCAAATATGCCTGACTGCTGTGTAGGTCTGGAAAGATGAAGCAAAATGAATTCGTGTGCCATTCTACGTGAACAAACTTCCTTTTTCACAAACAACCGCAGAAGTCTCAGTTCAAGAACATGTTAGAACTTTGCACTTTCCTTATCAAGTTCCATGGCTTTCCAAACCACATTCCTATCATCCTCTTGAAAAACCTCAGTAATGTTATAAGTATCTGTATTTGCCACTATTTTGTTCATATACAGATCCCAGAAAGACTGAACATATACACAGCGCAAAGCATTTCTTTTTACAGGATGCTGTTCCTCATGTAATTTATTACATTGATGCAAATCTTTTTTAAAACTTGTTTTTGCTAAAAAAACACATTATGTCTTTAAGTCTCTCCAGGTATTTCTCTTTGCTTTCAAAATTTCACCCAGAATGGAATAATTAATTCCTCCTAACAGAAAGAGGAAATGCATGCAAACAATAACATTTTTATTGCCCATCAGGTGCCACAAGGTGCATCACTGAGGTACTAGAGAATACACAGATTCATGCAATGGTCTGAAAGAATACAACATACTCTCCCATTTACAGACTACGTCTTGTCTTCTGCTTGTTTTTGTTGTTTTCACAAATGTCCATCTCAGGCTGACTGATCACTAATAAGAGAATATATGTAGAAAAGTATTTTTATTTTTACATCCATTGTTCACCTAAAGTGGGGTACTCTTGAACATGGGTATGGACTTCTCCTAAGGCCCAAGACAGGGCCAGGATAATTACAGGCCTCGTCACATGTGGCAGATTGTCATTTACCTCCTCCTGTACCAAAAAACTATCTGAACTACAGCAGTCTAAAGCCTTCACTTTCTTATCATTCAAGGCCTATTTCTTTCAAACCAACTATGCCTTCAGGATGCTTCAAAGGAGATCAACTCACTGGACATGAGCTATTCTGGGTCCAAAAGGGACAGCTCCTGGAACAGGTGATCATTTAGATTGGTAGGTTCCTGAGAATCTTAGGCTTACTTTACAAACACAGGAAACAACAGCAGAACAACTAAAGAGCCAAGCTGCAGTTGAGTGCAAGGCAAAACGTATTCTGCTTCCTTTTGTTCTCTCCCATTTATCTTTTTTAACACTATCCTTTCTACTGACAGACTGGACTAAAGTCAGTGACCTAAACTAAATCCTTGAAAATTTATACAACCTGAAACGAAAAGAGAATTGTGGTAAAATACTCTGAATGTGTCCTTCTTCCAAAACGTACACAGTGATAACGTGAGGCATCCTCTAAGATCCAAAACATAATGATTACTAAAAGCACCAGATTTCATTAACTAGAATGATGACCTTACTTGCAATACTAAACAAAAAACCACCATGATCCAGGAGGAATTACTGTGGTGTCATTACTCAGGTGTTTAAAAAGAAAGAAAAGATACCAAATGAAGATATTCACTGCAATAACAATTAACTTGTGATAAAAAAAAAAAAAAAAAGCAAAGGTAGCCACATATTGGCTTCCTATTGGCCTCCTGGCAGCTCATCTTTCAGTCATTACCAGTTGCAAGGTACTTTTTTCCTACCTTTCAGAAATTATTTCTCTACATGCAGCAAAAAAAAATTAGTTCAAATTTTATTGATTTTCAGTTCTCAAAAGGCTAAGAGTAAGAGGTCTTTGAGGCCTGTGGCACAAAATGAAATATTTCAAGTTCTAAACTTCCTCCACTTGTTTTCAATAATAACAGAGCAGAAAAGCCCATTGATTTTCTTCTAGTAAAAAACACAGATAAAACAATAATAATTAAGAACAAATTAATTTTGGACAGAATTCTTTTATATTGTAGATGCTATCTAGAAATCACAACAGAATAAAATAGACTATTTTTGTTTATCTTATTTTTTAAAAGCAATCCCGGTTGTCTTCCCCAACCACTGCTAGTCTTCTCACTCTGTCAAACATTTTTCTCTTTTCCTTTCATTTGTATTATGTTCATAACATTTCTTAGCACCCACAGTGCTCAACTCCTTAACATGTTCTCTTTTTAAGTCCAGCTCAGTATTAATCATGACCTTTCACTCTCTCCTGTAGAATACTTTATGTAAATGACACTTCCTACAGAAGGGCAGAACGGATGAGGTTTGAAGGGACTTCTGAAGGTTATCTAGTCCAAACCAGCTGCTCAAGTAGGACCATCTATAGCATGTTGCCGAGTACCATGTCTAGGCTACTTCTGAGTAACTCCAAGGATGGAGACTCCACAGCCTCTCCGAGCAACCTGTGCCAGTGCTCAGTCACCCTTATAGTGAAAAAGTGTTTTTTTTCGTGTTGAGACAGAACCTACTGTCTTTCTGTTTGTGCCTACTGCCTCTTGTTCTGTCACAGAACACCACTGAAAACAGCAGCTCCATCCTCTCTGCACACCTCCATTCAGCTGTGAGCATATACACATGCAATATTATATATATCTATGTATGTATTTATTGGTAAGATTCCCCCTAAGCCTTTTCTTCTTCAGGCTGAATAGTCCCAGTTCTCTCAGCCTTTCCTTGGAAGAGAGATGTTCCAGGCCTTTCATCACCTTAAAGGACCTTTGTTGGATATTCTCCAGTAGTTCTATGTCCCTCTTGTACTGGGGAGCCCTGAACTGGACCCAGCACTCCAGGTGTGGCCTCAACAGTGCTGAGCAGAGGGGAAGTATCATGTCTCTTGACCTGCTAGCAATGCTCTTCCTAATGTGGCCCAAGATACTATTAGCTTCCATTGCAGCAAGGGTACATCGCTGGCTCATGTTCAGCTTGGTGTCCACTAGAATCCCCAGGTCCTTTTCTGCAAAGCTGCTTCCCAGCTGTTTGGCTCCCAGCGTGTACTGACGCCTGGGGTTGTTCCTTTTCAGGTGCAGGACTTCACAGCTCCTGTTGTAGAACTGCATGAGGTTTCCGCCAGCCCATTCCTTCAGCCTGCTGAGGTCCCTCTGGACGGCAACACACCCAACCGATGTACCAGCCACTCCTCCCAGTTTTGTACCATCAGCAAACTCTGCCTCACGATCCAGACCATTAATGAAGATGTTGAACGGTATTGGACCAAACATTGACCCTGGGGTACAGCACAAGTTATTGAACTCCAGTCCCACTTCATCTCTCTTAATCAGCACTCTCTGGGCCCAGCTTTTCACACAGTTTTCAAGCCACCTTCCTATCTGCTTCCCTTTTGCCACAATTGCAAAGCTTCTAAAGCAGCTACCTGGATACAAATTCAATCAAGTTCACTTCTCAAAAACATAGATACCAATACACAAAGGCAATTCTAAGATATTTAAAATCCAGAAAAAAAAATAACATTTTATCTTATGGTTGATTTCAGCCTAGAAAAAATACATCTGAGCGTGGTGGTTTTACCATGCTAGGCAGCTCAACACCACCACTATCGCTCTCTCACCCCCTCCTTAGAAGAGGAGGGGAAGAAGTAAAGGAAAGAACAACTCACGGGTTGAGATAAAGATAATTTAATAAAAGGGGAAAAATAATTATTAAGGAAAGATTATTATTAATTAAACAATTTAACTAAAGGGAAAAAACAAAACAAAACAAGTCAAGGCTGTATGGAAGCGCAGAGGAAAGAAATTACTCTCTACTTCCCACAAATGAGCAATGCTTGACCATGTCCTTGAAACAGGGCCTCAACACACGTAGCCGGTGTTCAGGAGGACAGATGTTTTTGCAACGAGAGCCCACCCCTCCCCTCATCTTCCTTTTTCCACCTTTTATTGCTGAGTGTGACATCATATGGTATGGAATATCCCTTTGGTTGGTTTAGGTCAGCTGCCCTGGTGATGTTCTTTTCTCACTTCTTTGCCCACTGCCTAGGAGGGTTAGAGGGAGTCCTGATGCTGTGCCAGCGCTGCTCAGCAGCAGACACAACACTGGTGTGATACCACTGCTGTTCTAGCTACAAGTGTGGAGCACAGCACTGTATGGGCTGCTGCAGGGAAAATTAACATCCCAGCCAAACCTAGTACACTGAGTTAGGCACATGGCTTTTGATTTTTAAGGCTAAAATATTTTCAAGATGAAAGACTACTTAAAACCGCATTTTTGGAAAGAATAAGTGCAATGCTGTAAGCTCAAAAGAGCTGTGAAAACACAACATAAACTAATTCAAACATGTTCTGGATAAAATCAATAGCTAATAAAAATTTGCAACAGCATTAGTAAAATCCATTGTATGTCTCTTTATGCTCAAGTTCAATGCACAGCATACTAATTTGTATAGTAATGCAGTTGGACAAGTTGCATAAAACAGGATGCTTATTTTATTTAGGGTGAGGGGAAAAAGGAACATGTAATCATACTTTTAGACAGGCAACTTAATTTAGTTTATTTTTAACTGTGATACTCAGATTCAGCAATCACACAAATTTGATTTAGAATAAATATATAGGTAATAGTGTAAGTACTGAGATAGCTGCAGCACTAAATCTTACCTGTTTTGAACACACCAAGGAAGCCATAACACACAGGTGTGGTGTCAAAAACAACTTTAGCCTCATGATTAAAATCGCTAGGACACTGTATGCCAACAGCTGCAATGCATGGTATACCACCTGCAAAATAAACAAACAAAACCACAAACAATTGTATTTACATACTTTTTATTTCTCTCAAAACTGTAACTTCATTTTCAGTATAGCTTAAATGACAAGTTTGTCTGAAAAAGAGTCAAAGTGAAAGTAAAGATCTTCACATTTCAGATAGTGAACAGAACTTTGTCATCTTTTTTTTAAAAGTGCGTCTAGTCTGTCAAAGTATGGAACAACAGCAGGAGAAACATTAACAATAAAACTAGAAGGAATTTGAGAAATGGCTAGCTCTTCAAAAGATTCTAGAACACAGGCAGAAACAGCTAAAATTTGTTATATTATCTCTTTATAGAAGTGAAGAGACCTTGCTAATACCTTGTCTAATACCTAAAATATTGACGTATGAGATGGAAGAAGCAAATATAGTCATCTAACCTGGAGAAAAGGAGACTCAGGGGAGACTCTACACCTGTATCATGTATCTACTCTGTATCATGTTCTATAATTACTTTAAAGGAGGCTATAAGCAAGGTGGGGATCAGTCTCTTCCCAAGCACCAAGCAATAAAACAAGAGGAAATGACCCTAAGTTATGCCAAGGGAAGTTTAGGTTGGATATTAGGAAAAAAATCTTCACTGTTCCGAAGTGTTGGAACAGGCTGCCCAGAGAAGTAGTTGAGTTACCACCCCTGGAGATCTTCAAAAGATGTGTACCGTAGAGCTTAGTGACATGGTTTAATGGTGGACTTGTCAGTGCTAGGTTAAAGGTTGGACCAGATGATCTTAGAGGAGGTCTTTTCCAACCTAAATGATTTAAATGATTCTATAATCTCGGCTACTCACACTACCACAGGCAACTTGTTAGAAAAAAAACAGAAGGCATCAGACATGTAGTTCAGCCCTCCTAACAGTGAATCTACATCACCTGTGGAAGTGCTGTGGTAAATCACAGAGGCATTTTCACAATCAGTGCCTTTCTGCACTGGTACAGCAAAAGCCCAAAGGACTCCTATCCTGCACTGCCACCCCACCATTAATTAGCATTATTTTCTGTTCAGCATTCCAGAGCTATTTTGGTGACATATTGGATTCAATTTAAGACAATGGAATAAAAGACGCAAATAATTAGCTACAAATAAACCATCTACCAGCATTAATATTGAAATACAGCTTGCAATGGGCCAACTATTCTCATTAACATATGAATAAAATTGTGCAGAAAAAAATATCTTACCTCACCCTGGTTAAAACGTTCCTCTCTGAATAAAGAAAAAAGGAAAAAAATCATGATTTGTTTCTATCATATAGATGCAGCACTTTTACTTTACAGTAAGCAAGAGTCAGCACCTGTACAGATTTTTTTTTCTAAGAAGCTTATATATATACACTGCAGATTAGGAACTATCCTCCATCCCTATGTCTACTTGGATATCTGAAAATTAATTATAGCAGTTTTTTAATCACTTTCATGAATTATTTCACATATAGAAGAGTTGAACAGTTTATTTTGAGAATGAAACCTCAGTAACATAACAGAGGCAAAGAACTGTTACCAAAATGTCAGACATTTACTCAGACTGGTTTTGGCTTTATGGGAAATATAAATGTGAATACAGTGAAAACAAGGTATACTTTTTTTTTTTTTTAAATAAAAACCCTCTGAGGGCAGAATGCTGCATCAATTTTTTATTTTTTTAATTTTGATATATGCCATTAAGACTATGGAAAGCAGATATTACTGAAATGACTAGTGACAAAAAAAAATGGAAGCAAAAAGATTTCCTTTGTTAGGGAAATGACAACATGCAATTGGCCAAATTCACTGCCCTTAAGCACTTCAAGAAGTGATGCCAAATGCCTGTAACAGGCAGAGCACGTATTACAGACGCTTAGAAAATAAAATTAATACAGCTGGGATCCCTTCCTAAAGATGAAATTCAAGTATTTTTATAACCTGGAAAAAAATAACGGGGAAGAAACAGCTTGTGTTCACTGTTTATAGGAGAAAAGTGAATAGACACATAAGTAAACACTGATTTAGGAACAAAGTAGAAATATAAATGATGAAATAGAATATTTGTGGGCGAGGGGGGCTAAGATGTCTGAAACTAAGTTCAGCAGATAAAACTTAGTCTATAAAAATACTACAAATAGTACATCCAAGCCATTCAGTTACATAATTTACCCTTCAAAAAGGGTCAAAGTAATGCAGCTATTTAGTGTATGTCAAATCAAATGAACTTCCAGCAGGAAGATCAGTTTGACATTCAAAAAGAATACTTACCTTTCATATTGGCCTGTATGAGATAAAGTCCACCTAAGATATTTAATTGCCTGAAGAACACAGAAGCCAGCAAAATTATGAATAAATTTTCAAAAGCATTATAGAGCATTTCCAACATTCGTTAAATTAAATTACACCTGAGTATCTCGTTTTCAGATAATGCTAAGATAAAGGCACACAATGCTTTACCTAAAAATTCTTTCTGAGGATGTTTAATTAGCCAGGCAGTTAGCAGTTATCCCATCTGTTCTTGTGTTCTTGTGTCTGTAAGTTGTTTTCACACAAACTATACATAATCAAATTTACAAAAACAGTTGTAAACTTTAGTTATAGTACTCATCAGCTAAGTGACAGAATTTTTTTTGGTGCTTAACATCAAAGCAAGTTTTCTCACTGACGCAGGACCAGAACTTTGTAAAAACTTATGTAAAGGAAATACAGAACTGTATACAAATATTTTTGACAATCTGTATTTTGTTTAACTTTTTCCTGTCTCAAAATAAATACTGGTCCCTTAGAAACACGAAAAAAGTAAATTCAAGTTAAAGGTGATTCACTAAATCACTTACCTTTTTGATGATTACCCCCAAAACCACCAGAACAACTGGTAGTAGTAGAGTCTTTGTGTATCTAACTGGAGTCTACAATGGAAATACAATGCATTAATTGCTTTCCAGTCATCTAGAGTTACATCGATGTTCATTTTGAAAAAAATAATATAAAGGAGTTTTTCCTCAAGTGAAACAAATATAAACACACAACAAGAACAAAACAAGCTAGAAGAAACTTAAATTTAAACTCCACCCAGCAATCTCACTAGAGGTCTTAATACTAGGGTCATTAAAAAATTATTCCCCTTTCTTTGGCAAACTACCCAAAGACTTGAAGTAGATGGTATCTCAAAAGAATTCGAGTGTTCTGGGTTGACTAATCTATAAATGTTCTGAACACATTTAGATACTGATGAACCAGAAAAGTCTACTAACAACACACATGGAAACCTCGATACTTTTCTGTAAACTAAATCTACTTCACCTTCGTGGCTCTCATCACATTTTCCGTTTACTCAGCATCAGTTACTGACAGACACAAAATCTTAATTTTGCAGGACTTTGACCTTTCATATATCCCTGAACAAGCACTTCTTTTAGTAAAGTAAGCATGCTTCTTAGATATGAAATCAAAACACTTTTAGTGTTAGCAAATTTAAAAGCAATAAAACCATTTAAATTTAGCTGAAGTTCATTAACATCTCTAACTTCATCAGTAAGCGCTTGGAAAAAAAAGAAAGAATTCTTACGACAGCAGTAGTATGTTATGGCTCACAGATGTTTCAAGTTATAAATGGAGATAAATCAAAAAGCTCCCTTTTCCACAAACATCTAATTTGATCAGATTACCTCTTTTTCCATGAAGTCAAACTCTGCAGCACAGGTATACATTAATGTATCAAAATCCTTGTAGCCAATAAATTTAGATTTTAGTATGTTACCTATATGAGCCTGGTAGGAAATACAAAAAAAAGAGCTGCAGTAAGAAAAAAAAAAACTGTTTTCTGCAAACAAGTAGTGTAAATATATATCATTTTTTTAAATTAAAACAGAAGATTATATAATTTACAATAATGTTATAAATGCACCAAAAATGTATTTGAATAGATTAAATGATATATTTGATCATAACAGATTAGACAAAAGAAAAAGCAGAAAGCAGCAGAAAAAGAATGTTACCACTGCAACTGGGTTGAACAAGAGTACAGTTTGCATATGCATATTTTAAGATATGAGCTTCCCACCTCTTGCCCCTACATTTAGGTGTGCAGCATCTTCATAGACAGGGTTTTAAAAATATAATTTAATAATAAAAGCACTAAAGTGCAATTAGGAGTTCTAGTTACAACAAGCATTTCAGAATTGCCTTAAAAATGAGTTTCAGAAGAAATTGAATCAAGAAATAGAGTAAATAAAGATGTAGGAAAAAGATACCAAAAATAAACAGAGCTCTATAAAGCCAAATTTCATAACAAACACAGAGCATTTATCAACTCAACAGTAAACACATTGGTCTTTTCACAAACTTAGGTCATAAAACCTCAAAGTCTTCATTCATATTGAATGAGAAAGCAAATACACAAGCCCATTCCCATTTCTGCAAAAGAAGTCTTGGAATCTCGGGAAAATATATCAATAAGAGACTGAAATCAAAGTTTTAAGACAAAATATTTTTAAAAGACACCATATACTTGCATAAGAGAAAGAAGACGTACATCATCAGCTATTCCAAATGCTAAAGAAGTTAGGTATTTCAAGGTGACTGTCCCAAATAACCAGGCACATCCTTCAATGACCTTAAAAATACATTCAGAATGAAATAAACATGTCTCAACAAACTTTTAAATAAAGCCATCCTTTCTCAGAAAGATTACTAAATTTAGTGACTAGCTCAAAACTCTACGTTATCACCAAGATATACAATCATTTCTAACCAGTTACACTTCTGAAATTTGAACACACTGGATGGTTTTATGTTTTGTTTTCTCTTTTTTCCCCCTCCCTTAGTTCAACTGAAATATTTTTGGATTAACTGATATTTTGGCTGTATCACTGCACATGACAATGTAGCAGAGGATGTAGCAAAGTAAACTTTAAATGGGGCAGCCAAACTGTCAATTCCATCTGTTTTGCATACAGTGGTGTACCATGATTATTTTCCACCATCAGCCTCTCTGTAATTATCAGGTTGTACTACCCCACTAATCCAAACCTTTGAAGGAATTTGCTGATTTATAGTACCTTTTGAAGATAATCTCAAAATAGAACTTCAAGGAGATAGAAAGGGTTACATACCATGTTTATGAAATGTAACTAAAACTACTAAAAAGGAGAAAATTCTAGGCAGTCTCGTTTTACTTAGTTCCTTATAAAACGAGCCCAGCTGAGTAGGAAAGCCTGGCTCAGCATCATGCATATGACAGGGACCAGCAGCAGATACATTCACAGAGAATATAATAAAAACATGCAAACTGATCTTTACCCTAATGTAACCATGATATTTATGTGACTGTGGGTTGCATTCAATCATCATGTTTAATGGCTGAAAATGAACCTAAATGCCTGAGAGGTACCTAATCCTTTTCTGACTCTTTATTTTTTGCTTCCACAATATAATAATTCTCTCTTATAAATTTACTGCTGCCAACATAAGGAGCACCAAATAAACTGTATTTATAACCTGTTTCTACTCACTAGCCTTCTTATGCTTACCTCCACCTTCGAAGATGTAGAATTCTAACTTATTTTAAAATCTGTGCTATTTAGCAATTCTTTATTAATAATTATCTTCATATCCTCTCTTCTTATATTTGATTGTGGTACGTTTTGCATTTGGGGGGAGGGCATTCTTTCATGTGCCTTTTTTTTTTTTTTTTAAGAAAGATATGCTGACTGAGATTGCATATAATATTTAGGATGGCAAGAATGAGTTTAAAAAATAAGAAAATTTACTGCTTTTTCTGGAAGGAGTCCACTCTCCATAACTTCCATTGTTTACTTTCCTTTTTGATGCCTGCTCAGAAATGCAATGATGTATTCAGAGAACTTTTCATAAGAATACCAAAATTTTTCTGCTTATTTAGGTTCAAATATTTTATACATATAATTTGGGTGGTGGTGGTCTTCTTTTGAAAACTTACCATTTAATCCCACCCTTTGTTTCTTACCTTCTAACATTCACACCTTATCACATGGAGCTTATTTTCTTTTACAGTTCCCGTTAGTTATCTTCCCCAAAAGGTTTCTGAAATTCAAGTGCATTACATTCACCCATACACCCTTATCTATATCCTTCAAAGAAGTCAAATACATTTGCCAGGCATGACTTCCTTTAGAGAGGCTGCATCGGACTTATCTTTTGTTATATCACATGTACATGTATCTTTAACAACTTTATTCATCTATTTATTCTTCTACAAAGTTGGACTTACTGGTCTGTAGTTCCACAAATGTCTTGGATCTCAGTTTTAAAAACCTGACACAAGATCTGTCTACATTCCCAATTCCCTGGTACCACAGGTAACTAGTTACATTGACAGGTTATACACGCGATGCAGTTTGTTATAATTTTTTTTTTCATTTTAATGCCTTTATATTCTAATGCCTGCATAATAACTGTATGAATTTCATCCAGTTTTGGCAAGAGGTTACCATTCATTTTAATGAGAATGGTCTTAAGCACCTGGATAGTCTTAGTAGTCTCCCATTAAAGATATCTTTACCAGTTAACGTTGTATCTTAAGCAGTAAGTTGTTTCTCATGTTTTCTACAGTGTTGTATTTTATTTGTCAGAGTTTTGGGGGTTTCCTCCACATTTGGACATTATTTCAACTGCCCTCAAACCCCAACTACATGCCCCTACATCGTTTTAGTCTGACTCTTTTCTTGTACTTAGTTATGTAATTGTAAGTTGCTTGATGTTATCAAAAATATTCTGAAAGAATGGTGATATAGGACATATTTTTAATGAATCACTAGTGTAGTGTCTTAATCCCCATCAAATCACCAGGCACTGTTATTCTTTTAACTGCCTCTTCTAAATTGCTTTCTGTTTCAGAGAGATTTTCATACAGATCTTAGGTTTTGCAAACAGGTTTAAATTAAATGTGCTGCCATTTGAATGTTATTTTAATTTTGTGAAATAAATGCTTATTTATGCCCTTTTTCATCCTTCAGTATTTTAAAATGAATTCCTAGGAATAGGGACAATTTACTTGAAAAGGGCAGTTTATCTGTATTTCTTGATTTTCTGCTGTTAGAAAACAAAAGTTAGTTCAGTTTCATTAAAACAAAAGTCATAATTATTTTCTAAAATTCAAGATGTATGAAATTCCTTACCCACAGATAGACTTGACTTCTGCACCTTTTAAAGACTCTTGGACTCAGTTCCAGAATTCCCTAATAATAAAATGAAAATATATTTCCAGGTAAGATATAACAAGAAGATGTTCCAGTATCTTAGATGACTTTTTATTTTATTTTAATAAGCACCTGCTTTAGCATGCAGCTACTTAAAGTAAATAAATAAACACACACACCACCACACACCAGATTCCGGAATCAACACATGAAACATGAATGAACAGAATCAACATACGGTATTGTGATTTTACCCTGCATTGGCAAAACATGCCAAAATAAAAATTCCTACTGCAGTTTATATATGATTAATGGACGACTACTCTACTTTTTACCAAGTAAAATTCTATATTATACAGTTCTAAGTTTCTTTAAATCAAAGACAACAGGAAACAATTATGTCTGCTTTCATGAACAACAGCCTTCTGAAGCAACAAATAAATTACTGGCAGCATAACACAAATTTTTCATACAAGGCAAGAGAACACAAGTGGGGAAAAAGTAATCAGTATTTTTCTGTTTCACATTGTTCCTGATTTATGATACACAGAAAATCCGTTCTAAGATGCCTTGACAAACAACAGCATTAAGAAAAACAGAGAATGAACTTAAAAGCTTTTAGAACCCCGTCTGTATGTGACATGGACTGAGGCCACTATATACAGTCAAATAACAGACAAACAACAAATGTTTTTTTCTAAGCAGAAAATAGGCAAGAAACTCAATGTAACTACACTTAGTATATAATTACAGAAGCTGCTACAAGCAAGTACAGTAAGTTTATAAGAAAAACTATTCCAACAACTACCAGTAGTGAAAGGAGATAATTCTTAACACAGGTGAGAAATTACCACTCTTTTACTGAAGGACAAAATATAAATAAAACAAAAAAGAAAACAAACAAAAATCACTGAGGTCACCCCATGCTTCTAGCAGGGGCAAAAGGATTCAGAAATTGAGATTACTTGTAGCATGCTAAAGCAGATCTGTTTATACAATCTTATCTCCTATTTCATGTACATAATTCCCTTAGCAGAAACCATATGAAACTAGAAGAGGTTAGAGGTGGTTTTTCCTCTTACGTATAAATGAAGATAGCGAATGTTGAGATGAGTCTTTAGTGAATAATTTCACACTTGGGAATATGGCTCAATAGCTTCAAATAGTACTGTGTACTATTTGAACTACAGTTTCCCTTACTCTGCTCTGGTGAGGCCTCACCTCAAGTGCTGTGTTCAGTTTTGGGCCCCTCAGTACCAGAAGGGCATCGAGGCCCTGGAGCACGCCCAGAGAAGGGCTACAAAGCTGATGAAGGGCCTGGAACACAAGTCCTATGGGGAGCAGCTGAGGGAACTGGGGTTGTTCAGTCTGGAGAAGAGAAGACTCAGGGGAGACTTTATTGCTCTCTACAAGTACCTGAAGGGAAGGTGTGGGGAGCTGGGGGTCAGCCTCTTCTCACAGGTAGCTAGTGATAGGACAAGAGGGAATGGCCTCAAGTTGTGCCAAGGGAGGTTCAGGTTCAAAATTAGGAGACATTTCTTCTCAGAAAGAGCAGTCAGGCATTGGAACGGGTTGCCCATGGAGGTGGTGGCGTCACCGTCCCTGGGGGTGTTCAAAGAAAGGTTGGAGGTGGTGCTTAGGGACATGGTTTAGTGGGTGACATTGGTGGTAGGTGGATGGTTGGACCAGATGATCTTGGAGGTCTTTTCCAACCTTAATGATTCTACGGAATTTTGTTATGTAAGTTACAGTCATTTGTTCTGTATTTGCAGTTTCAGAGAAAGAAGCATTTAAAACAAGACTTCTTGCTCATGTTCTCATTTCATAATTATTTTGGTCAAATATTATGATGGTGTTAACAATGGTGTGGATCCTGTAAAATTTAACCTGGCCTAAATAAAGAAGACAGCTGACCCCTAACTCAGCTTCCCTTTGGAAGAGGTCTTGGTGTGAAAAATCTTAGTATTTAATTATTCTCCTAATATCTTTAAGGTCTGTTTGTGACATAAAAGATTTGTCAACTGTCTGGTAATGCAGCAGTTTTACATTTTATATCAATACATACAGAACAGTACATGATTAATTTTCTTTTTCTTAAACAACTTACCCATATAACTACTAAAGATGCAGCATAATATGATGTTAATAACATCGAATTACCGAACATCAAAATAAAACATACTACAAGAGATACCTGAAAAAAGAAAATTAAAATTATTAAATTTACAATAGAAAAGGTTAAGAATTGCCTAACTATATAAATTACGTTGTAACACAAACAGCTTTATAATTAAAGACACAACCCTGGCAACAAGTGCAAGCTTGATATTTGGCTTAGAGAACTGTTCTGAAAACACTGAGTACGACATAATTGTGACAGATAGCCAAGTGTACAGTATTATTTTATATTATAAAGTACACATAGATTAAGACTAACTCATCTTGCCCGATACACCTGTTATATTTTTGAAGTTATTCCTAACATAATGCAATAATTTGGGGAAAAAAAAAAAAAGTATTTCTCTATTCTGTTTGTTATCTTTCAGAGTCCTGGACAAACATTAAAAGTACTGAATAACTGAATAAATGCTTGTTTTCTTTCTTCCAAAGTGAGAAGCATATATTTAAAAAATAATCATTACTGAATTAAATGAAGCAGCATTCTGACTGTTCAATCATATGAACAGCTATATCAGGTTGAAAGTCAAGGCTGAAATACACAAAAAACTTTTTTGCACCATCCTGATCTCCTACTGTGCTTTCTGATTAAGAGAAAGCAAGCTGAATTACATTTCCCAACTTGGGAAAGCCATATCAATGATCAATCTCTACCTTCTACTGTGCACAGGAATAAGGAAAAGTAGTAAAATGTTCAGCCTTTTGATTTATTTTCTTTTTTCCATAGCTAGGCTGTAATTTTCTACAAAAACTGGAGGTTGGGGACAGAATCAGAAACACCACAAAGACAGACCAGCAGTTTACCCAGCCTCAGAAAGCTTTCTCTATAATGGTACACAACTATTTAATGATCTGAAATTAGGCTTTTATGGCACTTTGGCACCAATATTATACACTTACTACTATAAGCCAAATGACACAAATATTTCATCCTGCTTCTGCCAAAATTTACTAAACCAAGATGCTTATTTGCAAATTTTCCTTATAAGTGTGACTGGGAACAAGCATTTTATATATAGTTTTAGATAGAAATTGAGCTGAATAGAACTTACTACTGCCTTTCATTTACCGTTTGCAGTATTTCAAAATGTTTGGAAAAAAGTATGAAATATCATTTAGATAAAAGCTTCTTTCGTGTGGCAAAAACACTTTCTGCCCACTGAGTTTGCATTGCAAAATTTTATCAAAAGTGTATTTTTAAAAATAGACATATTTCTTAAAAAGGAAAAAAAAGTTTACATCTTCCTATATATTTAAGACTGTGGTCTTTCTTCAAACAGCAGAAAATCCTAGCAACAGAACTTGATCATTATCTTAGTTTCAAAAATGAAGACCAGGTATATTATGCTGAAACCCATTTGCCTTTTACTTATTATCTCCTGCCTTTGACTTTCTTATCAATTTGACAAAATAAGTTTTTTTCAGACTAACATTTTATCTTTTTTTGCCCTTCATTCTAAACATTTCTCTAAATAGTTTGAGCAGAACATCTTCTCGTGGTCCAGATGTCCGTAGTCTTCAAAACCAAGTTCTAGTTGGGGTTTCCTAATTTTGACTTGCAAACACCTCATTTATTGTTTCCATTAACTAATGGCATAAGATGAACGCTATCTTTTCAACTTTTTATTGTTCATACTCTATTTTTAGTATATTTTCTATTCTGCTGTTTGAGAATGCATGTATCTTTGAATTCATGAAATAAGTAGAAACAAAAAGGCAAGGCAAATATTTCTACAAATCTTTTAGGTCAATAATTTTTATGGAGTTCAACAATTACGATGCATCGGACAGATCCTACTTTCTGACACTATGATAAAAAACATTTAAGATCAAATGTTCAAATCCAGGCCCCTCCAACCCCTGCTGTTGACTCCCTCAAGTGATGACAGGCCATGCAGAGGGATCTAGATAGATTGGTGCATTGGGCAATTATCAACAGCATGAAGTTCAGCAAAGGTAAATACCAGGTTCTGCACCTGGGACGGAGTAATGTTTGTTACAAGTACAGACTAGGAGATGAGTGGCCAGAGAACAGTTCTCTAGAAAGGGATCTGGGGGTGCTGGTTGACAGCAGGCTCAACACGAGTCAGCAGTTTGCCCTGGCAGCCAAGACAACAAACTGCATTTTTGGATGCATTAAACACAATATAGCCAGCTGGCCAAAAGAGATGATTCTCCTGCTCTATTTAGTAATGATGAAGCCTCACCTTGACTACTGCATGCAGTTCTGGTCTTCACAATATAAAAAGGATGTTAAGTTACTTGAAAGCATACAGAGACGGGCAACAAAGCTGGTAAAATGGCTGGAAAGTATGTCCTGTGAGGAGAGGCTGGGGACAATTGGGCTGGCTAGCTTGGAGAAGAGGAAGCTAAGAGGTCACCTCATTGCTCTCTACAACTTCTTGAGGAAGAAGTGGAGAGGGAGGCACCTGTCTTTCCTCCCTGGTAACCAACAATAAAATGGAAGAGAATGACACAAAGCTATGCTGGGGAAGGTTCAGAATGGATATTAGGAATAATTTCTTTACCATGACAGTGGTCAAACACGGAAACAGGCTTTCTAGAGAGGTGGTTGATGCTCCATGCCTGTCAATGTTCAAGGGGCATTTGTATAATGCCCTTAATTATATGCTTTAACTTTTGGTTAGCCCTGAAGTGGTCAGGCAGTTGGACTTGATGATCTTTGAAGGTCCCTTCCAAATGAACTATTCTATTCTGTTATTGCACATTTCTAATCACTTTGAAACTAATGAAAACACTTCAGACACACTGTTTTGATACTTTAACCTGTTTGAGAAGTTTTAATTTGAAAAAAAAAGTTACCATATGAACAGAGAGTATCTTCTGTAATTTGCAGGCGTCAATATAACCCATAATACACACAGCAAATAATGAAGCTATCTAGAATGAAAAGCAAAAAAAAATAGTTAACAATTTACAGTGTTGTACTTGCTCTAGCAAATACATATTCATACAAAAACTAATTACTCAAACAATTATAAACCAACTTTTACTGGTGCTTTTTTGCTAAGTGCATACTTAGGCATTTTATAACAGCTTCTTTCAAGAAACTTTAATTTTGCTGCTCTGAATAACAGTTATCAAACATATTTGAGTATTTAAGAAGTAGGTACTTGGTTTTCCAAAAATGGAAGTTATCACAACACAGCACTAAACACATCTTTCACTTTTTAGAAAAAAAAAAAAAAAAGCATTCATTAACATTAACTAACCCCAAATTTTTGCAAAGCACTAAAACATCACAATTTGCTGCTGAGGAAAATGAGATTCACTGATTAGGTAGCTTGCTAAAAGTCACATGGAAAATTCATGAAATTATGAATCGAACCTATAAGTGTCAGACCCAACATCTTATAATGGTTATAGCAATGGATTTCTTATAATGTCTTACAGAGTTTAATGGCTTCTTCTTCTCCACTTAGGATATTTGCATACACAGTTTTGAACAATTGATATATACTATCAACTCAAACCGAGCAACATCTCTTTTGAGTGCAACAGACAAGGGAAAAAGTATGGAAACATGGATGGATTTCAATCAACAGGTTACATTTCAGTCAACTTAAGCATTAAGATATTGTGCTGTATGACCAGTATCCTATTGCTCACATTAGCATATGCTACATGTCAGCGCTAGTTCAAGTTAACTCAACTGCTTGAGCTCTCAGACAGAGAAATTCTGCCACTACTCTCAGGTTTATTAAAATTAAATAGGAAATCATGCAAAATCATGCCAAATATCACATGCCATGCAAACTTTGCCCTCTGTAAAATAAATAAATAAATAAATAAATATCTGAATAGCCCAAAGCAATGCAAGATCAACACCTTTTATTTTTGTACTTCAATATACAAAGTTTTCCCATGTTCTGCACTTGTTCAAATGCAGTGACCTTAGGATGGAGGCTGCTTTTAAGAAATAAGTAAATTATTTAGTCCTGGAAAAAGAAGACTGCGTGGTGTCCAATTTTAAATTTAAGAATAGAAAAAAAAATGGTGTGATAAATGGGGTGAATCTTTCCTAAGAGCAAGAGTAAAGCCTGGCTAAAATGAAAGCAACAATAGTTGTGAACTCAGTGACTGTCTATAGAAAGTAGTTAATTTGCCTAAAGAAGACAAAGAGGCTATGCAGAGGTGGACACGGTCTTACCTGAGTTAGAAGAACAAACTGAGCAAACTGCCAGGGAAGCATGAAAAAGATATTAGAAACACACAGTGCAATCAAGCTTCCTGTATTAATATTCGGAATCCTTGGGAAAAAGAGACAGAATAGGTATCAGTAAGTTAAATTACACAGATATTTGCATATTATCAAAAAGTAAAACAGAGAATGGAATAAAAAAATAATAATAAAGTTACCTTGGAATTTAGCTAGCAATACTGATCCACTAAAAGTAACAATGTTCAAGTAAATTTAGTATCATTTTTCCATCGGTTTCCAAAAACAATAGTTCTGATGCTTAGTGTTTCTTAACGATATGATATAACATTACCAAGTTTGTCTTTTCCTGGCAATATGTAATACAGCAAGTCAAAACTATATTCCATGCAGCGGTCCACCTTCATGTAACAAGTACAGTCAGGTCACAACCATTTTCTTTTCAGCTGAATTCACAACTATTCTCACAACAGTCTGCACCCAACAGTGATTTTACTCCTCTAGCATTCTATCTCACCCTTCTTTCATATTTACTTTCTGCAACTCTTTTTTTGCCAGCAATCCTGATAAAGGATTTCAGCACAATCACAAGTATATGAAACTCACCTTTGACTGAAAACACTCTATTTTCCATGTCTTCCTAGAAAAGTTTTATTTATTTACTCCTAGCTTTGAGATCAGATCAGAAATATGTCATGATTCAAGTTTCCCCAAGTGGCCTCCAAAACTCAGGATATCATAAATATTCTTCCGAAAAGAACCCAAACCCAACAGATCACAGCAGTCTGAACAAATTCTGCAAAATACTCTTTGGTTTCTCCTAAAATCTCTCAAGATTAACTATCGGAAGTCCTGCTAAGCATGAGTTTAAGCTATTATTTAAGTGATGCAAATAACAGAGAATTTAAGTTCTAGTCTCTTTTTCAAATATACTTCCTATATTACATTAGGAGACTGCTATACGTAAAACAGAGCTGCTCTTGAAGCAGGATCTCTAACTGAGAACCTGAAAGTTAAGTCTTTATGTTTTTTATCACCTTTTCAGATCCTCGTGCTGAAACGCCTAGGCTAAATACCTTGCTTCTTCATTGGTAAGCAAGATCAAAGACTATTTTAAGTACCAGCATTTGAAGAACAGAAGTGCATGTATCTAATTAAAAGTCAGTTATGGATACAGATTATATACACTAGAATCAACCTAACTTGAAGTTTAATTTTCTTGGCTTTTGTTTGACTTCACAATTTAACATTAAATGAGGAGGTGTCATTATAATATGAAATCTAGCAATCACTCTACAAACTATTCCTCAAAGTATTTTTCTAGACAGCACGCATTTCTTCCTTACCTAACAAACACACATTAGTGACAGATGATAGAAACATGTTTTGGTTTAATCATCAATAACTACAACAAAATTCAGCTAAATCACAAATATACTGCAAATGTGATGTGCTGGAGTTTGTTAATACTTGAGGGCTTTTCAACCAGTCATGCTTATTTTCAAACCAAAGGCAAAACAGTAACACGATCACCTTGCGGGCCAGAAACAGCCACTGAAAAGCAGGGCTAACAAATTCAGGGGCATCCCTGCATTATTATAACTAGATTGCTTTAAAAGACTGAATTAATAAACACAAAAACTGCAAGAACATTCTAGCTTATGGGTGCTATAGAATCCTCTGTTGCATAGCATAAGCTTACGCTACGTGCAATCAACATACCACTCTCCAAGAGGGCCATAACCAATTGATGGGGTTATCAGCTTGTTTCTCAAAGGAAGGAAGTGACATCAACCAAAAAGTCCGATTTTTTTTTTTTAGTTTACACATGTATTTGCCGAATTAGTGATTCTGATTTTTATTTTAATCATGTCTTCAAGTTGCAAAAATTTTCCTTTTAATACATGAGTAACATGACTGCAGTTTTACTGGTGCAGAGTCTGCAACATAACAGCCACAGGAAGGTTTCCACGTTAATGATATCACTCCTACAGCATAGCAAGGCACATAAATAAATACTTAAATAAATGTTCTTAAATACATGCCCTGTGACATTCTCTTTTAAAGTCGCTGTAAAAAGCTAAGTATAAATTGAGAGGTACCTGAGAATATAGGTCAAAAGCAACATCTGAAGCACAAGGAATGGGTATGAGAAACTTTCACGAAGAGGCGGAGTCCACATGACACGAGTGCACTAAAAATAAGAACCGGGTTAGCTGATAATGTTTGCTGCTGTATTTTCATAAAGCAATGCATTTGTATTTCAAAATGAATGACCACAGGTACTTCAGTAAAGCAGAACCCAAACTACACGAGCTTTTATTCACAAGCTTAAAAACAAACCAAAAAACAAAACACAAACAAACAAAACATAAGCCAAGAAGCAGAATAGAGAAGGAAAAAGGATGCAGCTTTCAGACTTAAGGTGTATGACGCACTGTTTAATTAAAATAGATTACTGCTTTTCCAAAATTAAGTATGACAGCTAGAGAATATCCCAAGAAACAGACAGGAAAGCAGCTGCTTGGCTCTGCTTCTGCTGAACGTAAAAAGTTATTCAGGTAACTGAAATCATTCTCAAATTCATGCAGTGACTTGCCACACTTACATGGAGAAAGTGTGTGAGGAAAGGATCTGAAGAAGAAACCAACATACTCTTCATTACACTAGTTATTTAGGCTGCAAATATTTTACATTTCTAGCAGCATCAACACGGAAAATTTTATAGAATGGGCTCTTCAAAATAGGCCAATAAAACCTAATGATTAAATTAAGCTCTTACACAGCTGTTCTTATTCACATCTTTCACTCTTGAACTCTCCTAAAGCAAAGGATAACACAGTGACATCAACCAAATAGCTTTTTCATGAATTTCTTGGGGTTTGTGGCAAACAGCTCAACTACTTAACTGCCATCCTCTATCTTTCTATTCAGCTCTTTAGAAAATGCTTACAGATGGCAATGACCATCAAAAAAAATATATAACTATATATATAATATATATAATAATATATAATAATATATATTAACTTCACAGTTAAGCACATTACTTTATATCCTTTTTCCAATTTAAATTGATGTTCCTACATGATCAAATAATATTCATCACACTATTTCAATTTTACATACAGAGGTGTTTCAGATGCATAAACAGTTAACCTGCAGGAAATCATACTTTAAATGGAATCTGTTGTAAAGAACACCAGAAGTCTCAACAAAAGGAAATACAATCACTTTGAAATCCAAGGTTTACCAGCAAAAGTAAAAGAAAGCTTTGATTACCACTATGTAGCTAACATCTAGAAGGCTTTCACCCAGCATTTAGCAGAAATAGTTTCAAAAAACTACATCCTGAAATCCTATTTATTTACGGTTGCAACAGAGAGAATCATGCTTATACATATTTAGCACTCGACTTTTTGTAAATTGCTAAGTATGCTTTTACAAAATATTTATATAGCTTTTCTTACACAGACCTAGCTTATACAACAGTATTACCCATCTCCTTTGTCTAATTCCATTTTAATTAGCCAGCCTCTGTAAGATAGGTAGCATTGAACCTGTGGCCAGGAAACATACAAATACAACCCTCAGGAGATTAAGAGTTTCTCCCCCAGTCTGAAATACCATTTCCCATTGCTGCAATCAGTTAGCACAACATGTAATCGAAAGCAAATAAAGCAATTTCAATGAGGAAAACACATCGGTTCCTGTACATCTCTTCTGTTGCACACATGACAAAATTGACTGTGTAAGTGACAGAAGGCCAAAATAAATGAATGCAAATGAGAATTAGTATAGACTTAATCGTGAAAAAAAGCTGAAGGAAAAATACTCTGATGGATGTTAACACATGCTCCAGAAAAGACTGCTGAAAAGAGAGTTCTGTTCAAAAAATGAACAGAATCAACTAAAAGAGGTGCTGACGAAACCTATGAACTTTCTAACTCAAGAGGAGAAATGGGGAGGGTTGGTCCATTCAAACACCTTCAGTCAAGGTTGACAAGGAATAAAATTGTTTCAAGTAAATATTTTTTGATATAAGCATTACGAAAGAAAAAAATATTTTAAAGAGTGGATAATTTTGACATGCAAACAAAAGGAATCAAAATGGCTATTCCCACTAAAAATTAGAAATAAAATGCAATAGAATCATAGAATAGAATACTCTGAATTGGAAGGGACCCACAAGGATCATTGAGTCCAACTCCTAGCATCCCCCTAGGTCTATCCCAAAATTCAGACCACATGACTGAGAGCATAATCTAAACGCTTTTTAAACTCCGACAGGCTTGATGCCGTGACAACATCCCTGAGGAGCCTGTTCCAGCACGTGACCACCCTATCACTGAAGAACCTTTTCCCCATATCCAGCCTGAATGTCTCCTGTCACAGCTTGACACCATTCCCTTGGGCCCTATCACTGGTGACTAAAGAGAATAGATCAGTGCCTGCCCCTCCACTCCCCCTCGTGAGGAAGCTGTAGACCTCGATGAGGTCTCCCCTCAGCCTCCTCTTTTCCAGGCTGAAGAGGCCAAGTGACTTCAGCCACTCCTCATATGTCTTCCCCTCTAGGCCCTTCACCATCTTCGTATGGACGCTCTCTGGACAGTAGAGACACTCTGGACACTCTCCATCATGGCTGCGTAGAGCCCAGCAGGAGGAGCCAGCTGGTGACCATGCAGGCTGCCAGCTCGCACCCCACATTTAAGAAAAAAAAATAAATAAAACCTAAAAAGCAACCGAGATTGAAGTCATTTGGGGGATGGGAAATTATCATGGGATTGGGTCACTGGGTGAGGGCAGCAGCCATAAAGGTGACCATGCTCTAGCAGGAAAAAGGCTGACAGAAAGAGTCTCCTGAACCTGGGGCAGAAGCAAATGCCAGCCGGCCTGAGAAGTGCCAGCCCAGGAGCCGTACCACAGGGAGCAGTCCTTCAGGAGCGGACTGCTCCAGCATGGGCTGCTCTCCACAGAGCAGCACAGGAAGTTTCTCAGACAAAAGGAGCTCTGTTTAGGGTAGAAATCAGGCCCATTTTACACCATTTATACCTCTTACCAGTAAGAAGGCATAGGACAAGGAGGAATGGTCTTAAAACTAAAAGAGGATAGACTAGGCATTAGGAGGAAATTCTTCCCTGTAGAAGGGTGGTGAGGCACTGGAACAGGTTGCCAAGAGAAGCTGTGGATGCCCCATCCCTGGAGGTGTTCAAGGCCAGGCTGGATGGGGCCTCAGCCAACCTGATCTAGTGGGTGGCATCACTGCCTATGGCAGGGGCGTTGGACTAGATGGTCCCTTCCAGCCTTGGCCATTCTGTGATTCTGTGGTGAGGTGTTACTCCAACAACAGCGATTATCCCGAAGGTATGTGTCACCTTTAGGAATACCCCGGCTCCATCCTAGGCTTCACCAGTTTCCTGCACCTTGCACATCCACATTCGCAAGTTCTCCTGAATTCTACGTGTCTTGCTTTGGGGGTGTGTCTCATTGGTTAGGGGCAAGTATTAAGCTATCAATTTTAATGCTCTGTAGACATCATCACTGGAACATGTTGAATCTACACAGCCAGTATGTGAAAGACAGTAGTTTTTTAGGTCAAAAATTCTTTAAAGACCCTTTCTTGTTTCTGTACTTCAGTGAAACCTCACAATCCTGTCAACAGAATACCTCTAAGTTGAAATCTTTTTATCTGGTTTCCTAAGGGAGCCATGTCTGCTCCACAAGGGGTGGACACAAACTAATACTTTTCTTTACAGAATCACAGAATGGTCTAGGTTGGAAGAGACCTCCAAAATCATCTAGTTCAACCTCTGACCTAACACTAACAAGTCCTCCACTAAACCATATCACTAAGTCCAACATCTAAACATCTCTTAAAGACCTCCAGGGATGGTGACTCAACCACCTCCCTGGGCAGCCCATTCCAATGCCTAACAACCCTTTTGGTAAAGAAGTTCCTCCTAATATCCAACCTAAACCTCCCCTGGCACAACTTAAGCCCATTCCCCCTCATCCTGTCACCAGGCACATGGGAGAATAGACCAACCCCCACCTCGCTACAGCCTCCTTTAAGGTACCTATAAAGAGTGATAAGGTCGCCCCTGAGCCTCCTCTTCTCCAGGCTGAACAAGCCCAGCTCCCTCAACTGCTCCTCGTAAGACTTGATCTCCAGACCCCTCACCAGCTTCATTGTCCTTCTCTGGACTCTCTCGAGCACCTCCATGTCCTTCTTGTAGCGAGGGGCCCAAAACTGAACACAGTACTCGAGGTGCGGCCTCACCAGAGCCGAGTACAGGGGGACAATCACTTCCCTAGACCTGCTGGCCACACTGTTTCTTATAGAAGCCAAGATGCTGTTGGCCTTCTTGGCCACCTGAGCACACTGCTGGCTCATATTCAGCTGCCTATCAACCAGTATTCCCAGGTCCTTCTCTGCAGGCAGCTTTCCAACCACTCTTCTCCCAGCCTGTAGCGCTGCTTGGGGTTGTTGCACCCCAGATGCAGGACCCGGCACTTGGCCTTGTTGAACTTCATAGAGTTGGCCTCAGCCCATCGGTCCAGCCCATCCAGATCCTCCTGCAGAGCCTTCCTTCCCTCGAGCAGATCGACACACGCACCTAACTTGGTGTCATCTGCAAACTTACTGAGGGTGCACTCAATCCCCTCATCCAATCACTGATAAAGATATTAAAGAGAACTGGCCCCAGCACTGAGCCCTGGGGGACTCCACTAGTGACCGGCCTCCAACTGGATTTGACTCCATTCACCACAACTCTTTGGGCCCAGCTATCCAGCCAGTTTTTAACCCAACGAAGCGTATGCCAGTCCAAGCCACGAGCAGCCAGTTTCTTCAGGAGAATGCTGTGGGAAACGGTGTCAAAAGCCTTACTGAAGTCAAGGTAGACCACATCCACAGCCTTTCCCTCATCCACTAAGCGTGTCACTTTGTCATAGAAGGAGATCAGGTTCGTCAAGCAGGACCCGCCTTTCATAAACCCATGCTGACTGGGCCTGATCACCTGGTTGTCCTGCAAGTGCCGCGCTTCCCTGGCACTGAGGTCAAACTAACAGGCCTATAGTTCCCCGCGTCTACCCTCCGGCCCTTCTTGTAGATGTTTGCTAGCCGCCAGTCGACTGGGACCTCCCCTGACAGCCAGGACTGCCGATAAATGATGGAAAGCAGCTTGGCCAGCTCCTCCGCCAGTTCACTCAGTACCCTCGGGTGGATCCCATCTGGCCCCATTGACTTGCGTACATCCAAGTGCTGTAGCAGGTCGCCAACCATTTCCTCATGGATAGAGAGGGCCACATCCTGCTCCCCATCCCCTTCCACCAGCTCAGTGTACTGGGAATGGGCAACAATGGGAACTGAGAGAGTGCTGACCTGGCACCAGCCAACTGACACAGCAGGATCATCGTGCAAGGAGCTCCAAACGGGCCACAGCCAAGGCGGCAGTACAAAACACGCGACTGTAACAAAGGTTGGAGGAGAGGACTCGAGGAATTCAGGTATTTTGAGGAATGGAAGTTACAGGGGAAATGGAAGCATGGAGGCAGGACACATTCAAGGCAAAGCAAACTTTGGCAGCTCCTTTCTTTAAGAACCTTTTTGTTTCTGAGATAGATGCATATGCCAGGGTACACCCCTGACTGTACATAGACAAGGAAGAGCTCTGTAACTGTTAATGCAACCACACAGCCTAAGGAAGCTCAGAAATGACTGGGAAGGTCAGAACTCTCTTTTCTTCCCATCTAGGTCTAAAAGCGAAATGTGTTTTAACATAAACTGTATTTGTATGGTAATAGAGACTTCATGCCTCAAATATAATGGCTAAGTTAGGCACTGAATACTCATCATCACAGGTTCTTTACTGAAGGGATGCAAGACACAGACTCCTGATGGTTCTTGAACAGGAGACATTTATTGCCCTTTTTCACTACTACATATACTTTCCCCGTAGCCCCACGCGCTGTCCACGCGCCCGAATCTGTCTTACAATTGGTTAGAGACCCTCAGACACGCGCCTTGAGCCAGCCAGCAATTGGCCACTGCCCAAAGCTCATCTTTAACACTGTAGCCAATTTACTTTATCTCGACCTTGCTCAAGTTTTTGGTTCTACCACTGTTTTCCTCATTATCTCACTAACTTGTTCTCATTAACTCAGGGACGTGTGAAACAGCACAAAGCTCCCTGCGAATTCCTTTCCCACACTTTACTACTACAGGACAAAGAAATAGTTTATTTTAACATGGACCATCATGAATTTATAGAAGTTTATAGCATGTTTATGCCATGACGTCCCTTCTACTTCAGTTCCTAGAATCTTAAAGACATTTTTTAAAATACTGTTTTACCAGAGAAGTCACTAGAATCAGCACCATTCAATTCTTTGCTTGCTTTGCTATTTTACAAATATGTTAAATTAATAGTGTAAAATAAATGCTTATAAAGTATAAATTAAATGCAAAGTTGCACTCCAATTACAAATAAAATAAATATTTCATAAATATATATACTAACATGTCTTTTCCCTAAAGCATGTATTATCTCTGTTCTCCCCTGCCCCTCCCTCAGGTCCTGTCATCCACAGAGAGGGAAGCTCTCCTATGGGGTCTCTGTATGTTTACAGTTTCTAAATTCTATGCGTCCTGGCTATAGAATATAGTACAGCAGTACTAATGGGTTTCTTTGCTGGTTTGGTATTCATGAATTTCTGGTAAAATACGTAGCAATCTAAATAAAACCTCCTCTGTTTCTGTAGCTTATTCACATGGTACATCTAGCCCAGTTATGTCTGGAACACAGACAAAAAGAGATTTTGATGTTTTGAAACTTGAACTTAATGTCCTGCTGAGATTTCAATCTCAGAACCACTTTACAATATATTTACTTTGTTGGGCTTTTTGTTTGTTTTGTTTTTAATCTAAGGTGACACATTGGACAGTGATACATAAAAGTTGTAGCGTATTTTGCTTTCAGTAAGGTTTTATTCCTTTCTTATTAACCTTGTGCACTCATCCCCAAGTAGATAAGCAACATCGATATCTTCAAGGAAATGAGATCAATCTTAGTCTTAAAAAAAAAACGAAAAAAAAAAAAACTGTGGAAGACCTACCTCTCCATGGTTGAAAAAGAAACACATCACAGTAATGAGGCCTCCTAGACGGCTCCCACTGTGAAAAGAACATGCAAGACAGGTACAACAAACTCTTAACGGCCAATGCTGCTTCAAAAATATGAAGCAACACTAACTTACAGCTAAGTTTATTGGGGAAAACAAAAATGCTTCCAGGCACCAAGGAAAAGCAATCTGTAGAGTACACAAAATATTAAAATACTAGGCAGTCAGCTAGTGTTTACTCCAGAGCAGACCACTCTTTCCACATCATTTTTTTTTCTTCTGTAGAGCACCCATTTCAATGTAAATAACATGTGAAATAGTTATTCTGCTTGTCACAAGCTTTGGTTTATATTATTTCATCAGCAGTAACAATGAATCCTAGTAGTTACAGCCTGCAATTGCAGCTACTTAATCAACCATACCTAGACTTCAGTCATGAGAAGTAAAGAATGTTTTTTGAATTTTGTTTATTGTTTGTTTGTTTTTGTTCAATTGATTGTTTCAACAAAACTCCAAGCAATACAAATGGAGAACTGGCATGCTCAGTCACCCAAAGGGCATCTTTGCAAATACTGATCTGAACCTAATACTTTGTTAAATAACCAAATCAAATGTGCTCAAAAACATACACAAAAATTAATTCATGCAACACAGTCAATGCAAGCTATAATTTAATTCTTATGCAAAGTACTCTGACATTGACATGTAGAAGCTTTTTAAGCCCTTGACTTAAGGATTTTTATAGGTTTCTAAATAAACCAAGCTTACCTGTTGAAAAATTAGTATCATGGATTCAACACTAAAACCAAAGATAGTACTTTTTCCACCTCAAAACAGCAATAGATAATGTTCCTACCTGTTTGGCTAGATTTGTTATTACTGACGTTCTGTGATATAAATCAAGCAACCCTTTTGTACATAAAAAAGTGCATTTCTACTGTGAATTTGACAGGAAATACAATTTTTGCAATAGCAGCCAGCTGTTAAGATTTCAAAAAAAAAAAAGTCCTCTCAGATCTTCACCCATCACTAATATACAGGTCAAACAGAATCAGTAGGTTCTGGGTACAATATCAGGGGATTAAAGATACCAGCTGAGTCCTAAAACAATCTCCAGAAAACATGCATTCTTGCACATAAAACTCAACTTTTAATTCTGCAAATACTAAAAGCATCTAATGCTAAAAGCCCAAAATGACCAAGAGGATATGTTTATTATTAAAAAAGTCTTTAAAAATAAAGAAAACTAAAAATTTGCTTAAAAAAATATCAAGATTTATGCGAAGTATTAACATTGTGATAAAACCTTACAGTCTAGAATATAAGGTCTTAATTCTATTATGAATGTTTCAGATCCATCATGCCTTATTATTCTACCACATGAGAATAGATCAGAAAATCTGTAGCACATAATAGGGAAATGCACCTTGTCACTATCTTTTCAAGAAAAGCAAATGAACACAGTCTATTTCACAGAGGGATATATTTAGTATAGAGTAAAATGGGTTATTTTCTAATAGTGCAATGATATCATGTAGGAGATACAGTAACTCTTCCCATTGAAATTCTCATACCATACTATGATTGGTGGAGTACATACAAAAAATAGCTTTTGAAAAGGCCCTTCTGTTGGGAGTTATAGCTCCCATGTTTAAAAAACTACTAATTCTTTATTAAATTTAGATTATTCTGTTTTAAAGAACTGCAGATGACCTGAACAGTTAATTCTTAGTCTAGTGGAGTCAGATCTGGAATAATAAAAGAACTTGTATTTTGAATCCCCAGGTACAATAAGATGAAGCCTAAAGAAAGGCACCAGGGACTTGCACTAATTCATTGTTAATTAACATGCAAGAAACAGAATACTGAAAAAGCACTGTCAGAAGGAGATTTGGGAAATTTACTGGTAGCTCCTTGAGATCCAGTATTTGACAATCAACTTATGCATTCTGTCCCTCAACTGCAAGAACAGAGGGAACAGGGGGAACCTGACAACTGCATAAACCACTTACCTGAACACCATTCCTTTACCAATAAAAATAAAACAAAACAAAACCTAAGCATGAGTTTTCAACATATCCCTTTGATTGTCTTAACAGAGAATGCTCCAGAGCTTGAAGCTAACTTGCATCATACCAGAAGATTCCCAAGTGCCTTTGCATAACCAGAGGTTGCAGTTTCACACTACAGCTAACCAAATGCAACGTCAGCTCACTTTTGAAAAGGATGGTTGTGTTCCCCTTCTTAACCTTGGCCACACACAGCGTGCTAGGACAGGGAAATACTGTCTGGTGATCTTCTAACCTTGAAGAGGAAATTGTTTAAGGAGTTAAACAGCAAAAAGTAGTCCTACAAAAGCAACTACCTTTCTGCTATCTGAACTCCTGGAACAATAGAGTATGGACGGCAAGCACAGATGGGAACACATGCTAGCTTGGAAAGTAAGAGAGTGGTCTTCCACTATGCTATTACCTGCCGTCACTAGACAAAGTTACAAGGAGACTAAAAGCAAATAAGGCTGAAATAAAAAGACTATACGTTTCACAAACACCTAGGGAGGAAAAAAAAGCTAGAAAAAAACAATTATGTAAACTTGAGATGATCGTTGCTAACAAATTCATAAATGAAAAGTTGAAGAAAATATTAGAGGATAGTTTCCCACCATCAAATGAGTCAGGTGCTGTGAAAAAGTCTTTCAAAAGGCATAGAAAAAAAATCAGCTTTAGGAAGGAGACCTACACCAATTCATAAGATTCCTACTTCAGCATAGCAGAATTGCATCACTCAAGATTCAGTTCTTCAATTTTTCACACCTAAATAAAAGCCTTTGTATTCCAGCTTTCCTTGACTACAAGGAACCTTCATACAGATATAATGACTAAGCAGCCATCTAGATTTGGTATCAAACTATGAACTTCTTTAGAAGAAATAAAAAAGATCAAAATCCTACCTCCAGAAAATTGCATAGTCATTAGTTATTTTTCATAACCCCAGCTAGCTAGTGGCTTACAATTTGAAAGAACTGCATTTACATTCTAGTCATTTTGACTACGTACATTGCAGATCATTTGCATTTAAAACTGAATTACTTTCAATACTCAGTAGTTAATTTCTCAGTACTTTCCTTGGATAAGACATTACTGACTCTTCAGTGACATTAATACATGAAATGTGGCTTTCCATGCACCTAACTTAAGAGAAACATGACAAGTTAGTCATACGAATATTCAAAGATTACCTACTTCCTCAAAAAATGAGGGATTTACTTTCTTTGTTAAGAAACACATACATGCTTTACTCCCAAATGTCTGACAGTTGTATTACACAACTTCCTCTTCTCAGTATCACATTCAGCTCCTGCCCTGTGCTATTCTTTATCTGAACCATCACCATATGCTTCAGAGAAAGCAGAAAGAGAACAAATGTCAGTGAAGCCACATAATGATGTGGAGGGAAAAAACACATCTCTTTAAAAAAAGTAGCAGCTTTTTGCACAACAGGCGAATGAAAATAGAGGTACAAATATTTCTGCTTCTTTTTTTCTGCAGAACGTGGAATCTCTTTTGTATGAAAGTATATTATGGTTCCTGAAATTTAAGGTCAGATACTGAAAACAGAAATTCACTGAAAAAGGGAAGTATATGTATGCCTGCAAAAGAATGCATTATCTTAAAAAACATTTTGCCTTGTCAGTTATATTAAAATTGAAAGAAATGCAGTATTACTGGAGGAAAAGCATTCTAAAAACCCCAGTCTTGTCATTCAACAAGTGCAGTGTCATTTAAACTTTGTTTAAAAATGAGTAACACTGGTAATTTTAAGAACACCATCAGGACAAAAGTTATTTAAAAATTGCATAATAGTAAATTTTATCCACAACACAGTGGTATCAATGAGATACCACTTCACTGAAATTTTCCATGTTTTTGTAGCATCAACATTTTACTTTAATCAACAAGTTTCTGTCCCACTAGTTTTCAGTGACAATGTATACATTACAGTAAAAATACTACTACTGTACAAACAAACAATATACCATCAAAATATTTTAGCATCTACCTTTTTTTTAATTATACTGTAAAAGCAGACTACCAGTACTAATTAAATAGTCTCAACTGCCTTACCTGAGGTATGTGCCATATAGGAAGAACAGTGACATCATTAATCCATTCAAAAGAAAAATCACAGCAACATAAAAGGAAGCAGGGTCTCCCAAACCTAACAAAAAATTAACACATTGTCAAATATACATGAAAGATCATATAGTTTATAAATCACCACACAATCAGTATAATAAAGCACATTACATAGACTACCTTAATATATCTACAGAAAGAGGCAAAGAAAAGAAAATGCCATGAAGATTATATCAAAAGACAACATTTTCCACCCCCCAGAAAAAAAAGTTACTATTAAAAGAAGAGGAGGGGGACACACAGCATTTGTGCAGTCAGAACAAACCAAGAAGGAAGCTTTACCTATATATATAAAAAAAAGAAATGTATAGAAGGGATAAGCATTACTGTAACAACATTCTCTACGGAAATTTTGACTTCATAGAGGATTTTAGAACACGTTTGTACTCCCCATACTCTCACTTCCATTCTCTTTCAGGTGTAAATCCATCTTTAAACATAAATTACGCACAATGCTCTTTGCTTTTCTTCTTTCATTAGATGCCAACAGATGTTCTAGTAATGCACATCTTTCAATTTATTCATTCACAAACACTTCCGTGTTCACATGCTTGTTGTTGTTCTTTCTTTAAATCCTCCTGGCTCTAATCATTTCTGCACTACAACTTAAAAAGCCTTACTCACTACAGAGAAGCTAGCAAAACTTCAGAGTTTAGTACACAGAAATGCTTATTCATTATTGCTGAAAGTATAGCATGACAGTTCTCCAAAATAAGATGAAGATATGCCCTCCAAAAATGGTAGCCTCAATAGCTGTGGAGTTTGGTTGTTTGGATGGTTGTTGTTGGTTTTTTGTTGTGGTGGCGGTGGTTTTGTTTTTTGTTTGTTTGTTTAAAAATACCAGGAATTGTAAGTTACACATTTATTCACTGTTTACTGCTTCTGACAACATTAGAGGAAGTGAATCATTTGAGCTCTGAAGAGAGTTTGTATAGCTTTGTGGAAAGGAAAAATATTAATGTGTGACCACACAAAGACATTTCAAATGATAAAATGAAACAACTACACGAACTACCATCTATCAGTTAGCTTTAACTGACTGTAGAAAATCAACAGTTTTTCTGGGCAAAGTACTTCTATAGTATAATTTACTTTAAAAGCCTATACTTGAATGTCAAAATAAAATTTAAAAAGCTAAGAAGTGGCAGCAACAAACTATGATGTCAAATTCAAGACATAAGGTTGAAATTCTTACACTGAATATTAGGTCACACGAGGGTACTTTCCCAGCAAAATCACTACATAAAATATTCTCCAAAAGGGAGTTTTGTGGGTATCTTTTTCCCCCTCCCTCCCACTCCTCAAGTTTTAGTTAGAAGAGGAAATACAGAAGGTAAGTTTTTGAAATGTAGTATCTTGGAACGAATTGCAGATCCTTGGTGTTCTTATAAGTATCTTTTTTCATGTTTTTCACAAGTGTGAATCTGCCAAAACACAGGTTTAGCCAAATGAAAGCACATAAGCGACAAAGACACAGGAATATTTATTTTTTCTGACATACATAAAGACACAGTTATATGCTTCCAGGGAGAAACTAGAACAAAACACAACTCACCCTCGCAGCTTTCAACAGGACTAAGCCCTTTTCCTCTGTTTACAGTCCAACATGTCTTTGTTGGTACACCAAGAAAATCCATAATGGCAGTATATATGCGGTACCAGCTGGCGAGGACCACCTAGGCAGAAAGCAGGATTTGAAGTTTCTGAAAAGGAACTTGGAGATTAGCTCACTGCCCAAGGTAACCTCTCACAACAACCGGCCTTCACCCAGTACTTTTTTCAAGCTCAACATTTCTCTAAATTACTGAGCGTTGTTGACTGTAATTCACTGAAGGCATTCAGCACAGACCAAGCATTCAGTAATAGACTAAAATTATGCCAACTTCAGGACAGAAATAATTTAAATCAATCAAACTGGAATATTTGAAAAAATAATATTTCACTATTTTCCAATTTTTATTATTTATCTTGTTTATTAGATATTAAAATCCCAGATCTTGATCTTAAATCAATTAAAAAACAATTGCTTATTTTTTTCCACATGGCCAAAATATTAATGGACCAAATCTTTATTCCCCTCCCCCCCCATTTTTGTGTGTATTTGTTTGTTTTCCTATTTCACCCAGATAAACTTTGGTAGGTTAAATTTAAGCATGCATTAGAAAGCGCTTCCAGATGCAATGTAAGACAGCATTTCCATTTTCCATGGAAAGGCTGTAATATTCTTATGACAACAACCAAATTAAATCTCAACACCTGACACAAAAAAACTACAGTATTTTACGCAAAGAAAAACTGCAACTCATCTCACAGCAAAGTCACTAGAGTTAAGATTACCAAGCTATTCTGTCAGGATATAATAGACTTTACATATAGAATTCATAAATGAATAATGTGGCCATTCCAGTTAAGCTGCTGTGAAAGTTATAACCTGGGGGTCCCTAGACTGAAAATATGTTTCACCACTGCAGCATTATCTGTCCCAACCCTGTGCCACAGAAAACACGCACAGGAAATATGATTCCCTCTTTTCTTTCCCCATGCAATTAATAAAACTGTTTATGTCACTTCCATCATTAAGAAGGGCAAGAAGAAAATACAGGGAATAGCAGCTTGATCCCTAATAAGGTAGGTATTGGGCTTACGTGACAAGGCTTTGGTAGCAGGGTAGGGAGGCTGCAGGGGGCTGTGAGCAGAGACCAGCAGCTGCCCCATGTCAGACCAGAGCCAGCTGCCCCAGAAGGGACCTGCCACTGCTCAAAGACGAGCTAATGCTGGATGGATGTGGGGGACGGTTGTCTTTAGTTTGCTTTCACTTCTCAGTGCTCCACTCTGGTATTTATTGGTAATAAATTATGTTAATTTCTCTTATCCTGAGTCTGCTCTGCTTGTGACGGCAATCGGTGAGTGATCTCCCTGTTCTTATCTCAAACCAGGAGCTTTTTTTCCCCTCATCGTATTTTTAACCCCTTGTCCTTCTGAGGAGGGGGAATGTGAGAGTGGCATGCATGGTGGTCCTTAGTTGCCCATCGGTGTTGAACCTCCGCAGCTGTGAAGTAAATCTTCCTGGAAACCACTTCCAAACATACTAATGACCAAAAAAAAAGTGACTGCAAGCAGTCAGCATGGATTTACACAGGGGAATTCATGCCTGACTAACTTCACAGCTTTCTGAGATGACTGGCTTGTTAGATGAGGGGAGAGCTGTGGATGTTCTTTATCCTGACTTAGGAAAGCACTCAGTCTTGCACCATAATATCCTCCTGGACAAACTGATGAAAAACAAACAGTGTAAGTGGACACAGGACTGTGAACTAGCTGAACTGGCTCAGAAGATTGATCAGCAGCACGAAGGCCAGCTGGAGGCCAGTCACTATGGGAGCACCCTAGGGATCAATACTGGTACCAAACCTGCCCCCAGCTTTATTAATGACTAGATGACAGGACAAGAGAACACCCTCCAAAAATCTGTAGACGATACAAAATTGGAAAGAGTAGCTGACATTTCTGCTGCAGTTCAGAGGGACCTCAACAGGCAAGAGAAATGCGCTGACAGGAATCTCACAATGGGAAATGCAAAATCCGGCACTGCGGAGGAAAAACCCCACACACCAGTACAGACTGGGGAGCAGTCTGGAAAGCAGTTTTGCAGAAAAGCTAGAAAGCAGTTTTGCAGAAAAGGACCTGGGTGTCCTGGTGGACAAGCTGTAAGTGAGCCAGAAATGAACCCTGGTCACAAAGAAAGCAAAAAGTATCCTCAGCTGTATTTAGGGAGTCAGGAGGCATAGAGGGAGATCCTTCCCCTATCTTCAGGGTTGGTAAGAATGTATCCTGAGTCCTGTTCTGGGCTGCTCAAAATAATAACATAGATGGAGTAAAGAAGACTAAGACAGACTGCTTTCAGTTGCACCCAGTGACAGGACAAGAGCCAATAAGCACAAATTGAAATGCATAGGTCATTCCACTTACATATAATTTTTTTTATTATTATTATTAATTTTTAGACACTATTAGGGTGTTCAAACACTAGAACAGGCTGCCCAAAGAGATGAAGATACTCAAAACTGAACAAGAGATGGCCCTGAGCAATCTGCTCTACTTCATCTTGCTTTGAGTGGGATTAGATGATGTTCAGACATCCCTTCCAACTTCAACTGTTCTACAATTCTATGATTTATTCATTTTTCAAACTAAGACTCCAAACACCATTTATCACTTCATCTCTTTACACTCTCACAACATAAACCTTACATATTCCAAACACAACTGCATCCTTCTGTCTAGACCCAGACTCCTTGCGTCACTATCGTGTCCTGTGTAGTACACTATCCTGAAGTCCTGGGGGCTTCCTCACCATCTGTGCCCTGCCTGGCACTTCTACCTGTCCATGTGTGCATACAAGAACCAGACACTTGCCCCTTCTCCAGGTAGGCAACAACAGGGCTGGGAACCAATTCCAAATCCTTCCTCTCATCAACTGAAAGCTGTTTGTATGCTGCCAACAGAACGTGAATGAAAGCTTAGAGACATCTGTCTAGTATGCTTGCACCACCAGCCCTGAAGCTGACATTACCCCAAGCACATAAAGCATTCTTGCTGAACTGATGTTGGAAAAAAAATAAATAAATCTCATTTACCAACTTAACCTTTTCATGTCACAAGTGTTTATGTCAGCTGCAGATGTTACCACACATGAATACTCCCTAAAAATGCTACCAAGGGTTTTAGGTACTTCCTACAAAGCACAGAAACATTTTTACCAAAAGCTACTTCACATGAAACAGTTCGCACAGACAAAAAAATGGAAGCAAACCAGTAGTACAAAATTGCTAGGTCAGTTAGAACACAATGATATTTTTGGAATTTCTACTGTCCCATATTGGATGAGTCACTAAATGTGAAACTTGGAAAAGAATAGATTGGCTCTCACACCAAGGAGATCCTCTGTGGACCAGTCCTTTGCTGTTAAAGAACATGTAGAAAAGTCAATCACTTTTACTGCTTGCCTTTGATTAAGCACTTAACCCCAGCTACATCGGTCTTTGCAACACCTATCACTCCAACTCAAATTTTCATCATTACTACCACACACAGAAATATCAACTGTTCTGTAAAGGTGAGTAGCCAGAGAGCAAACCAGTTATTAACATGAAATTAACACATTATCTCTCTGCCACTTCACATCAGGGTCCACATATGAAAACACCTACACAGCTACTGAAACTGCCTAACTGCAGCAAACACCCAGAAAACTAAGACTTTATTTGGTACTATAACATTGTGCAACTGCAAAGATATTTTTTTTATTATTATTATTTTTTTGCTTTTGATGCTTTATTTTACTATTTATGTCTATCATTTATAAAGATGATGAAGTGTTCATTACAGACTGTTTTTGGTTTTTTGTTTGTTTTTAAGTTTTCATGGCTAATATCAGCTGTATGTGCAGGTGAGCTATTCTATTAATGGGTTTTACATCCTGCTTAGTAACTGGATTTCAAGGATATTTTTGATGCAATTGATTTTGAAATCCACTGAACACAAATTTTTACTGGAATTCAGCCTTAATGCTACTATTGGGCAGGAAGAGCTGGAAAGCTCCTACAATATTAAACAGGAAATGAAACACTTTTAGGAAACATGACTGGGTACTGGGTATCAGAAGAAAAAAAAAAATCACTGCCAACAAATAAATCCACAAGCATCTTCCTACCACCCATCACAAGTAAAACTAGATAAATTTGGAGAACAGGCTTTAGAAGTCAAGTTGCACCTGTTCACTACTTTATAGATACCGTTATGTGGAAACAAGAGCACTCAAGAAACACACTTTTTAAAAAAGCTATTTACAGGAAGGCTAGACATCAAGTAGCAACTGACTGAAAGGAGCAGAGGAGACCATTTGTCTGTTTTGCATGCTCACACAGGCACAGAAAAGATGAATGAACTCACACTTTATCACCAAGTTCAATGAGCCAATAAGATCCTAGAAAACTAAGAATGAACAGACAAGCCTACATTTTTTGCACAGTAATCTACTCAATGTTTTTACAGGAAGTCAAGCTACTGTATTTTATTGGGTGTTGAAATCAAAACAAGAGCAATTTACTTAGTCATCTTTCATGGTGATACTGATGATTCTCTAAGAGCAAGTTCACTCGAGAAGTTACCTTTTTTTTTTTTTCCAAGTCAGACACTAGCTGAAGTCAGAAAATCTTTCTCAGCTAAAGAAAGTAACTATATTACTCAAATACAGCACACATTCCTGATGTTGCATTTCTAGAACTGAATTGCAATCACTTTGGAGTACAAACAAGAAAACCAACCAATCACCACACACAACAACAAGAGGATAACGAAAAGCAACAGCCTATAGCATTTAGTACTTCCAGAGCAAGAAATTAAAAAGCAAATGAAATCACAACATGCCAGTTGTAAAAACACATGCATACTGGGAACTCTTACACATACAGTTCCTGGAAGCAGCTCTGCTCTGACAGAGCAGGAGAACGAGTACAAATGCTAGTAACCAGCAATTACAGCCATTATGAGTCCCTGGTTCTCCAAGAAACAAGTTGTTCCTGACACATAGAGTTACATAAATGCACATTAACCAAAAGAATTTCCCTTCTGCAAAATATTTAAGAGACGCAGGCAACGCTGCAAGAGAGAAAAACAAACATTTCTATACTTAATGACATCTTCTCTTTAGTGACAAAAAAAAAGTAGAGAAAGAACTTAATCTAATCAGGTAACAAGCACATACAAAACAACAGCAGGCAGTTTTCTAAACAGGAATTTCTTCTGCAACAAGCAAAATAAACTATTACCATTCATGGATTTTAAGGCCACAGTAAACTGTGATGATTCATTAGTTTATCGTCCTACACAAAATGCAAGCCAAAATAACCTTTCAGCATCTTCATCACTGCAGACATAGTCACATATCACTTATACTTTGTATATCATATTTCCTTAAGTGCACCATGTTGGCTACTTACTTCCAGAAAAAAGAACAAAAATAAACAGGAAGTATAGAACTGGATTGAAACTGTAGGGTATGAAATACCACGATGCAGAGAGTATGCACATTTGGTTGAACATACTTGAAGTCCAAGAACAGTTAATAACAATGGCAATTGATCACAGTGTATGAAGTAACTTTCACATTTTAAATCTGGAACTAAAATACAGTATTTGAGCAACACTTCATTAATCACTGTATCTTTACAGCTACACTTTCCAGAGTAACATTTCTGACAATTTATAATCAAGCCTAAAGAAACCAAAGATTTCTCATATATTTAAGAATCTTATTTTCAAAACATAACTCACCTCTGGGTAAAGATTGAACCTTTGTAAGGTGTTAATCACTAAAGGATATTCAGTTAGTCTGTCATTCATAATTGCCCACAGCCCATTCCAAAACGATGGTGCCTCAATAATTATCTTGAAGTAGGAATAATAAAGACCCTACAGAAAAGCAGAATTATTACTTATCATTAAAGAGATCACTTCTGCTTCATGAACCACCACATACAAGCTTCATTTTTAAAATTAATTTTGTATTATAACAAATAGGACAAAATTATTCAAGACGACTTCCCTGTTTTCAAATCTCTTCCTATTACTGCCACTGAAACTACCAGTGTGGGCTTCCTTACTGTTTGAGTCATAACAAAATGTCTGGAATCTCTCATTTGGTTAACTAACTATGCATTAGCATAATATTCCATAATTCTTAAACTAATAAAAGCTGCCAAAAGGTGTACGCATATGCAAACATTAATTAAAAATGACTTTAAAAACGCTGCATAACAGGACTATAATCAGAAGTTTGCTATCAGACATTTGCAGTTCTGTATTTTAGGTCCTCTAGAATCACATTTTTAAATCATATTTGAAGCAAACTGTGAAGAGATGTTATCAGCTTCAAGACACACAAATGCTCTATACGTAAAACCATAATGCATGTTAGTTGCAAGATATCAAAATATTTTACTTATCCAGACAGTATTAAATTTTGGAAAGCCCACAGTCACAATATTACAAAGAGAAGTTTTGCAATCACTGAATTGTTATTAAAAGATAATCTAACCATTTCCGTGCGAAAGGCCATTTCTCTTTCTAGCGTTGACAGATGAGAAAAGTGACGGTCATTTTCAAAAAGAGTTGTAATGTGACACCTGTTAAAGAATAATAATAATTAATTCTGAGTAAGGAGTTTTAGAACCTTTATTAAGTCCTACACACCAAGGAACAGCTGGCAAAACATTCACTGCAGACCCAAAGTCTACTTACAAACTGCTATTTTACTCGGACATCGTATCAACATTCTCCTCTGTTCAGACAACTTTAAATGGAAAAATATGATCCATAGGCTATTTATTAAATGCTATTATGGAATAAGTTTAAATGTCTACACTTCAAAATACTCTAATGCTTTTTAGAAACAAAACTGTAATGCTATTAAAATTAGCAAATATTTGGAAATAAATTTCAAATATCCTACAAATGAAAAGAAGCACAGATTAAAAACTGGTGGAAATATTATGGTGTACATGTAAATAGCATAGATTTTCTCTGCTAAAAACTTCCCTGAGTTGTATTTTAATGCAGACATCTGTGATTATACATAGAAATGAGCACCATTAACATTATTTAAATAAATGTGCAACTATGAAAAAAAGACAGGAAAAATGCAAACAATTTTGGAGGCAAAACTTATAAAGTCCAAGTGGAACTTCCTCTCCAGAGAGGACGGAAAAAGAAACGGAGCAGTGTACGTGGCCCTGCTTTTGAACACGAATTTGCAAGAAGCAGACTACTAAAATCAATAGTTCTTTTTGAGCTAGGAAACAAAAACACAGTGGAAGAAACTTGTTATCTCAGCAAAGGCAGCTGGGTGAAAATCACTGTAGAAACCATTCTGTTTCAGGTTCCTACAAAAAAAGGAAAGGTGAGGATTAGGATGGACCCTGAAATGTGGGGATTACGTTGACAAGAAGTAGTTGAAAGGCCATTCTGTACACAAAGAAAACATTGGCCAGACTTCTCTGAAGAGGTCAAACAGAATATGATGCAAAACTAAGAAATTAAAGCACTATGTAAATAAGCAGAACAAAGGAAGAAGTTGAAAGGATTTACCTGGGCCTTCAAAACCCACTCAGGGAAAAAAGGACTGCTAGAGGAAATGCAGCTGAATTTGCAAAGCTAACCTATGATCCCTGTGGATCCCCTCCAACTCAGGATATTCTATGATTCCAATAGTTTTGCAGCTGGAAAACAGGCTTCACTCTTGGCTGAACACACTTAAGAAACCTTTCAAGTCAGCTTCACAAGAACAGAATTATTCATCTTAGAGATGACAATTTGGTTTTGAAGGGCAAGATCTAAATATAAATTATCCCAATAGCTTTTCTAAATATAAGTCAAAACGACATTTTCAAGTATCATATTACTCTAAAGCAATAAATATAATCTTACCAGTGTAGGACTCCTGCAAAAGCAGCTGTAAAGGAAACAAAAGGTGTCAAGTTACTCAAATATTTAAATCACAGAACACTAAATCGTGTTCTTTTAAGTAATTATAGTACTACTTCAGAGATGCACAGAAGGTACTCAGCCTCCAGAGCAGCACCAGAATAGGAGTATCTGAATTAACTTTTACGGGCAGCTCTTTGAAACTCTGAAATGACGCTGGTGGCATTCAGCAATAGATGATGTTCCCACCTGTACCTTGCATCACTCAAGATGATTTACCAGAATCTAATGCACTCCCATTTCAGCTATCAAGACACACAACTGAATTATAAGCACTTGTACATTATATATAGCAAATTCGAAACATTTTTAAGATGTCAACACAAACCTAATGGAGACAGTAATTGCTGAAAATAGTAGACTCTGCCTTGTAATAGTCTCAAAATGGACAAATAGCTCCACTGCTGTCACTTAGGTACAGAACTAGGGAAGAATTTGAAGGAACAACAGAAATGACGAATGATGATAAAGTGGTAAGTAAACAGTATAGGTGCACTGGGTCTGGCTGGGATGGAGTTAACTTTCCCTGCAGCGGCCCATACAGTGCTGTGCTCTTCACTTGCAACTAGAACAGCGTTGGTATCACACCAGTGTTGTGTCTGTTGCTGAGCAGGGCTGGCACACATTCCTCCAAACCACCCCAAGAGCCAGCACGCTGGCAGTAGATGAGAGGTGGTGAGGGGATATCACCAGGGCAGCTGACCTAAACCGACCAAAGGGATATTCCATACCTCGTGCTGCCACACTCAGAAATAAGAGGTGGGAAAGGGGAAGGAGAGGGGGGCTCTTGTTATGAAGACATCTGTCCTCCCAAACAACTGATATGTGTATTGAGGCCCTGCTTTGCAGGACAAGGCTGAACATCACTCGTTGATAGGAAATAGAGAATGTTGTTTTCTAACTGTGTGGTTGCACTCAGCTTTTGCTATTCCCCAGCCCCCCCTTCCTTTTCCCTTTAATTAAGTTATTCTTACCTCAACCCGTGAACTTTTTTTTTTCTTCCCAGGATACTTTCTTCTGCCCCTCTTTTTCTGAGGAGGGGAAGTGAGAAAGCAGTTGTGGAGTTCAGCTGTCCAGCAAGGTAAAACCACCACAACAGGTCTCTTAATTCTTGTGCAAAAAGAGAAGCAGCCACTCCATCTTGCATGGGTAGCACTCACAGTGAATCCAGAGCTCACTATGGAAGCAAATCCAGTGCAAGTGAGGGATAAACGGTAGGAATTAAGACAGAGGGACTTGGTCAGGTAGACTAGTGGCCTTCAATACAAGAAATCCTTCTGGTTAGTGAAGGGTCCTTCTATTCACCTAGGCTATCTGGAGTCGAGAGAGAGGTAAGAGGACAACTGCCCTCCTGCCTGTATCTGGCCAGAGACAGAAAGGTGCTGAGCACCGCACCCCTCTCCAGGGTGCTGATCTCCACACATCTCCAGCAGCAGGAGGCAGGAGGGCGCAGCATGGCGCAGCTCAGCTCCTGGTGCTTGCACCTTACACCAAACACCTGCACACTCACACAGAATATAGTTGAAGAGATACTGAAGGAACGTGTCTTCAGACTTCATGTTACACGTGTATGACGATCAGTTTCTGTCAAGAAGCGGGAACAACAGAAAGAAAAAATCCTTTGCAAATACCAAACTGATATGGAAAGAGGAGCAGACTGAACGTATGTTTCATGTCCCATATATATTTCCAAACCACATGTTCCTCTAGCACAGAGCCTGGAAGTGTTGTTGCTGCCACCAGTGGCAGTTATTATCACTGTCACCACATTTGACAATGCAATAAGCTACAGTCATGAAATTCAAATTTAATATTGAAGTTTTGTACACAAAGATAAATGAAATGGATATGGGTAAGACAGAAAAAAATGTAAGATTAAAGAAAGAACTAAGGGGGAAAATGATTTTAAATTACCTGTCTGTGCAATTATAAAGGAAAACATTTACCTCAAGTCACATATTCTACATACTAGTTGAGGTTATACAATACCACTCTAAAACTCCCTTAAAGGATCTTCCAGCTCAACTTTAATCACTGAAGTGGTTTTCTCAAATAGAGGCCTGGATTTCAGTTAAAAAAAATTAATACATTTTCATAAGCTTTCATTTAGAACTTTACATTTTTACATATACTCTCAAGGAAAAAAAAAAGTCACTGAAGAGTTTCTCAGTATAGTTGTCATTAAGTGGAATTCAGTATCTTAGAAAAGTTTCAGCGCTGCAGATTTTTTATACTAAGGACATTAGTTCTAATGGAGAAGCTTTACATTCTTTGTTCAGAAAAGCAGATGACATAGGGAATTCCAGGTAAGCACATTAGCTACATCAGCAACACAGCAAACCATATTCAATAAACAATCATGTTTTGCAACAATTAGGCAGAAGGAAACAGAACAGTCCATACCTCTCTTTCTTATTACTTATTGAATCTCACATTTGCAGACAGAAACACAAGGCATTATTTCATTTCTCAGTAACATTTTAAAGACTCCCAATAAAATTATATGCTGAAATACACTTACATATATACTCTCATACACTCCAACAATAAAACAAATCTATTTTTAAGATGGATTACATATTAAGTAAGTAAATACAATAAGGGCAAAAAATGTATATTAGCTACGAGTACTATGCACGACCTCCAAATTCATGTGGCTCCAAATAAGCCAAATATACAGCATTTCAAGTTGCAAATAAATTATCTATTAATATAGAAGTTATATTTCAGATGCAAACATCCTCTTATTTCATAGAGAAAATAATATATTTAAAGCTGATTCTTCCCTTCTGTAAATGTTTTATTTATAAACCAATCCATTAACTGTAAATACATTCAGTCACGGTTATTTTCTAAGAATCTCATATACACTTTCGTGAAACTTCATAATATTACTCTATTATAAGTATAGAAGCAAAACCTTTTATAATCGCTCAGCAATTCATGTACTTACATGAAGAGACAATACGCATAATGCATAGACTTGCATTATGAATTCAAATCTACAGTTTTTGACTGACTGCATCCAGATGTACATTAAGCTAGGTTCTGATGGAAAATATGCAGATCAGCTCTCTTAAATTGCCACCCTTGATCCCACTAATGTCCTTATTGGGGAGCAAAGGAAGTGTAGGGATACTAGAGCCCTAATGCTACAAAGACTTATACAACTGCCACGTACTTGAAGTTGCAGATGCCATTTTCTTGCCCAGTGTAACAATCATTAAAAGCAATGCATATGATCAGATTTTTGCAGACTAAGGCTATCTGTTTATACTTCATATTCTCCATGTTCAAAAAAGGCAATGTAAATGGCTTATGAGAAGCATTGGGAAATTACATACTGAAGAAACAGGCCACTGTTAAAAGCCGTAATATACAGAACCCATTTACCAAGTGAACAACAAATGCTGAGACACTGTAATACACCAGGGTATAGAACATACGAGAAACTGACTAATACTTTGCAAATTACCAAAGTGACTAGGTAGAAATACAGTACAACAGGTAACAATGAGGAGCATGTGAGCATGGACTGCTCCTGCAGTTTACTCAAGATGTTCCATTGTCAGACTCTGTGCAATCAGAATTAGGCCTCAATTCAATGGTCATTAAAAAATTAGTGCACAAGTGTTGTAGAAGAATGTTCTTGAAAACCTGACAACTTTATTGTAGCACCTAAATTGGCGTTTGGTCTTAAAAGAAAAAAATAACACCCCATAACAAAACCCTAGCTCCAACAGCAGCAGCCTCTGTTTATAATATCTGGACCTTAAAGGTCAAACAAAACAAATATTCAAACACCACTAAAACTTTACCAAAAAATACTATTTCATATTTAGCACATTTATTTTGCTACTGCAAATATCATATGCTATTACATACTTTACTATTTGCAATAGGTTTACTATTAACAGCCTAAGTATTCAGTTGGCTACCTGAGTTTCACAGCCAAATTAAAACTCCAGAAATGATAAGGCTCTCTACCTAATCTGCTCTCAAATTTCAATCAAAGGAAAACATTCTTTAATTTTTGACCATCTGTTTAATGTTTCTGCATCACAAGTCACTGCTAGTCTAGGAAATGCTGAATAAATAGAGGTAAACAAAGCAATTCCAGAACAGTTTATTCATCAATTAGCTTGTAAGCTAAGCGTTGTTCCTCTGCTGCTACATTGCAATATAATTCATCAGACTGAAAAAACTCCCTCTGGCAACAAGGACCACTGGTGGTGTCATCAGTACTACCAGCATCTTTGGAATACCTTGACAGTCTTTTAATATAATGCCTTCAAGAGAATATCAAACTGTGCATTTGCTAAATATGCTATTATTTAACTTTTGTTGACTTTACAAATGCATTTTTTAAATTTATTTTTGCAGGTACTTTAGATGCTTTTTCCAACACTCTGGCCACTAGTCATTTTATCATTAACTCCCAAATATACCCAGAGATAACATTTAAATTTACACCCCCCTACGGTTACATGTTCTTCCACCCATAATCCTTATAAAAGGAGCTGTTTTGACCATAACAGTAGTTTTACTTAACAGTTGCTATTTTTTTTCCAGAAATTAATGACTGCATAGGGGAGATCTGTAAATCTCTCATGAACAATTATTTTTCAACAAATGTCATAATACCACATCAACTGCTATAACTTAAAAAAAAAAAAAAAAAAAAAAAAAAAACACCATAGGTAGGAAGCTACTTCCTGACACCTCTTCAATATAAATCAGGCTTTTTTTTTCCCAAGTTATGTTTCCAAATATATTTTGGTATGGCTTAATTGCAGAGACAGAAAGGCAAAAAGGACAGATTTCTCCCCAACTCATTCTTTCTACTTACCCAGAATGAAAGTGAGCCATATCTTGCTATCAGCTTTTACAATGAAGGCCCTTCTGTCATCAACAAACACTGTCAAAAGAAATCGAATATTCTGAGCATCAGTTATGATTAGCCTCTGTAAAACCATTCAAACTTAGCAGCATTACTGTGTTGCAAATATCTCGACCAGACTTCCAGACTGCTGAAAGAATTTCATACAGCAAGCTGGTAACTACACATACAGCAAGCTTTAAACATCACAGACAGGCTGTGAAGGTGAATGTACAAATCTTCAGGGTTTTAATTCCTGAAATAACTTTTGCAAAGTAACTTGTGAGTAGACGAGCAGCGCATATACGCGCTATAGATAAATCTGCTGAAGGAAAAAGTCAGACTTTTTAAGAATCAGCAAGCCTCCATTCTGCCAGCAAAGCGAACCAGGAGGCACTGCCAACGCTGGTGGCAGAGCTGCCCAACGCTTTTAGCAGGACTCTTTGCAGAGTCCCCCAAGGCTACTAGAACAGCCAGAAGCCCCTTCCCTGGGGGGCTGAGGGGGCCACAGGAGAGTGCCGGCTCCCGGCGCCCCAGCACCCCGCGGGATCACCCCTTCCTCCCCCGAGGAAGGCGGCCCGCTCCCCGCACCCACCTCGCAGCCGCTCTCCGCAGACGCGCAGGAGCCCCAGGGGGCCGCGGCCCAGCGCGTCCCGCAGCCGGCCGGCCGCCGCCGCCTCTCTGCAGCCTCTCGAGGGCTCGCTCCTGCCTCCCCGCCGCCCGCCGCCTCCCTTCCGCACGCCGCGGGCCCCGCCAGGGACCTGCCTGCCGGGGGAGCGAGCCGGCCGCCCGCGGCCGCTCCGAGGGCTGCCGCCCGGCGAGCGCTGCGCGGGCTTGAGCGGCGGCGACTCTTTGTTCCCGCCTCGGCTCGGGACTGCCATCTCCGCATAGTCCCCGACGGGCCGCGCCGGGAACGGGGCGCTCCTCCCCGAGCCGCTTCCCCCACCCCCGGGCAGGGCCTCGGGGCGGAGCGGCGAGGGGAATGGGGCACGGCTCGGCTCGGCTCCGCCCGGCCGCGGACACGTAGAGGCGAGGGCGGCGCTGTACCGGTAACGGCCGCCCTCCCCTCTCGGCCCGCCGCTCAGGCAGGCACCGCCCCGCCGCACAACGGCCGGGCGCACCTCTGACCCGGCCCGCAGGGGTCGCCTGCGGCTCCTATCGCCTCCCGCAGGGGCTGCCGCGGTTGTTTCACCCCCTAGTCCCGCCTTTCGGCCGTCCCCACGCTTGTTTTTTATCCTCGCTCGCCTCTGGACTGCTTTAGTTTCTCAAGGATCGCTTCCGTTAATTAGTGTGCCCTCATTAAGAGGGGAGATGTGTCTGGGGGGGTCCCCCCTCGCCTAATTCCCATCGTGGTAACAGCCAGAAGGTGGCTTGGCTGTGGTGGCTCGGGGGTATCCCAGGCATATAAAACAACACCAGCACCTCTTTCTGCTTCTCTTCCTCCCTTTCCCGCTTCCTTAAGGATTTTAAGCGTGGGTTTGCATTGCCGCACGCAGGAGATGTGCCAATAACACACTTAACTGTGGACTTGACCTGCGCCACAGCCAGGGCAGCCCCACAGGGCTCCCTCCAGCCACTGGCAAAGCAAGGCCACAGGCAGCCTCTAGCTCCAGGCAGAACACATCTCTGGGTTTGGAGGTTAAAAACCATCGAGAGTCACCGCTCTCACGTAATATTTAGAGAATGAAGCACCGATCTGCACTTGGGATATCATTCAAGGCAGGCAGTCACGTGTTTATTCAGAAACAATAATTCCATTGCTGGCATACAGCAGCCTACAACATTAGCTGAGGTTGGCCCAAAGACTGTAGTCTCCTTACGTTTATAGCAAGAGGTTAGTGTTTCCCTCGGGCAGATCTCACTGACGGATGTCAAGGTTTCACTGTCATGCTTACAGCCAGGGTGCTGGGGTGCCTGGCTGGCTCGTGTACCAACCCAGGCCCTCCTCTTCCCCGAGGGGAGACTTTTTCACAACTTTCTGAAGTGGTTTTTGCCAGTAAATCAGGGCAGCAATTACAACTCCCACACTTAACACCCAGAATTACCGTTCTGTTAAAGGGTGATGAACACTCAGCACGACTGTCAGATGGCACCCAGCTACAGCAAAACTGCCTTTCCTCTTCCTACCTGTGCTTTTCTGCGTTGCACACAACAGTGGTCAGTGACTCATCCAACAGCAATAAACGAATTTAATTACTGCTCTTTGACAAAGTTGATTAAATAGAGCAGACTGATCCGTCTGACACTTTTCTCTCTGCCCCCCTTTTATTTTTTCCCATGCAACACCTTTCTCAACCATACATATTTCTTGCTTCCCTGGTGAACTTTATTTCTGTCTTTACACTTCTTTTTTTTTTTTTTTATTTTTGTCCCTGCTCCCTCTTTATCACCCTGTATTCACAGGTCTTCTACTCATGAGTTTTGGACGTGTTTGAAACATATTTCAAACTATGTTTGATCACTATATAGTCAGATTGTTAGCACGGGAAGGTAATTTTGGTCCAGATTCACCTATCAAGGTAGAAGATACATGAGAAAAGGATTACCTTTGCTGTCTTTGTGATAGTAGGAATGTTGTTACCACAATAATGGCGTAAAGATACAAAAAAAAAGTTGTGAAAATCTGTGGGACTGACAAAGGGCCCATCTGTCCACAAATACTCAACTCCACATTTCTTGCCATGTTGATGAAAAATCACGTGTTTTACCCACAAGTATTTTGGAAGGTAATTTCAAACAGTAAGTGTTACATTTATCTCAAAAAAATGAGCAAGGCAAGGCTCACAGGAAGAAATATCTTTCGTTCGGCCAGCTGATGCAGTTACATAAAACAACCAGTCCCTCAGGCACACAGGGCCTTCTTCAAACATGAATTATCTGTAACAGGTTAATACTACAAGAAACATTTATCTGTGCTTATTATATACTAAACAGAAATAAAAGTGTAAAAAGAGCACTCTCTGAACATTTGAAGACTATGTACTCTTTTCCCTGCTGCTTTCCAAGTAACTAACAGAGAAAGAGTTCCCCAATCTGCTCATCTTCATATCTGATTTTTGTCATGCAGCCTTGCCATAAATTTAGTAACCAGAGGAGCTGGCTGAGTGGTTGAAATGTACAGTCTCCAGATAGTTAAGGAGTTCTGCATTTAACTGGCATAGAAAAAGACTGCTATGATATATTTTGCTGATTTTTAACTCCAGAAACCTATTTTTACATTTTGCTAAAATCAATACTGTCAAGGAGCTCTTAGTAACTTGAAGGGTTGAGATTATTAAGGTTCAAATGATTGCTGTGGGATGGCTAGATTATTAAGATTAACTGGGCCTGCTCCAGCCTGCGGCAAATCGATTACCTTCAGGCTCTTTTCTTCTATTAAAACTCTTCAGGCAATTTATAGCAAAAGATACCACCCACAGAACATGATTACAAAGGCACTTACTAGTAAACTAAACAACACAATTTACAAAGTTATTGTGAGAACGCAAGACAGAGTGTTACTTTCTTAAATGTAGAGGAATCCATTTTCAGCAACTATGAATTGCAAAAGAAAACCTTCAACACTGCTTCAAAAGAACTGCAGTAGAGTAGTACACCTAAAAATAAAATGAAACTTTCTTCAATCTGTAGAAGAAACAAGTAATACAAAACCAAACCTGGGGTTATATCACCAGAAGAATTGTATATTTTTCCAGAAGCTCTGTTTATTTCAAACACTGTATTTCATACACGGTAGCTCATCACTAATCCTGCAGATCACAAAGGAGTGATCTCAGTAAGCCAGCACATACCTTGGTATATAGAACAAAAAGGGGGAAAAAATGAAATGTGATAACTCGGAGTAAATCTGATTTCTCTTAACTCTTGGTGGTGCTGAAGGGTATACTAGGCCATCAGAGTGACGTCATCTTAATAAGCTTATCCTAACTTATTTTGCCCAGGAACAGCAAAATCTGTAAGATGGTATTCCACAGTTTCTACTGTCCCAGAACAAAGCACATCCTGGACCACAACATTTGTGTTTCTGCTAAGTCGTCCATATCTCCCTGACCATGCATTTTCCATAAACTATCACCGGGACTGTCCCTTCATATTTCAAAATTGCCCTGCCAGATTTCAGCAACTTCAAGATGCTGACGTGGATGGTGTTTCTGACATATTCTCCATGGAGATAGCCCACAGTCCTCAAATAAAACACATTGCTTTGGCAGTTCCTACATATCCTCTCTCAGCATTCATTCCTCAGGACACTAGATGTGCACACCTTGTTGTCAAACAGTCCAGAATTTACCTTCTTTTCCTCCACTCATTCTCATCTTCTGTACTGTTTCTTGCCACCAGTTATCTCACTCTTCCTCTTGCCTCAAGTGAGACCTTCACTTTGCAGTTTCTTGTTGGTGCTAAGCCCTTCTCTCTCCTAAGGTGATTTGAATGACAGTGCTTGTTGACTATCCTTTTTTATACCCATAACAATATTTCTTGTACTGCTCTGCTTTGTTCCAGTGGCACTGCCTGAGAGTATGTTGTGCAAATTCTGCAGCAAGGGAAAGGTTAATCTATCATTGCCAGCTACCACAGGGCTTTGCTTCTATCAAGTTTTTGTTAAGCCCCCACACTTTCACACATTCAGCAGCATGCTTAATAATAGAAGGACTGCAATGTAGCAAGTTAGGGCACTCTAGCCTCCCTTTACTGGGTTTATTTAATCCAAGGTTAGCACGTAATGACAGCATAACCTGCAAAGTATGTCTCTTCAGCCAACAAATGTATGACTACTACCTGGTTAGATGTACTCGACCTAGCATTAAACTAGCTATTTTGAGAACTGAAGGTGACATAGCTATAGCAATGCGGAGCTCAGAGCCCCAGGTAAATAAATACCCAGGCAGTTAGAGCATTTTGAGCTCCATACCATATGGCTATGTCTGACAACTATTAATCCTGCTTGAGCTTCAGACAAAGAGCAGGCAAATTCCTACCTAAGGAAAGGACATCATGGGAATGGAAGTAGTTGGGACCGCTTCTGGTGAAGACTGGGCCAGGTAGAAATGTGGACTCCTGAGGAGTCTCTCAAGGCAGAAATTAAGGAGCAGGATTGCCCTCAGAGTTTATACATGAAAGAATCTGCCAGGGAAGATAAAAGAAGAATGTAGTAGCAGACCAGTCATAACTTGTACCCTGGTCTATTTAATGACCCTGTGGGGCCAATTCTCTTCCTGCAGGATACAGAAATCCCCCCTTAAATTAACTCCCTTAAACATGCACTGTATGTATCCTGAAGAGGGATAAATGGTCTCCTGGTGAGTTAGTAATAAAGCAGTCTAATCTCTGCTTGCTCATCTCTTCGTCTCTGTTCTCTCACCTTTAAAGTTGCAGTTGCATTTTTAACTATATAACTGGAGCATCTATGCCTTTATGGCAAAATTCTTATACACGCGAAAGCTCATTTCTACTAGAAACAAGCGAGAACAATTTACTCAGCTTGCCTGAAATCCCATTTGTAGAATGAAAGGTCCTGAAGACCCTTCTTTCTTTGACCCTAAATTTACCTCCTTCATTTCTATAGGGATGACTGCGAGCCTCAAACTGCCTGCTGCCAAAATAGCACTGAAGAACATTAGTCACTCAATTATTCTCCACCATCTGATTTCTTGCTTTTCAGTTTCCAGTACCATTTTCATGCTCCCTTGAATGCTTCCCTGTAGCTCTGAAACAAACAAATAACCACAGGTAATTAAAGAAAAAAAAAAAAAAGAAAAAAGAACAAGAAATACTATGAATATCAGGAAAAGGATGCAAGCTACACTGGGAACCTTCTAGGTCTGACATATCTCCAGTTACCCTTCCCTCCTTGCTGCAGAGAGAACAATTGCAGCAGCACAGCCTTCCACTTGCCCTGCTGAGCAGACGATTTGGGAGATTTGCCAGTTCCCCTTCTTATGACACACAGTGTGATCATCTCCTCCCAGCCGGGACCTGGAATGTTTCTGTAATTCTTCACTGTTCTGAGGACTTTTAACTCCTCTGCATGATTTAATCTCCTTATAGCTTTCAAAATGAAGAACCATTGCTGTATGCTCCAAGTTCTCACTGCGTGGCATTTGGCCACAGCAAGTAGTCATGCTAATTTGGCATAGATGTCATGATTCATAGCCCCAGCAACTGCATCTGATTATGCTTATATTTGCAGAAGCAAATTATAGAGCAAGTTCTCTGGGGACCACAGAACTCACTATTAAAAGCACAAGTGATGGATCCAGCCGACTTTAACCTGATATACCACCCACCACACTTTTGTTTCACCTTTTGCGGAGTCGGTGTTTATTTCACACGTCTTGAAGTAGCTGCTGCCAAAAATGCATCAGAGAAGACAGAGGAAGCAGCCTGTGGTGACAAACAGGAGCTAAGTGACAACAACAGAATGGGATCGTATGGACATGGCTTGAGCTATTACTATATTTCACAGCAGACACCCTCTATGCAAAATTGAGAATATGGGCACACTTGTGGTGGAAATATGGGAAGTCAGCAATGGACTTAGAAGAGTAACGTGAGAACAGCGTGGCAGTGCTCATTGAACAGCTTTCCAGTTAACAACTGGCAGGGCAGCCAGATGTGAGAAACAGTAGGGCTCTTGAAATATGTTGCCATATCGAAGTCAGTAAGCCTACACTGCTGGAGATTTAGTGGCAAATCTACTTTGGCAGAAGAAGCTTGTGGACTGCTGTGAAATGCGTACAGAGAGCTGTTGCCAGGAACACTCGCAGGGCCCAACTTTGCCTGTTCAGATGCAAAAATGTTTTTTTTTTTATGTTTCACCTCTTGCTTATGCCAATATTCACATCCGTGGGGATCTCAGTATATCATTTACCTGCCCTGATTAGCGAAGGCAGAGAAGATGTAAATTAATTACCCACAGTGATAGTGCTTTTAGCAAGTTAAGCAAAAAGGCAGACTGGACCAAAGGCAAGATGATCCTACATATCAAACACCCCTTAAACGATAAACAAAGCCACAACTTGGGAATGTTGCTTGCTTCCTGTGTATGGCTGAGCAAAGCAGAACTCTGTAACAAGCTGAAATGACTAATTTGGTCACTTCAATGGACATCTTTCTTGGTAAGTCTGATCCTTTTGCCAAGGACTTAACTAAGATAGGGGAGAAAAAAAAAAAAGAAAAAAAAAGATGTTGAGGCTACAAACTCTTTAACTTACGCCTACATTAAACTGCACACATAATTACAAAATTTACACACACAAATTTTGAAAATTCCATATGAAGTCTTTGTTGGTGACTGACAGCCGTGGTTTCTTATGTCTTCCTCATCTCCCTCCTCACCTTTTAAATTCCTTGATAATCTTTCTTACATCATGATCCTGACTGGTTGTGTGCTTTCTTTATACATTCTGAGGCCTTTCCAATAACAGCCCCCAAATCATGCTTTAAAGACCGTGTACCCAAAATATTAAGGTGTGCCACAGCGTCAAACAGCTTGATCCTGTCCATCCCTTTCAGTTTTCCACGTGAAAACTGAGTTCATTCCTGGGCATCAGGACATTACATGCCCTATCAGTCTGTCCCTCCTTGCTTTCCACATCACCACCCTCTTCTTTTGAACTACCATGAAAGAGGTAGTGCTCCCTTTTAGCTGGAATAATACTTTTCTTCGTGTCCTATCAGCTGTGCTGGCAATTAGAGAACCCTTTTCCAGCTTATTTTTGAGGTCACAGTGCCCTCTACCGTCAAAGACATCATCTATACTTCTGCATCATCTTGGGGGAAGAAAAAAATAAAACATACAGTATGCCAAGTGTTTATACATACTCACTAAAAAGAGTCTTTGTCAGAATCGCTGCTAATTTAAATCAGACCGTTGCTATGTGCAGAGCTTGAGTCACACCTGACTTGTGAGTGTTGAGTAATTCTGTATAAGGAAATGTTCCAATGCAAAATAAGAAGAATCGGGCCTGTGTTGCAAGTACAAATTGTAAATATCTCGGCCACAAATTTGTATTGCTCCTGGTGATCATCCTGACTCTGCAGATAGAAATCACCTATTGCATATGGAGACACCCTTTACAAACTGCTCTCCTCTGCATGTCTGCCTTTTCTCTCTCTCTCTATGAGCTATGTGAGATACTGCAGATAGTTCTGATCCCCTGTGCGTGCCCCCTGGAGCACCACACACCACCCTGCAAGTGAGCTGGCACCATCGCTGCCTCCCCCACCCCATCTCTCACAAGTCACACAAAAGCCTCACAAGAGGCTTTTCCTTAACGAGGGATTACCTCGCTGATATATGTTGATGTATGTATTGATGACGGACTAAAGCCTGAATACAGTACAGTGCTCATTTTCTCACGTTAGTTTGACAGGAAAATGAGAAGTTCACTAAGCAACCCACTTTCAAGCGTACACATATTCATACAGATGAGTATGTATGAATACATCTGAATATATAAGACTATGTATGAATACATATAAATATGTACACACACATGCTTGTATCTAAGATAATTATCTATAAAATACTAAAAATCAAACAGCACTGCTGGGCATGTAAAGCATATTTCAAATGTATCAGACATACCTTTCTTTATTTAGCCATTTCTTCATGCAACTGCCATATCAGGAAGTCCCAGATAATTTCACTGGTATTGAGAAGAGCTGAGGCTCTACTGCAGAGAAACTGCGGACCATCCTGTAATCGTGGATTTCTCTGATGAAATCCTTCACGGGAAGGTTGCTTTTAAAATTGCCCCTTGGTGAATGGAGGAAAGGATGTCATATAGCAGAAGAGTATGCTGGCTGGAGCAAATACTTAGTGCTGTTTCCTGGGACAAGAACACACAGAACAGACCATGCTGGGGAGAAGAGAAATGCAAAGTGACTGTAGAAAAAGGTGATAAAGTTTTAAGAGATGTTTTTGCTTCAGCGAGAAGTTGTCTTTTTCCCTATCTGATGAGGCAATGCCTGGAAAAATTCTACTTGCTTTTCAACCACATAGAGACCCATTGCCCACTAACTCCAAAACTCCCCGTGCCAAGTTTAAAGTAACTTCACGTTCACAGGCCACATGCAGAAGTGCATTTTGCAAGTGGTGTGGAACCTCTGCAATTGCAACTGATTTATTGCCAGCAGTATTAGAAAAGTTACAGGAGAAAAAATACAAAATAATCTGTTAGAGTAAACTGATTTTTAAAATCTTCTATGTTCTAGTGATATCAGTCAGCATTGTTGAACAGCTGAAGAAAAACAAAACATTACATTAGGGTATGCAAAAAAAGGAGTTTTGTGTCTCACTCATGATGTCATCTATGGCCTCCAGTCAGCACTGGTAAGATCTCAGTTAAAGGAATGTGTCTGGTAGTGAGCACTGCACTTCAGAAAAGATGTAGACCCACTGAAGGACAGGGATTTTTCCTCATAATCTCCTTTACCCCTTACTGTCATTCTTGTTTTACATCAGCCACAGTAGTTGCAAAGTAGATTTTCCCCCTCCAAACACATACACGCAACAGAAAACCCCTTGAAGTCCACACAAGAAGGATGTGAAAAAGACTAGAGAAGAGTAATCAGCAGCAATGCAATATCAGTTTTCAAGAAAGCAAAAGGTTGTTGCAAGAAAAGAAAGAAGCAATGGATATGGAATGAAGGGCTAAAATTACACTCAGGGACAGGTTAGACATCAGGGCTGATTTCTAGTGAAAGAATAGCTAAACATCAAACTCTTTAAAGGACCTGTGGAATCTCCATTGTTGGAGGCTCTTAAGAACAGATAAGATAAACATCTTTCAGAGGTGGTTTAATTATAAACTGATCTCGGTTTGAGCCATGGAGATGATCTCTGAAGATCCCTTCCTGCCCTGCTTTTTATTATTATATACCAGCTAATCCCCCTATGAGTCTTTATGAAAAAATTTCATCCCAAGTATCCCCTGACCCATCTGTGAGCTAGAGACCACCCAGCTCCTAATATAGCAAGGAAAATGCTACTTTTACCTTGAACTACTATTCCACAGTTGTTTGTCATGTCTCTTTGTAACTCAGAAAATATCACTCTTCTACAACGAAATAATGACAATCCCTTCAATTTTTGCCAAAGAAGGAAAGAGAGAAAGGGAGAGAAAGAGAACCCCATAAGCAAAAGAGCAGGACCAAACCTATATCATTTGCTTGGGCCTTTGTTCTGAGGTAGGGTAGCAGGAGAGGAAAGAGGAAACACTGAGTCTGCAGGTGAAAATTAGCTCGGGTCTTCAAGAGACACCTGAGTTTTCCCAACTTGTCTGTCACAGACTGACTTTGAAAGTAGAATGGATGATCTGATGTGAGGGTGGTAACAGGGAAGGGAGTTGTGGGACTAGTCGATTAGTACCACTGAGAATAGGGACCACATGTGCAGAACAAGTCTGGAGAGGGTTAGGCAGTAAATGAGGAAGAAAATGGAAAGTCAGGGGACAAAGAAGGAAAGAGAAGAAAAGTCATGTTAGAAAATAACTTAAAATGTGCCAATTCAACAGAGGCCTAACTCCAACAAAGATTTTGCTGTTTTCAGTGTTTCATATATTTTTTAAAGGTGTGCTGTGGGTGGAGAGGAAATACCTAAATGCTAGAAGGAAACCTGGATCCCCTGATCTGCTGTTGATAGCATGTCAGAGGCCCTGAGGTCTCAAATTTCTGAAGCACTGAATAAAATCTCGGTCATAATTAACATTTTCATCTCATTCAAGAGATTGAGAAAGCATCTTTTTATGTATGCTCTCTACCCCAGGATACATGTTTGATTTCTCATGGAATGACATCCGCTGTATTTTCCGCATTCAAAAGTGAGTCTCTCTCTCACACATAATGGGGTTTGCTGCCTTCCTTCCTCTCTTGAACTAACTCTGGAGGTCTCTTCCTCCTGAAGGCTTCCACAAACAGATCCCAAGGGTCTTGGGGACAGTATGGTTCTGGTCTTTCTTCCCCACCGTCATTGGAATAATTTGAAGAAGAAAAACTACACACCTTGTTCTTGAAGGAAGGGAAACCCAAAGAAGGCAAAGGACTTCACACCAGCAGACACCTTCCAAGAGAAGGACTGCAACTGCATCTTCAGGTTTTCCTTACATTTCTCATGTTGCAAGCTTTACCTCAAAAAGAACTTCCTGGTTTCTGTCCTCTCTGTACACTTCAAAGATGCACTGTCCTTGTCCTACAGTCCCTTTAATTTTAGTACTAATTGCATTAGACTCTTTCATGAAGTTTAGTCCTCTTGTTTCTGAAAAGCCCCAACTAAGGCTTGGAAGAACAAGGAGGAATCCAAACTCCTTGACCTATCTAATACATGTCTTTCCTCCTCAGAGATAGCAGGGCTATGGGCAGACACATGCTTAGGACTTCAACATTTCCATTTAGAAAAAAATGTATTCCCATTTAACTAGGGAGTCCAGCAGAGTCTGCATTTGTCTAATGATACCATTTCTTTCATTGTGCCCACTTGAAAAGAGAATCAAAAATCATTGAGATTAATTATGAAGATAAGTCTTTATGCTCATGATTTTTACTGTTACCTCCAGAAGTATGGTTGAAGTCTCCGTAAGCACATATATGAGATTGCCAAACTATAGCTAAATAATAAAGAATCATTTGGCAATTTCAACTTAATTCAACAGTCACACTTCATGGTAGCAGGGTGTGGTTTTGCATTCAGAGGGTCTTGTACTAGAAACAATTTAGATCTATGCAAAAAGTAGAAGGAAAAAGAGGACAGATTTTAAGACCATTTCAAGAGAATAAATCAAAGTCTCTTTAGAACTCGCTATCATCATGCTTGCTGAGATTCAAAGTGAAGGTCTGCAGATGTATGAAAATTATTCCCACAAGAGAAAATACATGCATCTTTATGTAAATATGCAATCTGCATATTTTTGCCCTGAGTAAGGCATTAGGTGTGACACACTTTCCCAGCTGAACAACAGCAAATCCTGTACGACTATCCAGTTGCACAACTCTGGTGCAGAAAGCAAGCTTTATGTGGGCGCAGACACCTGTTTTAAGCCTTGCAAGGCTTTCTGAGCACTATAAATTGGCTCTTGTACAAACAAAAATCAGGCTGTGCATTTTCTGCTTGCAATGGTATTGGGTGCATGTTCCAAAAGGATTCAAAGATAACCTTGTTAAGGTATGGACTGGCATGCTCATTTTGTCTACTGGGAAGAACTTAAAAGTAGTGCATGTGGATATGAGCTAATTATTTCCTCTTATTCAGATAACATTTATTACAGACAACACTAATGAAAAAATTGAAAAAATGTAGGAATAAAAATAAATAATAAATATATTATCATCCATAATCCAAAATGACATTGCAGCTTTCAACTGACTGGATCCCAGCCAATCAGTAAGCAGAGAGAGGGGGGAACAAAAATAAAATAAAATAAATACCACCCACAAACAAAAAAGAAAAACAGCAACAACTACAACAACAACAAAACCAGAGAAAAGCTCACTCAGCTTAAGAAACAGAAAGCTCTAGCTGGTACAGGTCAGCATCTTTTCCCTCACCTTGTGGATTTTGCACCTGAGAACCTGTTAGAAGATCTGAGAGGATATACTCAAGGCAAGCTGTAGGTTACATATCGTGTAGGGAAGAAAACAAAAACAAAACAACAACAACAGAGGATTTTGCTGCTTGAAAGTGGCTTATAGCAATAAAATAAGATTTTGCAGCCCTGATGGTATAGGTTCCTGGAGAAAGGACTGAAACAATGCTGTCATGTGAGGATGAGAAAACGAGAGAATTTGGGCAATTCCAGCGACGGGGTCGGGACACACAGAAAAATTTAGACAGCCCAACGGCCTTTTCTTTTTCCCGTCCTTCTTATTTCCCCCCCTTTCCTACCTACTCTCCACCCTGCGGTGCTACCATGTGCTGTCCCTGCCTAAGACACCCAATGCTGGGCAGCAGCGCCCCACGGACCTGCCGCCTGCAGCCGGCAGAGGGCACAGAGAGCCTGCGGAAAAGATGCTGGAAAAGAGTTTTCTCTTCCAGGTGGCCTTCTGAATCCAAGTAGGGGAGGTGAAGGGTCAGGTTTCGTCCCAAAGACCACTGGGTTCTGATTAGAAACGAACATGGGAATTGTTCAGGGTAGGCTGAGCGTTAGGATAATAATAATAATAAAATAATAATAAATATATTAAGAAAAAAAAAAAGAGAGACAGAGAAAAAAAACATCGATGCCCATCAGGAAATATTGAAGTTGGCTGCCCTCTTAGTACAGCACACTGTCCTGCCCTGCAGTGGCTTAGCCAGCAAGGTATTCCTGGTGAAAGTCCCCCAGTGATGGCACCAGAACCAGGAGCAATGCCCTGAGCTTGGAAGCTCGATGGCAAGGTTGTTCTGTGAGGGGACACCCACACCAGGGATTATACCCATACCGGCACACATGGACACCAGTATGGATCTCAGGTGGACCCAGGATGATGTAAAGCTGTCCTGGGTTTGGATAGCCACCAAAACAAAGAGTGCCCCCACCCCCCAGCGTGGTCAGCTCTCCCGTGCACAAGCTTGTGCAGCCAGCAGAATTTATTTATTTATTTTTAATTATTAGTATTTTGGCATCTAACAATAAAAAAGTATGACAGAGTGGCAGCACGTAATAACATAAAGATTATGTATTCAAATGAAGAAATGACATGGCCAAGAAGCTCAGTGATGAGTGAACTTGTTAAAAGAAGAAATGCACTTTTCAGGAATCAGATTTTAATTCAGACCAAATGATTTTCAGGTGGAAATTAAAGAAATAGTAATAATAATAAATAAATAAATACAGAGTCCTTATCACATGTAAAAAGGTGCCCTAATGTTGAAATGCAATGTTTTAGTTTTACTATTAGGTTATGAAGAATGCATCCATCCCATATTGAAATTTAAAATATATTGTACCGACAGCTCTGCATCTGGGCATTTGACACACATGAAGCTGGGTGGAACAAAGTAAAACAACTAGTTTATAACATCTTTTAGATATAAATAAGGAAATCCAATAAAAATAGCTGAAACCACATTTGCATTTCATGAACAAGCTCCCTGCTCTAGTCCTTTCTGTTGCAGAAGTACAAAGCTCTGGCAGAACAAGTTTTGTGCCTAAACTTTAACACATTTAAGAATCCTTGTTTTCTTTACTAACAAAAGTGCAGACCAACATGCAACATTTTTGCAAACGCTTGCATTTTTATTAAACTTGCTGTTTTCTCACTAGCTTAAAATGGTTCTTTTAAGCATTGCTTTTCAAAGCAACTTCATATGGATAAATCTATTTTAAGGCATTTATTAATTCAACATCAATGAAGTGAAACAAAAATGAAGTCGTTATTCATTTTTGGATTATGTATGTCATGTTGAATAGTGGGGGAAATTTTACAGAGTTCTGTTTCTTTTCTCAATTTTATTCCAACAGCTCGGTACATTTATTAATTCTTATGGCTTTCATTATTTCAATTGATATGCAGTTCTGTTTCCTTTTCGTCTTCTTTGAGTAATTTCTCCATCTGGATGCATGCTCAGCCCTTGTCATGAACCACAGATAAAGCAAAAAAATCCTGTTCGTTGTCTTTGTGCGTTTGAATCATTGGTTTAGCCCCAGCTATGCAAGTTATTTTATGCGAACCTGCTCCAGAACTGAAGAGGTAAATAGCAATTAGCATTATAACACAAAAATTAGGATAAGCATTCGTTTTGTCTCTGCTTAGACAGGCTTACATGGGCAATTCTTAGTGTTTTCTTGAATCAGCATCTGGTATGGCTGAAGTTTGAGCATCTGATCTGTTTTTCCTTCAAGTTACGTGATAATGGGAACCTTCTTCCCGAGCTAGAGTTGTCTTCTTTAACTATACTATAGTTTTGTTTATGCCCTTATTGCAAGTGTGACTTTGTTAAGTATTCTTGTACATGGCTTGCAATTTCTCATGTGATTTTAGGTTTTAAAATGTCTGCCCTAGTCTCCTGTTATCGTAGTGTACATCTTCAGTGTAAACTTTTACATTTGGCACATACAGCAATTCATCTCAAAATTACATGTTATTTGCTTAATTTGGTATTTCTATTTACACTAACTCTAAACACCCACTTGGATCTTATGATCAGCTTCCAATTTATTTCTGCTGTAGCATCCGGACAGTTGCTATTTACGTCTTCCTATTTTTCCAGGGTGTTCATTCTGGTGAACATGTCCATCTCACCACAGCTGCACTGTGGATTCACATTTCCAGAATAATACAAGTGTTAAAAATATTTTATGTCATAAGACTTTGAATGTCAGGTTCACGGACACCTTACTATTTGTGAAAAATGGCTTTAGCAAAGTTTTTCTAAAGTTTGGACTTCGTAATAATTATCATCTATGTTCCTCATAGCTTTCTGCTGGGATTTCAGACAGAAGTAGGACTATTGCCCTGTTCAACCCAAGCATACAGCTTGGAGACTGACCTATGAGAGAGACCTGAACATTGCAGATCTCAGTCTCTAGGCTCCTAAGCCACCAGGGGAACGTACAGAGTGGCTCCAGGCAGAAACACCAACTAGTCTGCGTGTTTAAGTGTCTGCAGAGCAGGGGACAGACCAGTCCCAAATCTGCTGCCTGCTTTACTACCTATGCCAAAGCCCTGAAGAGAAAAATGTGTTGTTTTTCCTGTGGGAGGAACTTGAACGTGCCAGGCAGCAGGAGCTGCTCAGGAGCAGGGCTGGAGACACCCCCTGCTCCCACTCTCCTCTGTGTAATTTGATGTTCTGACTTCTCCCAGCTTCTTCTGCGGCAAGACAGTTCTAGCCCATCCCTTCTGCTTGGGACAGCAAATTTCCATTTTCCCTGCTCCATTGAGATGGCAGGTCTGCCTTTGAGGCAGGTATATAGGCTCTTCTTATGCAAAGCATAAGGAGAACTAAGCTCCAAAAAGAGGATCCACAAAAGAAAACATGTCCCGATTTGCACAAACAGAGAAGAGATGTTAATCTCTCCAACTCAGATAAGTGCTCTTATTGTTGAGGTAGCAAATAAAAACGAAGTATCCATGTGTTCTCTAACAGTTTGGCCAAGCTCGTTGAAAGAACAGGAGAACAAAGACATGGGGCAAAAGAAGCTTTAAAATATTATTTCATGAAGGGATGATAAAACTTCTAGGTTGGTCTCTAAAAAAAGCCTTTCAAAATAGCAAAGCCCTATGGCTAAGGCTTTCAAAACAGGACATAGGGATTTAGGAGCATCATTCTTGCTAAAATTAGTGGGAGCTGTGCATCTACATTCCCCAGGTGCTTTGAAATCTCAGCCTATAATATTCCTTATCAGTCTTTTCCCTCATCAGGCATGTAGGATGGGAAATACTTTCTGTGACTGAAAACACAAGAAGTTGTCTGTCCAGAACTACTGGAAACCATGCCAAGTTGTCTTAAGTGCTAGGCAGGCTATATGGCACATAGTAATTCATTTAAGAATAACTGGAAAACGTTTAAAGCCTTGTAAAGGAAATTAGTGGGCACGAGTGTTAGCCTTCTATATGTGCATACAAAAATGTAGGATGTTCCCAGTGCTTTGCGAAATGCAAGAGCAAAGAAGGCCAAATTCTTTAACCATCTGAAACAATCTAATCATCCTCTGGCGAGGCACTGTTTGGGGTGACTGTGTTAACTGAAAACAGGATTGATTAAATAAAGTCACGCTGATAAATCTACTGAGCTTATTTGTAATATCATTGAAGATGAGCAGTGTGTCTGGTGCCTAAAGTCTAAGAGCTATAACACTCAGAGGGAGGGAATTTGAAACCTGCCATTCCAAAGCCCGGGGTACACACTCAGATATTATCAATGCAAATTTTACAGGCACCAATTTGCATCAAGATAAAGATTAATTCTTCTTTTAGCTGCCCTGGGATGGGTCTATGAGAGGAATAATAAGAACAGGAAGGAATAATAATAGATTTGTAAGGGACTAGGTATCAACCACAACTTTAAGACAAGGAGTAAGAGAAAGAAAAAAAAAAAAAACAGTTGTCTCCCACACTCAGCTTTCACACTAGAGAACACCAGCACAGACCAGCAGACTTCATGTCTCATAACAGAAAAGAGAAACAGGAGGAGGAGTGGTTTCAATAGAACAGGACCCCTGCTTGGAGGTGGCCCAATTCCAGCAGCCCCTGTTAAGGACTGGCTATCAGTTGAAGAATCACAGCTCATTCCAGTTCTGTGATAACTTAGAGAAAGTGGATTCTGCTGATAACAACCAAATGATTTAGGATTTTATGGTTAAAATTATGGGATGTATGGTCCCTAAAACCCAACTGGAAGATGGTGTAGACTATAAGTAAAGAAGTCATGAAATCCCACAATTTCATATTATTGCTTTCAGGACATTTTAAGGTGCCTTAACACAGAGACTCAGGTGAAAAGCATAACAGTAATTCTCGTTTGAGCTGACAGGATATATGAACAGATTGCCTCTGAAAGAGTAGATAAAAGACTCATGACATAGATTTTATGTTGCGTACTTCATCCCTGCTGTGAATATCTAGGAACAACTGCCAGAAGTTAAGCATCTAAACAGAGAACTGCTGCAGCTGTTCAAGGAACTATATTACCTCCACCATTGGGGGGTTATTTTTCCTAAATACCATATATTATGGATTGTTGCAGGCATTTGCCCAAGTCATCTTGCTGCTTGAGCTATCGCCCATAACAGCTGAATGAATTAAAGCAGACAAAGAGCTTGCTAGCTTGCTGAGTGCCCCCTGAATATCTGAAGGGCAATCATTTATCTCATCATCATCTCTGCTAACCACCCTTCTCCAAACACAGGAGAGCACAGAACTTTGAAGCAGATACTCATCAAGTCTCCAAAAACGTTGTCTCAAAACAAGGGGATTCATTAGGACACAGAAACCTCTCAAAAATGACTACACATATTCCTGGTAGGCTTTGCAATGAGAATAAAAACAATTTGAAGTCAATTAGTAGATCAAAATGATTCAGCATACTTTTGATTTTTAATTCAACAACAGGCAATGACCAAATAACTTACTCTAGTCTCTATAGTTAAGCCTGTTTTTCAACCCAGAAGGCCTAAAAAATAAAAACCAGCACATTTTTCTAGGTCTGTTTGTAGGGTTGTATTTTATATTTACAAAACTAAAAATGTTGCAGCAGTGAATTATCTAGTACTGTCTGCATTGGGTGAGGTTATCATCTCACTCTTCAAAAAATCTGTCTGGCAAGTATCCCCACATGGTATTAGTCCTTCTAGTAATTATTATGGAGAACAAGAACCAGTTTCTGTAGTTTCCCCAAAGGTCCCTAGAGCCTCACTGACCAACACTGATATTAATGACTAGCTTTAATAAGAATCTTAGGCATTAGATGACTGACAACTCTTTATTCTTAGAATTATTGATTATTGTTAGATATATATATCTATTGTTATATATTTAGTTAAGTATATTGTTATAAATAACAATAATCAGTAATTATCTATATATTGAACTGACGTGGCATAATCTAAATAATTTGATGTGCATTTGAAATGCTTTTTACTCACAATTCAAAATATCATTTATTGCTCCATAATTCTAACATAACATTAAATCAGTGCATTCATTGTGCTTCTAAACAGGAAATTTAGAATATATCACCATCCAAATATATATTTTTCTTCTGTGCTGCTTGTCTCCAAGTAAGATGATTTGGATATAAATCTGTTTTCTAAATATGAAACACAAGGCAGCCTACGCCATCATGACTACTCATCAGCCTCTTCAGAGTAACCCTGCTAGGAGGAAGTTCAGGATCTTTGTTTTATTTAATCCCCTGGTTTTCTTTTTGCCAATAGTAAAAAAAAAAAAAAGGATCCAACTATAAAGGTGTTTGTCACATGGACAACTTGTTCCCAGAAGTCTTGATTCTACAAAGCACAGAGTGTTCAACTGAAAAGCCAGTGAAATACTTAAGCATTGATTTAACTTTAAACAAGCAAGCTAACTGATTTCAGCAAGACTTCTGGTATAACTACATCTTGAAGCAGCACACAGCCAATATTTCTGATGCAGAAAAAGTGCCAGCACACGTGTTTAGTTCTACATGTAATCAGGAAAGCCCCCAAGCCTGAGGTTAAGCAAAAGACTTTTACAGTGCTGAAAATCCATGAGAGAATAGATGTTTTTGCTACCAAGATGACATTCAAAATATAATACAGGTACAAAAGACAACATACACAATTACCAACTCAATGAGCTGTCCTCATCTGCAAATATTCCGAATGGAAAATGGTTACATTAATGCATGACTGCAATTCAGCACACTTAAAGTGTATCTGACTTACCTCAGGCTGTTCTCTCCTTCTTTACATTTAGACAGAAACCGAACTAAGGCAGTGCTACAGCTGTTTGTTATGACTTTGCAGCTCTTCTATCACATCAGGTTTCCCTGTAAGCCAGCAACACTTGTGAACTAGCTGCATAAAGACCCTTCAGCTGATCTCAATTTGAGGAAAAAACTCAACTACAGGTGTGTAATGGAAACCTTTGGAGCAACACTAGGATTTTGTTAGAAGATGCTTTAAGACACGGCTCTCACAGAACGCTTCAAAGCACTTCAAGAGACTTTGGTTGTCCCAAGGCAAGACTGGCTCTAGTCACATCATTCTCAAGTAACACATGTTCAACCAGTTCTTAAAGACTTCCAGTGACAGACATTGCTCCTTATCTTCTGTAGGCAATCTGGTCCCCTGCTTCACTATCCCTCTTCTTTGAATACCTTAGATGTCTCAGGTTACTCTCCCATGCTTTAATATATGTTATTTAAATAGAAATAACATCCTATTAAATAAAAGCCTATTAAAAGCCTGCAGTAGATAGGGAGAATAATTTGTTCCTTGCTTCCTTGTTACATTCTTCTCACATTTGAAAACCTTCTTGCATCTTCCCATAATCTCCACATCTCCATCCTAAACAGACCTGATTCCTTTCCAATTCCTTCTCAGACTGTTTCCTAGATCTCTTTTTATTATCTTGGGGATCCTGGGAACCCCACATTTCAGCCACTTTAGTTCTGCTCCAGTGGCCAAAACCACCAATATTTCTGAATATGATAATGGAGCATTTTGAAAAATCGTATTTGTAATGATGTGCAAACTACACTGACATTTAACTACTGTAGAATTATCACTCTGTATCTTGGATTCAAGATTCAGACTGCCTTTTGCATGTGATCAGCCCTTCCAAATTCTGTGTGCTCACAGAAAAATCCACCGTTGGTTCCAGTGCACTCAGGGACTTGGTTAGAGGAAAAACAACAGAGGCAGCAAGATTTGGCTAAATAAGAATGATATATCAAAACACCCAATATTTTAATGAAAGAAACTGAATATCCATACATTTGCACTTCTGTACAATTTTTGTGATATATATATAATTTTAAGCTGTTTACAAATAACATTTAATGCTTCAAATATTACATAATGTTGATATATTTCTAGCAGAAATAAATATATTGCACTTAAAAAGAAACTTTTCATTAGATGTTGCTTCATAGTTTATGTTCATAACTTCTTTTTCCATAAAAAGATTTCCCCCTACCCCCACCCCATACACACAAACACACACTTCAGTACATGGTGAATGTGCTCACACAATGCATTATAAACAACAAAGTCAACACAGCAAACAGCAGAACTGTGGTACATTCTGTTAAAGAGGTTACATCCAGTTTTTACCTTCCTCATTTTTAAACCAAATCTTTCCTCACGTGTCTCAAGGTACAAAAAAAAAATGTTTAAATGTGCTAAAGGTAAAATACAGCAAACTGTATTTTTTGTCCTTAATCTATCATAAAAAGTTACTTCAGTTTACTTAAATCACTGCTTAGTTTTCTTTTAAAAAAGATAAAATAAAGAAAAAGTAGTTGTTATTTTATAGAGTAGAGACTATATTCAAGGACAGTTTATCACAGAGTAATACATAAATCCTCTGGTCAGCACATAAGTGGTTAGTAAAGAAACCACATCTTCTGCAGCCAAAATCACTCTGTAAGGAGTAGTGAGAATAAGATCTCACCAAAACAAAAAATAATCTTGCAGTGAGTGAACATCACCCCTCTGCAGATGATGAGCATAAGCTCTGAGGACAAAACTTCCTCCCAGATAATGAGCCCTAAGTGTTACACTGATCTCACTTTGCTTTACCCCTTATCTAGGGGTAAATTACCACAATTTGTGTTAACTTCCAGTTTTGGAAAGCTCCCCAGATTTTTGCAATAATTCTCATTGATATTTCCATTTCTCTATAATATACACACAAATAAAGAGGATGTAGTGTGTAAACAAGTGCCAGCCCAGACTGTTTCAGTTTAAAAGAGGTTCATTTACAAATGCTGGTTAGCGTTTCCTGGATGTTGGAAGCTGCAACAACTTAATATGTGTATATGCTCATGCAGTGACACAGCCCACATTGATAAAGCCTTCTAGTGAAAAATTTGCTGTTGCATTTTTTAGACTGCACTATAAGGATGTTAGCTATCACACAACATACTATGTTGGAACTTGCAAAGAAGCATTTCCATCCAAATCTCTGCACCTTTATCCACTTGGTGTTTATCAGCTTATACCTGGAAGAGTACCACTGAAACCAGTGAGACTGAATCTTTGAGTGTTCCTCAGGACATGTAAAGCAATGCTGCAAACCAAACAGCCAAATTTAAACTGTTTTTAATGTCTAGCTTCTCTCAGGGCTCCAAAACTTGAATTAAAAAATAAATAAATAAAATAGACAAATGCATCCACATCAGTCTTGTTAGTGTTTGGGATGCTTTTGTTGGATAAAAGACCTGAGGCTCTTGACTATCTGTGGATAAAAGGGTAATCCAGAAAACACCCAAAAGTATTCTTAACACTTTGGAACATAATCTTATCATTCTCTTTGAAAAGCATATTCAGGCATGTTCTCTCCACCCTTCTTAAATAAGAAAAAAAAAAAAAAAGGCAACCACAAAACAGCACCAGTTTGCTCAGCCAAGACAGCTCATAAAGGTGAAGAGCACTTCTCAGGGGATATAAAATGTGAATTATATTGGAAAATAAACTCTAGATTATATTTGGCATTCCTAGACCATCTACCAGCAACAGATGTTCTATCCTGAAAGTGATATAATTGTGACAGCGGTACAGCAACTCCTTAAATAAAAAACTTGAGTTATTGTCAAAGTAGTAGAGTTGGTTTTTTTGTTTTTGTTTTTGTTTTTTTAGTCAAAGCAATTTCACTCTCTAACCAATTAATTACAAATTCTTGTTCTTTTTTTTTTAGCTTTTTCTGCAGAGTTCCTATATTGTTGCTGTCACAGTTACTGTCCAGGCAGTTTGACTTTATTTTTAGGTAAGAATGTTGAATGAAATCCTGTCTCCATTACAGTCAAGATATTTACTACTGACTTCAGAGAAGCAGGAATTTTATCTCGGAATCACTCTCATGCTGTCCCTTGTCCACAGGAAGGTGAAAGGGACAGGGAGAAGAAATTAGGTGGAGAGAGATTTGAGCCTTGACCTGACTGGAAAAATCAGGGTGTGGATTTGACAGATAGGTTTCTGCAGAAACCTTTCTTGATCATCTTCAAAGTGAACCTCATCACGGGGAATCTTGAGGAGGCATTGGTCTTATGTTTTTATATAGAGAGAGTCTACTGCCATATTTTTCAGATATGTGTTGCATTTTACTTGTAGTGGAAAGCTCTTGTCTTTCACTTGATATTTTGGTAAATGGCATTGTCAACATCCAGTTTCATTCCTTCAGGAAGAGCCTGGAGAATTTTCTATGAAACATTATCAGAGGTATTTGTGCATGCCTAATATTTGTATTCTTAGAACAGGGACTGGGAAAGGGCTGAAGATTGTACTTTTTTTTTCTCCACCTTTGCTTCATGAAGGAAGGGCAGGTCAATGTATGAGCAGGCTTTATGTAACTTGAAAAGCTTGCCTAAATCAGCCTACCTGTTCCAAACTTGTTTCCAGAGCCATGCGAAAGCTGCCTGCTTACTTGACCACTTTCTGATATCAGCATTAAAGGTACTGGCTTGACTTCTTAACCTAATCATATTCCGTGCAACCCCAGATAAGTTGATGGAGCTGCAGAAGGAAACAGATACAAGAAATAGAACTTCCCCACAGACTTTAGTGAACATCATCATAGGACCTGCGTACAACTACACGTACTTCTTACAGAAGTCAAGCAACTGAAGGAGAGGTATTAAAATTTCCTTCCAAATCTCCCCTGGAATTCTCACAATTGTGGAATTTTATATGTACTCGAAGAGGTATTTTCTTGTGGGTCTTTTCTAGCATCATCTAGATTTTTCTAGTATCATCTAATTATCCGACAAAGAGTATTTTTATATTAACTCAGGTCGTGAGTAGGCACAATCTTGTAATGTGCACCTTTCAGATGAACCTGATAGCCTGGAGCAAAATTTAATATTTTGACATATCAAGACAAATTTAGTCCATGTCTGATTCTAAACCAGAGCTTTGCTCATTATATGCTTTTATGGAACTCCTTCCGGTAGCTCTGAACACAGATACTGTAAACAGAAGTTTGTTTTCATTCACATGCAGAGCACGAAAGCTGCAAATTGCCCCAGGTCATTTTTTTATCAGCATGTCCATCAGTGAGTAGAGGGAAATTAGGATGATACTGCAGATAACTGAGGTGATTGTAAAGGTCAGTTTGTGGGATTTTAAATTCAGCTACTGGGAAATACATAAAAATGGCCCTTATCTGTGAGATGCATGCACTGGCCTACAATAGTAACTGGGAATAGTCTGTGAGGTTGTCATTGCTTGGTGTGACTGGGCATATAAGATGAGGGAATGGAACAACAACAACAAAAAAAGCGTGACTTGCCTTGCACTTTGCTGAGAGGGGAGGTAGGTGGCTCATTGTACTGCCCTCCACTTTCCACTATATGATGCCATCACCCACTGATCAAGAGCAGAGGAGAACAGTGCCAAAAAGACTGTTTTCCAATCTGTGTTCCACCTCTGCACAGAACTTTGATATATGGGATTGGATTGCTAGTTCTTTTTTGTTTGTTTGTTTGTTTTTAACAAGTAGATGTCTGATCATCTATAACTTGGATGCAACTGTACACAGAAACTCTGTGTTGACTTCTTATTTACAGTGAAATCCCAGTTCCCGCCATGCAGAAAACCAGCAGCACACTGGTTCATTTTTCAACAGTGCAAAAGACTCATGCTAGCTCTCTGCAGAGAGGTCAATTTTTCCTATGACTCTACAGTTGTATTGGACACAATGTGCTACAAAAAGTCAACAGTACTTTGAATGAGAACTCTAATTGCTAACTAAAAAAGGAAAATGTGAATAAAAAATATATACGCAAAGTTTGACACTGAAATATTCCCAAGAACACACCATTCTACTGGGACATGAAAAAACAGACAATACAATCCTCATTTACCTGACCAAACAGCTTGTCTAATAACAGCCATGACCAAACGCAAGAAAATTAGAATAAGTAGAAGGATACTCCAATGCCATTCATCTTATAAGACGATTATTGATTATAGGTTGATCTAGAATATATATAGACTGATCCAGCCTGAAATTCTGTTAATTAATGGTACACATTTGCAGCTGGACACAGATCTTTAGTGGCAAGCACAGCAGCAAACAGAATCTTTGATTTAAAGATTTTATGTGTTGGGTTTCTAAGTTTAAGTAACAGATTTTTCAAAAATCAACGTTTTCCTTCATGATACCTTAATAGACAGCTAAATTGCTCCTCCTAGGACACAGGACAAGCTTATTTTTAGACCAAATGACAGAATACATCATTACTGCTACAGTCCTGTAACACAGTTCTTTTTGGAATTGATAATTGTTTTATGAAATTAACAGAGAAAGAAGAAAAAAAAACTTGTTCATAATTTTCTCTTTGAGGTTATAGTAGCAACTATGAAATACTGCTCTTGGTGAATATAAGACAGACTTTCAAAAAGGACAGTGGCCTTCTCCACTTTGTCCTATTCCCAGCAAAAGTATGTTGAGATAGCCCAAAACATGCTCAAAATTACAGTGACACATTTTTCTGTTTAGACGCTCATTAGTCACAAAGAGAGATGTAGATGAGTGAGAGTATTGCCTTTTTCAGAATCCTTCTAGCATATGGAAAAAGACCTATACACAATTAATTTGTACACTGCTGCATAAACATATTCTTCCACAAGGCACAATGCACCTTTGGAACAACCTGCATGTGACCAGAAATCCTGGGAACTTTGGGATCCATTTCAACTGTGTTACACATAGGTCTGTGAGCAGCTCCAAGCTGCACGCTCTCTTCTTGTGATCCCTCAAGGGAGGAATCAATCTCCATTATGCATTTTCTTAGCTGGTTTGTTACGAATTCAGAACTCTCCTGCCACAGGCCTTTCAGGAAGGTCACTTGTATTTTTTCATACCAAGCTTGCACATTTAAAATCTCGTGTTTCTCTTGTCTTACATTAGTCATACAAATGGTGTCATCACTGCGGAGGAGTGACGCAGTCCCTGGATAGCTGCATAAGGACCCTGCTGAAAATAATGGTGGTACCTAGGCATGTGGAAGGAAGGGAAAGTGGGGCCACTACCTTGCATGGAGCTCGCTATTGCAGAGGGTGTAAGAGGCATTCCCAAGCGGCTGTATGGAGGCAGAGATCCTTGGATTGGATGAGGAATGGGTGTAGCTATGGATGCAGTGCTGGTACCCAGGGCACTCAATGACTGTGGATGCTGAAATCCAGGAAAACTGGTTGAGGAGGATACCCAGGAACTGAGGGACAGGTTATCAGATGTTGTAAAAGCTGATCCTGCAAACAAAGAGAAAGAATGCCTGACGTGTTTGCACTGCAACACACAAAGCTGGTAAAATAGCAAAAGGGGAGGAAAAGAATCTTTTACAGCAAGGCTGATTTTAATGACAAGTTGTCATTGGAAATTCTTCCCAAATGCTTCTCTCTCTCTATTGTATCTGTCTTTATATTATTATTTGCCAGTTGATCTCCCTCAACCCTACATCTTAGAAAAATTTAAATTATAAGAAGCTGGTTGTAATTAGTTTGAACAGTAAAATCTTTTAGTTTGTTTTCATCGGACATTTTTCATATTAGACACTTAAAACCTTGCAATGCTGGCACTAAACACTGAAGCATCTACGGTTATGTGGAATCACACTGCATTACGTCCCTGTGGTGAAGGCATGGTTGTAGCTCTCCATATCAGATTCTCAGTAGAACAAATTAAATTTTTCTAAAATTTCAGTCTGGTGAAAGTATAGAAAAATGTCATTTTCACTACAAGATTCTGGATTTTGTTCTGCTGGTGGTGGTTTCGGCTTGGTTTCTTTTTATTTTTTTTTAATTTTTTTTTCTCTTTAATCCCAGGAAAGTGTGTTAACACTGCATCTTTTCACTCAGATTGACTTTTTTGCAAAAAGCTCTAACATGTCAAAACATTCTTATTATTTTTCCAACTGTGTATAGTGCCACAAGGAACAACGGCAATACTAAATCAGATTAAGAGATGCTGGGTTTTAAGTGAAATACACAAAAATATGCTAAACTCACTCCAAAGGTAAATAACTACTTTTGATCCAATAAAAGTAGTTTCATTGCCATTTTTTCCATCTGAAAAGTTCAAAAAAATTCTCTTTTCATAAACTGTCTTTATTTAAAACGTTTTTCTCTGAAGACAGCAGAATTTGAAAAAAAAGAAAAAATTTTATTTTTAAAATATAACTAATTTATTATGTACAAAATATATGTAATAACTTATTTATTTTATTTTGACAGTAAACTTTTGGGGAAAACAAAGGATAACTTGTTTTGATAACTATAGATGGTCGTTTTCAAATAATTTGATGGAGAGGTTGCCCTTCACTTCTGCAGTTCTTCTATTCATCTGGTTATCATCCGATGTCTAGTTTCTAGAGATGGGGGATACAACAAAACCTTATAAATACACTCAGGGGAGGGGAGGGGAGGGGAGGGGAGGGGAGGGGAGGGGAGGGGAGGGGAGGGGAGGGGAGGGGAGGGGAGAGGAGAGGAGAGATTCTCAAATCAGAGAGCTACTCTTGATTAATTCCTCCTCTGGTTAATGAAATGAGTCAACTAGTGCAGTAGCAGGAGGCAGAACTTGTAACAATTCAGCAGTAGAACTAACTTGAACGAAATCTTGACCCTACCACTGAACCAAATCCTAATTGCTGGGAAATTAGGACCCAGAGCCAAACTGCAAGGATAACACCATACTAACAGAGCAGAGCAAAACCCTTTACAAAGCAAGGAATATCTGAGCATTACTGCACTATCGTGAAAGCTGGCTACAAATCCAGATTTTACTAGAAGTTGTACATTTGGCTCTGTTCCACGTGACTACCATGAATCTTGTATGTTGATGCTGGAACACAGGCACCCAGACATTATGCACTGTATAGTTTTGATTTATTTCTTATCTGTTAATTCCTTTGGAAACAGACATGTTGCAATAAATATACTGTTGAAGGCTAGCCACTTCTATCTTTAGATGGCTGAAACTGGTTGAGATGAGAATGCTCTGTATGGGTGTTGAAGTAATTAGAAATAAATAGCAGTGAGAGTTTCTTCTTTCTACACAGAACAAAGTATGCCATTACTTCTCATGAGGAACATCCAGAAAGACCCTTTCCTCCTCCAACTGCAACGGTCTCTAATTACAACCTAGTACTCCAAAAAGTCTCACATATCACAATTGCTGGCACCGAAGAAATGCGTTCTAATAATTCCAGGGCAGTCAAAGCCTCAGAAAGCTTCTTACGCACACCACCGAGTAGCATGTATTTATTTAGCTATCAATTCTTATATACCTGGAAGGACACCCCTTGGTTTTGCATGCCAGGTTGTTTTCAAATGCATCAGAAGAAATAAAAATGTCTGAGCAGTTTCAATAAGAAACTCTCCTTATATCTCAGAGGACTTTTCATTATTTAAGGTCACCAGAGCTAACAGAGAGTAAAGGCGGTACAAGTTACTCATCTCCAAGAACAGAATGTGCAACTTTGTGCTTTCCTCTGGTTGCCCAGGACAGTCATACCCTATGCTAGCATATGGCTCCCAGATTAGAAAAAAGCTAGTTGCCACAGCTCATTGTCTTCCTCACTTATTTGTCATGTTGCATCATCTTCCTCACTTATTTGCCATGTTGCAAGTAAATGCAGAAGTGTACCCTGTATATATTATACATAAAATAAATTTTAATGAAATATTCTTTCCTCCAATGACACCTTCCCTCAGAATTCTCTTCAGAAGAGAAAGGCTCTGACTGCCAGTTCTCACACTGGTACTCACCTTTGTTCGCTTTGCCACTCCCAAAGAGGGACATCATACCAGGAAGAAATGCAATTCCTGCAGGGAAGGTGCCTTGCTCTGAGCACTTCTGGCAAAGGAAAATTTAACGCCATCTTCAACAATAACTGACCTAGGATCTAAGCTGATGTAAAGTAAGGTAATCTCCAAAAGTATTTGCAAGAATGGCATCGTACCAGCTAAGGAGTTGCTCCAGAAACTCCATAATCTGAGGAACTACTCTTAGAATAGATGTGTGTGAACACACCCAACTAATCACATTTTGTTGAAGAGCAACTCGTAGTTAAAAATAAGTGTGTTTTCCCTGCACAAGTCCAAAGAGCTTATGACCAGAAATAATGCTCTTATCTTAGCAGCACTGTATGAAGTTAGAGGACAAGACAAGGGCACTGCAAGCCGGGTGGCAGATAGAACTGCTTTACCTCAAGTGTTTGTCACATATCAGGCAGGTCACAAAGTCACCATGCAAAGTATAATGCAACACAAGTTTATGCTAGTCAGCAATCTCACAAGATGGATCTATTTCCAGTGGCAAATTATGTCAGATGCAATTTGTCCAGCAAGTCACCCCACAAAGAACAACTCTGCATTGCTACTACTTCTGCGGCTGCTAAAGTAGACAAACTTAAAGCATTTGAGGTGAAGTGCCCAAGCAGGAAAAGCACATTTTAGAGATCATGAGACAAACAATTAAACGTCAATTTTCCTGGCGGCAATGGACTCTTCTTCCTGTAGAGGCAAAACAGGTTAACCACAGGCTGGCTGAAGGTGATCAGAGCCAAGTCCTCTTGGCAGAAGGCTGTAGGGGCAGCAAAGGGCACATCTACGTTACCAGTGGTGCTGAGCCACAGCTTTAAAGTCCTACCAAGGGACGGGGACTCTTAGCTTGTACTCAGCACCATGGCAATTAAGTTGTATGTTTTTCAGCCATCTTGAAGAGGAAACAGCAATAGTTTTCTTCTGCTGGCCAAGTCTGCGTATGTATTTCTAGAGCTGTCTCCTGAACTAGCCCCCAGCTCCAGTGCCACTGGCATATCAGGTGTCCAGAGGAGCCATAAGGGAACAAGTATTCCTCTTTGTGGAATTTAGGGCAGAGACAGACACCGGAGTACCACAATACTGGCTGTGATCCTCCTTTTCTCAAGCCCAGTTTACCTCATGAGCACTTTTTCCTACCTCTGCTTTGTGTTGCCTGACTGTCATCTCCCAGATCGTCTTCTCCTCCATAGGTTCGAATGGGGGATCGGGCATAGGAATGCTTTTGGATAAGGCTCTCCACGCTTTCTCTGTGAAAGGAAACAGCATATTATACCAATAACACCCTAAACAGCCTCTTATCTGTTTCACAGAATAACCCGTCATCACCCTATGACTGGCAGTGGACATTTGGACCTCAGAATGAAAAAATAATTCATTAGGTTAAAAAATACAAACATGCTGTTTTTTTCCTGCCCAGATCACAGCTTTCTCACACAGACTGTCTAAAATAATTTTTCAAAAGGATTACCACACAGCTTGTTTCTGGAAAAGCCATACTTGGCCTGTTCTAATATCCCTGATCACCTCTTACCTGTGTGGTGCTGCTTCTCCAGCAGACGAATTAGAGTAAACGTCTCACTGTATTTCCTGAATGTGGTCTCAGACAGCAAATACAAGACCAACACTCCTTACAGTTTTGAAAATGCAAGCAATAAAGCCAGTGACCAGTCCGTGTTCAGAGACACATACAGAATCATAAAATATCTTGAGTTGGAAGGGACTCACAAGGATCATCGAGCCTAGCTCCTGTCTCCACACAGGACCACCCAAAAATCAGACCATATGTCTGAGACCATTGTCCAAATGCTTCTCGAACTAGTCCAGATCCTTCCAAGCAAGCTTTCATGGCACACTTGACCATCTGATCTGGCACTCTCCCATTTTCCTGAAATTACAAGCAAGAGAAAGATGTGTCCAGAGACAGCCCACCTCTGAACATACTCTCTCTGTGTCAGGGCCCAGGCCAATTTGCAGCAGGAAGTCAACAGATACTACAGATCTCGTGCAGCGTCTATTCTGGGAGGGTAGAAGTGCCTGCCAGGCCCATGCCTCACCAGTGGCACAAAGCACTGAAGTCACCCAAATAATTTTTAAATAGAAGGAAGGCATATCTGCCTGATAAGCCATAGCAGTTTGTAAGGAAGATCCAACCTTACACATTCCCGTCGCGTTTCCATGTAAGTAGGTGGCATAATACCAAAGATGAATCTGACCTCGGCAGATTTCCAAAAAGGCTCTGACCTTCTGTTCCCATTTAAGAAATCTAGGTAGTGATAGCTATTTAAAACTGCTGCTTGGTGAAAGTTTTGTTCAAATTCACCCTTTGGTTGTTCACATTCATTAATGCCCTTCACTATGAGCATATGGCTGTTGCAAAAATTCCAAGGAAAACATTTTCTAAGTAACAGGGTAAATCACAATGGCATATGTTTTCATTTCCTACAAAAAGCCCATTATAGTCATTTTGTCCTTGGTCTATCACAGGCATCATTACTTATGCTAGTCTCCTCAGAAAAAAATAAATAAATAAAAAAGGGATCTTATCAAAGTGATTTACTTGTGTCAGGATTGGAAGTGGACTGAAAGCAATGGCAGTTCCTACATAGTGGATGATATAATGGAATTACTGCCTTTTAAGTGATTGAAAACAGTAGGCATATCAGGGCTATCTCGAAGAAGATTTTACAAAGAAAAAGACAGATGGCATTGTTTACATTATGCACTGAATGCCTCTTGAAACTTTTTTTTCAGCAGCAGAATGTCAGACTGAAATGCAAAGAATTTTACTTAACCGAAAAGTCTTTCGCAGATGAGTACAGAATAACTGAATAATGAATTACACCAATATTGCCTAAGTGATTTAGATACTAGTCTATGAACATATGCAGAACCAGAGAAGACTAATCCTGAAAGAACTGAAAAATAACTGTAATTCAGGTGAGATTGTATTGTCTGTATTGAGTTTATTTCTAGTAAAGTTCTGCTTATAATGACAGACATTACTGCATATAATAATATCTTGATGCAACAGAAAGAGTGCAAGCTCTAGCTGTATAGTGCAATGGGCCAAGTTCATCTCTTAACCTCATTGGATCCAAAGGCATTTGGGGATAAATTCACCCCAATAAATTTACATTTCAATTGCCTACAGGGATTTAAAGCTAAATCAAATGCCCACAATTATTGCAGACTAAATTCTTTCCAGATGGGTCTGTATGCTAGACAGAGAACTCTATTATTCTATATGGTTGTCTTCTTTTAAAGGAAAAAGAGAGATGACTTCTTAGTGAACCCTGAATCTGCAAAGTCTGAAAACAGGGAACTATGTGGTAGGTTTATTTATTTATTTGTAATGTTGCAGGTAGTTTACTAAAAGCTTTAGAAGATTAATCTCATTCATTGGCACAAGAAGCCTTTTTTTTTTTTTTTTTTTAGGCAGACGAAATGGTTTGAACAAGAAAACTTGGATCAGGGAAAGCAACTCATTTCACAAAAGCAGTTCCTTTTGTACAGCTGGGATTTAAAGCTCAAAATTTTATATGCTTATCTAGCCTAACTACGCTGGTGATTTAAGCTATAATCACAGCACACCTACTAATTTTTCATTTTGGAAGTTGAGGCTGTGATTCATATCATGGGTGCAAAGTGCTGAGGTTCACACCACGATATAGGTACTTGGACTCCACTGCCTTCAGGTGGACACTCTCCTTTTTCATACAACACCTGCTGCAAAAATACCTCCAAACAGACCTATGAAACACAAAAGGCTGAGCAAAAAGCCACCTAAGCATGCAAAAGGAAACAAAGGAAAGTAAGATGTGGTGCATTTTTTCCACACATGAAGGGTATCCAAACTCTCCCACCAAGTGTTTTTTCTTCCACCTAGCAAAACAAGAGCTGAAATCTGCACTCAGGTCTTCCCTGTCTCAGACAAGTAATCTAGCTACCACATCAAGGAATAACCTTGCTTCTCTTTGTGTTTCAAAGGAAAGGGATGGTGGCATCTGCACCCTGCTCAAATATTTCACGCTCAGAGAACACCACCCAGAAAAGAAAGCGGCAGCAACTCATCTAATCTATGGAAACATATAGAGTTTCCCACATAGGTTTGAAAGAGGCGCTGAACCTCTTCCAGCCTTTGAAGACAGAGGTGCTTTTGGACTTGCTCCCAAGTAGACATGTAGGAGAAAGCAAAACTTCAACAAGACAACTTAAGTGCCTGTGAAATCTAGTTCAAAAAGCACAAACAAACCTGGCAATCTGGACTAAGGATTGCTGCTTACATATTTTTTGTCAACCTGGAACAAAAAGACTTAAATGTCAAAATCTTCCCGGAAATTCTGTTTATGAAAGTTTGAACTGCTTAGAATATCCAGAATATGGTGCTCTGTAGAATAGGCCAATATATTATTATTTTTTTTTTTAGAAATCCTAAACTATTGTTATACTAATAGCAATATGGAAAGGCTCGTTTATTTAAACCTGTGGTTTTATAGTTCTTTATGCAACATCTTCAGATATCACAGCATAGTTCAAAGGATTTATGAAATAATTTTTAAGTTACTGAACAATAAATCAATGTTTGCCATTTTGACTCTGCTCAAAAAAAAAAATGAAGAGTATGAACAAAAATGGGATTTGGTGGAGGGTTTTGTTTTGTTTTGTTTTTTTGTAAGAGCTTCCTTTCAGGTTTTTCAGATCTGACCCACACTAATCTGCCTGAAGAAGAAAGTTATTTTCAGTTGCTCAATGTTCTCCTTCTTTACTTCTGTTATTCCGTTTGTGATCACTCATTATCTAATATTTGCCACTTAACATTTTTCATCTTTTAATGTATCTTAGAATGCTATAATTTCTTCTCTTAGCAATGAACTTCATTTTTAAGAGACCAAAAGATAACAGCTGGATACTAGAAAGATGTCTTTGTTCTGTCTCATCCTTTTGTGTGGCCTACCAACAATTTTCAGTTTTTCAGAATGCTCTTCAACTCGGTTACCCTGTGAATATGCAGAGGGGAGAAACCCCCCCCCCCCACATAATATATTACTATGATTAAGCTGTGTTACATATACAACTGGATAATAGTAGCAGATGACAGGCTGGAGAAGAGCAAGCTAGGGGCTAGAAATGTTCAAGGAAAAGAAGAAACCATATGCCAAATGGAGAGGAAAAGAATAAGCTCTTATTGGTTAGCACACCCTCTGAGAAGATGCTGAGGCAGGACAAATGTGAGGAGAGGTAATATGGAAAAGGAGCTTAGGCTGATCCCAATGATCTGCATTCTGACAGAAGCACACCTTGAGCCCAGCCCCTTTAATAAGCAGTGGCTTATTATGAACAAAGTGTCTCTCTCCTTTGTGCAAGAAATAAACCATCAAGTTTTGGACCAGAAACCTGAGTGAAGGACTGGGAGAATTTATCAGCTGGTAAGATTTTGAGGTGCATAGACAGCCCCTTGCCATTCTGCAGGTTTTAATGTCGACTGAACATTTTGCTCTCGTCTCTTCCAGCAAAGCTAATCTTCCAGCTAGAGATGCTTCATGTCTTGCAGCTACACGCTGGGTCTTTGGCCATGTTCAGTTAACACTGTGCTCTATGTACAGAGTAGTCTCAGAGGATCAAAAGTAGATAGGAAGATCCCGATATAGCTGACAAATCATTCACTAGCACTTCACAGACTAAACCCAAGATCTTACCATGGTATTGGATATTCACTGGGAGACTGCTGGAAACAGAGTTGGGAAGCAGCTGAGGAGAAGGCCCTGTGTGAGAATGCTCACTTCCTCTTGCTGTTAACCCCAGTTTACAGAAGTTCTCTCAGGAGACAGTATCATCCCAAATTACACTGAGCAAAGTCTTTAATCAAGATGAAAGAACAATGCTTCTTTGTAGGTGTAAGCAGGCATCTCTCTGATGCTTCTTTATACCACTTTTCTTCTGCTTTTGCTATTACTCTGGTTCAGCTGTGCATCCGCAGCCGCCCCCTGATCACCATGACCCTGACACTGAAGCATGTGATCACAAGCCCTGCTGTTATCAAAGAGGGCTCACCATCCCACAATGCCCCATCAAAAAAGGTGCTGACACATGCCTATATGCACCTGAAGCTATGGATTTTCCTGAATTTGGCACTGAGAGCACCCAGGAGACAGGAAGCCTACTTTCTCCTTCTGGGATGAGGAGGCTTAAGGCAGCATACTTGGTTTTGGAAGAAAACTTTAGAAAAGCTAATCCAGAATGAGTTTGTTGGAGCCAGGCCTTGATTAGCATCCATCTTAGATCTGTACCATGGCTCCGGAGAGGATGGAGTTGATGTAATGCTCAGGCACCCCTTCCACTAGGAGATGGGTTTTAACAACCATTGAAGACAACTTGCAGAAGTAACAAAGAGCAGGTAGAAGATCCAGGCACTCCAAACTAATTCTCTACAGAAGTCACTGTCTCAGGAATGGCTATGGTGGGGGGGGAAGGACGACAACAAATTTCAGGGCACAGTCAAGGAACCCATTAGCATTTTCTCTATTTGCCCTTACTATACAAGTGATAGGTAAGCAAAAAATTACGGATATCCTCAGAATCCGCTCCCTATTCCTGGTGTCATGGTTTTTGTCTTTTTCTTTACAAGAAAAACAATGTTAAAAAATTAATAGAAGGAAAATAACAAAATAAAAGAAACTGACAACCATGTTTTGCTTGGCTATTCAGTTCAACACAAAGAAAAATACAGAACAGGATATAAAGTGTATGAATTATCAGTTTGCAGCCTGAATGACTTCTTTAGTTCTGCATTTCAAAGGTTTCCTTTTTTTTGTAGCTGCCAGTTAGTATGTTTGGAAGAAAGCCCAGATAACAGAAGACATCAGAAGTGAGGTGAGGTGAAGACAGATGGAATAAATGGGCTGAGAAGGCACAAAAATAAACTTGTCGGAAGTTGCACTGTAGTAGATTTTTTTTTTAAGGGAAAAGATGACTAATTTGTCCAAAATGCAAGTGCTAAAAACAAGTCCTAAAAAAAAATAAACAAAACAGAAAAAAAAAAGGAAAACAGCAGGATGAACAAATACATTTCTATAACACCAAGAGCGAAAAACAAAAACTGTCCGAACCACTTTCAGATATCGCTCAGCCTTCATGTTTCTGTAGTTTATAGCTGTTATTTTACACATGCACAAACACAAAGATGCAGATTAATTTGGTTATTCTACTGGTGACTAATATTGCTGACTGACCCTAGGAACCTAATACCTAATTCATCTCTGACAGGGTACAGACCCAATCCTCCACCAGAACAAAGTAGCACCATTCCACTGCTTAGGTTAGAGCTGAACCAATTCCAGTCGCATAAGAACCAGGGCCCATCAAACTACATTGGCTCATGTGAGCTGAAGGTTAATTTGGCTCAAAATGTAATAGAGCCACCAAACACTTTTACAAAACTATTGGACAAGTATTGGATCAATGCAATATCCCAAGAATACATACAATCTTAAGAAAGAAGTGAAATGAGAATTAATTTATGAAACATCTAGCTTTAGGTGACTGAGGGAGAAAGGATGAGTACATCTCCAAAGTGGTGTTTGCTAGCACCCTCATAATAAACATCTGGCTACCAATGGCAAGTTTGGAAGAGCTGTAATATGGAGATGACGTAGCCTGACTGAAGCCACGACAAGGGCGATGCCTGAAGCAGGAGTATGATGTTATTAAATATATCCACTCCACTTCTTTCAAATGTAATTAGCAATAAGGAGAACAGCTATCTTAATACAGGGAATGAGGAAAAAAAAGAAAGAGGGAGGAACTAACTTTAATGCATATTAAATGTATATTTAATGTATATTAATATACAACCTCGTTGCCTCCTATGATGACATCACCAGCTGGGTAGATGGGGGCAGATCAGTGGATGTCATCTACCTTGACTTTAGCAAGGCTTTTGATACTGTCTCCCATGACATCCTGATAGCAAAGCTGAGAAAGAGTGGGATAGAGGAGTGGACAGTTAGGTGGGTTGAGAACTGGCTGACTGGCCGAGCTCAGAGGGTGGTTATCAGTGGTGCAGAGTCCGGCTGGAGACCTGTGACTAGCGGCGTTCCCCAGGGGTCGGTGCTGGGTCCAGTTTTGTTCAACATCTTCATCGACGACCTTGATGAGGGAATAGTGTCTGCCCTCAGCAAGTTCACCGATGACACAAAGCTGGGAGGAGTGGCTGACACGCCAGAAGGTTGTGCCGCCATTCAGTGAGACCTGGACTGGCTGGAGAGATGGGCAGGAAGAAACCAAATGAGGTTTAATAAGAGCAAGTGTAGAGTCCTGCACCTGGGAAGGAACAACTGGATGTATCAGTACAGGCTGGGGGACGACCTGCTGGAGAGGAGCTCTGAGGAGAAGGACCTGGGGGTCCTGGTGGACGACAGGTTGACCATGAGCCGGCAGTGTGCCCTCGTGGCCAAGAGGGCCAATGGGATCCTGGAGTGCATTAAAAGGAGCGTGGCCAGCAGGTCAAGGGAGGTGATCCTCCCCCTCTACTCTGCCCTGGTCAGGCCTCACCTGGAGTACTGTGTCCAGTTCTGGGCTCCCTGATACAAAAAAAGACAGGGAACTCCTGGAAAGAGTCCAGCGGACGGCCACAAAGATGATACAGGGCCTGGAGCATCTTCCCTATGAGGAAAGGCTGCGAGACCTGGGTCTGTTCAGCCTGGAGAAGAGAAGACTGAGAGGGGATCTTATCAATGTGTATAAATACCTGAGGTGTGGGAGACAGAGGGATTTGGCCAACCTCTTCTCAGTGGTTTGTGGGGATAGGACAAGGGGCAATGGCCATAAGATAGAGCACAGGAAGTTCCGCACCAACATGCGAAAGAACTTCTTCACGGTGAGGGTGACAGAGCACTGGAATAGGCTGCCTAGGGAGGTTGTGGAGTCTCCCTCTCTGGAGATATTCAAGGCACATCTGGACGCCTACCTGGGCAGCCTGCTCTAAGGAGCCTGCTTTGGCAGGGGGTTGGACCCGATGATCTTTCGAGGTCCCTTCCAACCCCTTCAATTCTGTGATTCTGTGGTTCTGTGATTAAAGCTCTTTCTCCGCATCTTATTTTCCCAACCAAAAAAATATAGTGGCACACTTAACTCCAAATAAGCAGTCCCACAAAGATCCATTTCACCCAGTGAATGCCACCAGTTATTTGTGACTGTCAGGCAGAGGATGCGAGATGACGACCGAGGAGCACTGTGGCATGGGAGTCTGGGTAAAGTCCCTGGAAAATTTCCCCTGTGGTGGAAACCGTGGGCCTGGTCTGACATCATCCTGTCCCCTTAGCATGCACCGCACCCACATGAGGTGAGTGGAAAACACTAGAAAATAAACATTTTATACTGCTTTGCACAAGTGAAGAGAGAGATAAAAAAACAGACCCAAATGTAAAAATAAGCTGGGGTATGAGTGCTTAAAATCTTGGGAACTGAAGAGGTTTTAGCTGTCGTAGAAGGTTTTCTGCTGGGGAAGAGGAATAGCTGTCTGGTTAATGGGAAGCACATTTGGAAGAACCAGATTTGAAGGCAATGTTTCAGGTTTCATGTATTTCAGACACCTAAATGTAGGCAGGTAGTTCTTTCTAGATGTCCTAAGCCATCCAAGCCTCCTGCAAGGGTCGGGAAGAGTTGATACAGAAGCTACAGACCAGCCGTCCACCTCTCTGGAGCAACAACTGCTGATGTAACCTCAGCACATCTGGAACAGCATGAGACACCAGGAGTTTAAGGACTGGAGTACCCGATGTCTCTCCTTAAATTCAGGGCTTAACTTCTTGCTACCTAAATGTCTGATATGATCACCCGTGGCTGCTCACTGACATTCACAAACCAAGAACTAACCAAACACAAAGATCAGCTGGCAAGTTGGACTTGTTGGAGAACTATGAGAAAGCCCTGCTTGATGATGGAGATGGGAGTAGGTCACAGAGAGTATGCATTTCTGGCTGTTGGTAGGGGACATTCAACACCCAGAAAAGTTGTTCTGGACCAGCAATAAGCAGTGGGAGTTGGGAGGAAGGCAGCCTCTGTGGGGTGAACAGGGAAGGGATAGGAGCAAGGGCTGCTGCTCACAGTACATCATTAAGCATATGGCTTTGACTGCTCCTCCAGCAGACCAGTACCCATATCCAGGCATTAGCTCTATTTCACTTGCAGCCTCAGTACAATGTATCTCCACATTTCAGAAATGAAGTTCCTCAGGGGAAAATTCAGAATCTGATTACCACACAAATCTAGCTGGGATGCAGTTCTCCTACTTCTCCCAGTCCTCAGTCCTTCCTTTCTCTGCCTTAAAATCACTTGGTTGTGCAGCCATACTTTTCCAGTAGCTAAGATATTGCCCCTCAAAGTAAGTATCTACCTCCCAGAAGCGTTACCGGACTTATGCAGATGGGTATACTCCCTTAGTTGATTTAATAGTCATGAGTCCACACCCTGAACTTGCCTATCACATGCTGGAGCAAATAGACAAGCAATTTCAGGCCATTATAATGTTCCGTCTATTCTCGTTTGATCATTATTTTACAGTTCAGTAGTTCCAGTGACTCACACTCTTTTAAACCTTTTTCTGTGGATTGTTTGCATATGTAACTGCTATGGTTTTATTTATTTACCTTCTTGTTTTTAAAGGCTAACTCTTTACCACAACCCAGAAAATAAATTCTGGCTCTAGATTAAAAAAAATAATAATAATTATTGGGTTCTGATTTTGCATCTTCTATGGGATTGGCAGTTTTTCTTAAGCAGAAGCATAAAGACATTCCCTTAAAACTTATCCCCAGAGCGAACTGCTTGTTATAAACCCTGCATTAGTCTTTTGTTAAAAAAAAAAAAAAAAAAAGTTTTAATTTAAAAAAATATATAGTTTTAATTAAAAAAAAAAAAAAAAGATTCCTCATGTCCACATTACTGTGTTTGGCATCCTGTAGTCAACACCACAGTACATCAGGTTCCACAATCTGATAATTGCTACTAACTGTTCAGTTTTTCAATCGCAACCACTACAAGAGCCTTTTATATATATGTGTAACATAGAAGAAAAGTAAATACCACATAAAAAGATCAAAATCAGCCACTTATCTAAATCACAGTAGCCATAGATAAAGCCTGTCCCTTACCATAAATAGATTACCACAAGTAATGTATGGGAGGAGTTGATTGTGGAAGGAATCTCATGTCCTACTGAAAATTCAATATATATCAGACTCACATAAGATTTTTGCAACAGTTAAAAGCTTTGCATAGATAGCTGTGAGTACAAGCAAACTGGTGTAAGGTATTTAAACAGGAACAAAGGAAAATGTAGGGACTTTGATAGCTTTGCATTTGCTTAGCTCCTCTACTATTTCACAAACTTGACGAACTTTACATATATTATTTTAACTCCAACACATATAATGCAAACAAATTTAATCCTAAAGGCATTTGCCGCTTGAATTTCCTACATAGGGATCGTAAATCTAGAATGGGAAGCCTGAAATCGTTAAAGTCGCATATTTATAAAATCATATTCAATTAGGTTAAAAAAGCGCAATTTCTGTCATCATGTCATAAAAAGATGTGTTTTTCTCTCAGATCTACTATAAAGAAAAGCTCCCTATATTGTTACAGATAGGGGCTGTTTTCAATCAGTTACAAGGAGCAATCCAATTACCGGATGGTTTAGTGCAGTAACTGACTCCAGACTAATTTAATTTCTTTAGGTCTCTAAAGATCAATTGATCTGATTTGTTTCCCTCCCCAAAGGCTGTTTAGGAAAAGGCAGGCTTAAATACCTGGAAATGAAATACAAAGCTCTGTACACTTTCACACTACTTAGGTCATTCTGAAAAACTGGAACTTGCAATAAATGAGCGCTCTCTTGGCCCTAACATCACAGGATGCTTTACAGGAGACCATTAAGATCACCACACAACATTGCAGATTATGCATGCACATGCTGTAAGCCAGCTCAGGAAGCACTGCATGGAGAATATATTCACAGCTTCTAGATAAATACTCATGTTTCATGAGCTGGGCAAATATGCAACTCCACTGCATAGTCTTTTCTCCAGCAAATATATTTTTTAATCAGTCATCTTATTGAATTTACTAAGCTTACAACTCGACCAAGTGAAGTCACACCGTACTAGTCAATGTGGCCCCTACATCTTGTAACGCACACCTCCGCAGATGTTAAGACTGTCAAACCTCACTTTACTATTTCTTTTGCTTCACATCAGATTTAAGCAATTATGCTCATGCTAAGATGAAAGCTATGGAACCAGCAGGCACTTGGAAAATGATTTGTGTGCCTGAATATTTTAATGCTGGAAATTAATAAAACCTTTGGTATGCTTGGACCATATCTGATAACTAAGGAGATTCTCAATCAGTCCCTTTTGTTTGTCACATTTCTATTGCCTTACTACTTAATGTACTGTGCAGCAGTTTGTGTTTCTTAAACACCATTGTCCCATAATAAGAGCTAAATGTCCCCATTTAAGTCAAAATAAGACCTCATCCAAACATGGACTCTCAAATCCAGAGTTTTGATGGGACTTCAACACTTTCCCACGTCCTCTTTCTTGTATTTATTGTAGGTTTCACATTTGGATACCTTATCTTTCATGGCAACATTCAAGCCTGGTTTGGCTGCCTGTCTCAGGCTCTATTCTTATCAATAAACAAAAGGGCACTGTGGTTTCTCTTCAGCATTTCTGACTTCGTGCCATGTTCTGTTATAATAAGATGTCCTCTGGAAAAATTCCCTTCGTATCCAGCACCACGATAGTCGGTTCATCAGCACAGAGGTAACTCAGTTTTTCTCTCAGCTTATCTATTCAGACTCTCTCAAAGCTGTGTCATTAGATGTTGCCTGTCTGTTAAACAAGGAAACTGAAATGTGAAAATCGAGGTCTATGCTCTTTCTAAAGGTCCTTTCTTGACTATCTACTGCATACAAACGTGAGCTTTGGACATTGTCTACCATAGTGCTCTAACCAGATACCAAACTATGCTATTTTAATTAAATCTACTTTGGTTTTCTCAATTTTCAACTAAGACCTTCACCTAAGAAACAGTTTTTAAGAGTTTTGCAAGAATGCATTGTAGTCCACAAGCTTTCTTTCTCTAAATTACCGCTCTTTCACCCAGCTACTTAACAGATCACTAATGATCCAGTCACTAGTATAGTATAGTATATACCACCATTTCCCAGCCATAGATTTTCTGGTATTGACATACTTTTGCAGTGCTGTAAGGAGGTTTTTCTAGATATATGCTCAATGATGTCATATTCAATTTGTCCCCTATATGCACCCATGAAAAATGAATCACAGCTACATCTATATAACTCCGCATAGGAGCTTGGAGGGTTTTGGCCTCTCCAAATTTTCTTTCATGATCATATACCCATAGGAAAAATTGGATGTGCTATATGCATCTCCATCAAGTTCTCTTCCAGCGTAAAGGACACTGGCTGCTTAATTTGCTTCATTTGCCAAACCATTTGACACGATATCATAGAAATGTGATATGCTGGAGGGCGACCAAGAGATCGAAGTTTATTTCCGACTCAGCTGTGGGTTAATGCTTCTGTCCCTATGGCAGCAGTTGCTTATAATGGGCTGTACACACAAAACTCTGTAGTTTCGATAAAGCTTTCCCCTGATGAAGCCTGCGGTACAATTTTAAAGAAACAAAAATGGCATCTTTGTCGTCAGAGTGGGAGTTATGGGATTTGTCCTGATGGCAATAATTGCTGACTTCAGTGTCTGGGACTGCTGAAGTGTATTTTGGGAAGCTCTTCTCTCTCTTTTCCACTGTGTGGAGCAGCGGGGAGCTATAAAGATGTTTTTCACAGGACCACTGCCCTTGTTTCCTGGTGACCCAATTCACAGCCCTCAATAGGATTACATGGCACGATAAGAAAAAAGCTTTTCATTCTGAAGTTGTAAAACTGACCCTCTCCCCCTTCAAGAAGCCCCATCAGGAAGATGAATATATTGGTCCCAACTGGAACAGATGTCAAAATTCAAAACAGCTCTTTCTTCATAAAGTTTATAAGTATTTTTAAAGGAGGTAAAGGAGGCTTACTATATGCAACAAGATAACTTTAAAACACACAGCTTCTCAGGAGTTGAAAGCATGCTTTTCCTACAAACTCTCTTCTATTTATCTTATCTGAATGGAAAGTAAACAGAAAGTCCCCATTACCTCTCGATATCAGTGAGTCTGGAAGAGTCCCGGAATCCTTTGGCAAAAGGGTTGCTGTCAATTTTCAACTTGGTTATCTGGAAACCCAGAAAAGAGCAACACAACATGAATGTAGTGTTAAGGTACAGCAGCGTACAAAGCGTTAACCTATCCATTCTCCTGATTTCTCTGCTAATTGTATCCATGCTCCTTGCATGTGTGAGCTGCTCTTGAGATGCTGCAAAGCAGGGGAGGCAAAGCAGTGTGTGGTATACACATGGCAATGGATGGACTGAAGAGCAGGGTGGGCTCAACCTTCAATTTACCCAGAGCAGGAGGAACCCACTCACGTGAGACATTATTACTTCCAAACAGTTTAACAGCATGAGTCAGGTAGTCTTTTCCAGGTGCAAAGCACAGCACCCTGCTAACATCTGAGCCTCTCCAGTGGAGCTGCACATCAGCTAATAGAAGCTCAAACCATGGGTTCTTGCTGCAAACTTGAGGATGCTGCTTCAGTACACCACACTTTTTTTTTTTACCCCTCCTTGAAATTGTGATGCAAATGCTCTCAGCCAGACTGACTAGCCATCACACAGATGCTGGTTAACTGTTTTTTTGCTTGGAAAACCAAGATGCCATAATGCCATAAATGCCAAAGAAGTGAAAGAGAGGGAAAAAAGTGGGGAAAACTCAGATTTAAACTGACAGAACCTGGGTTAAATGAGTATCCCCACTAAAACCATCACAATCCATGAAAACCAGATCTCTTATAACCAAAACTCTCCTCCTATCTTCAAATGCTGCTCAACAACCATGACAAGCCTTTTCTTACTGCCAGAGTAACTCACAGATCAGGGGAGCCTCTGCCCCACGGCATCAGGACTCCCCTGAGCTTTGCAGTGAAACTTCTCCAGAAGGGATGGTGGTTTCCACTCTGCTTCTTGGGAGCAGGAAAACACATCCCTGCCCTTGTAAAATTTTCTAGCTGTCCAACCAAATGAGGTTTGGTCAATATCACTTGAGACTTCAAAATAATATTCAGATTTACCAACCATGCTTCTACCAGTAATTAAAATTAAACTGTAAGTAAGAGTTAGAGGGAAAATACAAGGTCTGTCCTGCAAGGATATGAACACCACCAACTTCAGCTGAAACCCATGAAAAATATTGCCTTCTGAGCACTGATTTCAGCCTGGCTTTCCTCAAAAAAAAGCCTGTATCACAGAGGCCACAACCTATTTTTTTAACAGCTGGCTCACCAGACTCAGAAAGAAAAGTGATATTTTTCAAATCCTCAGACAATCAAATGCTGTCACCAAGCAAAGTTATTTCAAATATCGGTGGCTCTTGCTCTGAGGCACTGTGCAAGAGGCATTACAGCTCATCAGTTGTTACTGTGGGCTGGTCAAACACCACAGGACCTAAATGCTACCCTTGTCACAGGATCCTGCAACAGCTCAGCAAGCCAGCTACGGTCTCCTCTGCTTCCTGAGATGCCCGTGCCCTGGACTCGTGGCGACGTGAAGAGCAGCGGGTTAGTGCCTCACGTACGGGGAATATTTTTGTGGCAGCACTTGAAAACTACCTTGCAAAAAGGCACGCTCTAACTAGTTCCATTGACTTAGATCACCAACACACGGAGCCAAGTGTACCGCAGAATCATAAGGATTTCTATTCATCTCTTGAGCTTATTTTCACCAATCAAACTTCCATTTTCCTAATATTAAAGATTTGGTATGACATCACAAGAGAAATTTTTGTATCCACCAAAGCCAGATGAGACTCACAATCATTTATGGCCATATTTTTCCTGAGAGACTGTCTCACAAACAATCAGAGAACATCTGCTAGAAAGCATTTTAAAATGAAATCTGACCTACAATTCAACTCTGTGGCAGTGGTTTGACTGTTTAAATAAATGCATGCCCTTTAAATCTTAAATTATGAGATAGTTTGTTGAAAGTGTAATGTATTTAGCTTTTATCTAATAACCTCCAGAAATGTAATCAACCCCTCCTTAAAACAGTTCTGAAAGAAATGGCAAAAATGAAAAAAGGCTCCATTTTCATTAGTCATAAATAAAATGACAGCATCAACCTCTAGGGGTTCCGGAGATGTTCCATTGAGAAATTTTCCAGGACTCATTGCATGTACTTTGGGAAGCTTAGTTTGGAAGCATCTCTGATGCAAATATCATCAGTAAACATAAATCCATCCTACAGAAATAAATGTCAGGTTTAGCTGGGTTTGTGTCTCTTACTGTTCTTCTAGTTTCTACAGAAAATTAAATGGAAAAAAAACTAACCAAATGTCCAAGGTTTTTGTTCTTGCGATTGCCATGTGCTGAATGCATTTTCTGCAACATTCAGATACAAACCTGTGTCTACAGTCAAGAAGTCCTGATGTTGAAGCCTTAAAACTAGATGTGGTGTCTGTCGCAAGAACCAGCTTAACACTATTACTGCTACATTCACAGCTTATTTGGCCCCTTATGCCATGGTTTTGTTTTGTTTGTAGCATTTAGAAATTAAATGTTTTTGCTTCATAATAAGAAATGCAGGCTTCTTTAAATAAACCAGCAGGTTCTTTAACTCTGTGATGGTGTCCGCCCACACCTTTGGACAGTGCTTGCTACATTTTTCTTAACTTAGAGGAATTAGAAAGGGTTGTCTGTTCTGAAGTGCAATAGACATTAATCCCTTTAAACATATTCTGAATCATGCTGAAGCCAACAACATATTTCTACTGACTTAAATATTAAAGCTCTACCCACTGTTGAACAAAGCCTCTGCTTTCTGATTGTTTATATACTTCCTAAAATTACTCATTAGCAATCCATTGTTTTGATCTCCTCCATTTTGTATATATTATTCACTGGCATGCAAATTGAAATTCAAACATCTGGATGTAATCTGAGCAGCGTCTGAAAAGCGTATCTCCGAGTGATTTCCCTTACATTTGAGCCTTACAGCTTAATCAGTCAACTTCTCAAACCCATGAAATCATCATGTGCAAACCAGAATATCACTCAGCTCATAGCTCATGGCGTAAAAGATCACTGCAAATAAGAACAGTTCCTTAATGAACTATAATTAGAAAAGGGCTAAATGATAATATGTAAACTGCCTTGTACAGAAAGAAGGGAAGACAAATGAAAGCCTCTTTCATGTCATCTTTACTCACATGAATAATCCTCATGTCCCTTTGAAGTTAGCAGAACTACTCATATACATAAGAATTACTCCTGAAAATGAATTAGGTTGAGCAAAACCACTACACACATTAGAGTGGAAAGGTAAGTTATATCAGAAACTTCCTTTGATGAGACTGGGGAAAAAAGGAATTTTTAGCAGCATGGGATTTAGTTAAATCTTTGGAAATTAACAACTGTACTCACCAGTTGATTCTGGTAGGCAGTGACAGCTGTAAAAACTGTCTCTGGAAAAATAAATGTCCTGAACTCTTCAGATTTCAGATTTAGCAAAGAAGCCGTGTGATCTTTCTTCTTAATGATGTGGACCCTTGGCTGGTACTTGTGCATGGAGTTTAAAATGATCTGCAAGAAAAATTTACAAGGCACCGTTCTGAGAGGAAGATTAACAGTACCCTTGAAGACTATAAAACAACAGGTTAAAAAATAACAAAAACAATTAACACTGCAGGGGAGACATCTGTAATCTAACTGGTCAGGGGCTGATTTTGGTGATGACCAAGCTCCCCACATCTTCTAGGCAGCTCCTCACTTCAGAGGATGAAGCTGTAGCCAGAGCCAGTCCAAGAGCCGGATTCCTTTCTCTCCTATGCTACCGGTGAGCACCTACCTATTCCTACAGGTGAGGTGCTACCTACCTGATGTTACTGCTTGCATGTGAACCAGTTTGCAGGTGTCACCAGCAAGGGTAAGTATTTTACTCTTGAAACTGCATGACCAGGAATCGACATTTGCAAATTGTGCACGTGAACAAAAAAAAAAAAGAGAAAGAAAACCGAACAACAATAACAATATATATACATATATCATCACCACCAGCATAAACTGGTTGACCAAAAATGAACTTCCCAAATCTTCTTATTGTGGCGAACATTTAAAGCAACTGACTTGATAGATGCTCTTCACCGCAAACTACCAAAAATGAAAGAAAAGAGAAAAAAATGGTACAGAACTCCCAAATGACCAAGTTTTTTCCATTTTTTTCTCATTAATTATTGTTCACAAGCCCCCAGAATAACTCTAAACCTAACGTACCAACTAACCAATTCCAATGTTCACTGGCGTCAAACAGCGATTCCCACTTGCTTCAATTACCACTGGATGGAGGCCTTTTTGGCTGCCTCTAACCACAGCATTACAATATAAGAATTAAATACAGAGCTCGGCTTGCACCAGTCCTTGTTTTGCATATAATCACAGTCACAAGACTAAATTGGCAATGGTGTGGGTGGTTCTACTTTACAGGGGCCATAACGACACTGCAGCCAGCTCTGTACATCTGGAATAACTAATGTGCATTCCTTGGGAAGCGTTACTGTTCAGCTGAAACACAGTAGAAGTGGGGCAGTATTTCATGCTAACTCAGTAAATAGGGAAGGTTGCACGCCTTTGTTTTTCCTTCAGGGCCAAATATTGCTAGGACTTGTACTGTGACTCTGGGGGTTGCACACAGTGAGGGGAAAGTCATTGCAGCACCCATTGTCCCGAAAGTGTTGTATGTCAGCCTCTAACAGCCCAGGTCCTTTCTCAGGTCACTCCACCATTGTATATATGCACACACTATGGTCATCAACCTTGCTGCTAATATCTCCGGCACATTTCTGCCTCTCTGTAAAATTTTGCCTTACCAGCCAGGCCATCAGACTGCTCTAAGCAGCTAGAAAAGATATTAGAAAGGTGGTGATATTACTGAGGGGCTGGCCCACAGACCTCAGCGCTTCCCATGGCTGCTGGTGGCCACGACATCCACACTCTGGCATGACATCTGAGCAGCAGCCGAGCGGAAGGAGGAACGGGCTGTGACACAGCAGCTCCCACACGTGCCCCTTCCTCTCACTCCTCTGTGAACACAAACTGTGATAAAGAAACCCCATTTCTCAGACAACATCATGTAATCCTTTATGAAAGGTTTCTGAAACCCAAAGCAGACACAGGTAACATCCTCTGCTACTATCTTCTACCCGACATGTTCCCACCAGAGGCAGGTGGAGTCAGTCAGGTACCAAATAGTCAAATACAGCCCGTAGGTCACAGGAGACCGACGGCCAAGGTTAAGGGCCTTGTTTCCTTCTCACTGGGCTCTCTGCATGCAGTGCTCCTTCTGCCTCCTGCACACGCTGCCAATGCCACAGCACCCGCTGACATTAAATTCAGCAGGATACTGCAAAAAGATACTCCTTAATGCATCTCTGTGTGTCAGGACCATCAAAACAGCCTGCAGGAATTGGGTGCCTCAGATGTACCTTTCAGAGTAGCCCCCAAAGGTGGTCTCACCATCCAAGCAGCCCCCCACCAGCAAGACGCAGCTATCAGAAAGTCTCAGATGCTGTCTTGGGGATGCTCATGCTGCCATTCCCATAGGGAAGCATCAGGTGCGCACAGACTTAGGGCAGCCCCCCAGCATGTGCTTACTGTCCATATAGTGCGATCGCAGGCCCCCAGCCCTCCCATCTGCCTCCGTGCTGACAACCCCAGGCAGGGGAGGTGACCGGGATCCGTCGGTACAGGATCCGGCTCACGGCAAGGTCAGGCGGGCTTTGTAGGCAGCTGGCTCCCACTGACGGTCACCAGAGGCAATCTGGATGCCAGCTGCGAAATCCCCGAGGTGGCTTTGAATTCAGGAACTGTGCTGGGAATGCGGCTTCCACATTCACTGAGGAACAGAGTTACCGGGCAAAGTTTGCTTTTTGAAAGCATGTAGGTTCCCAACTTCTGCCAGGCTATCTTTAAGAAAAAACTGGGTGTAACTGCTGGTGGCTATTCTGAAACCCTGGCTTTCACAGTTGGCCATGTTCACACCTCTGTGTTTGCTTTTGCAGACATTAATCTGTTTGAGTTTTGCTATCATAAATGCCAGAAGAGCAATTATGATACTATATACACTCATGATTCACCTCGCCATAAACCAGAAATAATGCCACCATAACTGAGTGCAACTGAAAGTCCTAGAAAAAGCAGCCTGTGTAAAACATCACCAGAAATCTGAAATATATCACTCTCATAAGTGTACCACAACCAGAAAAATAGGAATTACTCGCTCATCTGCAAAACTCCAGAGGCAGAAGCCATTTCCTTTCTCTGGAAAGGATATCTGCAAGTGTTTCCATGAAGCAAGCTGTATGTCCTGAGCACAGAGATAAGACTTCTGCCTGATGCCTGGGGAGAAAATGTACATAGCTATGGGGTTATGCATGCTGCTGAAGATACATGAGCAGAGATGCTTGCCAACTCCGAAAGTCTCAGAATAATGGAGAACAAACAAATGCCTCTCTTCTCTTCAGATTCCTTTTCAGGAAATGAACTCTACAAATAAAACACCACAATTACCTTAACAACCCAAAATGTCTACTGGAGGATGGAGAAAGCAAGCCACTAGAACAAACTGGAATGAGGCTGGTTCCAACTTCTGTACCCATAACTAGTATTTAAAGTTGGCTTTTAGGTCATTAAAATTTCCTCAGGAAGCAACATGCCTTATCAAACATAATTAACATTTTAGCAGGTCCATTAAAAAGATCTCATCAGCAACGAAGGGCTCTTTCAAACAGAAGGGAGAAGTTTCAGGAGGCATTTCCATTCCCCCCTTCTCTCTGGAAGGAGCTCAGAAGCCCTGCTGGCCATACCGCAGCAAACTCTCTTTAAAGGCTTCAGAGAAGGAATTTGCTCCTTCATTCTATAGAGCACACAGCGATGATATTTACACAGCTACACTAAGGCAGCACATAAAACCTGACATTCTCATTTGGAACACAAAACACCACAAAACACTTAAAAGGGAGTGCTCTGCGACGGTGTAACATCTGTCACGCAAATCTCAACACAGCATCAAGCCTTCGGGGCTTATTCTTAACTGAACATGCAAAACTTTCCATCGACTTCAGCCATCCAAAGCCTCCATGTAAAGAATGTGTTCCACCTCCGCCACTTCTTGGAAAGTTAACCAAGGGGCCCGCATCTCATCCGCATTCTCTCACTGCCTGCATGTGAAACACTCACATCTCGCTCTGTCACATGTCCCTGTTCCCGACAGCTTCTCAGACCGACTTCTTTTTTATGTTCATCTGGGCTTCTGGGAACTGCACTGCTCCTAACTAGTGTGCTGCGAGCCTTTTATTAGAGGCACACATGGCCCCTGTTATGATGAAAAATGCTCCTTTTTAAATGCGCACGTATACTGCTCTATCATCACTCGGTGATAGAGCCCACAAATCTTCAGCTTTGCCCTTCTACAGATTATGAAATAAGAGAGAGGAAAAAAAAAAGACAGCCTTTGCTAGTCAGGAAGGGAGCAGTTGTGGGAACTGGATTCAAGAAAAATGTATCCGTAGACAGACCTTTACAAAAGAATAGCACATAGACATCTAGTTTGAGCTTGCTTTCTCTTTCTCCTTTTTTCTCTTTCTTTCCTTCCTTTTTCCTTCCTTCTTTCCTTTCTTTCTTTCTCTTTTTCTTTTTCTCTCTCTTTCTTCTCTCTCTTTCTTTCTCTCTCTCTTTCTTTCTCTCTCTCTTTCTTACTATCTGTTTATTACTAGGAGGTATTTTAAATGAAAATGGCTATGGTTCAATTTTTATGTCCTGAAATGAGCAAAAATTCCCTCTCAGATGAGAAGCTTTTGCACCGAACCTAGCTTAGGCAAACAGCCACTGCCTCAAACAGCCAGAAAAAGCAATAAGCAGCCCGCTATGGGAGGGCTTGCTGACACCGCATATATCATAATTACTCTGCTTTACAGGTTAGTTACCCCCCCGCCACACTTCAGAGCTCAAAATGAGCCCTCCCTTCATGACACCTCATTTACCGACCCTGCAGTTACGCTCTTTCTTTTTAACTCTCCCGTCCTCAGCCTGCAAGCCCGTTTACCAGCCTCCAGCCCCGGGGCTTGTGACACCAGCTTGGTACCAGCGAGAGCTGGGACCAGTTTCCTGCAGGGGCCCAAGCCCACCCTGTTGCACTTTGACTTTCTGACATCCCTCTGTTATTTCAAGGGCTGCTTAGGCACGTTTTTTATAGTCCCATAGCCCTTGCTGTGGTGTCCCATTAGACTTTTCTGCTGACTCCATGCCCACTCTGTGTTGAGTCTGGAAGTCAAAGAGCCCAACCCTAATAGGTGGCCTGCAATGAGAAGGAGCTTCCAAGCACACAGGGAAAAGCATGCGAGCCTGCTAGCCAGTGTGTGTGGCAAAGCATGCTGCCTAGTCACAGCAAAGCGAAGGCAGAAGCACAACACAAAGCTCACCCCCCCTCCCTCCTCTCCCTCCCTTTGATGCTCGACTCCACCCTGAGCCTTTCCCCGCTGGATGTGACAGCAGATTGTGATTTCTCTTGACCCTTTCCCACCAGGAGTGCTACTCACGTGGCCGTGCTGATCCAGCTCGTTGTTCGTGAGCTTCACTTTTTCGAATGACACCATCTGCTTCAGCAATTGCTCGCCCGTGAACGGTGAGTCTGGGTGCACGTACAGCCTGAAGGACACAGGGAAAAGGCCGGCACATCAAAACTTCACCCCACGGCTGGAGGGCAGGCACCACCTCCACACAAGGTGGCGAAGCCCATAAGATTTTGCTCTCGGGATGTGCAATGGTTTCACAGCAGTGGATTTCCTGAGAGCTCTGGATAATATAGGCCTGTTAGTCGAACAAGAAACATGCCGTCTCCCCAAATGAATGAACGCCTGAAATATGGCCATTAATGAAAGACAGTAAAGCAGACGACTTGACTTGTTTAATTCACTGGAACATAATGAAGAATTCTGTGTCCAAGTGCTCGATTGCTCTCTAGCCATAGCTATTATTTTATCTAGTTATCTAAAATGGATACATTAACTAACATTCACTGTTGTGTCTTTTCCCAAATGAAAAATTGATCATGTCCTTCCCCACAGCTGTACTAACAAGCACTTAAAATAACAATGACTACAGCTCCGAGAGAAAAAACATGGTGTCATTAGAGAGATAATGGGGGAATGCAGATAAAAATGCATTTTTCTTTATATGTAACATTAAGCCGTGATAATGATTTTAACCTGCACTCGATCACACGTTGGCTGTGGTGACGTGTGTTTATAAGAGGTGGAAGGCTGCAGTCCAGCACAGTGGTCTGACATGAAAAAATTAATTGCAGCTCCGTAATTAGCAACCCACAACCTGGGAAATTAAGCAGAAGAAAAGGAATCTTGGAAGACATGTAGATAGAATGATATATACACTATGACTAGACTAATTACAAAGTACTGGGCTATTTAAGAACAATGTTTTTATAGGAATAACATATTGCTGAAAATTATATAACTCAAATGTGCTTTCAAGATCGTGAATTAAGCACTGAAGTAGAGTTCCAGCTAGAGCAAACTAGACTCGTTCTGCTTCTGTTGGTGTGCATTACCATCCGCTGAGAGCCTGGCTCCCTCTCTCCGGGTGATGTATTTGGCCACACTGAGAGATTTCTTCCATCAGGCAGTGGGGCAGTGCTGAGATGCTGGGTTAGAGAGAGAATTTATTTGTTTTTTTTTCATTGAAGTATGATTTTGGTTAGGCAAAAGAAGAATGGAAAAACCGCTAGAAGATGAGGCGTAACTCTCTGATAGACCACACTGGTCCCTAATCGAGGCACGGCCCAGCTAAAGTCCCTCAGGAGCACAGCTCCGTTGCTCAAAGAGGAAAGAGATTTGATCCTGGGCTTGTTGTTTCTGCCAGCAGAATCCCCAAGCCACAGTCCTGCTAATGATACGGAAGTTTTACCAGCATGGCTCACTTCAGATGGGCAGGACATTTTCCTTCTATTGATCCAAAGCACAGCTTGGCTGGTACAGCTGCATCCACAGGAGGGATGCTGTGCCAGGGATCCTAACATATAGGGAACCTCACTGCTACTGACTCCCTCAATTATAGTGCAAGGCTCATGAAAAATTATGATGCATCTGAAAACCTAAGAGCTTTCGTGAAAATCAACTTTGCCTTCCTGTTGAAAACTGTAAAAACTTGAATTTTTAAAGCCTCAAATTACTGAAGGCAAAGAAAAAACAATCCTAGCTGTATTGCTTCCAGCCTCTGAAGCTTTTCAGCCAGCCTTGTGATTTTTTTTTTTGGAGCCTGACTCCTAATTTTGAATGTCTGGATAGCTAATACTGTTTACTGTGATCACAGAGTGTCAGGCTCAGCAAGGTTTGGCTAATTGGGACCAAAAAGCCAAACTATTTCAAATATGCACTTGGGGAGTGAGTAAAGATCTTCATTTGTCTAAAACTGAGCACAATTGTTTTACACCATATGCAGTTAATGCTTGGCACAGCTTTCAAATTACAAATTGCCTGGATACTGGCAGCAAGCTAACAGGAAAGTCACTGAAAGACTGGCACCTGAATATTGGTTACATAAATGTATTAATAGACCTTGCCTTTCTGTATTGATATGCTGCCTGCCCACTGTGAAGGGTGATTCTACCTGGCTAAGTACAACTCCCTGTGCACTTCTCCTACAGCTTGATCTCCAGCACCCTGGAGAAAAGGGTGCAAAACTGAATCTATTGCCCTCCCAAGCAGAAGAAGCTGATGAGACTGGAGCAGAGAAATAAACATGCACATTCCAGTACCACACACGAAACAACCCCAGAAGCAAGCACCAGCTCTGCTGCCTACAGCCAGCCAGATGCAAAGGGTTGCTCACTCGAATCCACAAAGGCTTTAGGAGCCATATTTGGATGTGAATTTGGTCCGTGCTATTTCGTGTTTCATGATATAGCCCAGGTTTGGGTACAGCTTCCCTCTTGCAAGTTTTGGAACGCTGCATCGCTCTCCTCCTGTTTAGTTTAACAGCTGGCCTGGTCCTACAAGTCCTAAAGCTGCTAAGTACACTTCTTTTAACTACCTTAATAGATAATTTTCAAAACGTAATACTTTTTAAAACTTTCCTCCTTATAGTGCTCTGTAAGCATCCAAACACTGCCATTTCATTAAATAAATGATTACAAGCAGGCTACTGTAGCCAAATAAAGTGGGGAGGAAAAAAATTAAAAAAAATTGTGAGTGAAAGAAAGGAGGTAAAAAAGGAAGAAGAGTGAATAAAGGTACATGCTGAAACTTATTAAACTGACATTTTTTTCTTACAGCCTTAGTAATTTGGAAGAACAAACATAAAATATCACATAGGAATTCTATTTCCAGATAGCACTTTAGAAGATTTACAAAAGACTCTCTGAAAAGTATTTTTATTTGAGTGTTCGTTGCAACATAAACTTGTCCGAAATGTTGACAGCAGGAAGACAGGGATAAAACTGCTTTTTGCAGTGAGTTCCCTAAAGGGCTAATCTTTCAAACAGAATCACAGAATACTTTTTAATTTCGAGAAAAGTTGTCTTGGCGTTGAAAGTTATTTGTATAATAGAAAGAGCAAAGCAGCTAACGGGTTTGATCCTGCAAAGTCTTACACCCATGCAAAATGTGACTCCTGGATAATTCCACAGACGCCGTTGTGCCTATGTGGATGCCGGCAGCGATGCGCGTGGGGAGGAAGCACCTCGGTCCCACCAGCCAGGCACTAAGCATGCAGAGAAGAGAGTGTGAGCGATAACCGCACAAAGGGCTCCTGATGCTGGAGAAGGACCAAACCCCTTTCAAGATACTTGAGGAGGATCAAGGCCTCCCACCTCAAAAGAGGCATTAACACTCCAGAAGCAACACCAGTATCGCAAACACTGGTGCGCTCTACCTCTTGACAACCTTTTCTTACCAAATAATGTAAGAGGCAGAAAGTGCATATACACCTATGTAAGTGTAATTCATACAGAGAAAAAATAATCCCTGCCTGTGTCATGATCAATAGTCTTTTGGCTAAGCATCCTGAAAATGAAAGGGGATACACAGCAGAGATACACATTTGCACAGAGGGGCACTGACCCAACAGGGAACTTACAGAGCTACCACAGCACAGTGATAATTAATATTCAATTCCAATAAGGTTTGACCCCAGCTCCACAGCAGCTAGTAGGGCAGTTGCTAGTTATTTCAAAGGATCAATCTCTTGTCTTACGTTCTTGGAAATATTTCTCCACTGAATTATTCTATGCCAGGCAGTGTGTGGATTAGCAGCCTTACTAAGCGTACCCCAAAAAAGCACTTGAACAGACAAATACTAAAGGGATGACCCTGCCCCGAAACTATTTCTCTCCTTCCCTTATTTTCTCTTTTGATGCTGACTCATTTTGACTGTAATTTATAACACACCAGAACAGGATCCATCTATACTCTTTGGGGTTTGATCAGTGTCCATTATAATACTTCAAATGAAGCCCTTAGACGTCAACCACATCGCAAGACGAAGTTTTTGGCCACGAAAACAAAGCCGACATAACTCCTAGGTTGCTGTCTTTAATAACAGCTTCTATGCATGCACTTTCTGTTTACTTCCCTGAGCCGCCTTCCAGAGATCAGCAGTCAGCAAGATTTCAGTAGAGCTGTTTCTCTGAGGAAACATGCAGGATTTGGTTCCTGCAATCACACATAAAAATAAAAATAAACCATGCTGCCATTCCTTCTCTTACTTCTAATTTCTGTCTCTGTAATAAGCAAGATCTTAACCCCGGGCTAAGCCACCTGGAGCTGATCTGTGTGCCTGTGCTGAGCTCTCCGCACTCCAGAAGCCAGAGAGGCATCCACTTTATTTCCATATCTCCAGCTCTGACTCAGCAAAGCCGTGAGACATGTGCTTCGGTCTTACTGGGCTTGGGGACTTAAGTACGTATTGAAGTGCTGTGCTGAGCGTGATGAAGTGGGGGTCTGCGCTGAAGTGCCCTCCTGCCGTGCAGCCTGGTGCTGCAAGCCTCCGCTTCCCTACGCCGAAAGGAGTCAGTCATTAATGACAGCAAGGGAATGATCTGGGAAATGAGTTTTCTACAGCATTTTCTTCCTGTGTAGAAAAGGTGTTTCTGTCTAGAAAACAAGCTTAGTTGTTGGGGTTTTTCTTTTCCCCTCCCTAAGGTCTCAGAAAATTTCACGGTTCCTCAACAAAAAAACCCTCTGTGCTGTAGAACTGATCCATACCTTGCCTGTTGTATAAGAGATGACTAAAAGCAAGAATCAAATTATTGGTTACTAAACATTGGATACATTTTCCAAGAAATAATATAATTTAAGCATAAACAGTGCTGCACTATAGCATAGTATTTCTGCTTGGATTTGGGTTGCTTTAAATTATATGAGGTCAAAATGCATCAGGGAGGGCAGAACCAAGAGACAAATCAATGTGTGTGTGTTTGGTTTTCTTTTTTTTATTTTTTTTTTTGAGGCAAATTTCATTTAAAAATACATACGTACATAAAAGAGCCTTTAGCCAAATCCTGTATGCCTTTGAATATTCAGTATAAATCAAACCTCAAGCAGAGATGAGGCCCGACTCTGCAGCACAGAAATTAACCAGAGTTTTGCAATCAAATTTGTTGGACACAGACTCAAGCTCTCAGAGCACTGTTTGCAAGCAGCATGGAAAGAATAATAGCAGGTATTCCTTGAAAGAAAAAAAAAAAAGTAAAGAGAAGAAAAGAAAGACCAGCTTTAAAATCTACAAACCTTGCAGGGAGTGGAGGGTCAGCTTTTCCAGCCACTAACCAGGAAGACCTGTGGTAGGCATATCTATATCTTTTATTGTCCACAGGAACTATATCCATTAGCACAATGTACTTGGCTTCAGGATCCACTCCTGAGAAAGAAACCCTGATCGTGGGAAACATTCTCCTGAAATAAAGGCAAATCACAAAATAAATACGTGGAAGGAGAACAGAGATAAGAGGGCTTCAAAAAACTGCTACAAATAAGAGTTCTATTTAAACCACCTGGAAAAAATGAAAGCATCTATTGATTCTGCTTCAGCGTGACAGAAATCACATCCTCAGTCTCTGTAATATACACAGAAAGAGCAGCTTGAAATCAAAACGATTTCTTTGAAGCAAAAGGAAAAATGGTGAAAGTGGAAAAGGAAAGGAGAAATGTATTTTTGCCTGTTAGATATCAGCACACAAAGACTTCAAAAAACTGTTGCACCAAAGAAAAGCTGATTTTGATTTTTTTTATGAGACACATACTAGGGCTAGAGAAATCTTTCAATTAATATTCTCACTAATTTTAGATGCACCTTCTTTTAGCCAGCTCACAATATTTCTGAGAGGCATTTTCAAAACAAAGCTTTCCCTTCGGCACTTAAATTTTGACGAAATTCAGATTTCTTAAAGCATAATGTTTTGCCGTAAACCAGAACTAAGGCTAAACAACTTTAAACAGCTTTAAAAATCGAGCTTCAAACTGCCGATCTTATTCGTGGGTTTTTTTTTTTTTCGAATACTGTCGGATCCGGCTAGTTAGAAAAATCCTCAGAAAGTACTTTCGGAACAAGGAACTTCAGGGCTTACAAAACCCGACAAGCCGCCCGGCTCCTCCAGACGGCGTTTGGCTGCCGCAGCCCCAAAAAGCCTTGCTGGAGAAACCGAACGGTTTGAGCTGCCGAGAAATTTGTCTGGGAATCTTTCGCACATCTCTTGCAAACGAGAAAAGGGGGAAAGACCCGAAGGGCTTTCTCCTCCACCGCGCATTTCCCGTGTCCGCACAGCGGAGTTTTTCTCCTCGGCGCTGCTGCTGCCCGCCCCGGGCTGCGTTCCTGAAAAATCTGGGCAAACCCAAACCTCTGCCCGGGCGCCGGGAACCCCCAGTTTGCTCTCAGCTCGCCCAGGAGCCGGTTGGTCCCTGCCGAGGGGTCGGCGGCACCGCACCGCACCGCACAAAACGCCGGGCGCAGGGTCGAGCCGACCGCTTTCACCCCCCTGATCCACCACCAAAACCGGGCTTTGGGGTGCTTCGTTCTTTTTCCTGCCCCTCTCCGCCCCCGCACTATTACTATTTTAAAAAAAATAATTTCTTTTTCTCGGCTTTCCCCCCCTGCAACGCCGTTTTCGGAAAGCCGACCGGGGGCTCGCCCAGCCTTACCTCCCTGACTTGGTGATGATCATCTCGGTGCCCAGCTCGTGGAACTTGTCCCACAGCTCCTTGGTCTCCAGACTGCAGGAGATTTTGGCCATCTCCTCGCTGGGGATGATGGGTGTGGTGGGGATGAGGGGCTCGGTGCACAGGGACGAAGGGCTGCTGCTGAAATCCCCGTGGGGGTCCAGGCTGGACAGGTCGCTCAGAGGCTGGGCGCAGGAGGATTTCTCAACGAATTGCTCTGCGGGGGTCGGGGGGGAAGAGATGGAGAGGGAGGGCGTTCAGCGGGGGATGCCGACAAGGAGCTCTTTCCCACCAGCCGTTTATGGCTCGGCTGGGTCCCCTGCGACCCCGCACAGCCGCGCTCCTGATTAAAACTGGGGTGGTGATTTGGGGAGATGTCCCCCAGCCCCGCATCCATCCATCCACCCACCCCCCAGAAACCAGCTGGGAAGAGCCCGCCGCGGGGAGCCGGGCAGTACTGCAGGGAGCTGGGGGGAGGCGGCTCCGCAGACGGCCGCGCAAAAATTTAATATTTTTGCCCAAATCTCCAGTTTATAGTAGCCGAGATACAGGCACTGGTTTCGCTTGGGTTTCTAATTGAATAGCGCGGGAATTTAGTTTGGTTTTTATTTCAAAAAGTAACTAAACGAGCGTTTTCAAAAAAAAGAGAGAGAGAGAGAAAAGAAAAGAGCAAAAGTAGCCACGTTTAACGCGAGACCGTGCAAATATGTCAAACAGGCAGACTATAATATGTCCGGCCTACACTGTCGCCTAGACGAAAGAAAAAAGTTTGCAATGCATCCCCGGAATATGCGAAGTCTATCGAGCGAGGTGGTGAGGGGGAGCGGGCACGTAGAGATTTGCTTTTCCTAACTTCCTTCAAGCCCGAAAGTGAGCTTGGGCATTGGCTCCCTGAAAAGTTGGTGCTTTTTTTTTTTTTTTTGTAGTTTTCTGCGAACTCTTGGATGCGTGCAAGGACCACAAGCCGCAGAAATTGGAGGAGAGAGGAGATGCTAACTTTTTTTAAAGAGAAAATAGGAAAAAAATAGAAATAGGAAAACAGAATAGAAGCCGAATCGCTTACCCGAAAAGCGCGAGGAGTTACCGTAAAAATCCTCCAGGATGTTACAGCCTAAAAGTGCCTCCCCGAGCCTACACCGAGCAGCAAGTTTTGTGCAGCCGGGCACAGCGCCGGCGTCCCTCCTACCTGGCTTTTTAAAAGCGTGAGTTATTTGCAGTAAACGTGGGAGAGCCCTGTTTCGTAGCAGCGAGGAGGACCGCGGCTACCTTGGGGGGTTAGTGTACGAGCTGCGGGGGCTGATGAACAACCCGCGGAGCCGGTGGGTCGCTTTTCGGGCGGAGGGGGGCTTCAGCAGGGGGCAGCAGGGCTGGGGGCGCTGGGACAACGTCCCGGGGCTGCCGGAGCTTTGGGAAGGGGGGTCCGGGCTGCCGGCCGCGGGGAGGGGGCTCCCACAGGCAGGATGGGGGGCTCCGCAGCCTGCTCCCCACCTGCTCCCGGCCCCGCTCGCTCACCCAGCGGCTTGATGGTGCTCTCGGCCGGCTCCTTCTCCTTGGGGCTGCCGCTCGCCATGAGGGCTGCGATGGAGAAGGCGTTGGCCCGCGAGGAGAGCTGCGGCTTGGGGGGCGCCGTGTACTCCATGGCCCGCGGCCGGCCGGGTGGCTCCGTCGGGTCCCCTCGTGTCCCCTCGTGTCCCCTCGTCGCAGCAGCAGTGGCTCTATGCGCCCCCGGCCCCGCTCTCCCCCGCCTTAACGCGGGGGCCGCCGAGATCCTATCGGGCGGCGGCCAATCGGCGCCGGGACACGTCAAGGGCCGCGGCCGCGGAGCTGGGGGCGGAGGAGGAGGAGGAGGAGGAGGAGGAGGAAGAAGAAGAAGAGCAGGGAGGGGAGGGGAGGGGAGGGGAGGGGAAGGGAAGGGAAGGGAAGGGAAGGGAAGGGAAGGGAAGGGAAGGGAAGGGAAGGGAAGGGAAGGGAAGGGAAGGGAAGGGAAGGGAAGGGAAGGGAAGGGAAGGGAAGGGAAGGGAAGGGAAGGGAAGGGAAGGGAAGGGAAGGGAAGGGAAGGGAAGGGAAGGGAAGGGAAGGGAAGGGAAGGGAAGGGAAGGCTAGGCTCTGCCCGCCTCGCCGTGGGGTGGGCAGGGGGCGGCAGGCCCCCCGGGGGGAGCCAGCCCCGCTCCCCGCTGCCAGCCCCCGCACTTGACTTTGGTTTTCCCGCACCGCAGCCCGGTGCTCCTTTAAACGCGTCCTGTAAGCATCCACCCGCAAATAACGACAGAAACCCAACAACCAAAAAAACAAACAAAAAAAAAAAAAACCGGGGAATTTAACTAAAGTGCTTCGAATAAGAGGTCTGAAAAGGTTTGCCCTCTAAAACGACCCAAGAGCAGGCGAGAATTTGTCCCCAAAGTGCTCCCCCAGCTCCAAAGGGAGCAGACCTGAGGGGTTTTGGGGTACTGGGGCACGGCGGGTCTCCGCGGCTCTGGTTCCCCCAAATTCTGTCCTTAAATTGGGAGCACGGAGGAGCAGCTCCTCGGGTTCAGCCCGGGATTGCAGCTGCACTCAGCGCTCCGAAAGGAGCGAGAAGCCTGCCCGGTTCCCGGAGAAATTAGCTGGCTGTAGCGATATCCTGCAGCAAGCGGGGCACCCGTACCCATTTCATAAAAAATAACCCCCCAAAAAGAAAAAAGAAAGGCACCCTCCAGCAGCCCGGCGTCTCCCGGGCGGGGGTCGCGGGGGTCCCGTCCCTCCGGGCTGCCGAGGAAGGCACGGGAGGGTGCGCATCAGCCCGCCGGGGCGATGCCCCATTGCCCTTGGGTTCTCCCACTAACCCGCAGCCAAGCACCCGACAAAGAAACGCCAGAAGTCTGCCTTTCCCCCCCTCCTGGGACAGGGCCGGCCGGGGGGCTGGCGGGTCCCCGCTTGGACCCTACAAGTAAAACCCGCGGGGGGGCTTCGTTTTGTTTTATTTTAAACGAGGGCCATCCACGAGGGAGAGAAAGCGGCTATTTTTCCTCGGGCAAGCTTTCCCTCTGCCCCACGAGAACTTTAATTTTCTTGCTTTTGCCCTCGCTCCGCCTCCGATAGGGAAATGAGCCTGGTCGGGACGTGCAGAACATACCCCCGACCCCCGACCCCCTCCCGTGGGCAGCCCAAGGGGCTCGGCTCCGGCACCCCCCTCCCGGCCAGGGACGATCAGGGGCACGCGGGGATCCGGGGTCGCGAGGGGGTCGAGGTACAAGCCCTCTGCGAACCCCATTAATTGAGGTGCTGCTTGGCCCTAATTGCGGAAGCTGCTTTTCTCCGCAGCAAATGCAGGTGTTTGGCAGCTTGGCACGGCAGAGCCATTTCGCTGCCCCTCGCCCTCTGTTGCGTTCCGTCTCTTGGAAGCACTTTTTTTTCCTTTTTTCCCCCTCCTTTGCGTTTGTTCTGGAAAAGCAAACAAACAAACAAAACAAAACAAAAAAAGCCCCAAAGCAACGCCAAAACAGCGGGAGGTCACTGCACACCTCTCTGCGCCCGCCTAGTGAGGGGTTTTCACCAGGGCGAGATCTTGCTTCCACCGGCGGGTTTTGGGGAGCCCCCCCCCCCCCCCCTGAAAGGTCTCCCTCATCCCTGGAAAGCAAAAGCGGCAACCTCAGCCCGTCGGTACGATTAGCACCGCTTCCTCCCGGCCCTTTCCCTTCTCCCTTCCCAAAATCCCGGCGAGAAGGAGCCACGGGGAGCAGAAATCCGCACGCACCCGCCCGGCACCGCTTCAGGCAGTTCCTGCTTATTGATGCTTGGGTTTCCTTTTTCCTTTTCCCTTTTTTCTTTTTCTTTTCCTCTTTTTTCTTTTTTTTTTTTCTTTTTCTTTTTCCCTTTTCATTTCCATGCAAACAGCTCGTTCCGGGTAAAAAAACGCGGTTTATTCCCTCGGCCACCGTCGCAAGAGCGCGATCTCTGCGGGACCGCCCGGCTCAGCGGCACTGGCAGCTCCCGGCTCACCCTCTGCCTCCTCCTTCGCCCCCCGAGCGTGCTGCATGCGGGGCTCCCCCCGCAGGACTCGCCCCGGCTCTTCTCCCCCTGGCCCCGCAGCAAGCCCTTTGCCAGCGCCGCTTCTCGCCATGCCCCCAACGAAAGAAGCCGCGGATGCCCAGGTAACCGCGATCCCATCTCAGGGCAAAAACATCCCAATGTCACCCGCCCCGAGAAGGGGGCTTACCGGAGCAAAATGCCAGGCATTTTAAGCCCATTAGGTATCTCCCAGATGCAAATCCGCCGGCGGAAAGAGAAAGGCTCTATTAAGACCCGAGGGCTCACAATTAGATTATAGTCCAATTGCCAGCGGATAATGTGCTAAAAGCTTTCCCACTTAGTGTAACTCCTCGCTGAAAATTATTCACACTTTGCGGGCTGCTGCTCTCCGGAGGGGGAGACGGCTTTGTCCTCGGAGAGCGCGACCGGCCGGGCGGAGCGGCACACGGACACGCGTATACACAGACACACGGGGTCCCCCGGCCAGGGGGATCACCAAACGCCCCTAAACCCCAAGCAGCAGCCATAAAGCAAACCCGATTCCCCTGCAAGCTTACCGACGCTGCGACCGCAGGCACACGCGTGGGAGCCGGGCTCCGTGACACTTTCACGCCCTTCCCCTGCCGCTCCACATCCCCTGAAAACCTGCTGTGGGCTTCCCCTATAAGCCTGGCCCTCGCTGAGAGCATGACATTTCCACGCAGACGAAAGCAAGGCAGATTTGGGTCCGGGTTGGAACAGCCCCCAGAAGCCGACTCGGGTGCTGCGGGACCACGCAGCCGCCGGGAAAGCGGGGAAAATCGGATTGAAACCCGTTTTCCCGGCCTGAGAGGACCCGAGGAAATTGTTCCTCCCACCCCGGCAGGGGTACCCCGCCGGCTGGACACCGCCTTGAGCTCCGCCGCAGGGCTGAGCCCAAAGGCTGGCGGTGGAGGGATGGAGAGGCTCGGAGAAGCTCCTTTACGCGCCTTGAACATAAAAATAACAAAATACGAAATCAGAGTGCAACGTTTTCTCTTTCCAGCCCAGATACTTCACAGCAGGGGAGCGGATTTCGGTGGTTTGCAAAAGGATGCTCACATGATTTCTGTGCACGAAAAGCCTTTTCAATGTCTTTACACGAAAAGCGTTTCACGATGCTCTTCACAATCTCAAAACGCTTACTTAGCGGATGGGAGTATTATTCAGGATACAAAATGCGTGTGCACAGGTAGATGCAGCTAGAGGCACAGGCGTGCAGCCCCCCAGACTTGAACTTGCCTGCCGATGCTTTCCTCAGCTGCTTTCCACCCAGTGCTGCAAGCAGCCCGCCTTCTGCCACAGCCCGAGTTCACCGTAAGCTGAAACCAGCGCTTCGGGCCAAAATCTTACTGGAAGACAGGACTTTTGGGTTAAGTGTGCATCTTAAAGACGTTAAACTGTACGTCAGTGATGTGGAAGCTGTTTGCTGGGGCTTCTGAAAATCTCTCCTAGCTCGTGAAGTTTCACTGAAGCTACCATATCCTGACCGATGTATGTACATCTGTTTGTCTGTCCCAGAGAGAGGACTGAGCTCGTTGCCGACTCTCTGCTAGGAGATGGAAAAGCAGCTCCCGGCAGCCTGGAAGGCTGCGAGGGTTCCCTCTCCTCCGACCAGCTCCTGGGGCCTTTCAGAAACCGAGCTTCTGCAGGCACCTGGAGAACAGCCCCGCAACCCTTCACTGCTTGAAGCAAACCTCTGGCTACTGAGCAATGTGACTGCACACCAGGACTGCTCGGAAATCGTACTCCAGCTCTTGGAAAAAATAATATATATATATATGTATATATACATATACACAAACACACACATATATCTTATGGTAACAGATTTTTTGCAAAACTTTTCATTCCATTTTCTTTCCCGCTATCTTATTTTTTTTCACATTTCATATTTAATTTTCAATTTCAGAATTATTTAATAAATCAGCATATTTATAACCTTCCTATATAATTGGAATATAAAGGTCTTTTTTTTACACTTTTTTTTTTGTGAAAACTGCACATTTACAAGAAGTTAATAATATATTGCCAATTAGAATTCTTTAGAGCAAATTCAGCTAAATAAAGTTTCAAGGAGCCTACTTTTTTTGGTTTAAAAAAATCAGACTGCACAGCAATCGATCTTAAGATGATCACATGCACATTAAGAGAACTGGTAATTTTTTTTCCCTTGACTATTGCAGGCCTTGGACTGGTAGAAGAATTTCAGGGTTGCCTGTAACGGCGATATGAAAACAGGAATAGCGGGAAGCGTGGGGAAGGATAAAAACCTCAAGGACTAAGAAAAACATTTTCTGGCAAATGTTAAGGCAAACTTTTTTTCTCTTCTTCTTTTCTTCTAAATAGAAGTGTCTCTGATTTTGGGTCTCTAGCTTGAGATGTCTTGGGTGCTACTTACTTCATCTAGATTTATAGCTCCTTGACACTTCTTTTGTTGTGTCCAAAGTTTTGTCCCAAAATATCTAAAGCTAAGAACCTAAAATTAGAGAGTGCCTTTGAAACTGCTGACCTCTGCATATTTCCCCTCTCTGAATATACAGCAGCAGGAATACGCCCAAAGACAACGAGTTTTGCTTTGAGGGCTGGCCGTAGAAAGAATTAAAAAAAGACTATCAGCCATTTTCCAAAAAAACCTCACTAGCATAAGCTTTTCAGTTTTTGCCCAGTGAGGCATGCTTATTTTGTGCTGGTAAAGGTAAAAGAAAATATTGGTTTCCAAAGAATAAAGAGTGAGAAAACAAGGAGATGACTGGATAATACAGAAGATTTCGTTTTTGGCCTGGTGAACTCAGAAAGCGAGAAGAAGCGTTGTGATTTCCAAATCTCGCAGATCATATTAAGCATGTTGTGATGAAGCACGTTGCACGGGCTGGGAGCAGCACTGCTGTCACCAAGGAATGGCTCCAGAAGCCTTCTGCTGTCTGAAGTGCTGCTGTGATGGTCGCAAAAACCCAACGCACAGAGATAGGGCTGCGGTGCCAGGCCGATGAGGCACAGCAGGCAGGATGGCCAGATATTTCTGGCTTCTTACCACACTGTAAGGACACAGGGAAAAGCATTCCCACACCACAGCACAGTGAAAGGCATCGTTTTTGCTTATTTTAGCAGTATGGGGAACAGGATTGGGGTGTTCTGGCACTAAAATGATATATATATATTTTAAGCGTACAGTGCTAAGGCCCGCGATTTTGAAAGTATTTAGGATTAGGGCTTGAAAAACATATTTCAGTACCCATAACACACTGCTGATTTATCTGGCAATGGCTAAGCTTCTAGGGGGAAACTGGGCTTATTTGAAATAACTTGGTCGTAAATAATGTTGGGGGAAAGCAATTCACAAGTTTGTGTAATTCTCAGCGTAAGCTTTGCTGGAAGCTTGGCACCAAAACTGTTTTCATTTCAGTGGTGTGAAGACAAGTGTACAAGCTGAGCACTTCCTGCCCTGTCCGCACAGGTCTGGAGAACAATCCAGCTTGGTTCCATTACTTATATCAAAGCAAGGAAACCAATCAACCTGTAATTTGTACCATAAAACATTCCTAAAAAACAGGTAGGTCCCCATCAACTTGCAGACAATCAGAGGTGAAAATCTGCCCCTGCTAAAGTGAACAATTCCTTTAGTGTGGATAAGAGAAGAGTATGAACCATTACTTCAATTCAACTTCACCAAGCCTGCCAGGGATTTTTATGCAGGTTTTTAGGGCTTAACTTGTTGACTGTAGTACTGTATTTGTGGTCTACATGAAACCTTTTAGCAAGAACAATCATGGCAATGAAAATCCGACTTCTGGGTGACCCAGAAACTAACACAACATTTTGCTATGACTGACATGAGATTATGATGGTTCATATATAATATAGATGAATGTGTTTTTTTTTTTTACTAAGGAAGAATATTTATAGCTTTCTAGTGCCTGAATTTGTTAGTTTAAAATATGTCTAAAGAAGAGTAAATAAGGAGGTGTTAGCCTCAAGCCTTCTTACAGAATACAAAGTTGAGTTGTGTTTTTTTTCTGAGATACTAGAAAGATTTGCAAAAGTTGACAAGTTCCTGACTGGTGTTACATTCATATAAAACACGAATGAAGCAAATGTAATTCAACGGATAGAATAATAGCTTGCTGTACATCCTAAGTAAATAACCAATAAATATAACCATAGAATATAGAAGAGAATGCATATTGGATATTTTAGGGATAAAAAACACTAGGAAGTAAAAAGGTGTGAAAACAGCCCCCTTCCAGGAAGAAAAAAAAAAAAAGAGAGACCACTTCTTATAAACCACAGGTATTAGTAAAATCACAGTTTTAGACATATTTTGATGACAGTGTTGCACAGGGATTGCACTATATTAGCAGCCCGATGTTCTCTTTTGGGCCACCATTAGGAGGATACCTGGGAAGCTTTTTGAGAACTGCAGAGCAGAAGGAACCATCAGGGGACAAGAACCACGTCACTGAGCTCCCACTGCTCACCTACACCTGCCTCCATGCAGACTCCAAGCTTTTCTGTGCTTGTATAATTACCCACACAGTCAAATCCCACCACAACATAGCTGATGCTCAGTAGTAGCCAGAGCAGCCCTGACTCTGTTGATTAGCTTCCCTGCCTGTCAGACAAGAGAGCACAGAGTACGATTTCACCCCTACCCACTGCTAAAATCTGCTCTAAACCTAGCCCAGTGAATTCCTACTTTGACTCCACAGTATCCTCTTAAATTTAGCGTTAGGTACATGATTTTTTTTTTCCTCTCCTCTTGAAGAGATATTTTTTTGAGGAAGAGAATAATGAAAACCAGCCCAAAGCCATGCATTGTAATGCCAGCTGCATGTGGAAATCAAAATAAGAAAAAAATAAAAAATGATCAAGCAATAGATCTCTTATTAATTGAAACATTTCCCAGTAGTGGTAATCTTTTTTTTTTTTTTTAAATAAATTGGAATAATATATTTCAAGTAAAAAATGTGTTTTATGTTGTCAATTTTCAGCAAGTTAAGGATGTGACCAAAAGCTAAGGTCTAGCAAATTGTGAAATGAGTGTTGTTTAAAAGCCCACGGCATAGCCTCTTCTTATACACAAAGGTCCATATTCCTCTTTCTTTTAAAGAAGTTCTTTAGCAAGTATAGAGAACAGAACTTTGTCTTACATCTTTCAATTTTAAAGGCAGCTGCCAAAGCACAGTGCAAGAAACAGTGCCTTAATATTTTTTTCTTTCTAGAACCAGGAATGCTATAGGTGCATGTACTTTCTAAGACAACCCTGGTCTCTCAGGTTTGAAACACTTAGATGTAAATGATCCTATGGAAAGCACTGTTTATATTGTACACAAAATACTAAAAACTGTTCACCATGATTAGCATGGATAACCTAAAAAGGCCCAGAATAAATGAGACTTGAGAAGAAAATTCTCTTCAGCCTACGAGAATAAATTATGAGGATTTACTAAGCAGAGAGTAAAACCGAGGCTGGCACTGAAAGGAAGATAACAGAGTGGGGGAAAGCCTGAGCTTAATTTAGTGAGTATTTTGAAACAGGTATTTCATATCAAAAAGGGAAAAACAAGGTTAATCCTAGATAAAAAAAAAAAAAAGAAAGAAAGAAAGAAAAAGAAAAAAAAGGCATACCTGGCACTTCATAACGAAAAGAAAATTAAGACCAAAAGACTGAGAGCAAGGAGATTTGGCGCTAAGTCCCAGGGCTTGAACTACTTGCTGGGAGAACAAAGTGGTTTAAGCACAGTTAACTTTTACAGCCATCATAACAGTTTCATACCTCAGGTGATGTTTCCATCCTTCTTTGGCAGTGCTGTGTTCACTCTCGATCAGTGTGAGATGGTAACCAGAACAGAAGAGTGGGATTTAGCAGTCTTCAGCTCTAGCCCAGGTTTGCAATGGCTCCCGTGCTTTGCCTGTTGCCAAAAATGCACGCGATGCCAACAGCCTGCTGTATAAGGGGCTCTGGAGCCCGCTGATTAAAAGCGCCATACAGAGAGCTGGTATTAGTGGTGCTTATAAAACAGGGCATTCAGAAGACAGCTTGATTTGTAGGCTGTCTGAGCTTTCACAAAGAAGATAGAGTCTATTCTTAAAGCTGGTGTTGGTGCTCCCTAAAAGCTGATGACACTATCGTATTCAATTAGGTCAGATTTAAGAGAGCTTTTTAAATATTTTTGTTATCAAAGCAGCCAATATTTGAACCCTTTCTTAAGTTCATTTTACAAGGTACCGAGCCTTTTGCACTGATGTGTTTCTAAGGACTGGGAAGTGCAGTTATACTTTTAACGTGCACTCAAGTTCTCAGCAAAAGAAAGGCCACATGAAATCTGTCGCTTAATATTTCCAACCTGCATGGCATCCTTTTCTTCAATTTGACAGGGTAGATTATGCCCACAAATAAACATTCCCAATAGTATATTTGGGCTCTTACCACTTGGCATCTGTCAAACAGCTTGCCATCAGCTTTCTAAAATTGACAGTTCCAGTAGATTTCTGCTAAATGTTGAAAAATAGTTTTTCTGACCTCATCTCTATTGAAGATTCAGACACCAGCTGAGGCAGCTGTCCAGTTTGCAGTATGATATAAGAGAAGAGGAATTAACCAAACAACAATTGAATTTGGAAATGTCTTTAGAGAAGCCACTGACTGCTGCAGGAAAGGGAGTATTACTTAGTTCTGCTGTCACTAAAATGGATGACACGTGCTAATCTACAGTGACTGATTCGTCTCTAATGTGCGACCTCAGCACTGGAAGACTGAATGGGTACAGACTGCAGTCACAAGCACAGCACAATGGTCACCGGTATTTTGCTGCTCTCCTGCACTATCAGCTGAATTTATACAGCTTTGAATAACATGTAGCCTTGGTTTTTCTTTTCTGTAGACTGTGCCCTTTTGCCAGCAAATTTGTGTCTGTTGTGGGTTGGTGCTTTCAATACCGATGATGGTGGAGTTACAGGTGGAATTTACCTGTCCCACTGATAACAGAGTAGATGCCAGTGATGGGGGCTGGAGAAGCAGACACTGCCAGGCAGGATTTCTTCTGTATGCCTCTTTCTTTTGTTTTTATTTTTATTATTTATTCTGTTGGCAAGACTGTGTGTTGTTAAAGCTGCACCATGCTGAATGCTGGAAAACCAATTGTCATGGGAATGAGAGAGCTTTGACAGCAAATCGAGAATCAAAAAGACACAAACTGTAAGTCCTTCTGAAGCATAACTGAGAACTACTTGGGCTACAGGGATAGTGAAGAGAGGTCATACATGAAGCAAAAGAAGGGAAGGGTTAGCCCTTTTAAAAGCCATCTTTTTCTTGTATTTCTCTAAACAAAACAATCCTCATTTTATTCAAGATGACTGGCTAAGTCATCTGAGTGCTATCTCACAGCCATCACTGGAAGCCTACAGCCTTTGACATCTGTAACCCACTTTAGTTCTCACTTTCCTCTTTACATTTATTTTTCTTTCATTTTATAAGAGCAAAACAATTTCTGCTGTGGAAAGCCAGGTCCCTCTCAGAGCACACAAGCTTTGGGATAAGACTGAAACATCACCATTTTCAGTCCCCAGAGGAGTTAACAAGCAATGATCATCCTGCACTGTTGTGCCTCTGGCATGTCACCGTGTTAGTTTCTCAAGCAGCTGTTTAGCTGGAGCTTTGCTAACACCCCGAGTTACTGGTGAACTTAGCTCAGCCATCCGCAGGAAACATGCCATACATGACCTAGCAAAGACAGGGTCATTTCAGCAGTTAACCATATTCCTTGGCCTGAGTTCTTGGTATCTTAAAATAACCCCTCCTCAGAGCTATAAATCAAGTGGGAAGGATTGCAACAAATGCTTTTGCAGCCAAAGTGGGCTCTACTAATAAGCTGTCCATAACTCAGTCACATTTTCTCCATTGACTCGTACGGCTGACACCAGAAGCTGTGGTCATTCCCTAGTCTGTTTACCTCGGTTCTCACAACTCACCCATCACTTTTATCCCTGAGCCTCTGTTTGTTAACAGGTAGCAGGGACATGGAGCTTTTGTATTATTGTCTGGTGAAGAGGAGGCAGCCATGACGAAGCACTGGTACTTTGAATCTGCCGGGGGGAGGAGGAGACATAAGAGACATAACAGAACCGATAAAACTTGAGGACACTGATGCAGGCTTTTCCTGTGAAAGGAAAGACTTCATAGCTGGCTCTGCATATGGAACCCAGATTTTACAAAAGCTGGGTTCCCTTCTTAAGAAGAAAGACAGAAAACAGACTTACTATCTGTTCAACAGACTTTATATTAGTGTGCCACACGGATACCAAAGAACTTTAGACATGTCTAGGCGTGGTCCTGTTTGAAGGGTTATGGTGAACCTCCTAACAGGCCTGTGTAGTCATCCAAGTGCCAGGGACTGGAAGAGCTTTAAACCATCACATATATATGTATATATATAATGCATATGAACTATTATATGAGATTATAGCACATGCAACACAATTAAAGTTAATTCTACCCCCTCTGGTATAATCTGAATTTACCTTTTTATTATTATTATTAGAAGAAAAATGAAAAAGAAAAACCAGGAGATTATGACGGATGAAACAACTGCATAAACCCTTGTAATTAAAGCAAAGAAGACCATGCGAGGTCCACAAAACTCTCTGTGTTGAGAAATTAGCCTCACTTCCTGGGCTCAAGGAACAAGCTCACTAACACATCCAACTCATGCTGGGTTTACTGAGGACCAGGGCATTACTCTATAACACAACAAAACAAGCAGTATGTTCAAATTTAGGTACAATTCCTCAAGAGCATGTCCTGAAGGGGGCATCAAAAAGAGATACACTGCCTAAGTAGCAGAATCTATGAAGGCTGGTCACTTACCAGTTTATATGTTGTGATGAGAGTTCTCTACATTGATGATTAACTAATACAAAAGAGAACAAAGTCGTGCTGCAATTTTTCCATCAAGGAAGGCATAGAGTCTCTACCTCCTATATTAGGCTGCCTACATTCACAAAATCTGTATACATTTAATTTTGTTAACATCCTGTCTTTATTTATAAACTTAATTGGAATCACCCTTTCTTCCCGCCTCCCCTCCCCCTCCCCCCCCCCAGAGGAGGGACAGACAGAATTGTTTCAGCCTTGTTTCCTTAGGAAACCAGTTTTAAAAAACAGGCAATAAACATATTTCCCTAATGGTAATATCAATACCAAGCATATCTGTTTTGTGTTATATAAACAAATATAGTGCTTCAGGGTCAAAACCTCTGGGAGAGACGTTAAGATGTCTTGCAAACAGCCCATGTCTTGCAAACAGCCCATGTGTTCAGTACTGAAGATGATGAACCTGCAGGTGACTCATTAGGCTAGACCTCCCCAAATAAAAGAGAGACCAAAAGCAAATTACAGCATCCATGTCAGGTGAATGTAGAAAGGAGCAAAAAAGCAAAAGACCCTTTGGGCAGGCCAAGTGTAGAAATTCTGACTGCTCTTTCCTCATTGTTTCATACTCTGTGCTTCTGGGGAGGAAAAGAAACAGCATTAATAAGGTAAGAGCACAATACTCTAAGAACTTTCCCTGCTTTTCGCAGCTTGACCAGCATCTGGTTAAAAAAAAAAAAAAAGATAATGAAATACTGTAGATGTGGGAATATTTTGCCCTTGGCAGCAATGAAGAAACCCATATAACTTATCTAATATGTCAGCAGATTGTTAGCATCAGACGTGACCCCAGTTGGGTGGGTATTGCATCTATGCAGAAGTATAACGGTACTGAGAGGAACGTAATGAGAACCAGGCTGAGCTACAGCATGGCTCACATGGAGAAAGGCTTTCTTTGCAGTCACTGCTATGTGTCAAGGAAGTGGAGCCTTTTGTGAGTCAGCAGCAGCAGCATCACTAGTGCTCCCTCAGAGGGACACTGACGAAATGGCTAACAGACCTGAACCAGAGCTGCAAAGGCTGAAAATACACTATTGTATCATCTGAAAACTTCCCATATGAGTGATGGGGAGGCTTTGCTTGCTTTCTGTTTTCATAGGAGGTTTTAGAGCATTTGGGAACCAAATCTGCTGTTTCTTTTTCTCCTCAGAGAAGTCCTCAGAGCTTTGTGAAACAGCAAATGCTGTAATACACTGGGGGGGGGGGGGGGGGGGGGCGTGTTGGGAAGAAGCAGAAAAGCAAATATGGCTTGGGACAACCAGTCTGTTAATTGAAGTATTACCTGCAGGGCTGGGAGAACTGTAGGAAAAGCACCAGGGAACCAGATATGAGTTCATCATCAGATGACACACATCTTTGACGTGTAACATACTACTGTCCCACTGTTCTCTTTCCCTGTGCTTCCGTTCTTGTCCATGGCTAACTACTTGAAAGATTTTGCTCTGTAGCCATTTCTCTACATTTGTGCGCTAATGGCAGTAGATTTTAGCAGACGGTGTCCATCAGTGTCAGTAGTAGCCCTGTGCCCAATCCTGTGCAGTCCATTGCATTGCTAAAGCACTAGCTGATAGAAAATGCAAGAAGAGGTGATTAGAGCTTCAGGTTGAATAGACATTTAGTACTGCACATACTCTGACCACATTTCAACTGACATCTTCAACCAGCTCAGGAAGGCAAGAAAGTGCATTGGGCCAACAGTAAAAATCTGGGGGCAATGTTTGCACAATTCTTGTTTTAATGACTCATTAATACAGATCCAGAGAGATGATGCTGGTATTAGCCAGCTCACTCCACTGAACGCTGCTGGAAGCAAATGTAAGCTTTATGGTTGAGCAATAGTATTAGGTAAGTATTCATGTAACAAGGGCAGCAGGGTAAATACCACTCATGAGCCATGAATATTAGCCTGAGGAAAAAATCATATAACATATCTTCCTACCACTTGTACAAATATTCCCCTCCCCACCCCCCCTTTTAAATACAACTAGATTCTTCCCTGGGTCTGCGTAAAACAGAAATATATATGTCACTGGGACTAGCTGATGCAAAAGGTGATGGCTGTTTGGTTGAGTATACACAAATTTTGAATAATACTATGCCTGCTAGAAAGCAGCCATGCAGGAATAGGAAGGGAGGCCCAAGGAGTTCATAAGAAGGACTTGGGGTTTCCCAGCATCCCCAGAATACAGTGAAATTCAGCTGAGTTTGGACCACATAGCTGGCCATTGAAATCTCAAGTAGCTACCAAGTCTCTTCCTCGAGAAAGATCTACAGGGAAATGTTTTGTTTGTTTGTAAAAAGCATTTCCCCATGCTATGCAGGTAAGCTGCAAAAGCCAGAGGACAAGGCTGGTAGCCTGTAAGAACATACCATGCCAAGGACAAGGGAAGACAGCAAAAAGGGACTAGCAAAACAGACACTTTATCCCACAGCACTCTTCAGAGAAAGTGTGCCACCAAGTGTATATCACAATGCAAGCTGCTAAAGTCACCATCTTATTTCAGTTAATTAATACACGGAGAATCTGCATAAACGAAGAAGAGAGTGCTCATCTAAGTACTAGAGAGACGCAGCTTCATTGCCAAGCTTGTGGTATTGCATCCATATCACTCAGAATATTGGAGAAATCATTTTTCCTCCCCCTGTCTGGTATGTAAGAAACAAGAGCTCAATCACACAGTCATTTCCTGTGCGTTTCTGCTTAGGTGCAGTATCGCTGCTTGTGAGCACAGGCTTAGCTCTAGCTGCTGTTGCCAATGCTTCTGCACTAATTGTGATAACAATAAATAACGATGAAAAGGCTTTTTGTACCACTTTTCAGTGGTATAATTCAAGTGCTTTGAAAATAAGGAAAATTATTGTCGTAGGTAGATAGGAGAGGAAAAACTACACAACCCAGTTCCAGCTTTGTCTCCCAGAAGGCGAATGCTGTGGTAAGAAGTGTACTCACCTCTCCCAAGGCTCAGCCCAGTGCTGCATCACTCAGAAAACATCTATGCTCCTTTTCAGCGTACAACCAAAGGAGCTACCTGAACACAGATGCTTAGGCCGGCAGAGGCATTATCCTGCTGTGCCAGGAATCCACATCTGAAGAGACAGCTGTGGGTCTCCTCCTGGAAACAAACAGCATGAGGTACCTCACAGAAGCAAAGCTCTTCTGATGGCTGTTTGGCAGCCCTTACAGAAGGAACAGAGTTCATCTGATGGGACAGTTATGACAGAGAAACCAAGGCATACTGCATTTTGGCTACAACAACAATAAATCCAGGCTAGGATCTGTAATGAAACCAGTGCTGCAGGACTTCCTGCAACATGTCACCATCATGAAGAGCCAGCAGACACACTATTGCAGCAGTGGAAGTGGTTTTTTGTTTGCTGCATTTTATTCCTCTACTTATTATATGCATGCAGACCCTAGGCAGATGGTGTTTTTCCTCTAGATGGGCAGTTTATTCCTTTTTAACTCACAAGGAAAAACAAACACATGCACACCAAATACAAAAACAATCAAAAAACACTCATACCAGCCTAAAACATACTTCATGTTTGAGAAAAAAATAAAAATTTGAATTCCATTCATGGCACATATTTTGCAGCTCATGTCAGAAAAGTTCCAGTGCGTGTTTAAAGTTTACTACTCCAGCAAACAAAGCTTCAACAAAAACACATTGAAAGATGATCTGAATTCTTGGCTCAAACTCCTAATTCAGTTTGAGTTTAACTAGTAAAACATATACTTTTCATTCATTTATCTTGCTTTTTCTTTCTGTTCCTGTGTGGACAAGCCATTAGACTTCAAGAGCTTTGGTCTTTTACATTCACAGGCTGAATACACCAGGGTAGTAACTTCAGCTGAACCTGTTAGCCACTATCCAGATACTACGGCAAAATTATCAGTAGTCAATGTTTAATGTATTTTGTCTTGCAGACTGCAGGAGAAAAATACATTTTTTTGGTTCATAAAAAAAATTTTAAAAAATGTCAGACACATGGATTCTCTCAACCAGCACAATTCTCTGGGATTAGGAGACTGTCACTCAGCTTTCAACTCTAATTTTCCCTTTTGCTCATTTTTCCATCTAAACAAGTAGCGTTATTAAATCGAGAAGATTAGCAACAAGATCAATGGCATTTTTGAATGTGTTTTGCAAGGGAATAAATGTCCTGCAATCACTTGCAAAGCAAGTGTTTATAAATAGTCTGCAACTGTGGATACACACATGAAACTAAACATTGCAGCCTCCCATTGCTTAAACGAGCCCCTCAGACAGGGCTACCTGTTCACAACCTAATTTCGGTATTATGTTAGGGAGAGAAGTCTCTTTGTATAAGATCTGACAGGCATGTGTTCTTGAGGAAGTGGATGGGAAGCCCTCCGTTCATATGACTAATTAGACAGGCTTCATGCTGGGTTGCTCTTTTTTGATGCTGATCCCTGTACTAATTGTCAGTTTGTTCCTTGAGAAAGCAAGGTTGAGTTCAAATGCTGCAGTGCCTTGTTCACTGTTAGCTTTCCTGACCTTAAACTGATGTGAATTGACAAGGAACAGACTGGGAGAGTGCGCAGTTCATTCCACTTGTAGAGTGCACATTTTGAAGCCAAGTCACAGGAAGGAACAGGAGCACAATTAACAGGGAGTAGTCACCACTTAGATGAAATCAACAGTTGCACCCCTGAAGCAACAAAAAGAAGAATTTGAGGATGACAAGGCAGCTTGATTGATAAGCTCCCTTAGAAAAGTGTAGATGGCTTAGTTTTTAACTAGATCTCTGATCGGATTTTTTGCTCTGCTTTTTTTCTGGTTAGATCTGCAACAATTTAAGACCAAGTTAGCACAGCTGAGCCAGAGTCACTTCCCACCAGCTGCCTTTATTTATTTATTTATTTATTTGTTTGTTTGTTTGTTTGTTTATTTTGTGCTGAGGCTGTTTCAGCTCTGATCAGGCTTTCATGGTAGGAGAGGAGGGGGGAAAGGGGGAGCATTTAATCAAATCTGACATTCAGGAGCTCAATCCTGCAGGGTACTGAGCTCATTGACCTCAGTCCACCAAAACAATATACATAGGACTTCAAAGGGGATACTCACATGCTTAAAGTTAAGCAGATGTCTAAGTGGTGTGTTGGATCCGGGCCAGCAAAAGCAGGGCCATCCAAAAAGCTAAGGCACTCCAGCGTGCTCAGGTCTGCAAAGCGCTACCTTTATCGACTCAGCTCTCAGTGTAGCTCCAGAGCAGGTGTTACAACTAAAGCAGGGTCTGAGATGAAAGGGGCTGAAGAGCCCAGTTGCAGAGGCACAAGAAAACTGGCAGATTTCTGGGCAGTGGTCCCCATTCTGTTCCTTACAAAACAATAACAAAACAAAATAACAAAACAAAATAACAATTCTCCATGTATCAGAATTCAATTTAATAGCTCTAATAAACAGAGCAGAGGATAGGTGACATGGTGTTTTTTCCTTCCTCTTCCTCATGCATCAAGCAAAACCAGAGAGAAGAACTGTTTAGGTCCTGACATTAGGGCTGCATCAGAACACATGCATCAAACACGGCTCACTGAAGATCACTGCAGAAGAAATGTTTTTCAGCATCGTATACATGAGGAGCAGACCAACCAAAACAGAAGAGGAGGATGTCTTGGCTGCAGTTACAGGCCATTTGCAAATGCCTATTGAAAAAAAGTCTCATGAAACTAGCGTTCTAGGTATGTCATAGATTGTATGTTCAATGCGTGGTCTGTCAACTTAACGATAACGATATGACAGTAATAAGCTTGGGCACAACAACAGGGACAGAGTATCAGGGTGGTAAAATCTCCAAACTGCAATTTTGAATTTCAGCCTCCTTGTTCAGAGAGCAAACAGCAGTGTGAGGCATAGCCTCTGGCTGAGGTACAAGGTCACTGAAAGCAGAAGCATGCCACTTGGTGAAATAAAAGTTTAGACTAAACAGTAGGTGATATTGTTGACGCTTGACCACATGAAGGAAAGTTTCATCACCAAATCTCTTTTTACCAGATGTTCACAAGTACACACACCCAAACTCTCAATCTCTTGTCTACTGGAAAGGATTCATGCCATTTTCCTTCATTCATTAGAATAGGGTCCTGTTTGGATGAGGTTTATGGGAACATTTCAACATATAACAGATCCCATTGTAGACAGCTGGGAGTGAATACTTGAAAATCTAGTCATCAGATATAATCACTGTGGGAGAGAAGGAAAGAGACAAGGAGAGTTCACCAAGCAGACTGCTACAGCAACTTTATTCAAAGGTTGCTGCAGTGCAAAATGGGCAAGGCAAGGAAAGGGAGTTGGGATGATTGAGAAGACTTTGGGTAGATGGTGATGAAAGGTCGTAGATCCGGGGGAAAGAACGGAAAGCTCTAAACAGAAGCGATTTGGGAATGGAGCTTGAAGAATGGGAGTGATGTGTTGGAAAAGAGTCAGAGAACTTCGAAGCACTGCGGGTACTTGAACTCTAGGGCAGGAGGGTTGAGAAGTGGAATACTGAGTTCCCGTCACCCAGTCTCTCACACTAAATCAGTATGAGATGGGATTATCTTTAGCCAGCCATAAGCAGACCCTCATTAGGAGTCCAGGACACACAAAACTCCATCTAGTTTTTTCTTGAACTAGACTATCAGGGCACTCCCTCTCTCTCTCTCTAACAAGCTGGAAATATCCTAGCCTTTCCAACCCCTCTCAGTCATAGGCACGTCAGAATTTCCCAAGCAGAATTTCCCAAGCAAGTTTCAGGTACCTTCCATATTATGTTCTCCACCTTTTAAAAGAGCTTCTTCCCATTACCTAATAAATTCTATCATTTCATCATTAACCAGTCTAACTCAGATGATGCATGTGTTTCAGTTTTATCAATATGACAGCTTGCAAAAATTCCAGGCATGCAACTATTTCACCCATCTAATTCTTTCACTTTACCCCCTCACCCCTCAATCTGTCTTAGCTACTACTCAGATGTTTTGGGTTGTTAAGAGAAGACTGGGCAGTCCCAAATACAAGTGTGATGTAGCAATAAAAAGCTATTTCTAGAAAGCATTGGATGTTTAACCTGTGATCTTGCATTGCCAAGCAAATCACAGCACTGAACTAGCTGCTAACCAAGGAACACCACTTTCGAGGAGGTCAAGAGAGTTTTGAGGTGCATATAATTAAAAGTTATTTTAATTTCATTTTAGATTTTGTAGTAGATCATGCTGAATAATAAATAATTCATGTATGTGCTACATAAAAAATAGTGGAAAGCATATATTTAACTTTTCAGATGAAGAAGTTGCATACAGAAAATCAAGAAGTAGTACCATAACATTTTCTATCTCATTCTGGAGAAGTTTTAAGATGAAAATTTTCTTATATTTAAACAGACTAACTTTCCTGCCACCCAGCCCGCTGATATCTGCAAAATGAAATCTGGGTTGTGAATGGATTTTCAGAATTATGTAAGTTTGAATTGACATAAAAGTAGTGGGTGGTCTCTGTGTATGAATCTTTACAAAGAACGTTTCCTAAAAGTTATTGTTTCTTTTAACAAATAGATCTTAATGAAAGTTTCACCATTCTTTATTAAAAAATAATGAATTGATCCTGAAAACAGTGCCAGATACTATTAAACTAATTTATATTTTGGACTACTTTGGAGGTTTTGTTTAGTTTTCTGTCTCCACAGCTCTTGGCTAACTCAAGTAGACCACAGCTGACTTAGTGGATGGTGCTGGGGATGGTGGAAGAGGAGAACAAGGTTTGTCTCCTCAGTGTCTTGCTGTTCTGTTGCCACATGAGAATAGAGAGGGTAACAGGTTTCCTGGCCCTGCCTCTCCTGCAGTACCAAGCTAGTGAAGGAGTTTCAGAGAGGTGCAGGTTTGTTCACTCTTCACCATTAAACCCAGCACTACAGTGTTATGTGAGCTTCTGCATGATAGTGACAACTGGTCCAAATGAGCTCTCACAAAAACTCATTTGACATACAACTTGCTATATACCCACTGCATGCATTGCTGCCCCACAGAATAAACTGAGAACGCACATTCATTAAACATCATTTATTTTGGGGCACAAGTAAGAAACAAGCAGATTAATTTACCTAGAGGTAGCTGGGATATTTCATTTTTGTAAGTGCAAGAACTAAATTTCACTAGTTTAAAATAGTTTTTCCCCCACGGAGCATTGGGAACCAGATTATTTGCCACTATGTTCTACCATAATTTTACCTTCAACCTCATCGAGTTGGACATCTCATGATTACAAAGTGTCCTAAGACAAATGACACCACACAACTGTCTTGTTCTTCATGGATGAAAAACATTTATAGAAAAACAAGTTTCAAAAACAGGTAAAGGTAGAAGAAAACAGGAGAATTCCATGTTAAAAAAAAAATAGCAATGTTAATGGGGACAAACCAGACTGAATGTAGTTGCAGTTGGACTTTAAGCATATATAAACCAGGTAAAACTATTTTTTTTAATACTCATTGGAGATGTATTAAATTAATTTTCTTCAGTGAAGAGGAAATTTAAATACAATTCAAGAATAACTGTACCTAAAAATGCTGGCTAGTATAGCAAAAACTAAGTGGTAATAATATTTTTTTCAAAAAAAAGAAAATAATAATAATAAAAAGAGTTTCCCAATGAAATTGTCCAGCTATAACCTTACGAGCAAAGGAAGGGAATCACTTTTCCACAGAAACAGATACGTTCTGGGACACTGCCACAGAAGGCTGTGAAAGCAACGAGTATGGAAAGAGATTCAGAGAAGAATTGGGTAAGTCCACAGAGGATATATCCATCAATGTATACTAAAGAATCATTGGTCCTTATATCATTGATGTTTAAAAGTTGGGAAAACATACCAGCAAAGTGATCCCTCTCTCTTTGTCCAGCCAGCCTGAAGAAGAACAGCTGCTACATACGAGTCTATGTGGATCTTCAGGTCTGATCCACCATAGCAGTGCTTACCATGGTGGGAGCCAAGGAAGTCTTTTATATCCCTTATTCACCAACATATTTTTCCACTTTTTTACCCTGCTCCTTACTATTTAGATCTAATAATATGAAAGTCTGTTGAAAGTGTCCCACTGTCTATATTCATGTTTACTAAATGCACGAAAAAAGGTATAAAAACTGACTGCAAGGAAAGCCATCATCATCTTCAAAACTAGGTACAGCATATAAGTCTATAGCATATCAATTCAGCCACAGTCCTTTAGAGTTTATGTTTGTCACCGTCTCTTTTAATACTCTCATTTGAAAATAGCTTAATACCACTGGTAGTTTTAGGCTTTGTTTTTGTTGTTGTTGTTGTTTGGTTTGTTTTTAAATTAAGACTTCACAAATAAAAATGAGACCAAAACCCAGGAATAACATATTTTTAGGAGTATCTTCAGTAGTGTTTCTTTCAGGTAAAGACATATCCCGAAAAAAAAAGATACAACAAAGGAATATGGACGAGGAAGAGCTTTGATGACACCAACACCCTGAGTAGCAAGTAAAGACACCTTAAAAGGTACATGATTTTATCACCCCCAATAAATTAAAGTTCTAACTGTGTGGTCTGGAAAAACAATTATTCATCCAGTTAACACCAAGCCCTTCCTCAATTAATCTGAAATATCAAAAGATTGCTGCACACAATTCAGTATAACTAATAGGAGCTTACGTTAAAACCTACTGCATCAAATTGAGTTTTAACCAGCATTTCTCAGGAGCACAGGATGGCCTGTTAACCACAGCTATAAAAGCTGTAATCTCACTGTTTACAGACACCTTGTTTGATAAAAGGACAACATAGCACCAGCTTGAAAAAAACACCATAGCAAAGATGGGTTACCTGCTCATAGCTGTCCTTGGAGATGTTCTGCACAGACATCTGTGTTGCAGCAGTATCTGTATGCTGGTGCCTGTTGCATACAAGAAGCATGAATGTAGTAGATAAGCACTCAAAGAAAAGCTAGATTTCACTGATTTATTAGTGTTATATTCTTCTTCCCCTCCTGCTATTCCAGGAATCTCCTCACTTCATCCATTAGTACAAGCTTCAAAAAACAAGTTGCAGTTCCTTCCCTCTTTGGCACTGCTAACCCACTGACAACATAGATGCTTTTCAGCCTAATGACCTTCAGATGAAGAGAAGCAAAACAACCCAGACACTCACAAGGAAATAGACACTTTTTTTTTAGAGAGAGGGAAGCAAAGATCATTCAACTGAGTTAACACTCACTGATGTTTTTGTACCAAGGTTAGCACCTGCCCAAGAATGCTTAGAAGAAATCCAGGAGTACCTAAGGCCCATGAGAAGGTTGCTTACCCCCAGACACACTCTCTGTGCAGCTCTCCTATGTAGTGATGTCTGCCTTTGTATAGAAATGTGGTAGCTCCACACCTGGTGGAGGGACATGAGGTACTGATTTTAAGTAAACTTTAATCTGTTTTTTAATCTGTCCTTTAATCTGTCTTTTGGGGCCAGATGGGATCCACCCGAGGGTACTGAGTGAACTGGCGGAGGAGCAGGCCAAGCCGCTTTCCATCATTTATCGGCAGTCCTGGCTATCAGGGGAGGTCCCAGTCGACTGGCGGCTAGCAAACGTGACGCCCATCTACAAGAAGGGCCGGAGGGTAGACCCGGGGAACTATAGGCCTGTTAGTTTGACATCAGTGCCAGGGAAGCTCATGGAGCAGATTATCTTGAATGTCATCACGCGGCACTTGCAGGGCAACCAGGCGATCAGGCCCAGTCAGCATGGGTTTATGAAAGGCAGGTCCTGCTTGACGAACCTGATCTCCTTCTATGACCAAGTGACGCGCTTGGTGGATGAGGGGAAGGCTGTGGATGTGGTCTACCTTGACTTCAGTAAGGCTTTTGACACCGTTTCCCACAACATTCTCCTGAAGAAACTGGCTGCTCGTGGCTTGGACTGGCGTACGCTTCATTGGGTTAAAAACTGGCTGGATGGCAGGGCCCAAAGAGTTGTGGTGAATGGAGCCAAATCCATTTGGAGGCTGGTCACTAGTGGAGTCCCCCAGGGCTCAGTACTAGGGCCAGTCCTCTTTAATATCTTTATCGATGACCTGGATGAGGGGATCGAGTGCGCCCTCAGTAAGTTTGCAGATGACACCAAGTTAGGAGTGTGTGTCGATCTGCTCGAGGGAAGGCAGGCTCTGCAGGAGGATCTGGATAGGCTGGACTGATGGGCTGAGGTCAACTTTATGAAGTTCAACAAGGCCAAGTGCCGGGTCCTGCACCTGGGGCGTAACAACCCCAAGCAGCGCTACAGGCTGGGAGAAGAGTGGTTGGAAAGCTGCCTGGCAGAGAAGGACCTGGGAATACTGGTTGATAGGCAGCTGAATATGAGCCAGCAGTGTGCTCACGTGGCCAAGAAGGCCAACAGCATGCTGGCTTGTATAAGAAGCAGTGTGGCCAGCAGGTCTAGGGAGGTGATTGTCCCCCTGTACTCGGCTCTGGTGAGGCCGCACCTCGAGTACTGTGTTCAGTTTTGGGCCCCTTGCTACAAGAAGGACATGGAGGTGCTCGAGAGAGTCCAGAGAAGGACAACGAAGCTGGTGAGGGGTCTGGAGAACAAGTCTTACGAGGAGCGGCTGAGGGAGCTGGGGTTGTTTAGCCTGGAGAAGAGGAGGCTCAGGGGAGACCTCATCGCTCTCTATAGGTACCTTAAAGGAGGCTGTAGCGAGGTGGGGGTTGGTCTATTCTCCCATGTGCCTGGTGACAGGACAAGGGGGAATGGGCTAGAGTTGTGCCAGGGGAGGTTTAGGTTGGATGTTAGGAAGAACTTCTTTACTGAAAGGGTTGTTAGGCATTGGAATGGGCTGCCCAGGGAGGTGGTTGAGTCACCATCCCTGGAGGTCTTTAAAAAACGTTTAGATGTAGCCCTTAGTGATATGGTTTAGTGGAGGACTTGTTGGTGTTAGGACAGAGGTCGGACTAGATGATCTTGGAGGTCTCTTCCAACCTAGACGATTCTGTGATTCTGTGATTCTGTGATTCTGTGTGTAAAGCCTGTTCCTTAATGGTGGCAGACACCTTCACCATAGTCACCTAGCCAGAAGAGCTGAAGCAGCACTGCAGCTGCTCTTCTGTATCTTCATTAATGTAAGAGAAAAAACAAACAAACAAACAAAACAAAAAAAACCAAACAAACACTTTTTGTCATTTAGAATGGGGCTACTTGAATGGTAAAGTGTGGTCTAGATGTAGACTGCTCAGTAGATTTCACTTGCTGGAACCCTCACCATTGATACCCACATCTCAGTAGAAATCGAGACTGTTTCTCATAGCTTTCTTCATTTCCTAGGGAGCTGCTATGAATCTCAGAACAGCCCCAGCTGGAATGGATCAGAAAAGATCATCTGGTTCAACCTTTCATGGAAAAGGGTGCCTAGATGAGAATATCTGTCTCCCTGTCCAGTCATGTCTTGAAGCCATCAGCATACAATGATCGATCAGTGACCTAGGACCTGGGTACTTCTTTCGGTTGAGTATAGCTTAGTAAAACTGACAAGAAGTCTTCAACGAACATTAATTTAGTATCTGTGCCCTCAAGCTCTATGTTTCAGGAGTTGCACATCCACAGAGATAAGAAGCTATTTTGTAATCACCACAAACAAAGAGTTTATATAAGCCAATATGCTACATGACACCTTAGCAACCAGTTCAACATCAGCTGTTCTCACTTCATTAAATTAAAGCTTTTTAAAGATGTGTCTGGAGCTGACTGAGAAAGGTGTTTCTCATTCTTTCCACTCCATACTTTTCCAGATCTTTTTCTTGTTTTAACAAAAAGTCTCCCCAATAGTATCAGTGTATTTTTGAGAACACATAAATCATTTTTGCTTGAGAAATGAAAAGCCCACAAAACTGGACTAACAAAAAGACTGCATGTAAAAATCTCTACTTTGAAAAGACATGTTCAAAACAGATGCTTTTTTTCAGTAGTTAGCTTCATTATGTTACCAACTCTAGATGTTTTGCAGCACACCGTGTAATCAAAAGTCAAGCAGCATTTGGGGTGGGACCATTACATTAAGCATTAGGCACATCCCTCTCATGGGGGACAATATCCACTTCTCTCAACCATGGCATCATTTGTGGTCCATTTTCTTTAAAACAGCCAGTTACAGTCAGAGAGAGAGATAAGTGATTTTACAGAAAGAAGAAGGAAAAAAAAAAAAAAAGCAAAATCAAGGCATTGGTGAACTGACAATGATTTTTGCTTTATGGTAAACAAGTTCTTCTGTTCTCTCAGAGCAGGATCCAAAACCTGCTGAAGGTTATGGAGCCTCCCTATTGATTTAAGTGGGCTTTGGAACTTCTCTAATTCCCTCCTCACAGTTTTATCTTGTTTCTAAAAGGCCAGATGCTGGGTCCGTATCTGTTTAAATCTATATTTTGCTAATGGAGCTCAGGTTTCCGTAGAAAGAAATGTAACCAAGTTCCCCTAATACCCATTGCTGGGTGACTCTAACAGAGAGACTTAGTCCATCCTGCAGTGGAGATAAGAATCATATTTTAAACCAGCTTACTTTAAATGAAATTAAATAGCTGCCAGTGTTAATTGAGGACACTTGTCTGTGGAACAGAAAAATCTGGCTTTATTTCTTCCTTCTAAGGGATCTGCACTTATTTCACCTCTCTAAATGGTGAGATAGGGATGACCTCCCAGGAAACTGAGAACATATACACTTGTGCAAATTGCTTTCAGGGAGAGAGAGAATCTTCACTAAGTTTCTGTATAATTTATGTTTCAGTCACCCTTAGATAAAATAACAAATAATGTACACTTAGGTAAAAACCTTCTAATAACAACTTTCAGCTGCTTGTGAATGATGAAGTATCTTACCTGTGCAATATCATACTCAAATTCAAAAAAGATAATTTTGGATAGTGTATGAAAAAAAAAATGCTGCAGCTGAGTGCCCTGTGCCACAAACAATCTCATTCATGTGACATGGCATTTAACATGCTAGACAATAGTGAAGCAAGGTCACAGAGCAGCAAAAGGGCTGTTCTGTGGTTTTATCTATAGGTGGTATTATAGACCACTATATTCTTCAATGTTCTTTCTTTAAAACATCATACAAATTAACAGAGAAATAAAACCAAATGAAACATATGGAGAAAACAGTTTAATTTTGCCTGTAATTTATAATTTCCTTCAAAATATCTCTTCTTTAAAAAAACAAAACAAAACAAAACAAACAAACACTAACAACTTTTTGTGTTGCTGCCTTTATTTCCAGAAGGTTACCTCTTCCAGTTAACACAAAGTCCATAGCCACCATTTAATATTCCGTGTCTGAACTGTACTAATTTGGCAGTCTTCATAGGGGGGAGTATTATCTTTTATCAGACCAATGAAAGTGGAAGAAATGACAAGCTTTTGGGTTAATTTGTTCAGACAAGCCACATGGCACCATCTCTACTTATTGGAACAATCAATATGCAAGCATTTCATACAATTCACATGTAAGGGATTTTCCCTTTAGTCATGTCAAAGTCATTCATAAATTGGCTTCTTTGAGTATGCATACCAATAAAGCTCCATCACTCAAAGAAAGAAGCTATCCAGAAAGGACCTAACATGGCAGGAGATAATTCACTCAGAGAAAGACACAAAAGCCCATAATCTCTCTTTTTTGCACTCTCTCCTGTCTCTTTCTCACCAAAGCTGTAAAGCCTATTTTTCGAGCTACTGCGTGCAGCTTCTTCTCATTTGTTGTCCTTAAGACTGTAAAAATCATTGCCTGAATAACGATTTCCTCTTAGTTTGGAGCCTATCCCTTTCTGGTTGAGCTAGCTAGTGAAATGAATCCTTCTGTTTGCATTACACTGTTAGCTGGTCAAGCTAACTGAGAAGCAGTGGTCCAAATCTTGCAGCTGTTATGCTAGGAAAGTTCAGAACTTTATATATACATATATATGTTATATGTATATGTATATGTTAAATGTATATGTATATATGTATGTATACATATACATATATATGTTAATTAAAATAACACCTTCTCTAGGTGCTAAACCATGTCCCTTTAAACATACTCAATCAGACTTAACGATCAAAGGTTTATATAATGATTAAAACCGAATGATAAAATGGTCTGCAAACTAAACAGAGGTATAAATTAACCAAAAAAGTTGGTAAAAGAGGAAAAACATGAATGATCTTGTTCCATTATATTTAAAGGAGTCAAGGCCGTTTTGTCCACTGATACTTTAGGGAACGGGAGGACTGCATTTCATTTTCACACATGGAGTGAAAAACAGAATGAGCTACTTAAAAATGAATACTCAGAGGAATATTTGTGTTTTCAGTGTGGTCTCTGCTTTTTCCTTCCTGCTTTTCCCACTTCTTCACACCCACCCCCAGTTCTTTTTTTTTTTTTTTTCTTTTTCCAGGAAGCACAGCGTGAATAAATAAGACCACTAAAAAGAATGTGAAGTATTAACGGAGGAAGCTCGCCATATTTCTTTACTGCAATCACATACAGAACTTGATTAAAAACTAATATACAGCACATTAAACTTTATTAACACCCTCCTCCCACTTTTAGTTTTTCCATTTGATTTTCTCAATTCCAGGCTTTTATCACCAGAGTGGTTTGATAAAAGTCTAGCTTAGTTGTGTGACACTGCAAAAAGGATTGTACACTCAAGAACATTCTCACCATTTCTGAGGTATCCAATATTTGTCTCACTTGTACTGAAGAATACTTGCCCCCTGGGGTGTTTTTTACTCCACTTGAGTGCTGTGGTTTTTACATTTATACATTTATTCCAACTATGTCATTAAGTTAATATTTAATGTATGGCATTTTTCCGCGCCTGCCTGGGGTTAAAGTTAGATGAAGACCTGCCTGAGCATCAGCAGTGAAAGCTGTTGTTCATATTGATTGCTGTCACTGAAGAACAAAAATACCTGAATGGTTTATAGTACTGGCACTACTCTCTGGGGTTTAGGACTGCAATTACCAGTCTGCAACGTTAAAGGGTGAGTGTATCCGTGCTAGGGCCCAGGGAATATTGCCTTGGGGATACAGATCCTGGGGATCTGGCCCTGAGAAGACTTCACAAGCCTCTCCTTTGCTGCTGAGCTGTCCTGAGGGTCAAGCTCCAGCCCCTGGTCTCTGCTGGAGTTACACTGCTGGCACACACATGCTGGGTCTTGTACCTCCCTGCCCCTAACCCTGGACTTGGAGTCCTTGCCTGGCTGAGGACCTTCAGCACCATGGACTCACCTGGGCTCTTGGCTCAGTCTGGTGACTTGCACTGCCTGCTGCATCTGGGTACCATGGGACAGACCCAAAAAGGGTTATTAACTAAAGGCCTAGAGGCATTTTTATAGTAAGAAATCACCCGTGTCTATATGTTTTGCAAAGAGGACTTCTGCAAACAAGAATCTGTAGCCCATGTGGAGATGCAAATTCTGATACGCAAAGAAGAGCAAGGAAATATTTAAAGACCTAGCTGTATTATAAGAAATCTTCATTTTGACTTCATCTAGTACCTTCAGCTGGAAAATCTGGAAGGAAAAAAATCATCTTTCCTCCCCCAAATATTTGAGCCTTACAGATTTCTACTGAAATGTATGCTGAGTGGAGAGAATTTTTTTTCAAGAAAAATGCTTGTGCCACAGAAAGCAATGGTTTTATGATTGATAAAAACACAAGATTATTTTGTGGCAAATGAGTACTGCTTTCAAGATCTGCATGTGAAATTGCATTAAACTTCTCTATTTTTTGTTTAGCTTATTTCATCTGTCACCAGACAGATAAAGCATTAGCAGCTCTCTACAATTTCCACACAGACTAAACCAAACTACCAAACTGATCCAATTTGGAAGATGAAAAGAACTCATTCTAACCCAAAAGAACCATTTTCATAAAAGGTCAGGCAAACACTGAAACAGGTGACTGCATGGGTAGTGGGAAATGGCTGTCAGGTAGAAGATCAGCATTTTACCTCTCCCATGAAGCCCTTATTTTGGGTTTTGGAGATGGAAAGCAATGTGGAAAATCCAGAAGACGCAGACATGAGCAATCTGCCTTTTCTACTGGCACTGAATTTTGTGGGAGGTTTGAACCTAAAGTGCTTTACAACTCTGGTCCATTAAAAGCGGCATGATGAGGAGACCTCAGTTCATCAAAGCCACAAAACAAATCCCAGCTTAAGCCATCAGGTTTCACATAAAAAAAAAAAAAAAAAAGAGAGAGAGAGAGAGAGAGAGAGAGAGAAAGGAAAAAAAGAAAACAGAAGCCAAAAATGCTCAGTAAAAATGCTCAGAGATAATAAATCAGCTCAGTTTCATGCAGAAAAGTTACCTTTGAAACATCCTCTGGTGGCAAACCCGATCAGAGTTTCACATCCATAATGAAACCTGAAACCTGTGGGCTTGGGTTTTGGCTGTTAACTAGGCACAAGTGAAGGAAAACACTACTCCAATGACTCAGAAAAACAAGCAAACAAACAAACAAACCAAACCAAATCAACTAATCATACAGGGAAAAAAAAAAAAAGAAAAAAGAAAAAAGAAAAAAGAAAAAAGAAAAAAGAAAAAAGAAAAAAGAAAAAAGAAAAAAGAAAAAAGAAAAAAGAAAAAAGAAAAAAGAAAAAAGAAAAAAGAAAAAAGAAAAAAGAAAAAAGAAAAAAGAAAAAAGAAAAAAGAAAAAAGAAAAAAAAAATCTCTGTGAATTCTTCCTTCCTCAGACATGCTCATTTTCTAGTGCTCCCAGCAGGCAACCAGCCCTACCGCCAGGAGCTGGTGGCAGAGAGGTGCTGGCCGCATTTCTGAGAGCTTTGGGGTTTTACTTTGGTACACCGTGCCCAAGAGGTGTCCGCCAGTACTGCAGACAGGCAGAGCAGCACTTTCTATTGCCCAGTCTTTACCCGTTAGGATGCTGAGGCAAAGCCTCGGCAGTGTTTCCCCACAACTCCTCCGTGAGTGATACAGAGACTTGCTCCTCGAACACCTCCATCCCCATTTTGACTGCTTTTCCAGCCAGTTTTCGTTGTTATAGCAGAGAGTTTACTGAGCCAACAGAAAGTGCCAAAATCGCTACTTTCCTAGGGACAGTGGGTAAAGGGCAAGACTGCCCTGAAATTAGCAGATAAGAGCAGACCTTAACTGAGGCTTTTATCGGTTGTTTGTGTTCACTGAGGCCAGATGATTTTCAAGGAGCCGCTTAGAGATTTAAAGCGCTGATGTGACAGGAACTCTTTGATTTTAATGTTCCTGCCCTCTTCTTGCAGCCAGTGTTTATGTAAACTTGAGAAAAACTGCCACTACTGTTCATCTCCCTCATTTTTCAACCTTAATGGTAATTACATTCCACGCATGACAGGAGACTCAGTATTGCATCCAAGAGCAGGGCTGTAATGCTGTCTTTGACATGCCATTACTATGCATTAAGTCACAGTTTCAGAGAGGGGGAAAAATAACGTGTTGTAAAAGCACAGGCTTAATGAGCATTGCAAGAAAACATATTGTTGATTTGTGTAGGAGGTTTCGGTAAAATGCTGTGGACTGAGATTTCCAGAGGCATCTGGCTGAAGGAGGCAAAACAATCCTACTGAAATTTAATGGAAGTAAGGCTTCCAGTTTCCCTGGGCTCTTTTGAAATCACAGCCTCTAAACTTTTTGTTTAAGATGTTGTACATTTTCTTTCCAATCTTCTGGATGACAGCAAGGCTGTCTGCTACATGTGCAAAGGGGTCTTGAGGTGGGATGTGTGTTTAATTGGGGGTTGTGTCTATAGGTATAGTGTATAGCTCTTCCCCAGAAATGTGCCTGGTTTCTGAGCCTCCCTTTCTGCACTGAGCTTCAAGGTGCCATAAGTTTTACACCTTTTGACACCTTCAGAGTCAAAGTTTATTTCAGAGCTGTTTCTTTTTTTCATGTAAACTCTCCTTTTTTAAGGGGCAAAGTTTTTATTTTTCCATGTGAGATAACCACCATACCCTTCTTTGCTTTCAGCTTTCCTCTCTCAGCTGATAAAATCTCACTGTGTCTTGGAAAAATCCCACACTGCCAAATTTTTGTTAACTCTGTCCAGTCCTGCTTGAACTACAGACCTTAACAAAGGTTGCCTTTTATTTACTGTACTGAAGAAAGATGGTTATTTTAACATGTTGTCTACTTAACAAATAATTTCCTCTCTCTCCTTCATTTCATCTGCTTGAGTTTTGCTCTTTCAGCTACAACCTGGTCAGTCAATAGTGCGGAGGGAGGAAAAATAAGTAATAGTTGCTAGTTCTCTCCTGCACATGCAATGTTATCCACTTGGAAACCTGACTGATGCACATGGATATCACTTTTTTGAGCAAACAGTAAGCTATGCTGTTAACAAAGTGACACAGGATATGTATTGCAACTGTTTTCTGCGTGACACAAGGTCAGAGCATTGCAACATACACAGACATCACCGAGACACCTCGCAGCCACGAGCGACGGGTGTCAAAGCACAGAGAAGACTTTTCAGTCTGGAAGCAAAGTTCATCCTGGAGCTCTCAGATATCATTACCCATCTGAACAGAGCTCCTCCCATCCACAGGCTAAAACAAACGGACCACAGTGAGTGATTTCAAGCAAGTCTTGACATAAAAGCATCTTTGACTCACAGTTGCAAACCTGAAACAAAGCCAACTGCTCTGGGCAAGGATTATTTCTACAGCACTTCAGTTTCAGCCTTGGCTCCAAGCTTCTGGAGAGGAAAACCATGATTTTACCTTGATTGGTAAACAGGTTATTCCCTGACCCCCAGCTCACACTGACTGTCCTGCCAGCAGCCCCTCCACGAGAGCCCCGCTCCCATCACGTCTCTTCCCTTGTCTTGCTTGCACGGCGCCCAGCTGGGGACAGGTCATGCCAGTGGCTATAGCACAGGGCTCTGCTGCTAGCTGGTCTTCCTCCAGGAAGATTGAGCTCCCTGCAAGGGCTGCTTATTGCAGGTGATGGCAAAAGAGAGCCAGTTGGAACTGGGGCGTAGGGGAATTGCATCACTTTGTGCCAGCCTGCTGTGCTTGGTGCTTGTGCCCACGTCCTGGGAGAGCTCTGAGGTGCCCCACCTTCTGAAGCAGGTCAGCCGCTTTAAGACCATAGCAACTTTTTTACCTCCACTGAATGAATAACTCTTTCTCTCCATCCCCGAGAGTGAAACATATGCATGCGTGTGTGCAACAGGTCAAAAGCCACATCTGTTACCCTGCAAACACAGATTCCCTAGAGAGGGGAATTACAGAAAGGAAAGCATTCACCTGTATGCTTAATCTAGCCTATGCTGAGATGAAACAACTGAACAGTACCCTACTTCTAATGGAAATGGACGGTGCACCAATTATATTAGTTTTCATTTTTTAAATTACAGATTAGATTTTAAAATTCCACACTGCTTCCAAAGACCTTTTTAGAGCCCCTTTTCAGGGTTTTATCTCATGGCCCTTATAGAACTTGCTTTAGATGACACAGGAAAAAAAAATTTAAACCCCAATCGATTGCTCTAGTAATGGAAATGGAAACCCTGCTTGTCCTTATTATCATGAGCCTTATTACCCTTGTCATCACCGCCACCATTATGCCATGAGGCTTTTATTCTCAAGGCATAGTGAGGAGGTTTAGCAGCAGAAGGGGCAAGCACCCAGCCCTCTCTCTGCTCAGAGCTGCAGAGCCACACTCGCATCTGTCAGTGGTTCCCTTAAGTGGCGCTTTATCTTTGCTGCCTAACGAGTTACACTTTATTGTATCTGTCTCACGGTAATGCCTGGAGTTCTCAGTTAAAATCAGGGGCCCCTCCAACTACAGCCACCCTGCAATTCAGGAAATATGGTTCATCTGAAGTGGTATACAGAAGACTACATTTCCTACAGACACATGCAGTCAAATTCCATTATCCAGCCTGGACGCAAGTCCAGGTCAGCTCTAGCAATACTAATGGAAACTACTGGATTTTATGAGGATTAGTGAGAGGAGGGTATAGCCCACAGCAAATATTTTGAAAAATAAAAAAATAAAATAAAATACTATGCTGGTGAATTTTCTACAAGCATACAAAAAAGACAGTAGGTGTTAAGAGTTGTAGAAGGGTCATTCCAGTAACCTCACAATTGGAATTATACTGCTGTGACTGGGTATTTCTGTAGGCACAATTAGGCTCAAATAAGTGTACATTTCTCTCTTAAGTGACGTACAACAAACTGAAGTATCAGGTATGACTGTGGGAATAGGATTAGACCAAAATATTTCCTCTCATCTAGAAATCTTGGCAGTATCAACAGTTCCCTCAAGTTCTCCAAATGATGCTTTGTCCTACAGATCTATATACTTAACACAGAAAAATACTTTAAAAAGTGTATTTCAGAAAGATGTTTTATTCTGATGTTCTGAGGAATACCAGTGTTGCCGATATTAATATACCACAGGACACAAAGTCCACAAGAGAACTCCACACCTCTTGAAGTTGCTGAAATGGGCTCCCCCCAAACATGTCATTTTCCTAGTATTTCCCCCAAACACCCAAGGTCCAGCTCTCCCTGTGATACTGATCCTCACGTGCCACTGGTGTACAAGGAAAAGGGTGCTTCTGTTTTTTGTGGGAGAGCACCAGGCTGCTGCCAGCAGAGAAGGACCACTGCCCTCTCCAGGAGTGGAGCAGTGGGGTCTGGGCACTGCTGCAAGGATGCTGTGCTGCAAAGTGTAAACATGCCCAAAGAGAAGACTGTAGAAGTAGAGGGAATTGAACCTTAACTTGAGACACGTGCTTATGTCCTGGGCTCCAGATCCTTACTTCATCTTCAGCTGGCAGCCAGATCATCAAGAAACTCTCACATCTTTCTATTTTCTTTTCCTTGTGCACCAAGCACAGTCTAATTAGCTGTTCTTATTATTGCTACCTACCTCCCATGATTGCCTTGTTCACTCCTAACAATAAGGAATGGGACTCCCTGGCAGTTATCAGCTAATTGGGGCTGTATAAGGTCACTGGCTAGGCATTATCCTGACCAAACCGAAATGTGCATTGACATTCAGTGCAAACATTATCCTCCGTGTGAAATATCCCATCTTTAACCAGAAGCATGCCTTCCAAATTCATCTGAAGCTGCTCTGCAAAAGCTCTGCTGTGGTTCCATCACATCTGTGAGGATAAGATGCAAGGAAGAGCACAAAGAGGGAAACAGAACTCCACACACTGTGTAAGCAAGGCTTTTGTCAGCCTTATTCACCAAGGCATCCAGTGGAGTGACTGTGGTTGAAAGAAGGATCATCCCTTGGCATGGTAATTGCAGAGAGGAACTTCTCCATTCAGTGACTCTCTCACGGCTACACATCACAAAAAGAGGTCCAGAAAGTCTTGCTGCATGTTGGAGTTGACCTTTTTCTCAGTGGTCTATTTGAGCAGACTGCAAAACTTTGTTTTCAAGCATTCATTTGGTTCCTGAGCAGTTGTCCTCTTTAACCTTTTTAGCATCCTGCTTTTATTTGCTAATGGTCTGTTTACACCACCAAAGTTTTGTTGATTTGAGTATTTGAGACATGTCTATTAATCATCCTGATGTCCATATTCATTAGCTTGTTCATGCATCACTGTACCTTTCTTATTCCTCATTCATTTTATACATCTTTCAGTCATTCAATTAGAAAACAGGAAAAATAGCTTGTGACTAAGGTGCCAGCCAGCCAGCATGCCAAAGTGACAAAGTGGCTAGCTAAGAGATTTGATGGACAAGAAGGCAAGAAGTTAGACATAAAGAGGAAACACCTTTGTGCTTCATTGAATATCACCTCTCTTGTCATTGGGAAGCAAGATGCACAAATGGGAGATGTCTACAGTGGTTATGCTCTCTGGAGGCAATCTGGCTGCCCTGTGAGGACTGCTTTAAGGATGGGTGGCCATTGTAGGGTCAGCAGGGAGGAGCCTTTCAGCTTGCAGACCCATGGAGCGACTCCTAGGACAGCTGTAGCACTGTCTCCACAGCCTGGTGAGGAGATCTCTTACCCACACAGGTGGCCAGTCACCTAGGAACCAAGACTGAGTCCTGTTCATTAAAGATCAGCATTTAACCTTTGGTGAGGAAAGTCAGTTCTGTCAATGACATACATATAAGGGCAAAAATTGTTTTTTGGTATTAAAAAATATTGTTTCCTCAGAGCACCATTTTCATTTGACAAGGATGTCCAAATCCCAGGGCTGACACCTTCATGCACTCAAGTCTGAAGTTTTCCTGGTATTAATTAGCATAGGTCATTGACAAGGACTGCATGATTAAAAGCCTTCTTGAGTCATGGGGTGAGCATTAGAAGGATATACCTGCAGCCCACGCTTGATGTATAGTCAGCAAACAGTAGAGTGCAAATAACAGAGATGTTGGGAAGAAGGGGTCAAGAGGATGCTCCCTCCCCTCAGCAACAGAGGAAAAGGGGTGGAAAAGGGGAAGCATTCTCCTCTGCTGGAAAATCTTCATGTGCTGATCGCTGACACTCAGATTTTAGCTCTTCTGACAGAAAGCAAGGACTTAGCCAATCAAGAAGATTAACAGTGATGAGGTTGAGGTTCAGCTCTGATATGAAGTGATTTAACACTTGGCTGTGCAAAACAGTGAGCAAGAGAGCTTCCTTGTGCCTTCAGCCAAGCAGAAAATCTCTGAAATTGTCTAAAATAACGGCATCCTTTATGAGCTTTCATCCCCACACCATATGGCTTCAGCTGCCTGGCGCTGTTTCCACACAGGGCCCTGCACTTGGTGCACATGTGCACACACAACGATGCGTGGGAGCACATGGAGGTGAGGCTGCCCAGTTTTCATGTGCAGAAGGCCACTGCTCGAGCACTCACCCCTTGTAATGGGCAGAAATACGCCAGGTCAAATTTCAAGTTCAGGATGATTTTTTTAAGTTCCATTTAAAGTCATGCAGGAAGCCCGCTTCAATTGAGAGCCAATTTCATTCAATGGGAGTTTATAACTTCAGTGTTCTTTAGGCTGGGCTTTCAGTGAATAAAAGTGACCTCAGGTTTACTTCAATGTCATTTACAATTATTATTCATTCAAAAATGAAGAGGATGGTGATTTCTGTCCATCAGTTACCTTTTCACTAGCCTTCCTGTTTTCTCCCTTCCTGCTGCCTTCACAAAATAAAATGTGCTAGCCTTTGTATCTAAAAGCAATTAATAAAAAAATATACAGCACTTCACTGAAGTGTAATAAGGGATATTTTGTCTTTCACATTTTCCCTTTAATTCCACAGAATTAATTTTTCATTGCATGTATTGCTTGCTAGCTGCTGGAAGCAGAGGTTGACCTGGGCAGCAGGGCTCTGTGTCATAACCTGGTGGAACTGAAAATTAAAGCTTTCAGTTGTGAAAAATAAGATGGGGCAGGCAGTAAGCTTGATGATGTGACAGTTAAATTAGCTAATCAATATTACACATAATTTGGCACTTAATTCAATACATTCTTACTGCATTTCCCTTTTTGGAATCTGGTGTTTTACTAGCTCTGACTCAGACTGTATGGATACCAACTGTTTTTATTCCTTAGGAATAAATGTATCTATACAGCCTTATGAATTTCCTCTGGTCATGCAGATGAGCTGCCTCATCTCCCTCCCACCCAGTCTTGGGATAGACTGACCCATTTTTTTGCAGGAGTGTTATGAACTCCGACTAATCATCTCTTATCAGTCAAAGCATTAGGAGTAATACATTACTTCATGCAATAAGCCAGGAAGTGGACTGGCTCTTCCTATACTACAAATATTTGGGCTAACAAAAGTGACAAAAAGATACAAAAAACTATCTAGTTTTTAACAAGTGAGACACCACTTTCATAGTTCATTTTCCTCAATGTACACTTCTAATGAAATAGGACATCTGTCTTCTTGACAAGGCATGTTGGCCTCTCAATTAAAAGAGTCAAGATAATTTACTGCAAGTATGCATGATTTTTGTAAGGTAGGGAGAATAACGTACAAAAATACAGTAGAGACAAACATTTCTCTATTCTCAGTTGCTCTGCCACTGTCAGCAAATATATTTTATAAAAGCAATAGCAAAACAAAATCAGTCTAGGTCCTTCTTTCCTAGCTGTCCACAAGGCATGTCAATTTACTACAGAAAGTTATTTCATTTTTATTTCCACTTTGGCCAGTTACAGCTGCTCCCCGTCCACTGATGCCACATTTGCCACCCGACTCTGGCTTGTTGATGAGCTGAGCAGGCTCTGGGCAAGGCACACAAGTGAGATGTGATGTTCCACCAACTCCACTGCTCCTGCAGGCACACAGCAGCAGCAGGTAGGGCTCCCTGCCCAGACGTTTACTGTGACAGGAGGTGGCACTTGAATTTTGGGATGGCACGTATTCCTGTGGTGACTCCAATCAGAACCACAGCCTGGTGTCGGTGTCCTCTCCCTCCACAAAACCCAACTGGGCTGCTTAGAGATACCACTGCCCTGCTCCCATCCCCTGTCAGCCCGTGGGGATGGGATGTATCTGTCCCTGTTTGGTTCCTCCCAGTGAGCAGTGACCCCAGCAGATATCTTCCTTGCAGCGCTGAGGCTGCGGTTTGGCTCTCAGTGCCAGAACGTAGTTGTTGGCTACAGTCCCCAGATGTCTTTCTCTGTTTACATTTCCCCCTATCAAGGCTTTTTTCTAACACCTGCAGTATCAGGGTTTGGGGGAGGCCGGGCTATGTCCCAGGACTACCTTGGACATCCATTTTCCAGCATGAGGGCAGGGGCCTTTTGATGCCAGACAGTGCTGTAGGATGCGGAGGTGATTTTCCCTCCAAAATCACTCTCCCTGCGTCTCCGGTTCAATATCTTGAACTCAGCACCAAACTCTTTCCCTGATAACTGTAATGAATGGCTTTTGGGATCCAGGGGAATGTTTTGGAAAGGTTACAACAGAGTATCTCACTGGTTCAGGGACTATGGAGAGTTTTAGTGATCTCGGATTTGACGTCCCTGGGCCTGTGTGCCTCACATGCTGCTTGCACCACTGCTGACATGTCCCACGAGCCTAAGCATACTGCTCTTTCTGAAGAAGGACATGAAATAGGGGTGAAGAGGACACCCAAAGGGTGGTGGGTGGGAGAAGAGAGAGGGAGACAGAACCATTGCTCAGGTGTGAGAAGAGATCTCATAATTCTTTCTTCCTTGGTAGTCCACGTATTTCTTTCAATAAATTTAGCAAAAGCCCTCTGCTTTAACAAGAGCTCCCAAGAAGTTTATTGGAAAATGACCTACTGACTCCAAGGACCCAAAAGAATCAGAGAGTCTGCACCAGATTTTGGGGTTAGCAGGGAGGCTAATCACATAGGCACTTCTGAATTTACAACTGCTTTCCAAAAGCAGCTCAGGTTCTTGGAAGCAGAGGTCAGCAAGAAAAAAGTACTGGAGTAAAAATATCTGGAAAATTATAACAATTCTGAAATTACTATTAGTTTCCAAGAACTTTAGGAAAAGAAAAGTATACCAAAATTATGTCTTTTTTTTCCTCACATTTTGGACTACATCTTCTTTGCTTAGGTTTAAACAAAGCATCTGAGAATGAAATGTCAGTTTGTTTTAGATTAAACTAAAACCACTCTTCACTAGTTTAATCCAAAGCATCTTTTCTTGGTTGTTCATTAGGCAGTAAACAAAGTAATTCTGTGCTGATATGGATTGACTCCTTTTTAAATCATGAGCCAAAAAAAAAAACCACCAAATAATCATGCATTCTTGCTGCTCAAGTTAGATGCAGTGTTGCCTTCATGGAAGGTCAATGATCTTGGGCTTTCCAGTCATGCCAGCATTCCTGAATGCACATGACAATATTTCCTTACAATTCCTGAGTTCCTAAATCCACAGCTACATTTCCAAATAAACTAACTTCATTTTCAGAGGGCATGTCTATCCCCTATGTGGCTGAAACTCCCACTGAGCCTCCTGGGTCATTGTAATACCGCAGCATCTTTGAAAAAAAAATAAATAAAAATAAATAATAAACATGGGGAATTTAGGGTACATGGATGGTTTCTGAGATGGCTTTAAATACTGCCTTTAGGGCACCGAATTCCAAACTTTATTCTACAATGTATTTGCCTACTTGCTTTGTGTGCTGAAATGCATTAGTAGAAACTGGTTGAAAGAGGGTCAGTTCAAACTAAGTTGTCCTATTATATTACCTTCCCTCATCAACCAAGTCAGAAGAAGTGTTTTCAGCTTATAACAAGCTGCACCTCTTTTGATTAGCCAAGATTTTCTACAGCCAGAAGCTGCCTTCGTTGCTTAGTGTATAAACTGTGGATTGAGTTTGAAATTGAAACCCCTTGGCTAAAAACTTTTATAGATAGCACTTAGTGCACTGAGTGGAAGGTGTTACCATTTACAACACAAGCAACACTAAAGAAATCAATATCTTGTGTTAGAAAATAGAATTATTTTAATGTTACCCGATAAATTTATCAGGAAGGTTTTTCTAGTACTTCAAACCGTAAAAGTTTTGTTAGAATAGTAGAACAATGCTACAATTAACTGCAGTGTGAATATTTGCAAATAATACTAATATCTTGTGCATCCCTAAATTTTTCAAAGCAGTAGTGAAGAGTAAATATATTTGCACCTCAAGAAACATATGGGCCATTTACAATTCAAAGTATGTTCCCTGTCTTCAAGTATGACCAAAAAGATCATAATAGCAGATTTGATTTTTTCCTTAATCCTTTGGAGAAATTGAATCAGCTCTGACATCTCTGCTTTTTTTCTTTTTTATCTTATACGAGAAATCTTTGAATCAATTTTTAATAAGATTGCAATTGACAAATCTATTGGAACATTAGTGAACATTTAAATACTAATTAGCTAAGCCACTGCTAATCTCTCCTCAACAGAGCTCACAGACACAAATGTCAATTAAACCTGAGTTTGTCCCCAAGGAAAGAAAGGTCAGAGGGTAGTGTTCAGTCAGCTGTGAGATTATGTTAACACAGCGTTAGGAGTAATAATCTCTGCTGAAAAAAGAAAAAAAAAAAAAAGCTAAACTTTCTTTGACTTTTTTTTTTTTAATTACATTATCTATAAGGTGGAGAAAGGGAAAACAAGGGAAGAATTACAAGAAGTGAATCAACAAACGTTGCCTCTTTAGCAACAAACCAAACACCCATTAATCTATTGCCTAAGGAGTTAGGAAAGAGTTCTTTGCTAAATCACTGAGTATCTCAGGAAAACTCTTGTGTTTACCAGGCTAAGATTCAGGGTTTAATTTACCCCAGAATCACTGTAAATTTTTTTAATGATTTTTTTTTTCTCTAACAGCACCCCACCCCTTCCCAAGAAAAGCCCATCTGAAGGCCTCGCACTCCTCCATCCTTTCCAAGATCTGCAGATCTATTTGCTGCGGCCAGCAAACAGCAGACAGTAAAATAAGTGGTGCATGTTCACCACACTCTCCCAGTTTGCTGCCTTCTGCTTTTCAGAGTGCTTTATTCCAGTTCTGCACTTAAGCAGGCAGATGGTTTTGAGCACACAAACCCCATTAAAGTCAAGGGATTTCTCCTGTACTTCAAATTACACAGTTGCTTAAGTGTTTCAGTAGGCTGAAGCCGTAACTCATTTGAGCTGGCAGCACAGGGGCATGTTTAAGTAAATGCTGCAATGTTTCTCAGATTATTTATGTCGTATTGATGGACTTCAGCACCTGTTTAAAGTTAAGCACTTGCTTTCTCAACGAGAGTCTCAGATACCTTCTTTTCTAGTTATATCTAGCGTCCCTTCTTCCCTATGATCTTCCAAGGAAAATCTGTCATGGAGAGCACCTCCTGAGCTTCAGAAGAGCAGATCTACTGATAACACAAAATCAATCTTTTCAAACAAGGAGGGAAAGTACACAGTAGACAATACCTGACCCCAGGCACAGTTGTGAGAAGTGTGTAGATAAAACAGCTCCCTCTTTTCCGAATATGCCAACGTGGTTCTCTTATCAGCCTGCTTTGTTAAAACATTATATTTTATATAAAATTTGAGATAGACTATGGGCAGCCTAGAGCATGGTAAAGTTGCATTTACAGCAAATACAGGTGGCATGTGGAAAGTGCAGACTAGTATGGGAAACATTTTAAAATGACATAGCCTGGTGAGACATAATACATAATATATGTATTCTCTCTGCTCTCTGAAAGCTTTAGCATTAGAGCCTCTTAACTGTGCTTAAACAAACACACACTTTTTTTAATTAAAAAAAAAAAAGGATTAATATATATATATATATATATATCTTCAAGAAAAAAGTCTCATATATACCATGCTGGTTAGAGAGCTGAGTATCAGTTGATTTATTTGGGAGCTTTGGAAGAATCTCAGCAGAGAAAAATATTACAGCTTGCTGTCATAATTTCCTAAAGTTAAAGTGTTCATAGATTTGTAATGCTCCAGGCTAGGAGGGGCCACTCTGTCATCCAGTCTGACCTGTTATACATCACAGGTCGTTACATTTCACGAAGTTACCTTTGCATTGAGTCCAATAACTTGTGTTTTGCTAAAGACTATCTCCAGAAAGGCATCCGTCTGGATGTAAAGACTTTAGGAGCCAGAGAATCCACCCTCCCCCCCACCCTTTTCCTAGTGTATTCCAGTGATTAGGCTCACTCTAATAGAAACACGTGTTATTTTCAGCTTAATTTGTCCAGCTCCAGCTTCCAGCCACAGATTCTGGTTATGCCTCGCTTCACTGGACTGTAAAGCCCTTTGGTGTTCAGCCTTCTCCTCCTGCAAAGATGCCTCTCTGGAGTACCTTTATGGAGTATAAACACACATAAGAAACTCCATCTAAGTCATTCTCTCTAACCCTTGATTTTGTTTTACAGCTCTTTCTGTGCTCTCTGGGTATACAACTTACAAGCAGAACCTGCTGAACCTGCAGTATTTCAGCATCGTTCTCACCTGTCCCAACTACAGACGGGGTCAGAAATACCTTTATTCATTCAAGCATTACTGGCAAAGAGAACTAGATGATTACACTGTGATCCTCTGCTTGCTTTCTGGTCCAATATAACCAGTAGAAGCCTTTGTTTTCAAGGGTGCAGCCCCCCTTTCTTGTAGATGAGGTCTGTATTTTTTATTCTAAGGTATACAAACTTGTATTTCAGTTGTATCACCCCATTTCACTGGGCTGTGCTTACCAAGTCATTCGGACCTATTCATATCACTGTTTAGTCTTCCTGACTTTAACCATTCATGCAGTCCTTGCCTTATCTCCAGGTTATTATTTTACTTCAAATCACAAATGAAGATGCTGAACTGCCAGGTCAAATATGAATTGCCACTCAGACAAACCAAAAAAATCCACCTTCAATTAAAATTCCTCATTTACTTCCAACTCTTTCAAGATTTAGTCTAACATACACTTTTGCAACAATATGTGATGCTAACTTATTTATGAAAAATAACACACACAAGGTAGCGTGTCTGATGACTTATAAAACTGTATTACTTCTTTTAGCAATAAACTTTGCAATTCCAGCAGAGAAAGTCATCAACTTTGATCCAAGAACAGATACTAATTCTTTTCCTGTACTTGAATACTTGAATAACAGAGCCTTGTAGAAATTCGTGTATGATTTTAACTGGGTCTGATGTTAGGCTAACTGGTTTAAGTTATCCCACTTACTCTTTGTGGCTACTGTCTATTTAATATGTAAATATTGGTAGTTTTACAGAGTGTCCCAGGTCTTCTGTGGTCAAAAATTCAGACAAGATGAGCCTAAACTCACATACTTATGGTCTGAAAACGCTTATATTTTGCAACCACTTGAGCATGCAAAGAACCACATTCATGTGGCCTTGCTTAAGTAATTTATGGGTCTTCAACAAGAAAGGCCTTGAATCACACTTTTTAAAAGCCACAGGAACCAATAACAGAGGACTTTGAAAGCAGTAAGGTGATGCTGCAAAATTAGTACAAGTGTAGATTATCCTTACTTGAGAACACTTAAATCCTTCAGTCATTTTGCATGAGAAATGGCCACTGAGCAAATGTGACCGCATATGCCTGAAGATGCTTTTTGTGCACGGGAGTTTGTATGTTTAGAGAAACCCTAATGACATTACCCCAAGTGAATTAAATCCACTGCAGGATATCTTCAGGCCAGAAAGACACATGCATATGCCAAAATGTTTATTTTGTCATTCGTTCTAACGCTGGCAGCCCCAAGTGGCGGAGCCACACTGGACTTATCAGTTCTTCTCCCACTTGAGAGTCCCACATGCCGGCAGGGAGCGCATCCACATCCACATCCCGTAGGGCTGCTTGTCGCTCCGCAGTATCTTGTTGGGTTCCAGGCTTTTTCCTTAAAATTATCACATTCCACTTCCAGTCACCATGGGTCTGAGTCACACATGCCAAAACTGATAGAGCTGCAATTTTTACATGTCAAAATTGTTACGTAAACAGAAATCTCATTGTCTCCGATAGTTTCCCCTTCAGCATGTGCAACATTGTCTGATAAAGCCTATATTTGCTCCAAAACTAAAATGATGCAGATGTGTTTTTTACTATACCAGAAAGAACACAGCTGTATGAGTTGCACAGAGATCCTGACTTCAACTCTAATCTTCAGATAACTCCTGCTATATAATATGTTCAGCACCAGGGGAAATATCAAAGGGCACTTCCAAATAATATTTTTATAGAATATGCTGCTAAACAGCAGACCAAATCCTCAGCTGGCCTGAGTCAGTGAAGCCAAAGAAAATTTGTCTTGCTGAGAATCTGGTTCGGCACAATGTAGATAGAATTAACGTGGCTTTGCTTGCTGCTAAAAAGTTACTAAATGAAAATAATGTCTATAGGGCTATGGCAAGGAAGAGAAGCTGTGGAATTACCTGAAACGTTCATTGGTCTTCTAACTTGTCTAGAAACTGGGGCCTGAGATGATGGTCTCAGTGTGGAAACGTAGATTGATTAGATACCTAATCTGCAGCATGTCTTTCATCCCTGAGTGGCTTACAAACATTACTTTCGTGGCTTGGTTTCCCTGATAGCACCCCTTGTAGATGTGCACCTTATTTCCCAGAGGTCTGGGCTGCAGTTTAGCAGAGTGTATTACAAACGTGCCATCAGGGCCATCACCTAGGCATCAGGGCTGCATTTTCTCTCTTTTACACTTCCTAGGGGGATGCGAGGCTTGCTGGGGGCAGCCTTTTCCTCCTGGTGGGGAGTCTCTCCCCTCAGCTGCTAGACTGCAGTTCCTGGCATCAAGCCCTGGGCTACTCCAGAAAGGGAGCTCTTGCTCCCTGTGCCCCCCGGTACATCTTATATACCGGCTGCTAGTGTGGACACCCCGCCAGACAGGTTGCGGCCCTCTGTGGTGAGCATCGCCTGTATTTTGGGACACAAGAGAGATGAGGTGCCCAAACCAGGGGTACAGGTTTTGCCAAGTTGGGCAGCACCCATATGCCTTTAAAAATGTAAATCAAGGTACCCCATAGATCCCCATCTATTCAGCCCAGCCATTCAATCATCCAACAGAGCCTAGACAGCACCATTATATTTTGAATATTTTCCCAGCGTGCTAGGAACACATCATTTTGGTGGTTTGCGTGAACACAGCTGATTTTACAGTAGGAATTTGGACACTTTCCATGGCTCCTCTCCTGCTGCCCCTCCTTTCCCTCACTCCTGTCTGACCTTTGTTACTGGCCCCACAACCATGAGGTGACAAGCCCTGTGCACGCAGTGCAGCAGCCACGCAGCCTCCAACCAAAGTCAAGTGAGCTCTCCTCCTTGATGGGGCAGCCGTGCTACCAGCCAGGCACGGGCAGATCCAGACCTCCATCATCTCTCCGCAGCACCAGGGCCGTGAGCTTCCTCTACTCTGCAAATGGGGCAAAGGACCGCTGCTGTGGGACCCCCAGAAATCTCTTCTGGTGCATTATTGCCGTACGAGCAAGCTGCAGTGGTTCCCACATCCTGGATAAAACTCCCTCCCTCCTCTGATTACTGCTAACTCATACTTTCCAGAGCTGATTTATCCCAGGCCTCATAAAAATGTTTCAGAGGAGCCAGAGCATGTTGCCTTCAGAGTACTTCAGATTTCTTCCAGCACCAGGTATTTTAAAAAAGATGTATCCTTGTGGAGGATGCCTCTCCTGGTCCAACTCCTACATACAAAGGCTTTGCACTTAACTTAAATCATACAGGGTGTCAGCTGGGCTGGGCTATAATCACTGCCATTATTATTTGCTCTGGCAGGGTCAAGACTTTCTTATTCTGGTTCCTGACTCATGCTTTGAACAGGCAAAAGAGAGGAACGGTGGGAAAAGGGAGGAAACAGCTGAACTTCTTACAGAATCATTACAAGATTGGCAGCAGATGGAGTAAAATGCTGGATTTCCTTAAACTGCTGTCCAGGACCCTGTGCATTCAGTCACTTGCTTGCTCTGCAACTCCACCGATGTCCGGCTCCTACCCTGCACCTACTTTCCAGAAGCCATAGGTACCTGGGCAAGGTGCAGGTCATCCTAGTTCAGCTTGCTCTTTGTAGATAAGCTATGGTTAGCCAAACCCATCAGCAATGAATAAATATCAGACCTCAGTGTGCCAGGGGCAGGCAGAGGAGGTCACCTGCCTGTATTCAGCTATGACAAGGCTGCACTAATCCTAATATTGTGCCTCCAGACCTACGCTCTTCTTGAAAGCAACAACATCCAAAATTTGGGTTCACCGTTCAGCTGGATGAGCTACCTTCACTCCTTCCATCACCGGATGTTTTTAGCTGCTCTCTGCTTAATGTAGCACACCAAGAATAGACCAGTGTCTTTTACTAGCAAAAACTAGCAAACAGAGCCAAGCAGCTGTAGAACATCACTTTATTGCATCCCAGAGCAAGGGTCTATTAAGAAACAACAAGCTGAGCCTCAGTTGGCTTCTCTGAACCCCTCCCCCCCACCTCCCCCACCACCCTAAAAAAAAAAAAAAAAAGTTTTGCTCTTTCAAAGACTTCATATTTTATCTAGAGAAATAAGAAAAAAAATAATCTTGAATGCTCCCACATGTAAACACACTCCCATAACAACAGAAATGGAATATACTCAGCAATCAAAGCCTGTGACTTTCTCCTAACTTAGCTGAAGGGAAATCAGAGAGGTGACGGAAGAAGAGCAGAATTCAGATTTCTTGTTTTTCTTGTTTCCTGACCAATGCACCCCTTCTGCCCTCAGAAGAACAGAAACACATAGGCCTGCCTGTTGGAGCTGGCAGCCATCGTGCAGGGGCTGTACAGACGCAGAGGAAAGCAATGTTCCCTGCCCCAGCCATTTCTATGAGCTAAGTGCCATTTAGACAATAACATTTCTTATTCCTATTTCTACATCTGTTTTTGAGGTGTAACAGAGATGCACGTGCCCCTTTGCTTCACTTTCAACCACATAGGCACATTCTAGTCTATTACAAATAAAACTATGCATGTGTTAAGTAGGAAGAGTTATCTACTTCAAAGGATGCTAGATACAGACCTCTGAGTATGAGTAAAACCAGTGGGACTATTCAGTGGATTCTGGATAAAGCTCTGGTTTACAGGGTTTCAATGTTGACAGATCAGTGAAGCCTCAGCAGTGCTTTTCTCCCCAAAACAACAGATCCCCATCGTTCCTGACACCAGGCAGGACACCATAGCAAACAATCAGATGTCTGCACTGAACATCTCTCTCTAGCCAAATATCCATCCCACAGACTCAACATAATAAGTTATTGTCCTCTTAAAAAGCAGCAAACACACTGATCACCCTCGTTAAGGAAGCAGGGCAATTTTCTTCTGTAAAACTTCAGCCTTCATAAATGTTGTAACTGGTCCAAAGGGAGAAGTGGAGTAGTTTAGTAGCCAGAGGACAAATTCACAGCTTCCCCATATGCTGTTGCCCAACTGGGGGACAAATGAGAGAGGAGGGATATTTGCTGAACTTCTTTTTCTTGCTTGTCTTTTGAGAGCACTGCTCTTGCTGCTGGGCAGAGGGCTGCTGGAGGGTAATTTTCCTCCCAGCAGCTGGACTGAACACATCAGTTCAGCTTGCTCTCCAAACTCATGGCAAAACACCCCCAGCCAAAGCTCCAGCCTTTAAAATTTACTTCCTCTAATAACCTGCCAGGGCTCCAGCCTGGCAAGCTGCAACCTGCATTATAAGACTTCTTGCCTTAATCCACTTTTTAATTATGTTTTATTTTGCTGCCATGAGATCAGGCAGGCTCTTAACAGGGATAGATTTGATGGAACCATCTCTGAGAGTCACTTGGATATGTTTGTTTATACTGAGCGGCAATATGCTTCCTTACATCTGCAAGAAGTGCAGCTCTAAATGGACACATTAATGAGTAACCTCAAAGCTGCCTGGCAGACCCAATCCTTTTCCCTACCTTGTTGTTTTAAAGTAGACCATGGAACTGCCAGTTGGGACCAAGCTGGGGATGCACAGGAATAAAAAGAGCAGAGATGCAAAGCCAGGCCTCTGGCTTTGAGTGCGGGCACTCATTTGGTGGCACCGTGCAGAATGGTGGTTTGGTCCTGGACACTGCTTGCGCCGCTGAAGTGTCACGGTAACACAGCAGATAACTGAGCACCATAACATGCTATCCTCTCCAGCCCACACATGAGAAAATGAAACTGCAGAGCAAGCACAGGGTGTATTTTTAAAGGAACGTTGAATCAAAAAAACAGGGTTGTCTGCTTGCTCTGTTGCTGCCCTGCAGCCTGAGGACAGGTTTACTCTCTGCAGAGTGAAGCAGAAGTTGAGGTTCTGTTAAAAAGGATTTCTGATTGATTTAAATCATTTCAGTCTTCAGAAAAGAAGGGAAAATTAATTCCAGAGTTACTACATGACGAGTTATTTTTATTCACAGTTTAAGTTGGGGTTTGATATGACAAGGCAAATTTGTCCTCTAATAGTCTCACCCACTTGACTTTACTCAAAGTAATGCATGGAGATGAATGATCAGGTGACTTAAATCACAAGAGACAAAATAACTTTTACCAATCATTATATATATTTTTTCAATTCCCACCACACCTTGAACCATTTGAAACATTTTAATTCCAGTACCCACTTTCTCTTCCACCTTTGATCAAGGCCAGATAATAATTCTGGGCCAGAATATAAAATATCCCTCTGTTAATTTGGAAGCATACAGAGAGTTTGTAGATCCAATACAGCATTATTTTCATTTACAGATACATTATAACTTGTCTTCACCTCACCCACCTGACAGCTATTGCCAATTTTTTGGCCATTCCCTCCCTCTTGAGTCTCAAGCATGCTCTTCATGCTGTGTCCATAGGGATGGGCTGCATAGCCAGCTCTGAAGGTTGTTGGTGGTGGTGAGGCACCCACAAAACACCTTCCCTAGCATTTAGCCAGCAGGAATTTGCTGGAAAGAAATGCATGTGCCCTAATCAGCACATCAAATCCTGGAAAGATGGATGCACATCTGTGACAGGCAGGATCCAAACCATTTTGGCTGCCTGCACAAGCAGCCAGACCACCGCATGACTATGCACCCACACTGTGTGTGTGCGGGATGAGCAGCTTCCTCGCACAGGAGGGCTGCAAGGGTGCAAGGTTTGGAGGGAACTTCCACAGTCCCAAGAGGATGGAGAGACCACGTTTTTAAGAAGTGGTGCTTACCAGCAAGATGTTGGGTTCCTGAGCACTCCAGCAGCAAGCTGGCTTTACCACCCCCCAAGCACAGACAGGGTCTTTCTCCCCATGCCTTCCCAGAGGTTTCTGGTGAGACTCCAAGCTAAGAAACGTCCTAGTGATGGGGCTGAACCCCAACTCCCACTATGGCTAATTCCAGCAGGTGACTGCAGCTCTCAGGTAGTTTTTGTGGTGACCAAGGAAAACTAACGCACTGCTGAAATGGTGGAGACAAGGAACATCTATTGACCCACTGGCAGCTAGAAAATGTATGGATGGTGCTTATTTAACATGAGATTACAGGGTATTCCTTGTATTACCCTCATTTAATGTGTATTTTGCCCATTACTGAGATATTAGCATAAAACTAAACTTGTCATTGGAAGGAAAGCATGCCAGGATGCCAAGCCTTATTCTGAATTAAAACTGCAAAGAAACACATGGAATATAGATCTTCAGCATGACATTATTTTACATTTATGCAGTACAGGACCACCTGTATACCTTGACAGCTAGAAGGATTTTGACATTTTTAAAACAAAAATCACAGACTAAAAAAAAAAAAAGCCAACATGCAAATACAGCTACAGCTGTGATTCTGCTCCTGTTTCTCTATAAACACAAAACAACACAAACTAAGCTTCTAGAAGTATTAAAAAGATCACCTGTTAAAACTGACCATCTTAATTGTTCATACAAAAATATTAAATCAACTTTGTGCATAACAGAAAAGTATACGGCCATTCATGTCAGCTTAACATGCCAGCTCCTTCTTCAAGCTCCTCATTTCACATGATTGTATTCCACTGAAAAGTATATACACTTGTGTTAGCTTCTGTTATACTGGGAGCATGAACACTTTTTACTAAAATTTCACCTTCTTCCTAACATCAGTGGTTTCCAGTGGACAGTAACAGCAGTTTTGCATAATTACCTTGAAGTTACCTAATGGTATAATTTCAGACCCATTCTATCCAGTGATTATACTGTGTTTCTTCCAGCTTCTTTAACACATCTTGCTGGATAAATACATTGTCACTTACATTTTATTCCCTTTTCCTACAGGTTTTAAAAAAAAAAAAACCTCAAACCAGAAAAGGATCACCACTTACTTTCCTTACCTGAGCCACACAAAAACAGCTGGTGTTGCAATACCAGCAATTATCACCAGCCACATCCTTTTTTCTGTACGTTGTTATTCTTGGTGCACACTAACTGCTGGACTAAACTTTGCTCAACAGGGTTTCCGTCTCGCATAATGATCCTCAGCTCTGTTCCCTTTTTCCATTTTTTTTGTTCTCCTCATTAACAAGTAATCACACCCAGTATCTGCACTCTCTCAAACAGAGAAATATTCATATTTTGGCACAAAGTCATGTACCTGGTTATCCCAGCTAGTCTGTTCTGGATTTGAATGCATAAAACTTCTGCTGTCTGATGCTTTGTGGTTGCAATCTAACATTGAAAATGCCCCATGGGGAACTTATTTCTTTTACTGTAGCTTTGTTTACTTGTTTATTGAACAGAATTGGTTTAATTGTTAGCTATTCAGATTTATAAGTTACACTGATCTAAATAATTCCCTAGCCAAATGGCAGAGAGAAACCCTGAGGAGCTGGGCTTTGGTGAGATTAAATCAGTTGTGCATTAACTGTTTTAGAGCATTTGATCAAAGTGCAGCCAGCAAACTCCTCCAAACACACCCAACCTTCTTGCTCACCCTAACCCAGCCTGCTTCAGTGCACCATGGGAGTGGTGGTTGTACACTTCTCAAACAATAACTTGAAGTTACCAGCTCAGTGTGCCTGTGTAAAACTTTTTGCACAAAGAGAGCTGCAGTTTGAAAGTGGTGACTCCAAAAACTGGGAAAATAAAGTACTGCCAAAGCAACAGGGCAGCTTCTTCTCTCACTTAAAGTTTCGGGATGACTAAATCAGGCTTTCCTTACAGCATTATTCATCAAAATACAGATCAGAACTTCAGTGTGTTGCCTTTTGGCTATCTTCTTGCACCTCTCTGCTCCTTTCGCATAACAGCATGTTTTAGTCTGCTCTTTACCTAGTCACCATAAAACTGCTCTCCCCAGACTGGGTGAGAATGTTCCTCTGAAGAGCAACTTGTCCTAGTGCTACTTTTCTGCTTTTACAGAAACTACAGCAGAAAAGGACACTAAGGTGATGACTTACTACACTTTCCCTGGCCCCACTGAAAACTAACGAGAGCCTTCACACCTACACTGGCAGAACAACATCCAGGCATCATTCTGTGGGTGCTGCTTTCTTTTCCACAAAGAGCACTCCTCCAGTTCTCCTATTTCTGCTGCTATTGTAGTGGCATGGTGAGTTTTTGCAGTCTAGGACCGGGGAAGGAGAGGGACAATTACCTTTAAACACATAAAACACAAGACTTATGCATTTACATCTGCAGCAATCAGGAGCAGCATCCCTGAAATAGCAGAAAGAGCGAGGGAGAAGCAGATGCATAGCCCCACATATTGACTGCACTGCCATACATGCGTGTGTGTATGAACATGCCCAGCTGGAGCTTCTGTGGTATTTGAAAGGACAGTAAACCCTGAAGAGCCTGAATGTTCACAGGGAAGCTTATCAGTTGTTGATGAGGCCCTGTCCAGCCTTACAGACAGCCAGTTTCCTTCTGCGCTGGGGCACTAGTTTGGTGTGGAGCCAGCAGAAAGGTGATAAGCTGCGGAGAAGATTTTTTAGGAGTCTTGCCTATCTTTCACACCAAGTGGCCAGAGCACATTTTCCACAGTTGCCACTTACAGATAGGCCGGCTGCTCTCGGATAAGGTCGAGAAAGAAATAGGAAAATGGGTTCCAGTTACCTTCCTCTCACAGTCCCGGAGGAATCTGAGGTTAGGCCTGACTTTAGTATTTTTTTTCTCCCCATTTAAATATATAAATCTCCCCCACCTTATGGCTGCCCCAGACAAGGTAGCTATGGAGTCAGCTCCAAGCAAGAGACAGATTTTAGACGGGCTATCAGTAATTTGCTGCCTGCAACTGCCAGGCAGGAAAAGGCTGCAAGCTCTGCCAGTTGATAGCAAACACCTCAGCTACACAGGGCTGCAAAACGTTTTCAACCTCCCCCCCCCCCCCCCCCCCCCCCCCACCAAGGGAAAAGACATTCTTGCAAAATTAGCCTTTTGACAAACTGCGAGCAACTCTTTTAGGGCTGGGTGCTGAGGCATGGGCGATGCTGAGCAGGAGAGTGTCCTCATGCCACTGGGAAGCGACATGCAAGGTCCAGCTCCAGGACAGAGCAGCCCCGTCCCTCGCTCCCTGGGCTGTTTCTTTAGATACCATGAGAAATGAAAATATGCAGCAGCTGAGGTTAGCGTTCAGGGGAGATAACGCAAGGAAACTCCATGGGAGGGCTCGAGCTGATGTCAGAGGTTGCTGTATCTTCATCTGTGAATCTGAATGTTGGACCCCCTTGCAATTGCTAGAGGCATAACAGAGTGTTATCCCCATCACACCTTTCCAGGGCTACAAACGTACACTGATAGGTTAACACATTTTACCTTCAACTTCTGACCAGAGTCACCTCATGTTACTTGCATATATTTCTGTTTGGTGTTCCCCTTGGGACACTGTCATTAGCACATAACAATACACAATAACTGTAAATCTGACATCCCAGTTGACTGCAGTGACTTTGCATCAGGCAGGCAGGAAGGTTTCCGAGAGAAAAACTCCACGAACTGCAACATCATGTTAGCCCCTGTCAGCATTTAAACAAGATGTCCTCATTACTGCCTTCCTCCAAAAAGCCTCCAAACACAAGAAAGATTTGAGAAAAAGACTACGTGATGCTTCAAAGGTTCAGCTAAATCTTTGTTGCTCTAAGGCAGAAATGTGAAATAATAAAGAATCCCGTATTTGAGTGCTGCTCTGCCAACTCTTTTGAGTGTTGCCAGCATTTTGGGGGCATCATGTTAATAAGGAAGTGACTGAAGGGGGAAAAAAAAGGATTTCAAAAGCTTCATTCTCCATCCAAACTATCCCTGGAGTCCAAAGCCTACATTTTCAAGCTGCCTGCATACCTCTGTTTCAAGCAAGCGTTGATGTCTTCCAATTCGTGAAAGCATGAATCAAACACCTTTAAGCAGAGCTCCTCTTCCTGCAAGTTGCTGTAACTATTTTGCCTCGCTGATGCACAGTTGTTGTCAGTCCCCAAGACAAGGACCGGATGGAGACCTGCTGCCCACTCCACCGCCTGTTTCCCTCTGTTTTCCTCCTTGTGTGGATGAATGTGACAAAGGTGCGCATGTTATTCGCCCTGCTTACGAAATGCTCTCCCTCACCAAAGCGCTGCCACAGATGGGTGGCTCCCTGCCGCTGCCCTCGGCATCCTGGCAAGTGTTGGGGCAAAACCACAGCCCTGGGAAAGGTATGAGCCACCCGTGCCCAGCAAGGTGTGGGGGGTGAACCCATCATTAACAGATTGATATTTTGCTTGTTTCCGAGCCTCTCAACGTCTGCCTCCTTCAGTACGCCCTGAAGTGATGCGTTCCTGTGTGGCAGAAAATGTGCTTGCACAGGGCTCACACAGCGCCAGGCACAAGGCAGCCTTGATGGATACCAGAAAATAGCACTGCTTTGGCAGCAAAGACCAAATGAAACCAAGCACTTGGGGTTTTGTAAATTCGGTTTGGCCCTGCTTTTTGGCATAACTCCCTCCTTCCGGCTTGCTTGCCTGCCCTCTGCAGGCCTCCAGCCCACAAAGGGAGGGGAAAATGGGATTATTTCTGTTTTCCTCCCATACAGGAGCCCAGCACTTTCCACACAGCCTTATAGCCCCAAAACGGGCTTCTCCTGCTCAGGCAGGCACCACAGGATGCTGCCGGCATCCTCTCAGGCTGGCACTGACTGTAGCTGAGGCTCACGATGCTTGAGATGTTTCGCAGAGACAGGCTCCTCCTCGGCAAAGTGATAATGCTTCTAATTAGTGCTGAGACCTCCCCAAAGGGCTGTGGGGGAACAGAGGTGGCTCGGCTGCTGTGCTCCTGGCAGTAACAAGGCACTGGGGCTGGAACGAGTCGAAGCTGGGAGATAAGAGAGGGCAAGAGGGGAATATTTTGCTGACAGAAAAGAAATATACATGGGACTAACCTCTAGTGCCAGTGATATTTTAATCTCATTGGCAGGAAGCTGCTCTTTGTGAACAACAGAATTAATTTGGTGTTTTTGGTGTCTTCTGCCAGTGGATCAGCAGAGTGGCATGCTTGCTCTGCTGCATGCCACCCTGGCATTGGAGGCAGACAATATTCCCTGATCCAGCAGTCAGGAATACATGAAAGAAGATGAAACTTGGTGCCTGATATCCCCTTGGGGTGACTTATATTTGTACCCCTGGTAGCCACAGTGAAGTAGCTCCTGACCCCTGTGCTGCAAAGAATGGGAAAACAAGCCTACAGACTCCCAATCCTCCTTAGTATAGGCAATAAATGAGGCACCGGTACGGCTGAGTTGCTGCATCTCCTGCTCCCTGTTAAACCACCTCCACAATCCCTGTGTCTGTCAGCAGCAACAGGAGCACTGCCCTGGCCCAAACGTTCTTGGGGCTACCGAGGAAGCTCAGCACAGGGGTGTAAATCGATGAGTCAGAAGGGTCCAGCACTGCAGGTGCCAGGAAATGGCATTCCTGATGTTTTCCCCCTGCAAATAAAAATCCACCAGGTGCAGTACAGAGGAGAGTTTTTGCCTCTGCTCCTCCAGATACCCAATGGTGCCTCATACACACAAGTACATCCCTTGTAAAGCCAGCCACGTCAGAAGGAAGACTCCATACCATCACAGGCACAGCAGTACTTTCACACATTCCCATTTACAAAGCATCTGTTCCTTGCAGTACCTCGACGATGTCCTTGTGCAGTATTTGAGTGACAGAGATAAGAGAGCAGCAGCAGCTTCTCTTACAACAGGCCTGCAAACCCCTTCCCCAACACAAAACCACATTATCCTACAAGCCAGTTTTTTCTACCACAGAGATTTTCCTAATTCTTATCTTATACCTGATAATGAAATAGCTCAAAATATAGGGTGTAGGAAAGAGGAAGACTTTTACTGAATTCACGCCACTTTCTACAGCTCTTAATCTGACGACTGTCCTACCAACTATAAAAAGTAGTTGTATAAGAAATGTAGGCATTGTGCTTGGGATAGCTGCTTGAATTAGGCCTCAGAGAGTTGAAGCATCTCAGTTCACAGGTGATAGGAGCAATTCAGACAACCCCTTCTACATCACGGCCAGCAGAGCAGTCTCAGTGCCTACTGCTGTCACCCAGTTCAGCCCGTATGCCTAAGTGCAATATTCACATGGAATATTCACCTAGCACAGCTAGATTAATTCCCATTATTAATGGAAAAGGAAGAAAAATATGATTCTGTTCTGGTTTAACCTCTAGAACATCAAAGGGTGGCCCAGGGGAAGAAAAAAAAATAAAACAATTTTAAAAAAAGCTGTTCAAGTCATGCTTTGCAAGGTAAAGAAACTAAGCCTCAAGACATGCTACTTCAATTTGTCAGCGTATTGCATACTACTGCTGAGAGCTTTCACTGTAAAGAGCTTCCAGTGTGGTCCAAAACAATAACAGGGTATTTGTCAGGCAGGAAGAAAATCCAGAGTTTCATTATGTTGAGGGACACCAAAAAAAAAAAAAAAAAGAAAACTGGAGAACAGACAGTGGAAAAAACACATTAATGCAGCCTTGTAGCAGAGGTCTGCCAATTTCAGAGTGAAAAACAAAAGGACTGTAACCTATACTGGATAATATCAGAAACTATAGTAAAAAAGGTTAAAAGAAATCATCCCTTCCTACCACATGTTTATTGCTTGCCTTTGTTTAGACTTAAATGCCTAAGGACTCATTTATTTTCCTCTTGATCAGTAGCTTGGCGGATTTTTTGTCATCATTTGGTACAAGATGTTGTTTTTCTTCAAAGAGCTCAAGTGGGCTTCAGTGCAGAATGAAGATGTTGGTCACTCCAGGAGACGAAATTCCAAATGAGTATGCAAACAGCCTGAGTGGAAGAAGTCCCAACGAGACCACTCCAGCAACAGAGACATGCACAGGCTCCCTCATAAAATGTGACAATCAATATAACAAAGAAATTAAATTCCTGCCAACCCTCTGATAGATGTTGTACATGCCGTGCCTGGATATTTCCTCTTCTTCCCCTCTGCCTTAAGAGGGGACATTGAGCAAAACATTAAGCTCAGCCTGTCAATAAAGATTCACTGGCTTGCTGACAAAGTCTACCAATTGCCAGCAGCAAAATCACAGAGAGAGCCAGTGAAGTCGGTAGCATAAGAGTTGCTCAAGAAAGCATCACTCAGACTGATGGGGCCTCACCCTTGTGTGTGTGTGCTGAAACTACCAGCTAATTGAGGTGGGAAACAACTTCTCAAGAAGACGGACACTCCTCCTGATCTTGATTAACTCCCTTTGTATTGTGGTTTACAGAAATATGTCAGCGTTCTCCATCAATCTGCCAGCAAGTCTTTTCTCTAACATATTTCAGCTTGCCACTTGGCCTTTCACTGTGGATAGGTGCTGCCACAGCTGATACAGCTCCCGCATGACATCAGGGAGCAGTGCTACCTCTTTCAGCCGGTGCTGACCTTCCCCCTTGGCAATAAAAATGAAGCAAGACAGCAACTTCAAAAATGATGGCGTACTGCTGTATCCATAGAAGATGTGGATACTTTTCCTGTGTCTTCAAATCCTCCTCAGGATTGAGAGCAGTTATAAAAAGGAAACATCAGAGACAATGACATTGAAAAATATTGCTGTTTTGTTGAACCCACCTCTATGGGCATTAGTTGCCAAGAACAATTACAACATTTTAGCTTTTAAAATTATTATTTTTCTTGAAATCCATAGTGGTGTTAGGATACCTCAGTAGGAGCCACTTGCATTGCACTCAGAACCAAAGCAAATACAAGATGGAAAGCAGTCGCTAGGGCAGCCTGATGGAGAAGGAGCTGGGGCTGACAGCTGACCATGGGCTACTTAGAAAGCAGTGCTGCACACCCCTGCTGAGACATCCCTGTTTGGTATACAGCATTACTCAAGTGCTCGTACTCGCTACAAGGCTCAACTATCTCAAGATTTCACAGCTCTGCAGGCAAAATACATTTACAGTTACAAAACAGTTTGAGTGAAGGAGAAAAGGGGTCCAGGATGGGGAAAGGCATGTTGAAGGTCATTCTCTTAAAACTTTTCTGCCTTTAGACACTTCTGCACACCTTCCTTTCCTAGCGCACCTTCCTCTTTCTGGACCAACATGTTCCTCTGCTGCCCCTGTTGCAGTCCAGGGGCAGGCTAGCAGTCTGCTCCAAGAAGAGATGGGGACTGAGGAGTCTACAAGAGGGCACAGCGGTATCAGCAGAGGCTAGAACACATGGCTTTGAAGACAAGGTCAAAAGAATCAAAACATCTGCTGTCTAGGTTTAAAGAGACACAGAAAAGGGATATTCAATTTTCTCATTGCTTATCAGAATTGATGAAGTAGATGAAATACAAAAAAGAAGAATGGCAACTAAATCCATACATCACTCACATTCTTAATAAGCTTGTGACTATAACATATATCAGTTTCAGGTTGGGTTGTCAGCAGAATGGCTCCTTATGGATGTTCAGTCTTGTTTCTTTGGGAAAGACCTCCTTTTACTGTGTCTCTGTACAGCACCTAATTCAGTAAGACCCTGATCCAAAATGAAAGTCTACAGGCAACAGTACAGAAGACCACTTAAGAAAAACTAGCTAGCTTAAAATAGCTGCAATAATTTGCAGGCAACATTCTAATTGCTTCGTCTGTCATTTGAGCATCACTAAGTCTACATAATGTTCAAGACTCAAAAGAAAAGAAAAGCAGCCTCAAAAATCCACATTTGCTTTTTTCCATTACCCTGGAATTTAGGCAGTTGGCATTTGAGCTTCATACATATACATATGCCAGATCATTCAAAGAGATAAAGATCTACCAAAAAAGCCTCAGTTAACATGCAAACAGCTAGAAGGCTAAAATTTTTTTGCTGTTTAAATGTATATATATATAGTAAGTTCAGCAAACTAAAACTCTTTCCCATTTCTAACTGCAGCTATATAGCTAAATACTAAACTTTTGTCACCTTCACCACTGCAGAGTCATGTCTTCCAGTTGTACCATCGGAGATCCAACTGTTTTTTCTCCTCCCTTCCCCAAGATGAGGACATGCATGCAATTGGGTTTGCATGAAAGACATCTGCTGCAGTGCTCCACATGCTAACATTACTGAGAGAGAAGTGTGCAGAGAAACGTTAGCACACAAGCAGTGCACATGAAAACCAAATGGAAAGGCTTCTAATCTGAACATTTTATAATATATTTTCATAGTGGATAAATTAAGAGGTAAGCTTCTCTGAACTTTTCAGAGTAATTTTGTTGCCAGTAACACCTTAGGTGGGATCTTTTAATTATTATTATTATTTTTAGTGCAAGTATTCCTGAATGGCTTGCCTTCTTGTAGGTGACAGCAAAAAGGTGCATAAATGATCATCTCTGGTCAACTTATAACTTCACTGATCTGCATAAACAGACAGAGAGTTTCTCACTTTGGAGAAGGAAGAAACCAACTCGAATCGATTGCGGATCAGCTTGCAAATGGTGACTTTTTTTTTCCTTTTTTTTTTTTTTTTTTTTAAGATAGGATGGGTTAATTTCCCAGTTCTACACAATTTATCTGTGCTGAGCTGGAAGAGTGTTGAGTGGGAAAGGGTTTCATTGTCCACTAGGGCCTTATGGCTCTTCAACACCCACCACTTCTGCCTCATGTCAAAGAAAAGCAAATAGGTTTATTAAATAGCTGTCAGGCTGAATGAGGCTGTACAGAGAACAAACAGAAGGGAAATTGGATTAGAGGCAGAGTACATGCCACACTAAACAAGGGTACAGATTTACGGCTTTCTGTGTGCAACTGCACAAAGAACTTTGAAGATCAGTTTTGGGGAGGGGAAGCCAAAGTCTGGGGAAAGGGCAGCCCCAGCAGGGCAGGAGTTGGGCTCCTCAATAGCTGGGAGGGCAGAGGTAAGGGCACCCCTCCTCTTCCAAGCTCCTGGCTGTATTTCTCCAGCAGCCAGCCTTGGTTTCCCAGTAAACCGTTCTCCAGAATATCCTTTCAGCATGTAAATAGAAAGCTGATATTTCCTGCTCTCTCTCTGCACTGAAAAAGAAAGTCATCGTTCGAGGTCGGCTTGTTTTTCAAGCCTCAGTTTGGGTGCTAATCCAGCCCTTGTCACGATAGCCATGACAAGCTGTCTTTGATGCCACAGTCATCCCGCTCAAGGCTGCTTGGGGCATATTTGCCTCACACATGAGCCATTGCGCCCTGAAATGCACGGCTGTGTTCGGACCCCACAGCAGGGGCTGCCCATGGAGAGGGATTCGCACTCAAAGATTTATGGCAATAACACAAAATTACTGCATACCCCGGCTGCCCACCTCCCCCGGGGAAGATGCCTTCACCCTGACCTTCCCCAGCCTAAATAACACCATCGAGCCCATCACAGGCAATAAGAGGGAAAAGGATTCACAGCAGAGCCACAGAGAATTAAACTTTCCCTGATAAAAGCTTTGGCTCACAAGCAGGCTCAGAGAGGTTGGACTCTTTTGCAAATGAGTGATAGTTATTCCCAGGGAGACCCTGGCCAAACTCTCACTGCGGTGGAGGAAGTGCCAAAATATTTTCAGTTGTTTTTAGCTGGAAGAAAAGGGCCGAAAATCACAGATGTACTCACCAAAGGGACTGCTTGAGCTGGTAAGGTTAGAAGGATCATAATGCACCAAGCGATGCAAGGAGTTAAGCAATTTGTGCTCAACAGCTGCAGACCTCAGTTACACATGCAATAACTGGAACTGACTTCTACCTGTGTTGCTATAGCAGACTGAACTTTTACTTATTCTGATTGAGCAAACTACACCATATCATTCAGAGCACAGTTACACACCCACCTTCAAAACCTACGTTTATCTCCTCCAGCTGAGACAGAAATCAAAGATCTACACCCCAGGTGTTCCTCCATGCTGACATCCAAGTCCACTTGGACTTCTCAGGCCTTCGCCTCAGCAACCCACATCCAAACCCAAGCAGACAAGATGGGTTTTCTTGACAACTCTCTCCCATCACAGCACCATCATTTCAAGAGTACACCATTTCACAAGGGCAGAAACCCTTCAATGGCCTCTGCACCATTACAGTTCACTCCAGTCTCTGTAACAGTGCAGCTAAATGCAGTGCTTGGCTGGGCACTGACCAGAATATTTGCCTCACAAGAGTGCTTACAAACAGTATTTCCTATAGTCTGAATTGAATGGCACTTGGATTTCTCCTGATTTGCTAGCATCTACTAGTAGAGTTTGTACAATCCTCAGGAAAAGTAAGAAAACATGGGCAGAGGGACATATAGTGTGAATTTTCTATAACATGTTGTCACAATTTAGTTTTACATTTGAATATATTGCTTCTCAGCCAAAAGAATATTCCTACATCTTTCCATCAGGAATGTTCATTAAGTGTGAGCATGTGAAACCCTGTACTTTCCTGTAAATTTCCAAGTTGCCATTTTCCTAGTGACAATGTAGCTTTCCATGTCTTCATTTGTTTAGCTTGAATTTGTGCATCGTTCTCAGAGTTGTAAGCATACGGTGGCTGGTGGGTTTTTACTTATTCCACACAGGGATTAGTATCTGAAGAATCATTTGTCTTCAGATCAGCGTATATTTGGAGTTATTCTTGACTTACATTACAGGATTTTTTACTCTGAAGAGCATTCATGAAGTTTGGCCCTGGACACTAAATACATCATCTTCTATGGCACACAGACACCTTGCTAAACACAAGTTTATCCATTTTCAGTCATATACATTCAGCATCCAAGATCTAAAACTTGGCTCTTGCACTCCGACAGAAATCTTGAAGTCTAACAAATTAACCAGCTAAATTCTTTGGTAACTACTGTATTAGCATTTGTAAGATTATGGTTGAGAGTTATGCATTTTTATGAGGAAGCTTTCAAATATTTTCACAGGTAGAGCAAGATAGGCTATATTTTATATTATATATTTATATAATAGTTTTTTAATTTTCTTTTATTTCATTTTTAAGGGGAGAAGTGTAATCAGAAAGCTCGTTTCACACTGGTACTTAAATCCCTGATATCTCAAGGTTGTAGCCTGCAAACATTGGTACTACTTTTACTGCTCAGGTTGGATCAAGACCTGTGTTCTAGATGACTGAAACAAGAACTAGTCTTTAGGTCCTCAGGCAGACACAATGGGCTTATAGTCCAACTAATAAGCTCATTCTAAAGATAACCAGGTCACTTGAAGGATCCTGCTAGCCCAAACCCGAGCGGGACTACCCAAGTAACATGGCAAGATTTTTCCCTCTGCCTGGAAGCAGGAGAGAAACACCCCAGTCATCTGATCTCACAGTCAGCCTTGGCAGCCTCCCTGCAGCGTTGTGCCAGAGCGAGGGATAGAGCCAGGCAGGAGACGCCGTATGCCCAGCCCCCAGGGTGATGCTGGCGTGCTCGGAGCAGGGGGACAGCAAGCTGTCATCCCCAGCCCATTATCTGCCCTCCGAGTGACAGGAGCCTGTCAGCAGCAGCGAGGCAGAGTGGTGGAAAGTGCTGATCTCCTGGTCCGGGGAAGGCTCCTGCGATGCACTGAACAGCTTGGGCTTATTGCAGAGGCAAGGTATTAGCTGCTTGTGTTTCAGGCATGGTTGGGTGCTTCTCTGAGTTTAGTAGGTGCTGTCATAAAGCACAAAAATTAATGTTGCAGTTGCAAAGCCCGAACTCAGCAGTGTGCAGTGAGGACGGTGTGTTATGATGGAAAGAGAGCCCAGGCAAAAGCTGTCCTGGGTACAGCCCAAGGGTCAGCAGCTAGTTTTGTTTATAAGTCACATTTCTTTCATCTAAACACCACGAAAACACAGAAGCTCCTCTCCTTCTCACCACCCATTCAGCAGGAACTGATGCTATTGTTACCAGAGAGCAGCTGAAAGTTTCCCTGCTGTACCACAGGAATTGGAAGTGAAAGGATGGTTTTGAAGGCATTTTTGCAATGATTCAGTTACTCTGTTTTGGGATGCTGTGGCTGTGCTTAATTTTATGGTCATATTACATGCTGATAGATCTTACTTTTTTATTTCACTAACAGAAAGCATCAGTATCTCACTCATGAATTATCTAAACCATTTCAGCTCACTGGATAATGAAACATAAATTAAAGGGGAAGCTGATTAGAAGCATGCTTGTAAAATATTGCACATGTGCCAGCATGGGCAAAAGAGCATTCCAGCCAAAAGTTGTAGGCTTTAGCTTGTTTGATTGAAATAAAACAGCTAGAACTACATGTATGTGAAGCGTTAACTATGTGTACCCGAGCAGCACACACAGGTACTAGCTGGAAAGTAGGCCAGTACAGGGATAGAAGATGTCCAGAGAGCACAGATGTAAACACACCTTCTTTGGGGTTGAGAATAGGAGAAGTCTGTATTTGTTTATAACGAGAAACATTTTGAGGAAGCTTGACCATTGGTAAAACTGTTTCCTCATCATCAGTAGTGACACTTATCCAGTGTATTAGGAGAAAATTTAAGCCTACTTAAGCTTCAACAGAAAATGGGTTAGGTTAATAGAGGGCCCTACTGAAAATACCACCCATTATGCATACACTAACAGTGAATTAGCGAACACAACAGTCAAATCACAATAAATCAAATAATGACACAAACAGCAATAAATCTTGTATCATGCATCATTATGAGCTTTAAGTCTGGCGTTAAGCAGAAAATGTACTTAATTGAGATCGCAACAGAGCTTTTCTCAGAAGCCACAAAACTGATACTATTAGTGTTACAAAACCAGTCTGTGTGGAAGAGGCATGAGGCCTTGCTTTTTCTATATGAATTAAAAAAAAAAAAAAAGGCAGACAAATGTGCCATTAAGTTACTTTGTGGCTTTGCCTGACCAGAGATTTTGCCTTGGGCAAGTTTCCTGCACAATCAGGCACATGACAGGCCTGCAGACAAAAATGTTACGCTAGATATGCAGAGCAGATTTGACCGATTAACATATACTACAACATATAAGCAGCTATTAAAGTGTTTGGGTCGCGGTAGAAGCAGCAGATTGATATGCTTCCAAAACAAGCGTTAGAAGATGTCCAGTTTCTAGTAAAAGTACAGTAAAGAAAAAACAGCCAAACCCCCAGAACCCACTGAAAGCCTAAAGCAACCAACCAAACCCAACCAGCTGGATGGAGACAGTTGAGTTTCAATGATCTGTGAAATTACCAAAGCAATGAAATGGAAGCAAGTGAAAAGAACATGGACCACAAGTAAAAATCCTGCAGAAAATTAAGGCCAGCTCTGCATTAGCAGGTGGTAACACTGCAACAGGAAGGGATCTGCAGAGCAGAGCAAGGGGTGGTGAGAGCCCAATTTCCACACCACGTGTGTGGGGAGCCTGCTTCCCCAGGCTCAACACCCATCAGCTGGAGGGCATCAGGCACATCTTCAGCTTCCTTTCCATACAGAAGAAATGCTTTGTGACCTTCTGGATTGCCCCACAACACAAACCAAAGTGTGCTAAGTGGGGACAGGTGGGAGAGGGACTTCAAAAGCACTTCTGCCCCACACTGACATGCTAATGTAGATGCAGCCTAGCTTGTCTAAAAGTATATCTGCATTAGAGAAATTCTCTACTCACACTTCGTAACATGATGTTTTTCTTTCTCCAACGTATCTTCTCTTAGAGATTGTACTTATCACAATATTCTGCAATAGATACTACAAAAAAAATCACCTTGGTGTTAGACTTCACAACCATACCCAAGTCAAACAAGCTGGAGAGAGCAGATTCTATCATTACATCTTCCAGGAAAAAAAAAAGACAGAATCACTCAATTTCAGCAACTGATTTCAGCACATATGGGAGCTGGACTGGTGCACAACCCAGGCAGGACAAACCAAGTTGCTGCACAGCATGGATGTACACATCCAAGATTCACCATCCAGAACTTAGAGCATTCTTTCTACCAAACACGCACACGGAGGTTTGCCCATCGTGCTAACCAGAGCACCTGCACTGGTTTGCCATTTTCATGGCATCTTTGAAATAAACCATAAGGAAATAATCCAGAACCGGTAAAAGGAAATATCTGTGATCACCTCATGGTAAGCAAAATTATTTCACTCTCTACTAGCAGTCGTGTCCTCCCCCCCACACACACACCTCACACACATTTTTTTTTTTTCCTAAAGAGGGACACTTTTTGAGTGAGAAGTAGTTTTAAAGAAGCACTGGGCCAAACTTTGCAGCTTGCAGCCTACAGGTTCTTTAATGGGATTGTAGCAGTCTGTTATTTCATACCAGTTTCTACATTTCATGTAGATGCTACCAGACAAGGCAGCTGGTCACACCATTTCCCCTAAGCAGCCAGACTGTTAGCACACCAAGAAGTCTAAACCCATACCCCAGAACTGCTGATAATGAGACCAGGCAAGCTCTCTTACAAGTTTTAGAGCAATTTGGTAGTCCCATGGCACTGAAAAGATTTAATACTCAGCTAAACTGTCTGAATGTCTGTAAGGCAGTACCAGCATGCAGACATACTCTATTTGCACCTGCCATTCTGGAGGGCAGGCTGTGGGTCACTGAGGAGGGATAAACCTTCACACCAAACTGCTCTGAAACCTCTTTCCTAACCCAATGATGGGGGAGTTTATTTCAAAACAACTTCATTTTCTTTAGTATTATCTCAACCTACCCACCCCCACAGACTAGATACTGCTTCAACTTTTATATGTCCAAAACCAAGAATATTTTAAAATAATGACCACCAGCTTACTGGTCAAGAATAAAGTGAATGTCCTAAGTTAGTTTACTTTAATTCTGTTTGATTTGCAGTCTACCTAGTATTCAATAAATCATAGCCTGTTGTGCTTCTGGGATGGTTTCAAGAAAAAGAGGTCCTGAGTGACAGACATCCCCCGTCCTTCACCTTTTCCCCTTCAGGGCTCTCTGGACCTTGAATTTAGATTTGAGTCCCTTTCCAACCGGAATTAAAAAGGCAAAAGGCATTTTCTCTTGGACTTGATAGGCAAAGTCCCAGAAAAGTAGTACATTAAACACTAACCTGTAGCTCCAGAAAAATACAGGACTGGTAGTTGTTTGTAAAAGCCTGAATTAGAGACTAGCGACTTGAGATAAGATAGGCAATCAGCTTTGACTCTGCCACTGCAGACTTCTGGTCTACTTGCAAGAGAAGACATGTCATCATTTCTCTTGACAGTCCCCAGGATTTCAGGGAGATTGCTTAGCAGTCACAGGAGAAAGGGGGAAAATGAAAACAGGGCTCTTAAGGAAGAATGAGGGCCTTTAGGAGAGAAGGTCATCGCTTTATTTTCAACAGATTTTGCTGTTACAAGAGTCCCTTATGTAAAGGTCAGCAGTGGAAGAAGCATGCAGAGAAAGGAAGGTCAGTTTATTTTTTGTACTGTACAGTCGTTACTGGAATACCTTTTTTTTTTTTTTTTAAATCAGGTTTTCTTCCTAATCTGCTTGTGCACTGTGCACAATCTCACTGGCCATCTTACTGATGGAGACATATTCCCAGACACTTTGTGTAGAAAACCAGTCATGTAGTACAATATATCCACAGCTTGTCAGAATAAAATGGATCACAGGGTAAATGTTAGCTGTACATTCATCTTAGTATTCAAACACCAAAGCAATAGGATGGGGGCAGCTGGTCCACAAGACTAGTTTGCTAGGAATCCTTCTGAGCTTTGAAGCTGCTCATGTTAACCTCTCCGGTGGTACAGCAGAACCCTGGATAGCCAAATGCTGTCACACCACAACTCCCTTAGCTGTCAGCTGTGGCTGGCTCTATTTTAAATGGCTAGCTGGATGGAGGTGACAGGAGAGGTGCTAGTCCATGAACAGATGTAATCTGAGGCAGGACTCACTTACTTCTTGATTGTAGCGTGCATTTATACGCAAGCATGTGTCATTAAAGAAATAAAGTATTCCACTACAGTTTCTCAGGTGGGTACAAAAATACTGCATGGTCACACCTAGTTATTACAGATTGAACCTTATTCTGTTGTGGAGAAAAAAGAAAAAAAAAAGAAAGTTTTAGGTAAGTTAGGATCATCTATCACAGAAGTTTTACTTGAACAATTCTTGTCTGGGTAGAGGGTTGCTGTACTCAAAAACATGAATCTTCTGTCATACCCTGCAATGCAGTACTGCTCATCCATAGCCAGGCCATTCACTAGAATGGTACCAAAGCCAGAAGACAGTGGTTATGTATCAAAAAGGGGTTTAGCGAGGCTGGCAAAGGCAGAAGGGCTGTTGGAAGCACTTTCCCCCATTATTCCTGCCCAGTTGGCACAGTCCCAGCCACACAGAGCCCACAAGTCCCTCTCCACCCAGCCGCATGGCCCCACATTTCCTAGCCTGATACTTGGAAGCTGGAGGTAGCTACACTTCATAAGCACCCTTCTGTTTTCTCTCCTCTTGACTCATGCCACCAGGTAAGCAGTTAATCTGCAAACCCCTCTACCCAATTCTGGGCTGCTTCTGTCAACTGTATTTATGAGAGCTCTGTTGTCACCAAACCCCCTGCACCTGTTCCCAGACTTCTTAGTACCTTGCTCATCAAAGATTAATTGCATTGGAAATTATTCACAGGAGGGTTCTCCCTTCCTCCCCGTTCTTCCAAGTGAAACATCTCCTCCTGCTATGATGCTCTCTTTAAACCTGACACTATTCAGAACGGAAACATAGGAAGAGGCTCTTTGCAGCAGACCTTCTTCCTTCTTTCCAGAAGCAATTAAAATGAAAAGTTCAAAAACTTCTCGCTTTTGGTCACAACATTCAGGCCAGTTTACCAGGAGGCATATGTACATTCATTCTTAATTTATACAGGCTTTCTTCCTCCTTTCCTCAAAGCAGTCCTCTAAAGACTACACAGTATGAAGCATTTGGATTTTTTTTTTTTTTTTTTTTTTGGTCTCTGGAGCTCATTCTAAAGTGCTCCCACAGTTATTTTTCTTGCTTTATGGTGCATTTCTGTAAGCCTTAAAAGACGGCAACACAACTTCCGTGGCTGGTATAAATACAGCCACAGATATTTTTAAATCACAGAAGCAACCCTTCCTACTCCCCCTCCCTTGTCCCCAAAACGCGTATCTTGCAAGCATCTCTCTCTTCTTTCTGATGGAAGTAATTTCATTATTTTAAAAGCACTTATGCAAGCAACAGAGCCGACACCATGTGCGTGTGCATACACAAGCCTCCTCAAGCATCAGTGATTGTGCCCTCTCCCTACTTTCTCCTTTCTCTATCCATTATCAATATTAATCACTTTCTTTTACATTTTAAATAGGTACGGGGTTATATTCACTTTATCTATCTTAATGTGAGTTTCTACCTTAGGTGGAAAAGGGATCTAAGTGGTTCCCCTGACCCTGTGAGGAACTAATTCTGTAGTGTCACTTCTTCCCAGTTTTTGGAAAAATTGTTTGTTGATTTGGGTTGGTGATTTTTTGTTGATTTTTGAAGTGTCGGTCTGGGACTGGGATCCTCACTGCCCCCAACTAGAGGGCAATTTTACTCACTGTATCTCAGGTTTAAACTCAGCACCCCTCGCGTACCAGCGCTTCCTTCTGGAACTATTTATTTTCTTGCTCATAAGTGACTTTTTCTAAAATCCAGTAACAAACCTCCAACTAACAAAAGCAGCTACCCACACCCTATTTGCCCTGAAAGGCAGTATAATAATGGCCCACTTAGAGACAACGATGACAGAAACAAAGTGACCCCCTCACTGTGAGCCAGGGCAATGTACCAGAGAGAGACTGGACTGAGACTGTCATTCTAGACACAGCACTCCCACTGCCACACGTGATTATCTCAGTCCATTTTCTCTGCTGTCCCCTGAAGAGCTAAGTATCCCATAGGTAAGAGGGGCTCTGGGGATTTTGGGCCCTACTTGGTGAGACTTTTGTCAAGCAAACAATCCCAGCTTTGGGAAGGGAATTATTTGTAGATATCCAGGCAGTCTTTCCTACATTAGAAACAGCTGTACTTAAATGTGCAGGCTTGGCTGGAACAACTTGACAGGCAGAAAGGCGAACTGTCACATTCGGCAATCCCACCTGTGTCTGATGGGCTATGGAGAGGAAGAACTCTGCTATCCTCCTCCTCTCTCCACATGAAAAAGTCCCCTAATCTTATGCCTTATTCCCCTGCAGAAAAGAAAGATCTTGGCACCCGGTGCCACCATTGAAAGAGCTGTGTACTGTATATCTTAGTATCCAACTATACTCGAGCTTCTTGAGGCTAGGAAATAGAGCTAGCTTGAAAATACAAACGACACAAAGTTAAGACTGGGGATGTTAAAGTTTCTTGTTGACACAGGAAAATGATACATTTAATTATACTGATTCCTCATGCAATTCTTGCTTTCAGGTGTGTTTGGAAGCAAGGTGCTGGAAGGACTCTACAGAGGCTAATATAACAAATCTCTCCTCCCTCCTTTGCTCTGTTTTGCAGCCCTGGGACAGGGCTCATGGCCAGCCTCTGCAATGAGTAGAGAGCATGATCCCCTCTGAGGATACTGAGCAGTGCTCTTCCAAGAGCCTTTGGCTAGTTGATGGCTGCAGTAACCTTAAGTGCAAGAGAGGAGCCAGTGACAGTCATCATTCAGCACACCCTAGCATAGATACTCCCCTTCCCATCCCATTATGCACTTTGGAGCCCATTAAGTGCTAGCAGCTGCTCCCCACTGTGTCCTGTTGCACTCCGCTTTGCTGGTCTCAGCATTTCTACTCCAACCAGCCCTCCCCAGTACTGGTATTCGTTGTCTATTTGTATTCCCAAGCATTCAGGCTTCCTTTCTTCCTCCAGACAGCTCAGTGACCGTGTTCTCTATTTCCAGACATTTAGTCTGAGCTACGTTTAAGCACCTCTGAGTTTCCCAGACCCCATGGAGGCAGGGAGTGGTGCTCAGAGCAGCGAGGGCAGGGCTACCAACACAAGCCTTCTGGCTAGTTGTGAAAGACTGAGCCTTACAAGAGGAAAACTCTCGTTCAATTACAAGCAGAGCTGGCATACAGCAATGGAAGCGAATTGCACACACCAAGGTGTGCTTTTCCCCTGAACGCATGTGACATCCCTGCTGCAACAGGAGCCATGGCTGATGGAGGGCAAAGGAGATGCTAAGCTGTTTGAGTCTTGCCATGGTTCTCCTAAACTTTGTTGTTATTTTTCAGCATGACTACAAACAAGAATTTCATTTTCATGGAAACCATGGATTTATTGTTCTATTTAAAGAAGAAAAAAAAAAGAAAAAGAAAAAAAGAGAAAGTGTCTGTATACCTCTCATGCATACACCTCTACCTGCTCTCAGTAAAAAAGAAAGGAAGGTAGAGAATGCTTCTTATCCCATCACAGAAGAAAGAAAAGATACAGCAAAACAATAATGTCACTGAAGCCTTTAACATAACATAATTCCTTCAAATTACTTTTTCCCGACCGAAGCAATGTTTTCCACCACTACAGAGGAGTTAATTTAGTATTCAAATTATCTTCCAGTTATTACAGATACAACACATTTTTATTCTATAGCTACACCTTGTTTTTCTGAACCTATGTGGCCTCCAACAATATGTCTTTGCTTATAAATTTTGCATAGGCTGAAAAGACAAGCACAGTGAAAAAGACAAGAACAAATTAGGTAAGCAAATATTACAGGAAGCAATCATCAGCCTGATGACTTGGACTCCATTTGGAGAAACATCAACAGAAGATCTGTGAGGGGCCTGCTGAGGAACAAGCTTATAGTAGATAACAAAAAATCACAAACATTTAGCAGCACTGCTACAAAAGCAGCAGAAATTGGGGTAAAAACCTTTAAGGAAAACAAGCAATACCATGCTATTAGCTCATTTTCCAGAGGAAGGCTTGGCAAGGGAAGGCTAGCTGTGGAGTAGATGTCAAGAAGAGTAAGAGCCGGGGAAGCAATGGCAAAACAAATATAAAGAACTGCCTCCAGATGTTTGGGCAGATCCTCTTTTTCTCTGAACAGTTGTGGAGCAGAACTGCAGCTGCTCCTGTGTCTGCTCAAGATTTATACTAGAAATGAAAGCATCAGCATTTCCCTGTCCTCCTTCGGGGTGTGCTAGAGTCATCCAGGCTCCAGCAGAACATAATCTGCACGTGGAGGTTAACATGGTTGAATCAATCTGATCATGGATGAAAATTCAGCTGCTATCGATTCCCCGCTTACTCTGATTGCCCTTCCCAGGTCAGAAAGGAGACCCGTCCCATTGTTCAGTGAATACAGTATTCTGTTCACTACATCAATTACCCTGACCCCAGGGGGTCCAAGAGCCTCCCCACTCACCCATTTACAGTGACAGCTGTCATGCTAATGAATCCACACTGACATTATAATTAAACCATTACACAAAGTGAAGCCTCACTCTCAGCTGTACAGCAAACACACAAGGCCACTTTGGAGAGGTTGCTTACTCAAATGCAGGATAATAAGATGAGGTATCCCCCAAGTTTTAGAAGATGAAAAATGCAATGGTGCAGACAGAAGCTGTGAGCTTAAAAAGGGATTTAAAAACACAGGCAACCCTTAAATAAACAGCTTTTGTTTTCATCTTTAGGACAGTTTTTTCGTGGAGGTAGTTTAATGACAAATTAGTTTCCTGACAAGCCTTTTTGGAGCACATCAGGACAATGAGCAGTCAGAAGCACAGAAATCCCCAAACCCACTACACTCAACTCATCTGCGCTAGAGACCTCATATATCACAACCAGTCCAAAGAAATATATATATATATGTGCACCAATCAGTACATGTCAATGTGTTGACTTGGATGAACAGTGGGCAGACTGGTACTATATTTGTATTCTGATTGACAGAAGCCCTTTGCTTTACAGGAGTACTGCAACTGCACCCAACCCACCATCCTTACAGAGTTCATTTACATCCTACATGTGCTGATCTCTTCTCTCTGGTGACAGTAGCAGGACCCGAGGGAACGGCATGGAGCTGGGACAGGGGAGGGTCAGGCTGGGTGTTAGGAAAAGGTTCTTCACCAAGCAGGTGGTTGGGCGCTGGGACAGGCTCCCCAGGGCAGTGGTCACGGCATGGAGCCTGTCAGAGTTCAAGAAGCGTTTGGACTGCCCTCTCAGACATAGGGTTTGATTTTGGGGTGGTTCTGTGTGGAGCCAGGAGTTGGACTCAATGATCCTCGTGGGCCCCTTCCAACTCAGGATATTCTGTGATTCTACATGTTTATTTCCTCCATGCACCCTTTTCAAGTTTGGCCATCGCTGACCAAGTTTCACCTTAGAAACCTCTTTCTTTTCTGTGTGGTAATAGAGCAGGTGAGTAGAGAGCTCCTTATCGTACAAATGGCTGTTGTTCTTTAGGCTGTAGACCTAAATTTAGGTTGAAAGAGGAAAAACATTGAGGTTTACAAAAAAAAATGCTCTTTTGCTCTATGCACTGAGTACTGATCTTCTGAAATACTATCTTAGTGGTATATGGCAGCGTGCTACATAAGAAAAAAATTCAATAGTGACTGAAAGATTGCTTTTAAGGAAGCACAAACTACATGGTGCAATAGATACACAGTGCTCATCCAGACAGTGCAATCTGCAGAAGGCACGGTTGCAGAGAACATGGGGGTAGGTGGTTTAACAGTTTGAAGTCACACAGCCTGGCATCACCAGCTCAAAAGGGTACTGTAACCATATTTAATTTATCAGAAGTCTCTCACCTGAGTGAACACCAGAGGTTTTTAAAGCTGTATTTTATTGCTTTTTGTGAATATAGCATATTCAAGCATAGGGATAAGACTTGGGACGTTGCCTGCTGCTATCTGGGAGAGAGCTGTCCTATTTGAGTACTGAAAGCACTCAGTGCAACTCGTTCTTAAGCTTACAGATCTAGCATACTTAAGGACACTGCTGTCCTTCACCAGAAGGGATTGCCTAACCTTATTTTGAGACCTTTGTGGTCATCATGAAGTGATTTCAGAACCATTAGAACAAAGAGGCATCAATGATTTTCTGGGACCATCCACACTGAAAGTGTTTAGCAGAATTCAACTTACACATATCCCATATGAATCATATAAGCAAATATTTGGACTCTAACATCATTAAAGATGCCTGAAATTCTCCTTCGTTTCTTCGAACAACAAAGGTCATAGGGCTTCTGTATATATGATGTTAAAGCTGTTGCTCCCAAAGCAAAACCCCTGGAAAAGAGCCAGAACCTTCTGCACCACCACGAAAGGGAAAAAAAAAAAAAAAACACAACCGAGTTTCATATTTTTAATTAATTTCCCTTCATCACTATTCTCTGAGGAAGCAAGGAGAGTACATTCAGAATTTAAATAGAATAAAAATCTAACCAGAAATCTCTATTTTACTTAGAATATTCAGACATCCTACAATAGATGTTGATACAGAAAGATTAATTTTCCCTTATTGAAAGGGAGTAACTTCACTTCCAACTGTTTGTATTTAACAATCCTGATAATCATTTATTTCTTCCCTTCAGCCCCTCGCTACAATGAATTACCCCATATCCTAAAGTAAAAAGATGAAAAGCAGAAAAGCATACAAGCAGGACCACAGAGCATACACAAGTTGGGAAGTGCCAGAACCGTGGTTTTTCTGCAGCCCTTAGCTCAGGCCATAGGTGTTAATACATCACATCATCTTTAACCATGCAATTGCACAGATACCATTCAGTACCTATGGTATACACTCAGCTATAGGGTTATACGCAGCAGTCATCGATAGAAGAACGCTAATAATTTATTTTTATTATTTTTTATAAATCACAGGAAGAACTGAGAAAAGGCACATCGGGGATATTGGGTGACATCATGCAGTCTTCTACACAGATGGTCAGAAGAGCTAAAAGTTTTAGATCCCCATTATCATATTGAGTCCACAGGAAACATTTAGTACTGGAGGGGGATATAATCTAAAAAAGTAATGGGCAACTGGGAATCAGACCTTGATCAACAACTTCAGGAAAAGGTTACACTTATGGTCCTACTTATAATACTGTTGCTGCATGAACAGAACTAGATCTTAGGAAAAAAAATATAGGAAGTCACCATAGTTCCTATGCCTTCCCTAGGGCTATGCAAGTCTACAGAAGCTGAAGACTGCCTATTATGTATGTTGTGTTATTCTGGTTTCCTAAACTGTACTTTGAATGATAAATGGGGGGCTGAAGCAGCTGATAACAATGCTAAATGGTGAGAGAACAAATATGTACCAGCAGCTCAGATGAAATCTTGTAGCTGGCATAGAGATGGGTTTGGGCTGAGAAACAGATGAAGTGTTCTAAGAGTGTGTCAACCCCAGTGTCCTAGAAGCAGTTCTCTTTTGTAAAACAGATTTTCCATGGGGGAGGAGGTAGAGAGAGAAGGGAGGACTTTTAAAAGCTATGAACATTATGACTTAACAAAAGATGAGATTATTATATAAATAACTGAAGTGACACCAATTAGATCAAAGGTACTTGCAATCAGATCAGCCTGCTCCTTTGTGGCAGGGGAAGCTGGGCAAGTGGGGAGGGCATCTGCTTCCCCACTTCATGGTATTCACTTTGCCAAGGGCAAGCCCACCAATACATTTCAGCAGGAATTTAGGTCTTTTTAAAAAGAGCTGTGACAGAGGTTTTTACAATGGGATTCCTCCCTGCCATGCTCTGCATGCTGCACCTAGATGAAAAAGGCTCAGGAGCCCAGTTAGGTCCAGCTTTGATCTTGCAAAATCAGCCTGTCTTTCCTAAAGCTTGAATCGGGTGTCACAGACTCCTTTGTGAAGATCTGTCTCTTGCACAGATTGCATTCCTGTGCATTATTTCCTCAGTGCAAGCTCAATTTCAATGTGCTTATTTTTTGGTCGTATCTTCAAGAGATGTATTATCTATCTTCTGGAGGGGCAATTTGGGGCACCCCAAATCCACAAGTACTGCCAGATCACAACATGAACATTTCCCCCCTATAAGAACCTCTTTGCACGTGGATAAAACCCAAAATATTTTTTTTAAACCAATGTAAGTATTTACAAGTGCTGGAAGCCTTACTAAAGAGAGTTTCCCTCTGCCTTAGTGTATTTAGTAAATAAATTGTGATGGTAGGAGACATCAACCAAAACAATACAGAATTTCACTGAGATAAAGTTGTAGCAAGACTTGAACAGAAACCTTAAGTTATAAGGAGGGAAGAGTTGCAAGGACTCGCGGATAAGATACTCCAGAAAATAAGTCCAAACACAAGTTTGTAGGCTTGTTTTTCAGTTCTTTATATTTTAACTAACAATATTCAAACAACACTTACTAATTCAGCATGTTTATATAATGCCTGAGGCCTCTGGACACTTCTGAACTAGAACCAATTGATGATAGCTGGATTTGGGCATTCAGTCAAGATAGAGGCAGAGAAGTAGTCAGATTGCTGAAAACTTTATTTTTGTATTTCACCATTTTTCCTCTATTCATCTGCGCCAGTCTTCATGGTGAAGGGAAGCAAGAGCACAGAGTAGCTTTTCAGTGCCCAGTCCCTTCTACAGATGAGTCCCAAAGATCCCCCCAGTATAATCCCCAATGGCTGCAATTTTACAAGATCCCCACGGCTCTTCAATTACCTTCACTGGCCTGTCAAGACTCCAGCATCTCAAATTCAGTTAGCTGGTGTTTGGACCTCTGCCAAGGGCCAGCCTTTACTCCTAATGACAGCCAGCTGAGGGGACACTGAGAGGGGCTGAATTCAATTTGCAGGCCCTCTAATCTGATTAGGGGAGCAGGGTTTTTATTTTCTCCAAAGTTTGCAGTAGCCAGGATGAATGATGGCCAAAGGATGAGCTGTCAACATCAACAAAGGCTTGGAGACAAAAGAAAAAATAAGGGGGTATAAAAATTTTTTTTAGAAAAGAAATGAGTCTGCTCTGATTGACAGCACAGCGAGCTGTTGAGTGAATTGTTCAGGTGACAATGTTGTGTTTGCAGAGTGTCACTCTGTGTGGGCTGTTAAAGCAGGAAAGGATCCAGCTACCAGGCAGATGTCAAACTCCAATGAGAGCCTTTTTCTTTTTTTTTTCCCCCATATAGATCCAGAGTCCAACCTTTCTAATAAATATTACACTGCTGTCCTATTCTAGTCTAAAATATAGAACATTTTCTCAGTTTGCTACTTCATGATACTCTCACTCAATTGCGACAAAACTTATTATATAGCCACACACTAATTTTTCATTCCCACACATCTGAGAGTTTTGCCTTGCTAGTGAACTTGAGCGTCACTCAGCAAAAGGCAAAGTCTCCGCACATTAAAGCTTTTATGCTCCAGGAGTGTTTTATGTACCATAACTGTATTGTGAAGCAGAGAAAAATCTAATACTGCTCTCCCCCAGTGTTTTTATTTTTAATAATTGAACATCTTACTTTTCATAGTAATACGGCATTCTACAGGCTCTATGCTTCCTCTAGCAATAACCAGTACGCCACATTCAACATTGTTATGGATTTCCCTGTTAACTCTACACTTGTTTATTTCTACTTGCTTAAGACAGATCTTGGAGACAATCAAGTCAACCTTTGAACTCCATCCACCCCAACAGGCACAGAGCAGACTTGGACATGAATCCAGTAATTCGCAACTTTCAGGCTTCATAACATAACAATCAAGAACCATACATTTAGTGTTTCCATTCAGAAAGTTTTTGTGGTCTACAATTCCATAAACCATAAGCAAAGCGAACAGATTTGGAGAAAGATGCTGGGGGAGAACCCTGGTTCTAGATCTGACCCTCCAGTGTCACAGCTTTATCTACTTGGATATCTGAGTGAAGCCCATGTGAATTCACAACCATGACAAATGATTCACGTGACAGTGATGACTTTAGCTATCCATGGGAACCCCTGAGGCGGCCACATGTTTTAGGGACAGACTTCTGAAGCTCCTATCCACACAGATAAGCCTGCTGGCCCCTCTGAGGCCCCCTAGTTAGCAAAAGACCTAGATCATATGGAACATAATACAAGCTTTTCCCTTTACCCCATAATATCCACCACAGAGTTACTACCACTTCCTGTGAATGCAACTGACAGAGCAATAAGCATCACAAACAGACAGTTTGGATAGCAGACTTCACCATGGGACACAAGAGCCTGGGGGAGCATCAGGGTAGGACTGGACACCACTGACACAGCTGCTTTACCTGGGAGCAGGGCTCTAAAATGACCAAGCAGAGGGTGGTCATGTACCAAGAGTTACATGCCAGCCACAGGAGAAAGGAAGCCCAACATCCTGCAGGCAAGCAACACTGCAGCCTTGTGAAGGGGCAGAAAAGCAGTTGTATTACTGACTTCGTGTGTGAAGGCCTGAAAATGGGGGATATTCATTCAGGTGTCTTAAAAATATGCTGCAAAATGAAACAAGTAAAAAACTCAAGAAGTGTGTATGATGGAGAAGGGACTGCTGCTAAAACCATACAAACAGAATTAAAACAAAGGGGGTAGTAATTCTCCTATTTTTCCATAAGAAATAACAGGTATGCATTAGATACCTTTCCAGTGGGGGGGCTGATTTTGCTGGCAGTTTTGATTCACTTTTGCCACCCTGAAATGTTTCTGGGCACCCACCTCAGGTAAGATTTCCCTTAACTTAGTATTTTGTTTCAGGGAGAGATGGTAACGGGGTACCTCTCCGCCTTGTGCGGAGCTCTGACATCTCCTGTTCCTGGGAGCAGGGGCTTAGCATTTAGGAAGTAGCTTGTTGTCATCATCAGGGCTGTGCTGGCTGCTTCTGGCCAAGTTTGAAGCCTCTGCAAAAATAAATTAGTGTTCACAAATGCTCAGCTGGAACTTATTAGTTTGTCTGCAAAGATCCCTGATTGTCCCTTGCTCTAACCTCCCTCAGTTCTTGCATTCAACCAGATTATGCTGTCTCCACAGAACATCCCAGGGCTAAAGGGCCAAGCAAAATGTTTCTTGCAATCATTCTTCCTGCAGTCTTTTCTCCTGTCTATCTGGGGCCTCCGTGGAGCCAGACAGGAGAGCTGACAGCAGGGAAGCCGCCTCTGCTGCGCCCTCCGCTTCCCTTGTTAATGTTCTGGCAGAGAAGAATGAGAGCAGCCTGACAAAGGTGCAGAGGGGTGAACAGGCAGAGGGGCGGAAGGAGAGGGGAAGATGAAGCTCAGATGAATGAGGAAAGTACATAGGAGACACGAGGAATATAGGAACAGATGTGGACACAGAGGCAGGAAGGGCAGCAGCTAAGAGAAACAACGTTGGAACAGGAGGGGATAAAGAGAGGCCACACTGCCCTGCTCCAGTCAGTACCCGCAAAACATTGCCTTTCCTCCCCCCTGCCAGAGGATGCCTGTGAACATCTTCCTGCCCTTAGCAATGTAAGGGCAATAACAGAGCTCTGACCTCTTATAAGTTACACCATGAGCACAGCTAGTGCAAGAACCACTGCACAGGCTCACAGCTCCTACTGCTGCTGCAGGGAACAGGTGGGGAAACCAGTACAATTGTACATCATCATATTTTACCATTCTCAACATGGTTTAAATGCTATATCAGTTGGAAATAACAGGTATGACATGTTGGAAGAAAGAAAAGACTGCAAAGCCAAGCTTTAATGTTAAAAATTTAATGTTAGAAAGGTGCAGAATTAAAAAGTCAACCATGTTTGTGACAAATAACCCCATCCTCTCTCAATCTGAAGCAGTCCTGTTTTCCAGAAAGAGATAGCCTTTGTTTCCATATAGTGTAATACTATATAACAGCAAAATAAGGAATCCCTTTCATGTATTGGTGAGATCTTTTGGTCTAAGCCTCTCAAAAGCCCTTGCAATGAAAATACCACCTGTGCTTGTCCATTGCTTTGCAGCTTTTCTGAGAACAAACTGACCAATAATAGGTTATTTGCCTCTGTATTGGCATCCATCCATTCGAAAATATTCACAGAAGTAAAATTACAGAATATAAGCCCTTCAGTAACACCACAAGTTCGATGCCAAGCTGCTCATCAATATTGCAGATGGATGGAGTCTACCTCTGGAGTCTAATGCAGCTATAATACTAATAAGCCAAGCCATCTCCACTGGATATGGAATGCAGATAAAAAAGAAAAAAAATCATTGAACATCCTGGGAAGTCTATGTATGACAAAACTTCAAAAGATATTGAATATGTTTACATCTTGCTTGAAGACGTTAATGCAGTTACACCATGGAAACATTTGGCCCATTATTCATAATATCCAGAAGAAGAAGAGTAACACAGTTAATTGAAACCCTTGTCAAACTGAAAAATTAATTATCCTCCAAAGATTCTCTGTCAAACTGTCTCTTTCTATTTGCCACACAGGGGCAACATCAGCAAAATAGCTCTGCAAGTCCCCACTACCAGCAAATATATTCTGTACAAGTAAAGTATGCAGAAGGAGCCAGGTCAGGAACTGCGTGATGAAGAACACTTGTCAGAAAACATCTATTCCAAAACCAAAATTATTTGGGAAAGGTATGGCAAAAGCGTCAGACTTTGCTGTCTGAATGTGGCTACCTTGACTCCAGAAGGAAGTTGCTGGGAGGCAGAAAGGGTTGCCACAGAGCTACAAGACAGTCCAGCAGCCCAGGCACCCTCCCAGCTGGGGAAAGCCCAGGCTCTACTTTGAATAAAAGCAAAAAAATCTGTACTGAAAGGCAGGACTGTTGGCTGTTTTGGATTTCTACTCTCTGTAAACAGTCCAGAGACCCTCCAGGGGACAGAAACTAACGGGAGGGTCTTTCACGCTTCTGGAACTGCTGCTGGATGGTACAATCATTTTATGTCTATCTATATTCTTAACTAGGAAAGCAGCAGCAGCTCAGACCAGGCTCCCACACCCTGATTCCATGACTCCTTTTCCACAAGGATGCAAGAGGAAAACTATACAGAGCACCGATGGCAAACACGGATGACTTGACCCAGTGGCTATCTACACGCATCCAACCAGAATCATTCACTCAATTTCTAAGTCTTCCTCAAGCCTACAGTTTCCAATATCCCAGGTATTGGTTTTCTCCCCTGCCACACGCTAGCCTGAGACAGAGAGAGATCAAGTCCCAAGTGCCTATTAAAGGCCCCAGTCTACCAAGCCTAGAGCATAGCTAGAGTGGAGAAAGACCCCTGGCTTTTTTCACTTGCGCCACATTATCACAGAAAGGTGGATTAGAAGTTATCTCAGCTCTGCTTTCTTTCAGAGCTCCTTGGCAACACAGCCACCAAGATATAAATATGCACACACAAAAATTTGCAGCAGGCATGTGCACACACACACACACACACACACACAATTCAATAGGCAAAAGCATTTCAAGGCATGGAGCAGATATGGCCAGGAAGGCAATGGGCTTCTGGAAATTTTGGGAAGAGGAAGAAAATGAGGGAAATTTTTCTTAGCTTCTTTCCCAAATTTAGCTTTCTAAAGGTTAAAAAAAAAATCCTGAAAAATAAATAAGCTTATAGCTGTTCTCCTGACCATTAATAAGCTGTACACAAGTTACAAGTGGCCAGTCACAGCTACAGGCCCACATTGCCTAAAATAGAATTTAAAGGAAAAAAAATCTAGTTCCAAATGATGTAAGGCTGACAAAGGACCAGCATAACCCAAGTATTCAATAGTACATTGATTAAACAGATATATTCAAGGCACATCCCCAACCCTGAAAGCATCAGGCAAGTAACATTTCATGGTTCAGCCAGCATTTCTCTACACCTTATGTGTAGCCATTAGCCCTGACTTTAGTACAAGCACCAAAGAAAACAATAGCTTGTTATTGCCATTTGTGTCCAGCTATGGTAACAGCACAATACAAAGATACACACCAAGCATGCATGCAACAACCCTTAAGTAGTCTGTGCAAGAGGCAAATCCAGCACATGGCCATCCTTCACCATGTTAATACCTGAGAGCAGCAAGTGACCCCACCACACCACAACCCTGTGCACAGTAGGCAACACCCCTCACCTCAGCATATAGCACCCCCAAAAGACTTCCTGAATAAAGGCCAAAATAAATACTGGTCACCGCAAGCTTCTTACAGCCTTGCTTTGTTCCTGGTCAGCTCTGGGGAAAAAGGCTCTCCCCTCCTCCTTGGGTGCGAGTTTTCTTACAGGTGATGTGCATTGATGCAATCACAGGTCTGGAGCAGATACTTTTTGTCCTTCATCAGGTGGGACAGGGATTTGGCATTATGTTTCAGTAACGTCTGGCTCATAGTTCAAGCCAGAGCTGAATCTCAGTCTGCTCCCTAATGAGCAGCACTGTGTTGGGACAGGGAGCAATTATATCAAGAAAGTGGTGCTGGGAAGGTCTTTGGGTTTGTGCAAGCTCTTGCCTCACTGTGAGCAGGAAGGGGTTGTTTATCAGCTGCTCCTATATATCTTTCTTTATGTGTGTGCAAGCTGTTTACATATTGAATGTTGTGCAATAAGATTAAGAAATATTTATTCTGAGATGTCCATAATAACTGTTCTTAAATCAAGAGCACAGCTAATTGTGATCCAGATTCTGGAAACCCTTCTATGGCTCAGCTTTATTATTATGAGCAGCGTTCCTGAAGTCAATGCAGCTCCTGTGGTCTTTGAGGAAAGCATGAACATGAGAGTTTGCAGTTGCAACTTTCAACTCTGCAAGTGGAACACATTCATTAGGAAAGTCAGGCCCCAGGAGGGCAGACAGAGGGAAAATCTTACTGATTCTGGTTTACTGACAGGGTTTTTTAGATAGGGAAGAATCAAACAGAACCAATTTTATTGGGAACCAGACAGACTCTTGTTCCGTCAGCTGGAAAAATGTATAAATCCCCCATTTCTCTGCTTCATAATTTTTTTCTTTCTACAGCTTTAAAATTAGTCCATATTTGCATGCATTTCAAGTTTTGAAACTAGTATTTGAATCCAATTATCAATACTGATTGTGAATTTGATAGGACAGACGGCAATTCTTTGAGGAAAAAGAAAATAAAATACAGTTTTCTCCTCAGGTCAGTCCCTTTCTCTGCCCATGCAGCCACGCCAGGGTCATACATATCTTCTCCTGGATGGTTTTTAGGTAGTCTCTCAGACCATCATCCATCTCTTCTGAGATACTTAATGAATTGCCATTTCCATATACTATTTCTGCCCTCTAACATGCCTGTTTGTGGTGCTGATGGTCCCCAGGGTCTCAGTCAACATCTGGCTGGGTGAGACCCTTTTGGTTTGTTTGGTAGGAGACGATAACCTGCGGAGTTGATACTTTACCGTGAAAGAAGATCAGACTCTTCCCCAAACACGAGCCTTCATTAGTGAATTTCTGTATCACAATCCTTTTATGTTTAATCTTCTCAATTAGCTCAAATAATGAATTTACTGCCAGGAAAGTTTACAAAACCTGCTGATTTTAAATAAATGTTCACTAAGTAAGTAGTGACTAAGTGCACTCGAATCCTGCAAGTGTTCATCCCAGCAGGCAAAGAGCTATGCAGGGGGGTGGCTGCAGCCGCTGCACTATTGCTGCCTCTATTTCTGTGCTGGCTGAAGGAAAGAAGGGCTCCAACCCCCAGGAAATCTCTGCTTGTTATTCAGGGATGCTCCATTTTAGGCCCAGCTACATTTTTGTATCAATATCCAAATATCTTTAAAGAGCTATTAATAGTTCATTCTCTGGTAGAGCTGCTGGTTAGAAGGTACTTGTACATGTTACCTGTGGATTTAAATCACATCTTCCTTAAAACTCTCTTAAAAAGCAGAATCATAGAATATAGAATCATAGAATATCCTGAGTTGGAAGGGCCTCACAAGGATCATCGAGTCCAAAGAGAAAACACTTACAAGATCATCTGCAAAGGCAGAATGATTTGGATAAACTTGGTGCCATTGTTTTGTCTTAAACTAGCAATTACTTACAAAGCAGTGCATTTTATTTCTACATTTTGTGCTAAGACCTTGGAAGTAAACCATTTTCAATGGCATGCTTTCACTGCATGTCTTGCTGAAGTGACAGTGGATTCTTTCAGGAAACAAAATCTTTGTTCAGTTAAACAGGTTTCTAAAAGCTCTGAAATTACTTGGTATTTTGGAAGACGAACATTCCACAATATTGATAATAAGCTCCCCCTTCTTCATGTTTTTGCTCTGTTTCCTTCTTTTGTCTAGGAAAGCAGGTAATTGCATAAATTGCTAACGTAAGGTTTTAACATAGACACTAACATCTCTTGTTTAAACAGCTTCTTTAAACGATTAAAGCATTTTCTCTAAGGGAATAAGAATTAATAGCTTGAAACTTTTTTTTTTCAAGCTGGAAAAGAACAATATAATAAAATGAAATAGGGAAAAATATTTTTGTACTTCTTTACTCTGATAGGTGAGTGTTGGAAAACAATAAGAAAGTAAGAGAAAACAGAATTTTCCATAGTCTAAATTTTCTTAATTTTCCTGTGAGAAAAATGCTCATTTTTTCACACATTCTAAATGGGGGTTTTTCTAATGAAAATTCCTGGTTTTTTTTCAGTAAGTGTTACTGGGTCTAGTCCAGTGTGGGGTCCCTGTCACTTGTTATTACAATTTTGAATACTGTGTGCCTCCGCTCAAGTCCCAGCAGGTAGTTTTCTATATGTGACAAGACCTCCGTAAGAAGAGGGAAGAAAGAAAGAACTTTCTTTCACTGAAGAAAGTTTGGACATTTTCACTTTCTGTGGACCTGAATACAATTATGGGTGTGATATGTTCTAATCAAATACAATTCACTTCTTCTTTCTAAGGGATTTTTAAAATATATACTTTAAATATCATGGTGGAACACAGAATATTGAGGCCTTCACCCTATGAAGGACTCCACAGGAGAGGATGCAGAGATCCCTGATACCCTGGCAACACACCTGGGTGCTTCAGAAGGGCCTGCTCAGGCATTGGCACGTAACAGCAAGTCTCAGGACACAGCACTTACGTCCTGTGTCCAACCTCTAGAAGGATAAGCATCCTTCATAAGGACTCAGAAACAACCCAAAATCTATCTCCCCAATACCACAGATCTTAAGAGTATCCCTTAGACTGTGGATGTGCTTGATTTTTATTGAAATTCTAATGTTAAACACATTAGGAAACCTACTTGCCATCTCCTAAGCGCTCTTCCCAGCCTTAGAGGAAAGGTCAAGGTTATTATCCCTCGTAATCCATCATGAGGAATTTTCAAACATTTAGCAATGATGCTTCAATCTTCTTTTGTGCCACCTTAAGCCCTACTACTGCATATAGCTTTCCAGTCAAGGAGGGCAAATAAACCCATTAGTTCAAGTACCTGCAACTCAGGTCAGGAAAACTGTATACTCCTATATATGAACATATATATATATATATATACATTAATGGGGGGGGGGGGGGGGACCACAATTTCTCAGCAGCTCTGGGGAGAAAGCTCTTTCATGATGAAATTTTTACTTAAGAAAAGCTCCTAAATCAATTGCTGCCAGGCAAGGGAGAGAGGAGGGAGGTCAGGGGGCCTGCTTTTGCTCTGTTCAGCATTTCCCTATTGCTCCTTCCTGCCCCATCAGCAGGTTGCAGGCTCTACCCTGGCCCAAATAAAGGGTCAGTCCTACAGCAGGGCCCAGACCAGCAAGGCCGAAGGATGCAGCACTGGTTTCTTGTCGTTGCCTTCCCTCCCGGCACAGTGAGAGCAGAGCTGCCATATCAGTTTAACATACCAGGGACTTAGAGGGGCTTACTGGGCTGCTCTGCACCGGGATAAAGGATGGGAGTTCGGCAGGAATAAACATGTCACTCGGGGAGCCTGCTCAGCGGGGCCTGATTTCCCTCTCGTGTTGACGCGCTGCTGGCGCAGCTCCCCAGATGCCACGGCACTAATCCTGATTTATGCTGCGTTTTGATGGGAGCAGGAGCGGGAGCAGCCCCCGTGGAGCCCCCCTGGCACGGGGACAGTGGTTGCAGGGAGGAAGGCCATGGTCTCCTCACACTGGCAGAAGCAAAACCCCTGGCTGTAACTGCTTCCTAGCCTCTCAGGTCGGGGCACATTCCTCCCTACGTGTTTGCAAAGCATCGTTGAACACTGCCAGGGCTCCATGAGTATGGCAGGGAGCTCAGGGAGGGAGGATAAATCACAAGGCCTAGCAGAGCTCCCCAGGGGGTGAGCTCAGCTCCTGTGCTGTGTGCCCTTAGGTTAGGCCACGACAACAGCCGCCATTTTGAAGCAGTCCTGGCCTTAAACAGCTACAGAGCACTCTCTGTGGATGTGAGGCGGCACTGGGACATGCCATTTTGTACAGGAAGTCAGGTGCCGCTTGCACACCTTCCTGACAGGGTATTGGGAGGACAAGGCCCCTCATTTGTGGTGGCTTTGAGCTTCTTGCAGGAGAGAGACCAGAGTGCTGTGCTGTTCCTTACAAATACATTTGCTTTCAAATCCCCAGCCTTCCCTTAATAAAGGAGAGGTCGGCACTTTCCATGCTGTTGCTCACACAGACCTTTGCTTTTAGGTCTTTAGAACGATGAGCAGAGGGAAAAATTTCCTGTGAAGGGCTCCAACAAGCTTCCCCACGTCTCCTCAGCAGGACTCGTGGCCCTTTGCTGCTCTCCTGCCAGCCCTGGGGTAGCTGGGCAAACGCAAACAGCGTTTCATCCCTCCACCCCTGTCACACAGCACACAGAGCAGCATTGCCGCCACATATCGATGGGAAGCCCGATGAGTGCAAAGCCCTCATGGAGGTTTTTTTTTGGAGGGAAGTTATCACTCCCCCCTCACCCCTTCCCCGTCATTTCCCCCAACTCGGTCATGTCAGTGTGATCTCGGCGCTCACCGAGAAACTGCAAGGTTCCATCAGCGACACGGCTCAGGGCACTGTCACGAAATTCCCCCCCAATCTCCCCCAGACGTTACCTAATTGATAAGGTGGCTGCTCCCTGCCCAGCGTGTGCGACACAGCCGGGCTCTGTTCCCCCTCGCCATGACATCATGCCGGCCCTTGCCGCCCATGCATCATGCTGCCTGCAGGCTTCCTCTTCCACCCCAGATAAACACGGCAGAGGCGAACTCCCTCAGCAATGCTGGAGAAAAATAATAGCACAGCTTTCTGCAGGAAGAAATCTGGCGTCGCTTGGTTTGCAGGGCTGCAAGTTTGGAAGTGGGGTTTATGGCGTGCCCCACTGAATGCAAAACTGGAAGACAAGGTTGCACACAGAGAAAAACATATGCAAATAAGCTTGGCATTAATAAAGCCAAGCTCTTATTTTCTTGTTAGTTCTTTTTAATTTATCACCTCCCAACATAGTCTCTCTTGATGTAGAGTTTACACTATAGAGTATAACCTCCCCTGGGATTTGGAAGCTGAGTTCAAAGTTATCCCTTACTACCTACTCCATGGATCTGTTCCCCCTACACACACCAAGAAAAAACAAGAAAAAAAAAAAAAAAAGAGAGAGAGAGAGATAACTGTGAATTCCTAATTATTGCTACAGACCCACGTTGGGGCTCAGCAAAGTTTTCATACAAGTGTAATTACTGAAACATGCAATGTATACTGAATGAATTTGTCTCTAAAATCCTATGCAATTTAGAAAAGAAAGAAAAAAATAGATTCAAATATCTGAACAGTTTTCTTTTCTAATTTTTCAAAAGAATTTAAAAACAAAAATGTTGGTGTTTGATCCAAATAACCATTTTGTTTCAAAATCAAGCACACTTTTTAAGTTATAAAAGAATTGCCTAAACAAATCACACAATATAACCCAAAGATATGTACATTTATATGCATATACAGACACACATAAACTTAAGTATGTAGAGGGAGAAACAGAGAAAGTGAAAGAGAACCTGCAAAGAAAATTAGCTCCTTGTTATTTAGGTCAAAGCTAACCTCAAACAACTTTTCTTTCTGGCTTCTTAGACATCAAAAAAAAAAAAAAACTAATACTAATAATAACAATGTTGGCTATTCACTTGTAATGCTTGCGCACAATATCTTTTACTTCCTCCCCAGCTGAAGTAAACCACAATGAACATTCAAACTCTGAGATCTAAATCTGCATTTATGAAGAAGAGGAAATAGTAAATTTTTGAGACAAAAAGAAAAAAAAAGGAAAAAAAAAGGAAAAAAGAAAAGAAAAGAATAACAGAGGTTCTCTTCTGTTAATGCCAATCGTGTAATTAATGCCTACTAACATAGTGCACTATCGGGTATTGTATGCTCTTTAGTGAACTGGTTTCTCAGTCACTGTAACATTCTTCATCCTACAATTTCTCTGGATTTGGAGTGAAGCAGTTTGCACCACAGACTCCATCTTTTCATTACCAACATATTTCTCTTGCCTGGTTACAAGAGTGAGAAATGAAACCAGAGCTCAGGCTTGAGCTGCTGTAGGCAATATGCATGTGAGCAACAATTATTTTACTAATCAATTAAATTTATCTTATTTTAGCAAGAGGGAAGTGTTTCAGCTTTTGATGCAGTGTGGGTTGTTCTGAAGAACACCCGCTCAACCTCAGCCATGCCCACTCGGGTACATGAGCAGGCTGCAAAGCCCTCTAAAATGGAAGAGCCCCACATCTGCTTGCATTTTAACTCACTTGGCGTTATTCTCTCCCACTGCAGGAACACAGGAAAGATGAGATACAAACAAGATTTTATTTTCCTATCTCTCTCACTTGAGGAGAACGTGGACATAATTCCATTGAGAATAAACAACCCTACAGCTAATCTTCCCACTCCCGAGGACAGTTTGTTGAAATTAGTGAAAGGATGCAGACGTTGCACAGACTGCTTGATAAGAGTTATAAGCAGTGGTTTGTTATTATTAAAGAGAGGGAGCATAACTTTGCTGTCTCCAATGATTTTAAAACACAACATTCTCCCTTACAGCTATCTCCCTACCTACTCTATTTACATTAAATAGATGCGTGAGTAAGTGTGGGGATGTGCATATGGAGGCAAAATAAATAGCTTCCATGGGGAGGGTGTTTTGTCTGTTGTATACATTTTTAAAGGATGTGGCAATATAAACCAAAAAATAAGAAGAAAAATAAAAAGAAAGCAACTCAGAAAGCATCACCAGAACTCAAAAAATAAAATAAAATAAAATAAAATAAAATAAAATAAAATAAAATAAAATAAAATAAAATAAAATAAAATAAAATAATGCAATTGACAGTAGAGCCAGGGGGTACGGGCAACTTATTGTCATTGAAATATTAACAGATACCAATAAGGAAATAGAGATATCAGTTGAAAATGTGCATCTAGGATTACCTGCACTTTTACGTTGAGCTTTATATAATTAATTGTATGAGTAATTTCAACTTGATTCTTCTCAGGTGTCCCTGACACCCAAACCAGGCTGCTAGTTTACTTGATAGTTTAACTCAAATCCTAGCTGAAAGGTAATGCCAGTGGTGAAGTATCGCTAGTGCTTCTTCAGGACTGAGAAATCAGTGTCCATTTGGGCACACAACCCATTGCATTAGCATTGCATCCCACTGCCTGGAGCACTACCTGTGCCAGCGGTGGGTGTTGAGTATGCAAGTGCTGGTGTGATTCATTTGCTGCAGCTGTCTGCAGGGTGGGATCTGTGACATGTATTTAGGCTGCGGTTGCTTTGAGGCAGACCAAGAGACAGTCTCTATATTTTGTATCACCCTGAGTGCTACAGGATCCCTGTCTGAGGCTCCTCAGGGGTTGTGGCAACCAAGATAACAGGCTGTCGCCATCCCTGTCAGCTAGAATAGATGTTAGTGGAAAAATCCTTGGCTAATATTGTCCTGGCACTTGCTGAATATGCAGGAAAGGTAGAGAAATGGAGAGCAGTGATGATCAGCAAGGGGCAGTGGGAGATAAAAGTAGGATTCTTCCATATCTGATTCCACAGATCCTTGATAGGTTTTCTTGTTATCCCATTGGCTTGTCAATAATTTTGCTATGTTTATTTATAACCTAAAGAGGCAACTCTGCTACTGCCATTTGCTCTTTGATTAAACACTACCCAAAAATGAATTTAGTGCTGTAGCTAAAATTGCTGTTGAATTAAGCACCAATTCATTACAATATCTTTATTAGCTGTGGCTGCATTTTTGGAGACAACTGAGGGCATAGATCATTCCCATTTGGTTTCAGAAAAATTGAATGCCAATATATAGCTGAAGTTATAAAAATGAATTTGTAACATAAGAGTGAAAAAGCGATAATAATATTAGTTTTAAGCAGAGTAACTGAATGACAAAAGATTCAGAATAAATATCAAGCAGAAACTCTTCTGCCTTCAAAATCTGAAATTTATAGTTAATGGAGAGTATGTAAATCTGTAATGGCTGGTATTATTTAAGATGTGTGAAATTACAGAAAAATACATATCTTTTTGTCCAGCAGATCGGTTGCAGAAACGTTGCAGCGCAGCTATTGTACCCACTAACTTCTGCATGGCTTTTGTTTGTGGGGCAGAGTGGAAGCTGGACATCAGGCTATGCTTCACCACACTCCTTGACACAACACAGAGCAGTAACACAGTATTTGTTACTGTGTCACACAGCAAATTATTATTTGCTTATTACAATTTGTTTGTTTTTTTAAGGGTAAACATGAAAACAATAGTCTGAATTATATGGGGTTTATATTTACGAAAAATGTCAGATAGATAACAGTCATTTATGCTGCAGTTTCTCAAAAAGGGATGTAGTCTAAAAAGTGTATGAATCTTGCCGCATTTCCTTGGCTTTCAATTTATTAGCTTCTTTTATTTCATTAGTTATTTAATATATTCTGAAGGATTTCTTCACACAGGCAGGACAATTTGGGCTAAGTCCAGTACACTATTTAGACAGTTTGGCTGTAGCCTTCTGTATGCACTGGCACCATATAAATGTATGCAGATGTGTGCATGTGTACACATGTATATTTATATATATTTGTATGTATATACATATATTGTGTGTGTATACACACAAACCTATATGTATCATATATTTCATTCTGCAATATTAAAACATTTTATTCATAATGATATGACGGAAGAATGTGACATGCTGTTTCTTTTCTGTGTAAAATAAACTACAAAGATTGGCTCTTTAAACATTGCTGTAGTTCTAGTTACTTGCAAGTGTTGTCATCCTGCAAAACTGCATGACTGGTGACGTACCTTCAGCATAGCCTACTTGCAGGTCTGACTGCCACTTGAGTGTGCCATGCAGTCATGTGTTTGTAATCAGAGGCCCATGAAGCTGACAATAAAGTTACTCTCTTTCCAGCTGTTCTGCCCTTAACCCAGCATCACATTTGGAGAGCAAACTGTAAACAGTAAGGCATTGATAAAGCTTCCATAGCTAGCAAATTTCCAACTTCAAAAGCTTTTCTTCTTCTGAAGTTAATGGTTGACTTCCCTCTGGGTTCACTTTCCATGCCTTTACTATGTGCCATTCTAGACCATTAACAACTTTTGCTGTGTGTAGCTATCATACAAGGACTCAAAAACACATGAACTTTCTTCGTGGTTAAGAGTTACAGTTCAAAAGTGTGTTCATAGGAAAACACCAAATGGATATTTCACAGAAAAGCTTTTTACGTTGTAAAACCACTTTCAAAATTAGAACATGTACTAGACCTTCTTTTCAAGAACTGTTCTGGACATTTCTGGACATTTAATATAAGACAAATACTCCCAGCATCTGTGGTAATCAAACCCTGTCAGGTCCTAATACTCACTTTGTAATTTAAGGTCTAGAGTTAACCTTGTGTGAGCCAGTGGGCCTGTGAGAAGATCTCCGCTCAACAGGACATGCACATTCAAGCTAGCGATGAAGAAACAGCCACCAGCAACATTTGTCTTTTCAGTGCATGCAAAAAAGTCTGTGCAGTTAAAGGTGGTCAGGGTAGAATATGAAGACCACAGGGATGGTGTTGAAAGATTATCCTGTCCATAAGAGCAGGATTTTCATGGCAAGACATCATACAACCCACTGCTTAGCCTTTAGATGCATAGTCATCAAACCTATTTGCTTCAGTTTCAAGTGTCAAGTTTCTAACAAATAATATCAGCAATATTTTTAAAACAATAAATAAATCCACAGAGAAGAAAGAAATATATTTGTTGGAGTTTTATGTTATCAAGGCAATCCTATGCAAGTATTCCATTTAGAGCTACAGAGTACAAAGCATGACCGTATCACAGAATCAAAGAAACACTGAGGTCGGAAGGGACCTTTTGACATCACCGAATCTGCTACCACAAATCAAGCAGGGTTGCCTAAGACAGATTGCCCAGGACTGTGGTCATTTAGATTTTGAAGATCTCCAAGGATGGAGACCCCACAACATCACTGGGCAACGTGTGCCAGTTCTCAGCACTCACAGCCTTTCCTTATAGGAGAGATGCTCCAGTCCCTTCATCATCTCTGTGGTCCTTTGCTGGACTCTCTCCAGTATGCCCGTGTCCCTCTTGTACTGGGGAGCTCAGAACTGGACCAAGCACTCCAGGTGTGGCCTCACTAGTGCTGAGCAGAGGGGAAGGATCACCTCCCTTGACCTGCTCGCAACACTCCTCTTAATGGAGCCCTGAATGCTATTGGCCTTCTTTGCAATGAGGGTGCTTTGCTGCTTCATCACCAGCTTGTTGTCTACCAGGAACCATGGTCCTTCTCTATGGAGTTGCCTTCCAGCCAGTTGGTGCCCAGCACATACTAACACATAACCTCTCTCCATTGCATGTGGATTAGATCAGGAGAGTGCCACCTCCTGTGTGACAGGTGGCATCTTACCTCACTGAGTATGATGCAGCACTGAGAATAATGATGAGAGGCACCAGATGCAGTCACCTTGCTCACACTGAACATAACATGCAAGATCCTGCTCATTTACACCAGAAGTTAATCAGAAGTTAATCCAACTTTGAAATGGACCAAACCTGTCCTTTTATCATTGTTGTTTCAGGAGTTGGACTTGATGATCCTTATGGGTCCCTTCCAACTCAGGATATTCTATAATTCTATGTTTGGTCTTTGACATAGAGCAGCAAGAAGACAAAGGCAACTGAGTTGAGGTGCAAGGAAATGTTGAACAACATTGAAAGCATCTTTTAAATAGAGTGGTTATGCTCAGTTTGGATTTAAAAAAAAAAAAAAATAGATAAAACAAGTGGTGACAGAGTGGGGTGCATCCATGGACCAAAGAGAGACTGAAGGCAGTTCCTTGTGTGTCCAGATAGCTACGGATAGCTATCCCTGTACAGGACTACCACTCCAACAAATAATTACTGCCACCCTGACATCAATAGCCACCTGCTGTTGCATTCACCAGCTTTCACAGATTTAAAAATTTAAAATCTCACCCTGCAACGCCCCAATTGTGTGTGTAACCTTTACAGCTTAGATCACCTGTGAGCTAAGAGAAGGATTGGCACTGCAGGTACAAAATAGGAGAGACTTGGACCCTGTCCTGAAGTTTTACTACCAAATCGTCTAGGCAGACAAAAGTTCAGCATTTGAGCTGAAATGTCATAAATGTTTGCCTCTGCTTTTGTGATAAACAAATAGTGTTCTCCCCCTTGCTTCCTCTTCTCTCTGATTATAATAGCATGTTCAAGCCTATCAAACACCCAGGTGAACATGATCACATATATCCCTATGATCCAGCCCAGATTTGAGCATGAGAACTGTCTCAGCAGTTCTTCAAGAACATCTACATCTGCTGAAACTATTTATGAAACTGAGTTTCTTTTTTGCTTTTCTTCTCTGTCACATCACCCTATATTTACACAAAGAATTTCAGCAGTTAGTATATAAAATCTATGTATTTACAACTGTAAACTAGTTTGGGACAAACTGCATAACAAATTCTTTCTAGTTTGCGTTTTCTTGCAGTTCTGCCTCAAATTATGTAGTCTCAACCCTTTATTTATATTCTGCACACATACAAATAGTAGTAAAAATAGTTTAGACAAATATTTGGTTGTTGTATTGCTCGTGATAAAACAATGAGAAAGAGAACAAGGCTGTCAAGCCCTAATGCTCATCAGCATTCAAACATGGAGATAGTTTTCAAGACTAAATGGACAGAAGTGGCTGAGATCAATTTCCCTTGCATAGGCATCCAACTAACACGTCCCAGGGCACATGGGACATCAGGACAAGGCTAGTAGATATGATATAAATATATAGGAGACCCAGGTATGGTGCACTGGGGATATATGTGAGCATGTAGATGTCTATTGCTGAGCAACTGAATCACAGCTTGTAATCTCAAAGCTGTGTGTAGCCAGCAATGTGTGCAAAGAATTTATTCCCATAAGTTTACTAAGTGGTTTTAAAGAAAACACTCTTTTGTATCTATCCTGTTACTTGAGCACATTTGAGTGATTTAAGTTCAAATCACCAAATTATAGGCTGATGTAGGCAGAGGTTATCTTTTGGTAGTTTCTGCAGTTGCTTTCCGTCCTGTATACTGTAGTTCTATGGTATATGGTTATATGAATGAGACAGGCAACAAATGAAAGCCTCTCCTAAACTACTCTATGTGTAGGTGAGTGCCAGTTCTGGAAAAAAACTAGAAGCTTTAAAAATAGTGGAACATAACCAAGAGGCAGAATCAGAGAAAACTTTCCCCAATTATGCCATAGCCCTGTAGCTGGGGCAATTCTCTACATGCCTGAATGACTTCTGCTTATGGTGACCATCGTAGCAGGTCTTGAGATTAAAACTACCATTAACGTGAGATTTCATTTTCTTCGGACTGGAAAAAAAAAAAAAACACTAATTTCTTCTAAAGCAAGTAACAGTTTTAAGAGAGAAAAATGGAAATATTTAAATCCATCACGATAAAACTTAAGTTGTTCTCAGCGTTTGGCTCAGTAGCCAAAAACACAAATTCCAAAACAAAAAAATTGTTCACACAACCCTTTTAAATTTAGATTAGAATAAATTAAATTAGCTTTTGATTAGATTAAACTAAATTGGATGCCTCTCCTAAAAATGGAAATGAAACAAAGGAAGCAGAAATTTGACCACAATTACAGGCAAAGTAGTGGTGGTAAACATGGCTTCCAAAGATGTTTGGGAATCAGATATCTACAAAGTCTCGTATTCAAATCTATGCCAGAACAGCAAGCTCTGACCTTGATAAGATTCACTTAGGATCCTATCTGTTCAAGACAGTCTTTTAAATACAAAGGTGAGAAAGAATAGAAACAGAAAGCAGAAGAAACACCCCTACATATTTTATTGAGTAGATAACCTTCCAAACGTTGGTGATTCCTGCCGCTCCCATCTTACCCGCAAAAAGTTGCATAAAAAAAATATGTGTAGGAAGTCTCAGATTGGCTTTTGTGGGGAAAAGCATACAAAACTAAAGATGACAGAATCTGCCAGTATACAATGCTATCAGTAGCCATTGCTGACTCAGAAGAGGCATCTCTCACAGTGATAGAGTACACATTCGCAGGTTACAAATATCCATGAAAATATCTGTTTTAGATACAACTAGTACTTCAAGGCATTCTGGCAAGCTAAAACAGATGTTCCAATGAAAGTAAGTTTATCCAAATAATATTTCTTGGTATGCTGCCATATCTTTGCCCAACTGAATTTATACAACAGCCATGACTAAATTTATATAGCAGTTATTGCAACATAAACATATCTTGCATTCTGCACATATGACCCTCAACATCAATGCATTAAGACTTTCCTGCCTAGTTGCCATTGCATGTGACAAGACAAAAATAAAACCACGAGCCTCTTGTGAACTTTAATCACTATATTAACACCCATGAGAAAAGCTTTGGGTGATCCCAATCTTGTTTAAGAGGGTTCAGCTGTAGATACTTACAGGATGTTCTGCCCCTGCTGATTGCTCATTATCCAAAATTAGCTCCCAGAGTAGTCTTTGCCATAGTGTCTGGCAAAGTGGAAGCTGGACCTGTTTTCAAGAGCTTTTGACATTCTCAGGACCTCCGCTCTTCCAGGAATGCATGCCTTCATGGAGCAGGATGTTACACAACTTTCTGCAGGGACATGTCAAAAGCATTGTTACTTCACGAGGAAATAAACCCCTGGAATAACAGGGCAGTGAGGATTTTGTTGCTTTCCTGATATAGTTGCCAATCTATTTGGGTTTTGGCTCACACTTAGTGGTTTTCAAGCCTAATGGGTTCAGGCTCTGTAATAGGTCCATCAGGTCTTGGACATAAGCAGTCCAATCTTGTAGGTTTTTTGAAAGCAAAATTCCTGTTGATCTTAGTGAAGTTCTCCCAGCATTCACAGAAAAAATGAATCACTTGTACTCACCTCAAAAAAATGTACCTGATGCAAAAAAGCCACATCCTCAATGAAAATCTTAGATTATGAAAATAGCCTCAATTATTTAATAGGCATGCTTACAGAAGCAACAGTATGTCAGTCAAAGCAGAGCAAAAAATAACACCTTTTATATACATAAGCTCTCTTCAGTGCATCTTGTATAAATTATTTTAGATGATAATTCAAATTCTTGGTAAGGCCAGACTTACAGTTTCTAAGCTCATAGAGCTTGTAAAAACAAATTGTTTTGTTGATTTCTTCTAAATTTTCCTAGACAAGTGGAGGTTACAGTAGCTGCTCTTTAATTCTAGTAGAATGATGTGCTGATGTAGTATGTTTATTAGCTGCAACACTTTTCAATGATACTTAGGGTAACTGAGCTGATAAAATGCTGGAGAGGTTGGTGAGTTGTTTTTTGGGGGGGTTGTTGTGTTTTATTTTGTTGTTGATTTTTCCATAGAAAAGTGTGGTTTTTTTGTCAAAATGTAAATATTTCACAAAATCGTTCATCGGAAGAAGTTTGGCCATTTTGTGTCAACTCTTGTGTTGACATTGTCAAAACATTTAAATTAATACGTTTTTCAGTTATTGATATATTATAGTAAGATAATTTATTTTACATATTTTATATATATTGCATACTGCACTTAACAAAATGTTAGTTGATCCAAAACCGATCAGAACAGCAATGCCAAAACCAACATTTCTCACCTTTTCAAGATGAAAATCTCATTTCCAAGTGAGATATTTCAATTCTTTCAAAGGACTTTTTTTTTCATGATTTCTCTTAGTTTGCTGTAAACTGCTTTGCTTTCACTGGCTTTGTGATAGGAGTGGAAATGTGCTCACTTTGAACACTTCAAAAAAATCACATCCTCTCATTTCATTTTTAAGATTTTTCCTGTTTCTTTTCACTCCATATCATTAATATATTTTTTTTAAACATTGTGGGAACCGTTGCTTGGTATTGCTACATTTTTCCATATGAAAATTTCTTTTAATGTGGCTATTATGTAAATAAATATGTCTAAAATATACTTTGCTATGTTACAAAGTAGAGCTTTAAAACATATGCTTCTTATAACTCTTATAAGAATTAATGAAACACTCATTCTTACGCAGTAGATCTAGCTTAACTTTGAAAAAATAGGTGAAAATGCTAACTAAAATAAATGAGATTGCTGTTAATGTTAAATATCCATTCAAACTACTTTGGTATTTAAATTTAGCTCATTCAACCTGTGGTGTATTAATTTGGAAGTAAGCCAGTTTCTCTTAAAAATAATAAAGTACTATGCAAATCCAGAAATGACTGTTTTGGAGCAAAGCTGTGCTTTTAATGCATCGACTGTCTTTGGGTGTAAGTGAGAGGAAAAGGCTTCTCAAACATCAAAATCGTGGTGTAGGGATGCCAACAAAAAGATTTTTACTTTTTCAGTTGATTCTGTTTGGCATTTCCCAAATCCTGACAATTTACTCCCACGGAAGCTGTAGTCTACACTAAAATAGCTGCAATTAAGACAAGCAATTCTGGACTGGTACTGGTCCCAGCCTGTGGTCACGGCAAGGTTGGCTGACAGTGAAGAGCTGGAGGCAGAGTCGAGCTTGGCTCTGTGCTGCACGCACCAATTCCAGTTCAATCATCAATGAGCTGCTTGCACCAAGGATTGTTCCACCAAAACACAGAGGTGATGAGCACGCCTGAAGCAGAGTCCATCGATTCAGTACCAGTTCAGGGTGGGTCTGTCTCCTTTGGCACAATGGGGAATAAACCATGTTCCTCATAGGGTGTCCATGAGGCATGAGAGGCCTGGAGAAGTCCCACTTCCATCCCATATTTTAAAATGCCTGGACATGAAGAGGCGTAACAGGTCTGCATGGGACTTGACTCTACAACAGGCAAGTTAAAAATATTATAGCAAGTGCACTTGTGATGGAGGAGCAATAGCCGCTCATTCTGGGCAGAAACACAGAGAGAAGAGTGCCCACTCTTCTTCACAAAGTTCACAAAGAGATGCATGGCTTTCCAGCAACAGCATGAAACAGAAAAATACATCCATCATCTATTTATAAATGACCAAGCCCCTCCAATAAGTGTCTTTGTGACCATGTCTCTGACTGCTCTGGCAGACCTTCCCCACCATGCCCATGCTCCACCGGAGCAGGCATTGCACCAAAAAAGGGGCATGCTGCAGTTCAGCACAGTGGTGATATCTGTGGGTGAAGCACCCTGTATCGTGTGAGTCAGAGAAGCTCTGTCTCCAGAAATGCATGTTTTTCTCTGCTTGCACAAAAAAAAAAATGTAGACTAAGCAATGTATTCATTATCCAGCAACTGGTGTGGGAGCAGGTAAATAAGGAAGAATTAAGGGAGTGAGGGGAAAACGGAGCAGGGCGACACAGTTCAACTTTCCCTGGGGAAGACAGATCTCTGTTTTTCAACACAGAAATAAGACAGGAAGTGATGCAGTCTGATCAAAAGGCAGCTTGAACCACATACAGCTTCCATTTAAAGTAGCTTGCAGCTGGCCAGCCTTTTTGAGGATCAGATCAATATTTGGCATAGGCCACTCTTGTTTGCTTTCAACTTTAGTCATTACAAAAGACCAAAGTTTTTCAGGTCATATAGACAATTTCTACCTGAAGGGAAAGTGAAAAATATGAGTATTTGCCAAGCTGAGGGAAAGCAAATGATATAAGGTTGTAGTTGCTTTACTAGAAGCAACCTTTCCAAACATTACACATTCTTAGTAGGAATGGTATTAACCCACTTAGAAACAGTGGGAACTCTACATCAACATTCAGGCTGATTTATTCTTGATCAGTCTGCTATTATCTAGGACTCTTCTTGAATCAATCAAAACCTCTTGTAATGGAAATACTGCGTAGCAAAAAGTGTCATACCTTGTAAAAAAGAAAATCCATTTCACTATTGGATATATCACATCAATAAAAAAATCACTTATCACTGGACAAGAAGACAGATTTTTTTCAAAGTGGCTGGGATTTGGGGGGAGGAGCAGAGGTTATGGTTAATGTTATTAGATTAGGACCACTGTTTGCAACTTACCTTTTGAATGATGTATTATGTTATCCAATGAAGCAAATCTACTGTGGCTTTCATCAGTTTCTCTTCTTCATACTAACAGCAGTAGGGATGAAGCTCTGCATTTTTTAAAGAAAACACGTTAAGAAAATTTAAAAAACAGTAGTTTGTACTTTTTTTTTTTCTTAACATCCTTGTTGGCATTCACATTTTTCCTTGAAAGGAATGGTGATGGCCAAGGATGAAGGTTGTGCCTGGGAACAGCTTCCCTCTGATTTCACATCAGGTGCACAGGGGTGCTGAACAGCAGTTTTCTACAAGGGTTTGTGAAGACCAGGTAAATCTTCTCTCATGGTTGTGTGGCCGCTCAGACTCTGAGGTGGGAAGGCTGGAGGAGTCTGGCTGGTATGTGCATGCTGAAACCAAACCCCAGCTCTTGGATGGCAGTTGGAGACCTGAAGGGAGGGTCTGACAGCTTCAAATGGGTGCAGGCGAGACTGCTGCAAAACCTAGATACAAGCTGAGTTGGGAAGGGCTAACACCGTAGTTCACCTTGTCACAGTCTGCTGCAATGCTGGAGAGAAGACATGCATTTCAGAATTAAAATAATAGTAATAATAATAAAATAATAATAATAATAATAATAATCATCATCATCATCATCATCATCATCTGCTGGTTTGGTCTAGACTTGCCTTCAGCAAAACAAGGCAGATTTTCCTGCTGGACACTGGAAGCTACTGTCAGAACAGGCAGAACATATGCCTGGGATTTGTCTGGCCTTTTCCAGCTCCTTTCATGCAACGGCTGAGGGGAAAAGCCATTGCATATTCAGTTACTGTCTCTTGTGGGGGAAGCAGTGGTCCTGGTAGGGTGAGGGCAATGAACAATGGGTCCTGACCCCACTGTTCTCCTGATCCCCCACATCAGGTAACGAAATCAATGTTGGCACAAAGAGGAGTGGAAACAACCAGGCATGGAAGCCAACCACGTTAACTCCCCTGCCCAGGGATAATGCTCTCTCTGATGATGCTATTACAAGGTACGGGCAAAATAGTAATGGGACAGATCCCCATGAGTGACCTTTGCCTGTGTAAGGATTAGTCCTGTAACAATCTTATCACACAGCATATTTTTAATCCAGTGCTTTCCTGCCCCTGGTTTTCCTTGGACACATCTTTCTCTCTATTCCCACCCCCCACCCCCCCCCAGCAGATCTTATGTCTACAGGTCCTATGGGGTTGCAGCATGAGCTGCATGCATCACGGGTGGCCCCACATCTAATGGGCTGTGATCCAGCTCTGGTCATGCCTCCTGGTATGGATGCGGAGCTGCCACGAATAACCAGGGAAACCCAAGCAGAAACAGAGCAGTTCTATGCGTCAGAGAAAAAAAACTCCTCTGTTTCAAATAAGCACAGATGAGTCTGGACCCAGCCTAAGCAATGTCAGCTTTTTGCTGGGAGTCTCAGAGAGGAGCACCCTCGATAGCTGTAGGAACGGGAAGACAGTGTGAAATTCAGAGCTTAACCTGCAATGTGTGGTGTCAAAGCTGGTGCCAAAAGTGCTCCACACCTGGAAAAGCTTTCTCTTGCATCCTCATGTGAGAGTCTCAGGATTCAGGTGAGCAAAAATGCAATGGAGAGACTCCCTTTTGAGTTCCTTGTGCTCTGGCATGACAACAGGCTGTCGGGGAGGGCAGGGGATTTGTGCCCTGCTCTCCACACCTCCTGGCCACCAGCATCTAATCTTTGGCCAAGAAGCAAAGCTGAGCAGTAAAACTGTGGTTAGGCATGAGTTAATACCTCTCACACAGGCCTTGTACAGTGATGCCAAAATTCAGCGAGCTGGGGAAGGTTGCATGAAGCCTCTTTCCGTGGCATCTCTCCGAAAACAGTGCCGAGGCAGCTCGACTGTCCTCTCTAGATAGCAAAGGAAAGCAAGGGAAGGGGGGTGAGCACAAAACCTGGGATTTTACATCTTTTGATATGAGGTTAAGGATAAACAAGGTGAAAAATGTCATGCCAACCCCACAGAAATCACTTGACATCACAAAATAACTTATCTCCATGATTTTACCTGTAAATCATTGATAAAGCCTACATATTCTTAGAACATATTGAAGTTCATGGATCAGCTCCTGCAATGCAAATTCCATCAAAACATCATTTCCTATTTTAGACCTTATGTGGTCCCATAAACTGGGGACTTAGTTAAGCTGAAGTCTGTAACAGAATGTAGTCCTACAGAGAAGCTCTTTCTACAGAGGGAGATTGTTTGAATTCAGCTCCTCTGCGATTACAGGAAAAGCAAGAAATTCTGTGGAACATCCTCCCAGGGCTCTTAGTTCTCCCTATTAGTTTAATTTCCATTCAATCATTAGGTGAAAGAAAGCGTTTGTGAAACAAACCAAAACACTCATGCACACATGAATTCACTCAGAAAAAAGGGTTGTGGAAGGCAGACTTTTCTCACATACAAGATATAGAGTCCAGTCTTACCATCCCTTGGCCCTGGATCAGGCCATAACAATCCACCCCACTTTTACTACCTGCTGGATCTCTCCCCATTCACTTCAGGACCTCAGTTCTTTGGTGGTCTTCTGTTTTGACATCTGCTTACTCTTATCTCTAATCAGTTTTGCTGATAGACATTTCCCCTGAGTGCGGAGAAGCTAATAGATTTTATTTTAAAACAACTACTACTTAGTAGTCAGGAAATTATCTTTGTGGCCTGCACGGGTGAGAGACCCAGTTGCCAACATTCCGATGCAGACAGCTCAAGTCTCGCCCAGCTTTATCTGATTTGCTCTGTTTTATTCCTTATACTCTCAGAACATAATGGCATAATGACTGCAATACATTTTTGTTTAAACTGCAATTAGGCAGAATGCACAATATCCCAAGGCACTGCGTGATCAGGGCACTGTAAGTAATTGTTAAATAACGCGGCACTTAGCTATGGTTTCTATCAAGAATTGCACCATCTGCCAAACCAAGGAGCTGCACTTGGAACATGCTGCTTACAGTGAGCCAGAGCAGTTCCAGCAATTGTCACTCAATGCAAAACTCCTCATTAGAAAAGTATAACAAACTGCAAGGTTTTACAGGGAGAACAATGTCAGCTTTCTGCCCTTGACTGATACAAAAGCTTACTAGAATATGCAGCAGCCCACATTTTGCTGCAGTGGTTGCACAAAAGATGATGGTTCTCCAACTGATATAAATGCCATAGCATCCTACAACAGGGTGACTTTGTGGGTTTTAGTGATGGTACATTGAATCCCCAGCTAGAGAGCAGCAGTCTATTGCATGTGGTGGACAAAAGTAAAATAAAAAAAACAGCTCCAACGCTTTCCAAACCTTAATGAACCATAACGTAAAAGCACAGTACTAGAAAGTAAACTGTGAAGAAGTTACTACCCTTTTGCAGGATGCTTGAGAAAACCCCTGACAGCCTTCTTGTTGTTGATTTTAATCAAGTGAAAGGAACCACACAGGTATGAAGAGCTGAGTCCTAGGTAATTTCAATCTGAACTTTCAATGGGAGCGGGATGGTAAGGAATGTCTGCATCTTGGCTTTTAAACAGTAGTCTTTCTTTAAAAAATCAATTTTTTTTCTGGGTCTATCAAATGCAATTTTTATTGAATTTCCTTCTGCTGGTTTGTTTTTATTCCATTTCAGTGAAAACAAAGAGCACACACTTGCAAAAACACGTCTCAGTCCAGACGGTCAGTGCAGGAAATTCCTACAGTTCTGGTGAAAACTGGGACTGGAGGGAGGAGGGGGTACATATTCAGCGTCTCTGCTGAAGGAAGGGCTACAGCACAAATCCAAGAGATGCTTGGCCATTTTGGGTCTGTGCCACTAGCTGGGGTGAGGGCTTTTACCTGGTGGCTCAGGTGAATGCAACAGCACTTTGCTGGGATGTGGAAAGCCCTAGCAAGCGCACATGGGGAATAATAACCTGAAGTTATGGCTTTGAGGCCGTCTTGACACTGAAATGCATAGGAAATCTGGAATCCTCAGTTCAATTGCTCACAGAATAGCTTAGTTTTATTTATTTCTAAAGCATTGCGCAAATCTAAAACCTGTTTATAAATTCACATCTGTATTCACAACTGAAGTGAAGGAAAATATGGACCTGCACAACATCCCCAAATCAGACTGCTCTCTTCCCCAAAATGGGTCAAGACCGCACCTCGCTAATTACACTTTATAAGCTCATGTGATTGAAGTAAGCAAATACAGCAAAGCCAGGAATGCGAAGTCTGTTCTAGACATTCGTGTTTTGATGGCTCCTCGTCTCCACGCCTTATCTGCACTCTTACCAGAGCGGCTGGCAAGCACCGTCTCCAAAGTGCTGATGTCTCCATGCAGTTGCAGATGGGGAAATAACATCAAATCTCCTCCCTGGGAAAAGGCTCTGCAGAGCCCCGAGCCATGCAGCCAGTTTTCTTGTCACTCCTTGCAAAGCAGTGATCTCATCCTTGCTGTCTCCAAATTTTGTATCTCCAGTGTAGGAGAGGGAAGCAGCAAGGGACAAGGGGAGAGGGAGAGGAAAGCTGCTAGAAGAAAGACCCCATTGTTACATGTTCTTATTTGTGTGAGTACTTGCCAAGACAACAAGATTGGGTCTGATGACATGAACTTAAGGGTCAGTGGGGAGCTGTGCAAAAATGCTTGAACTCCTTGTGCTCGTGATCCTTTGGAAGAAAAAAGGCAACTTCCAGATGTGAAAGATCCTTCCTTCACCACTCAGTCCCCTAAATCTACCAGATTATACAGCCTGAAACTGTATTCATTTGCATGGTAGAGCAATTGCGATATTTGCCTTGGAGGGAGAACTGGACCAAAATCCTAGACACAACCACCAAAGCACTTCAGGCAATTGGTATTGAAATGAAGTTGAATTTAAGTTCAGATTTAAACTTCAGGGACATGTTTATAAAGCAAAGGATAAATCCAGGATCTACACTTAAGAAAAGATTGGGAATGAACTGCAAAAGCCTAAGGCTGCAGTGTACATCTTGCATAGGGAAAACTGACAGTGAAAGCAAGATGAAAATATTCAGGTATTAATATAAGTTGCCAGAAAGTCAGACAAAAATGTCATGCACAAGCCCAGAGCTGGGCCTCAATGACTCTCTTCTATGCCATCATCATTTATTCAGAGGGAATTTATTCTGCCTTTGGGTCAGTTTGCACCCGCTGAGGATGTTTCCCCCAGCCCCATCCATCTGGGTCTCACTGAAAGTGGTCACAGCTCTCGGGGAACCTGGTGCTGATGGGGCCGACAGCATGCATTGACGGAGCAGACACAGCACCTACAAAACCTTTCGTGGTTGTACCCAGGAGGGAAAGAAAGCTCTCTTTCCTGCTAACACGTACTAGATATGAGGCCCAGTAGCGATGCTGATACTTAATAATTAATTTTAATAGTTAGCAAGCACCTTTTGCAGCAGGTGCCCGTGACTTTGCAATGGACGAGCAGATCCAGGTTCAAGCCGCCTCCTGTCCACTCAGACTGACACCACCGTGCCTTTTCCTCAGCTCCCTCTTTTCCAAGGGTGTGTTTGAACGAAGGCTGTAAGCACTTGCTAATTTGGGACTTGTCTGGTAATAGCCTGGTGGCTCTGCGCTTCTAATGTTTGTGGAGCCAAACCGATGATTACATTGTGCTCCCAGGTTTCCCCTCCTCTGCAACTTTTTCCAGAGTATGTTTCTGCCCTTACACTCCGGCATCCACCTCCCCGCAGCCCCTCTTGCCAATCCCCCCTCCCTTTTTCTTTAAATTGCCCTGGTCTTTGTTGTACTAATTAGATTATCTCTGCCTCAGGGACCCAGAGAGCAGCCCCAACAGAGCACAGCCTAGAAAGACAGGACACATAATCCCTGTTATCAAGGGGGCTGTCATTTGGCATGTAGATCAACTAATTCTTTCAATACCATGGGAGCAATTGTACATCTTAATATTGATTTTTCCCCCAGATACGATCTCCTACATTCCTACATCAGTCTCGCTTGCCCTGGCTAAAAGGCTCCATTTATTGCAAGACAATACCGCATGCACACGCGCACAAACTCTGGCTTGTGTAACTTCACAGACAAGAAGGTGCTTCGCAGGGAGGGCGAGAGAGCGAGCCAGCACTGAAGAGGCAAGTTAACACAACAGTCTCAGAAAGGAGCAAGGAATAAACCAAACCTGCTGCACTTTCACTTTGCATTACAAAGTAATGAATTCAGAGCTGACTGACGTTGGAGGCTGAAGGGCAGCCATAGGAAGGGGCATTAGCAATAAATCACGCTAAGAGAAGTAATGCTTTGAGTCTAGTCATATTGCTACCATTCAGCAACCAGTCTCTTAAATAAGTTTTTGCTTGTTTCTCTTGCTCATCCTTTTCACCCACCCGAGTATTAATTTTAAGAGATGCTGTTCATATATTGTACTCTATACCAAATATTTGTAGCCAATTGCAAAAAAACGAGAAACACGACAATGGACTGACCTTCACCTTAGACTTCAAAATGCCTTAAATGATAATCAACAAATCCTCTTGCCTAGGCACAGACCCCCCCCCCCTCTCTTTCCTGCTGCCTTTCAAGGCCAACAGTGAGTATCTTGGTTCTTGAGGTATTCACTGCTGCCAGTTTAGAGGACTTACTTGTTGGTGCACCAGGGATTTTCTTAGCTTTAGGTGGTCTACATTATCTTCCTAGAAATGTATGTCGCCAGACACCCCATGTTCAACTGCTTTCATGTAATGTTTTTTGTACCGAATTCCATTCCGATCATTACCATTAAAAAGCAATTTTGGATGATATAATCCATTTTCCACTCTCATCCAAATTTACATTAGAAATGAAGAGGAAAGAAATAATTCCCCAATAAAGGAACAGGGAAAAAATTCTGCAGCTCCACCACCTAAGTCTTACACCAGCTGAGGACTATGCAGCTTTAACAAACAGTCTGTAGAGCCTGATGTTGGCACCTGTTAATACCATCCACAGAGCTGAATGTATTTAATTGCCAGACAGGAAACTTTATCCACAGCACTGGGATCATGTCCCTGTCTTCCAACAAGTGTCATAGGATCTCTCACTTCCTCCTGGACAGCCACCAGAGCCAGAAAAAACAGGACCTGGGTTCAGTGTCTCAACTGAAAGCAGATCTCCAGCAGTGCAGAGCTTCCTGTAGAGCTTGTATAACTCAGCCAGCATCAAAGACAAATAAGCATCGTGGTTTGGTGTCTCCTCCTTTGTTCAAGGGCTCCCTCTGCCTCAGTTACCTCCTTTCCTCTCTCTACTAGCCTTTCAATTTCTGCTTTCCAAGCACCCATCTTTTCCAGATAAATCTTGGCCTATTATTTCCAGGACGCAATAACCCATACATCTGAATTATATTCAACTTGTGAACGATACATGGACCTCCATAAAGAAAAAAATCACAGAACTCTATGCTTATGCAGTGCGGAAGGGTGATACATCAAAAAAACTCCTTAAGTCCACCAGCACAATTCAGAGATATTCACAAAAAGCAATGTCATAAAAGAGCACAATCCCTTCAAAAATAAATTCTGGGATGGATTCTGAATTGAGAAAGAGAAATCTTGGCAAATTAAATTTATAAGTACCCAACATGCCTGGCCAGCAGTGTGGTGGGGACATGCTCCATCCTGTGAGATGTGAGGGCTCACTGCTTCTGTGGCATTGCAGGGAAGTGTTAGCAGTTCAACAGCACCCTGGAAAATAAAAGCATAACAGATGTACAGAGAAAACAGAGGCTTGAACCCCAAAGGACTTTCAAAAGCAAGCCCAAATGCAGATGCAATATTGATGAGAGGAGACGTGAACTATTTCTCCCAGACTCTGACGTAGACTACACATGCTGGCTGGGTAACTGAAGAAGCATGGAGAGAAAGGTGAGAAAAAGTGAGTGCTTATGTTGTCCCTCCATAATATTACCTCTGAGACCTTAGGGGCTGTTGGCTCCTTCTATCCCAAAGCCTGGAATATAATACTGACAATGAACATCAACCAACTGTTAATTTCTCCCCATTCCCTGAAAAGAAGGACAGAAACTTCTTTATATGTCATGACAGCAACTCAATAACAGCATTGAATGAAAGCATCTTGTTTGGAAGGGATTTCAGATGAACAATTGCTGTGACTGAAGAATGCACTTAAATGGTTGCTTACATTTCACCCAGGAGAACAAGAAAGCAGAAAGTAACGGAAGAGGGATTCTCTTGCACAACAATTTCTTCAGAGCATGGCCACAGCCCCATGCATTACTGAATCCAAAAAGGAGATGCAAATTTATAGGTGATACCAAAGGATCAAACTGTGCAAGGGTTTCTGGGAGCCATACTCCTATGAAATTATAGCTCTGCAAGTACTGAGGTCAATGAGAATGTGTTTCCTATAGTCTTGCAATTTGATTTTGTGTATGTGTGTCTAAACCTAAACTGAACTGAACTTTACTAAACTGAAATTTTAGACTGGAACTATTCCTAAAGTCAGGGGGAGTGGGGGTGGGGTGGGGAGTGCATTTTTGGATTCTTTGGTGTCCACGAATGGTCGAGTTCACCATCTCCTTCAGTGGGAGCTATTCATGCACTCTCTGTCTGAGATATTTACTGCCATGAAATCTGTAAGGATTAAACACCTTAGAATTGTTTGGTTGATGTTGCCCAATGATTTTGAAAGTTAATTTTGAGGCGGAGGTAGACATGCACACAGCCATACAACATGCACCACGGGACTCCATATATCACGATTCCTTAGAGAGTTGGTTTTACACCATGTCTTGCATAAGGAAGCATAACAGCAGCTGAGAAAGAATTTCAGATTTCTTCTGGTTTGCAATATTTTGGAAACTCATCCTGTACATATTTTTTAGGGTTATTTTTACACAAACTAGAAATGATGCTTAAAATCTCAGTGAAACTCCAAAACCATGATTCCAGAAACACCATTTGCAAGCACAATGGCAAGCCCTTGCTGTGCCTTTACTTTAGGGCTCACACCTGCTCATTTTGTGTGAAGTCTGAGAGTCTTCACAGCATGACACAGAGGTGTCATACCTATCTGGAGACTCTACAGAGCACAGGGGCCCTCACTCCAGCCCTGGAAGCAATGATATTTCCCTGGGTGTAGTGCTGTGCCCAGCCTAATTAGCGGTGATAAGAGGAGGTTGCATTATCTGCAGAGCTGCTTCTTGCCTTCAGTTTCAGCGTGGTGAGGGAAGCTTGAGGACATTTGTGTTGCCCTCCGTGGGACTGCACACATCCATCCAATATTTCTTTGCGTGAGCTCCTCTCCCCACCACGGTGCCCAGTGCCCAGAGCCAGGCAAAGTGCCAGGGAAGGTCCCCAGAGAGCTGCAGGGGAAGACAGCTTTCCATCACGCCTGCCAAGTCTGTGGCCCTAGTGCAGCTCTGCCAAGGAGGGGAAACCTGAGGAAATACGTAGCGGCACATTCCTCAGCATCGCCTTTCCCTGACGGAGCTTGCACCTACCCTGGCCCCGTGCCATGCAGCCATCTGGGATGGGGAGAGCTGCATGGCACTCTTTGTGGGACTGTGTGCCTTAACGCCCTCCTTTTCCTTTGCCACAAGCCCGTTTTCTGTGCCATACCTCAGCAGTGGAGCCAGGTGAGGGGCTACATCCCTGAAGGTCTCTGCTACCTGCAGGACAACCAAGCCCAAGTGCAAGCTGATAGAAGAGTCTTTAATGTAAAATAAAATAAAATAAAATATAAAATAAAATAAAATAAAATAAAATAAAATAAAATAAAATAAAATAAAATAAAATAAAATAAAATAAAATAAAATAAAATAAAATAAAATAAAATAAAATAAAATAATAAAAATAAAATAAATAAAATATTACATCACCTGCATATAGTCATAGGCAGAAGAGCCAATTTCACACCATATGGGGGAAAAGGATGCCCACACTCCCACTCGGTGGAGGGCTCCAGGGTTTTATCTCCCCCCAGGAGGGACGTACTCGGTGCATCTGCCCCGTGGCAGAGGAATGCCACCCGACAGTGGCAGCCGCTATCAAGCCTGACATATTCAGTGAATTCTTTGGCTTGTCATCTACACTATGTTTTTTTTCCTGGTCTTAACAGCCTGTTTGGCAGGGACCAGAGGAAAGGGGAGGGGTGGCCGGCAGAGCTGGCGAGGACCAGGGTGTTTCTCAGGTTGGCAGCCAGCAGTGACACCGAGCATCTCTTTGGGAGGCCTTCTCCTGACAGGGGACACCACCATGGATTTCACTTGGGCCATGTAGTCTTCAAGAAGCAAATATCCTGCCTCCCCAAAATGCTGTTAGAATAACAACAACAACAAAAAACTAATCCCAGAATAAATCTTAGAGGCAGACACAACCCCAGGGACTCTCCCAGTCACACCAGTAAATCTAGGTTTAATTTGATCCCATTAAAATTTTCTTGAAAAATTTTGTGGTGGCTTCTTTGTGATTCCTGCGGATTTCTTCTAGAGGAATATCTATTTCTGAACAAATTTTCAGGTTTTGGGGGTACAAAAAGGGTGAAGATGATTACATGCACACATCTATCAACAATTTCTTTTTCCATCCAAGCTTTCCCACAGGAATAACAGATTCCACAAGAGCATGGGCAAAAGAGCTCCCAAAGGGTATGTATAGGATTATGCCCTTCATGCATCATAAATGGTTCATTTGCACCATATCAGGCATATTGGGTATCTATCTCTTGGTCTCCTGTCCCAGATGTCCTAGAGAGCAATTAAAAAGCACTCATCGTACATAAAATTAATTTTCTTTTCACAGTTCTCCACTGGAGAGAAACTCTCAGCAGAAGGAAGACGATACCAATACACAATGCGACTGATATACAGTTGTCTTGGAGGACAGTAGGATTTAAGCACGGAATGACAGCATGGATTTGGATAGGAGACAAAGATTATCCAAAACAGAATGTAGATAGGCAAAAAGGAATGAACAAAGCTGTAAGAGTACTGAGCAACGGGGTGGTGGAAAGGAGAGACTCCCCCAGCACCCAGGGAGTTGCACAAAATGGCTAGGATTTCACACACACACACATGCAAAATCTTAAGATATATCTCTATTTATCTTGAAAATTGCAAAATGGCTCATATCACAAAGGAGGAGAAAAAAAAATAAAAATTAAAAAAAAAGACAAGAAGACATATTCCAAGTCAACATTTGAATGCAAAGAGTTTCATGGGGAAGGGACAGAGGGCTGTGTTTTCTCAGATCATAATTATGTCAGATGGCTCTAGATCAGGCTCACCAAACAAGCGGCCATGTCAGAAGAGCATCCTCTACAGCTGGCTCTTCTTCCCAACCCCACTGCCTTTCCTTCCCTAACACAGCAGGATGGGAATGCAAGGACCTCCAGGCTCCTGGTCCATCATTTCACCCTTTCATCAGTGTGTGTAAGTGCATCACAAAGGTATAGAAAACAGAGGTAATATTTAATAGTTCCGTATTTAAAGGTGTAAGTTGGATAGTTTTTCTGGAATCCTGTTCACTCTAAAACCTAACTCATGTTCATTTAATCAGGTCGTTAGTCACACATACTCTGATTTCTGTGCATGAGGCTGAAGAGCTGGCAGCTCTGTGCTTTCCCATTGCCAAGGGACTAACCACCAAGCAGCCGGCTGCTATTTAGGTTCCCTGACGTTTTTCATTACAAAATTTTATTTTCATCTGCTTTGCAAAGCTTCAGGATGAAGTTTCCATGGCAGTGGTCCGAGACCGAACACGTGGTGTTTGCTATAAATTCCCATTAAGATGGTCCTTGTTCCTTTTGTGAAAAGATGTATGTTGCATGTGCCATAGCAGAAAAGATATGTGCTATACTAATGCAAGTATGGTGCAGCTTTAAGGTCTGCAGCCTTTGAAGAAGCGGATTGAAATCTTGGGAGAAGGAAACTGTTTGTAAACAGTACATTTAGTGAGGTCAGAGTCAAAAAGAAGAAAAACAAGGCAGGATCAAGTGGTACACAGGGCAGGGGCTCATCAGGGTGAGATTTTCATTTAATTTCATGGGATGAAGAATGGATAAGCAGCCAGATGAGAGTGATAGGCTAAAGAGAAAAGTGGTGGGATGTGAAAAAGTGCAGAGGAGTACCTGGATGCAGTGGTGGAAGTGGGAGCAAATGCATCAAGGAGGGATGGAGAGCCATGCACCACCAGCACTCTCCAGGAAGGCATGGCGAGGAAGGAGAGAAATAAAGGCCAGGTGATGGAAGGACCTGAAATTTGCGGGTGTAGGATCCGGTCAAGATGGATAAATCAGAGATGGTCCTCCAGGAAGAGAATGATATCAGAGGAAGAGCTCGGCAGCCTGAAGACTGGGTTCAAGAGCATTAAAGCTGTGGGGAAAAAAGTAAGCTTATGAGTTCAATGGAAATATTATAAAAAATCATTTCTTAAAATGAGATTTTGATATGCAGTTTCAAATGGTGCACAGACTTCTTCCCAGATTTCTGATCCATATTCTTGGGTTCAAGCATTCAGTAATAAACTCATCATTCTTGGAGACCTACCTGTTTTTATGCCTGACAAATTACTCCTGGAGTAATGTATTAATCTTCCCACACAAATAAAAAACTGTAGTTCCCCTACATACCCAGAGGCACAGCATGCCCAATTTACCTGTCCCAGTCAGTTGTAAAACCAGATTCCAGAAGCTAATAGCTAAATTCTCCAGATTATTAAAACCAGCACAGTATAAATTCTTTCTCACTCTCTCTATATAAATATTTCAAAAATACCCCTAATAAAAATAGGAATCACAACCAGGACTGCATTACACCCTGAGAGACACTACATCATCTAGGTCTGGTATACGTCAGTGGTATTTGATTCGTTCACGTGTTATATCTGGAGGTCAAGTGAGGGAGTGATTTTGTGTACCCAAACTTTAGGTGTCGGACCTCTGAAGCAGATTAATGATGTCTGCGTAAAACTCCCTCTGATAAAATACTGTGGTCCAGACCTCATCTCTAGCCTGATCACAGGACTAAAACGATCTTCGTTCTTTCAATTCAAGCTAAACTGCTGTTGTTTAACTTATTCTTAGTAATGGCACAGTTCAATGAAATTTATGAGCAAGAAGAGCTAGAGCACTCTTCACTCTTTCTTGAATGTGTGTGCTAAGAGGAAAAAAATATATATATATTTATTTCTGCCAGAAAGGCTCAAAAGATTTCTCTCAGATCACACTGAAGCTCATAAAAAGTAAATAATCATCTTGTGGGATGTTGAACACCCGCAAGTTGCTGCCCTCTAGAAATTATGGCTTTTCACGATTGCCTCTTAAGAACACAAAAGGTTTGCTCGTAGACATGGCGGTGGGCTGAGCCCTGGATTTTGCCCTGGTTCTCCCCCTGACCTGGAGAGTGATGTGAAAAAGTCATTTTTCTGCTGGGTGCCTTTGCCTCATTTCATTGTCCCCGTCTTCTGCATTTGGCTCTCACGTTGCCTGCACACTGCCTAGGAAAACCTCGACCGCAGCCCATGCGTTCAAGGGTAACTGAATTACAATTAGTCACCCTGATGCCAGCGGGGTAGCTCTGGATAGTCAGTACTTCATTACTCATTTCTATTTATTTGGCTGAGGTAGTTGCAAAGCCTATTTTTAATTTACAGTAATAAAAATGTTGACAGAGGGCTGCTGCTTTTGGAAGAAAAAATAATCAGGACTTTCCCAGACTGAAAACTGTTTAGAGCACTACTGCCATCCATCACTTCGTTCAGCTCCGTGATAACTCGTTCCTTGCAATTGCAAGTCATTCTCCATCAACATACAGCTCCCCTCCACACAGACAGCTTTCGAGCAAGACACAAAAAGAAATAGGCACAACGCTGCTTATTGGTAAATAAATCAAAGGAGGGGAACTGGAAGAAGGAAACAACACAAAGCTCTCTCTGTCAGGACCACAGAGATTTATGTGAGAGATTCACTGATACTTCGGGCCACTGGTGCCATTTTCCAGGGTACGAATGGATGGATCTTTTGCATACATTTTTGCTGGGTTGACTTAAGTAAGTCTTGACAACTCTCTTTCCCTGGGGACTAGACTAAAAGTATTGTTTAGAAATCTAATATATGGTTTATTTACTCAATTTGTGCTGAGCACTACAGTTCCTTCAGGCCAGCTTCAGCAGTCCATTACTCCATTAATGCTCCATTACTGAAATTAGTGCTGTAATTGGAAGGAGGGAGGATGATGGGGAAGGGGACACTTTTTAAAGGAGCAGGTCCTGCTTAATCCCATCATGAAAGAAACCATTAGAGGACTCAACTGCTCCTCCCCGCCCCCAGCTCCTTCCCCGCACTTAGAGAAAGGAGTAGGCAAAAGAAACTTCTCTCTGATGAACGACATGCAATAGTTGTGCAGTGAACAAGCCAGTCCAAGGACCACATCAACTGCTCCCCTTCAAATCAGAGAACACAAAAGCAACATCAAGATGACAAGCATCTTACACATGAGGGTGACAAAGAGAAACACCTTCTCCAGAAACACGAGGACAACCTGCTCCCTTCATCCCTCACAATTGTCCAATGCCCCCCGGTTTCTTCTTCTCCCTTTCCTTCATCTTTCTGCTGCCCCTCCACATGTAGCTTTCAAGCTCCAGAAATGTGAAGACACTTCTGTGTCTCCAGCAGACATCTTCCTCTGAGCTTCTGGTCCCTTGCATGGATGTGGCACTACTTACGGAGCCACTGGTGCAGTCGCCTCTGTTTGCCTTACAGCTACGATCTCTGCTAGTCCCACAGTTATTTCCATGTTCTATGAGGTCACCACCTGGTGCTACAAAATCCTCCTTGAGCTCACAGAAGATGTAACTGTGTTTGGGCTGGCAGAGATTCCTTTTACTGCTTTGCTTCACTCGTCTGCCCCCCAAAATACTGCCCTCAAAATACTTCACAGCATGAAGGAGTTGGGAATATGCTTGAGTATTTATCAATTAGCCAGCTAAATTACAGCAAGAAAATTTCATGGATGTTGTATTCATAAATTGTATTCATGCATACAGTCATATAGTTTGCAATAACCTTTCAATATTAAATACAAGCTGGTTATTGAGTAATGAATACCCTGTACAGTTATACTGGATAACTGAAATACATGCTGCAAATATACATATTTATTGGTTTAGTTAAATAGAAGACCTGCCAGAAAACTAGCAGGAAGGTAACACAATAGCCCTAGAGAGGTCATCTGTTAAAAGAGATTAAAGAATTTACAATAAGAAAAAATGTCTGAGCTTTTAGCCGGGATGCTGCTGCTTCCATTTTCCAGCTAGTGACAAAATTTGTTTTGCTAAGGCTTGAACTGAAAAGTCCCAAAGGAAACCAAAGATTTTAAGGTTTTTCCTTATGAGGGTGGGGGACTGCAAGGGCAGACAACAATCCCAAATTTGTTCATGAGGAACAGACAGACGCAGGGATGGTCTTTACTGGAGGGGTCAACATAGTAAAATTTAGTTGTCCACTATTACAACATGGTGGGATTTAGGGTAAAGTGAATGTCAGTCTTTTTTGTGCATCAAAATATCCTTCTCTTCTCACATGTAGTTTCATTCCTATCATCCAGCCTCAGTAAGATTTTCTCTGGAAGAGCTGTTTGATTGCCAAGACAAGCCTCCAAAGGTGGCCCGTGCCTGGCCTCGGCTCTTGCTGCAGCACAGGGGAAGAAGGTGGAGTCCAGGGGAGGCACCCCCAGAGAAATTGGGTCCCTCCTAGGACAAGGAGGCCTGTTCCCATGGTACTTTACAAAAAATAAAATAATAATAATAATAATTAAAAAATAACAAATACAAACAATCCTTGCATCTTATATACTATATAAAAAGCTAGCTCCCTTTCTTCAGATATCCATTTTTCAATGGTGGCTCTGCAGCCTTTATGGCCTAAAGCAAAAACGCTTTTCCTTGAGTCTGTGCTTCTGATCCAGGAAGCTTACCCCCAAAACCTCTCCCGGGCTGAGCCAGGCAGGTGGGATAAGAGCTTGTCACTGCTTCCTCGCCCAAACACAGAGCAGCAGGTGAAAGCTAAGGAAGCAAAGGCAGGATGCATCAACAAGAGACAGCGGATCACTGGTCGGGATGGCTGTAAACTTCTCTGTGGGATACATGGGCCATGGCAGTGCCAGAGCAGCCCAGTGTCCAGTGTCACCACCTCTCTGGGCACCCGGCAGCCTGTGGGGGATTGAGCCAGGCACCAAGGCTCCCCCTGCTCCTGAGCCCTGGGCTGAGGAGCGCAGGAGCACGGTGGGACAGATTTACTCCTGATGTGAACACTACTGAAAGACGGGGGTTTCAGCAAGCTGGGGACTGGCAGGATACGCTGGAAATAATACTACAAGAACAGTAGAGCCCTGATTCATATTTCTTCATCTTTCTAACTCATATTTCAAGCTACCCTGGATTTCTGAACAAGATCAGAGAGAAAACAGCTGGAAGGGACAGGTGAATGCCCCCTCAGGAATTAAATCCCAATTAACACACCATCAGTGATGAAGAACACGTTTTACATGGTCGATTAAAAGACTCCCCTCTATTGATCTTTGCAGCTCATCATCATCCTACCCCATGCACAGAGCGCAGATACAGACCCGCCATCTAAATTTATTGAGACTCCCGGCAATCAATAGGTCGGGCTCCTGGAGCAGCATTATGCACAGAGCATCTTGGCGGCCTCGGTGCAGCCCCAGGTCTCCAGGAGGTCTCTGCAGTGCCTGGACAGTTCAGGAAAAACCAGGGCTGCTCTGCATTTTCTCCTTGTCAAAGGCCAGACAAACAGCCCTGTGACAGAACGACAACCACAGCGATCGAGCCTCCTGAGCGGAGTACCTGGAGGCAGCAGACAGCCTGCTGCGTGAGCGCTGCAGGTCTCATTTAAGCAAAACAAAAGTGAGTAGCTGTAATTTCACAGATGGGAGCAATTCATTAGCTGGGAAAAGATGTGGTTGCTCTAATCAGGAGTGACTGGGGAGCTTTTGATGCAAATGGCCATTTGCAGCTGCCTCTCGCCAGGTCAGTGCAAGGCAATATATAGCGAGATGGAAAAATGAAACTGCGTATTAATTTGATAGCCTGCAACAGCACGACAGCATTGCCAGGCTGTATTTCTAGGCCCTGCCATGTGCTCAGTTGATCTGCCACTTCTGGGTTTCCTGTTACATGATAACAGGAGGACTGCACCCTCTGTTCAGTCACCCACACAACTGCCCTTCGTGTGGCTGCAATCAAAGGGGCAGAGCTAAAACACCTGCAAGTGACTGCCCAGGGCACCCTGGTTTCCTGGAGAGGGCAGAAGTGGGAAAAAGAGGCTAAAAAAAAGCCTTGTCATGTTTTAATCAGTCATTAGCTGAGCTTGAACGCCTCCTGCAAGGCTGACGGTGCAAACCAGCCTTTCCTCCATCTCTGGTTACACTGCAGCGAAGCGTGTCCTCTGTAGCAATGCATCTTGGCCAGCACGGGGAATCAAAGGATGAGGAATGACTTTGGTCTGGAAGAACTTTTTCTGCTTGGCAAATGGCAGGGAAAGCAAGGAAATGGGAGGAAGCAGCTATAAAGAGGAGCTACGCACCGCAAAACCAGATTTCAAGGGTAGTGGTGGTGAGAGTGGAGGAAAGCACATCCCAGCTCCTCTGTGTGCTGGTGTGGGTAGCTTTTGCCTGGGTTAAGGCTTCAAAACAAAAGGCCGACGTGGCTCCAGCTAGGATCTGCAGGACTTTGGATTTCAACACACAGGCATCGGATGTCTCTAGCTGTCCATTTGGGACATTTCCACTGGGGACTTGTCTGTAGACAGCAGGACTCAGTTAACTGAGTTTTGCTGGACTCCCTGACAGCCCAGCCTTCAGCACAAAGGGTGGCTCCTGTAACCTCTGTGAAGAGCAGCCCCTACTCTACTTCAGCTAAGTAGATTGAATCTCAGGTCACTACAGAAATGGTCCCAGTAGAAAACCATTTAAAAGTCTCCCCCTGCCTGCAGGGAGCTTTGGAGAGAGTTCTCATCAACGGAGCACAAATAATCCAGCACAAATAACCTCACGCTCAAAGTGAGAGAGAGGGAAGGAGAGAGGGGGAAATGCCAGGTGGTTGCTCAGCACTCTCAGCTTTTCGCCACTTCAGTTATTGGAGGCAAACACCACCCGGTGCCATGGTCCGAACAAGAATTAGGCATAGCCATGGTGAGGACCCTTTAGAGGACACTTGTGACCCTTTGGTCAGGAAAACCATCCTGCCATTCCTCCTTCACGTAGAAGTCCTGTTAGTGGAGTAAACGAAGGAAGCATGGGTACTTGTTGCCTCAGCAATCTCCAAGAGCAAGCTGCAACAATCTCACAGTGATAAGGAACGTGGGAGACACAGCAGTCTTGTGTGAAAATGCACAGCAGAAGATTTAGAGGGAGAGAAACAGAAACCCCAGACAAGCTGCGCATTGTTTGATTTTTCACTCAACAGGCAAAGAAGGCAGCACCACTATTGTTGCACAACGTTCTCCTAATCCCCCTCCGCTGAAGTGGCACCCCATGATAAACATCTTTGGGAGCAAGCATACAGGTAGAAAATGGGTAAAAAGATGGGGAATTGTCAGGGACGTTTTAATTTAGATTACCGCATGACGCAAGAGAGCTGCCTGGGGGATAAATCCTTAGAGAAAATGGTAAATCTTTATATTATATGACATTAATTACACTTTTGCTGTGAGCTAATCTTATTACTATATTTTGTGTAGCCTCAGAACATGGTACTTCTGTGGTGTCCCCTCCAATAAAGAGATGTCCTGCTGGAGGCCCAGGGGCCGAACCATGGGTTTTACTGTGCTCTGTGCCACAGCTCATAAAGACTGCCTAATACATTTCCTTGCAAGTACTTTTCTTTACGACCTATAGCAGATTAGAGGCATAGGGAGGAGGAGGATTCTCATTAACTTATTTTTAATGCAAGGTCCTTTAACACAGGCTACTAGTGAGATGTAAATATCTTGGTCCAGATGTTCCAGCTACATCACTACAGGCTGGAAAATCCCAGAAAAAAAAAAAAAAAAAAAAAGACCAACAGCTGATTGGTCTGAGACCAATTAACACCTAGATGTGCTGGGTGCCAGCAAGAGCTCACAAGACGCTTTAGAAGAGCAAGAGCAAACCAAAGATATAGGCTGGTCCCTGAGGTTGGTGACAGCTTGCAATGTCTGAGCCCCTTTTCAACAGCAACTGAACCGAGCTCTCCCAAGAGCCATGAGTAAGATATGTGCAGATAAACAGTCTCGTGCAGTGCCCCAGGGCACAGCCTGGGGTGGGCATGTCAGCCTTGTGAAAAATGTTTCTGCAAAATGGTGATGGGATGGATGAGAGGATGAAAAATAGCCATTCTGCACAGAAGAGACAGCAGATCTTCTAGATCCAACTGGACTGGGCAGGGGACAGCTTCTTCAGCTGTAATCCTTGCTGAAATTTACTACAGCCCTTCTTCTACCAACTGGACATCACAGGGGCCCTCTCTTTTCCCAGGCACTCTGCACCAATCTCACCCTCCCATTTTGCTGGAATTGAATGAATGTGGGCACAAAATACTGAGTCAGTATAATCCAACCAGCTGGGAATTTCCAGTATCTGGAAAATACATGCTGTTCTAGGCTTAGCTAGATTTAAAAGCAAGTCTTCCCATAGGCTCATATTGCTCATACATACGTCCATGCATGCCATGTTATTAGTGGATTTTGCCTCCTGCACTGTAGACATCCCATGCTGGTTGCTCAGCAGTACAGCAAACTCATGCTGTGGTGAACTCTTCCAAAAATAATTTCTCGCTGCTAGAAACACTTTTTGCATTTGCTCATCCAATTGCTGATCAGTAGTAATCAGTGCAATCACATGTAAGGGAAGATTGCAACCTGTGTACATCACTGAACTTGAAACACAGGCTTTGGATGAACTTGTTGCAGGTACATAATGCTTAAAGAAACAATGAGATTTAGTCAATGACAGATATTTGCAAAACCCCTGTTTTTATAGTTAGAATAATAAAAATATCAGTAGGAACTTTGGAAGTAGAAAATGTTGGCCAGGTTCTTATTATAATTCAGTGAATTCAATAAAATGAAAAGAGGCCTGTCTCACTAGTTCATTTTGGAAAGTAGTTTTTCTTTTTTAAAACAAAAAAATAGCAGAGCAAGCATAGGAAACAAGAGGCCTAGGTATGAGGAGTATAAAAATTACACTTGCTGCTATGGATCAGCCGTTGTCTGTAACTCTCTCATTAGAGATGGTCATACAGAGGAAGGGAGATGTTGGGGGGTTCTACGTCTTGTGACTGTCAATGGTTCCGTGACAGAGAGAGATGGTCTGTAAAGGACCAAAAAAGGAAAAAAAAAAAAGAGAAAAAAAAAGGAAAACTTTGCCGCTGGGCTATTTCTTGCATGAAAAACCCCATGATCCAAAATGTCATCTAACAGTGCGTGCAAATCTCTGTGAAAGTTTTTCCTGTGTAGAAAGACTTCAGCAAACATTTCAGGGACTAAACTGCTCTGGCTGGTGCAAAGGATGTCTGGAAAATAAAATACTTCCCATATGAGAAACCAAATAATACAGCAATGGCCCAACAAAAAGTTACAAAATTCTTTGAAGATTATGCCACATTCCTGCCCCTGATATCATCATTTTGCTTCCAAAGGGAGAGCCGGAGACTACTTTTCTTGTATAATTCCTGAAATTTTCCTACTGAGCAAGATTGCCAAAGAGAAGGTAGTTGACCAGCAGGGGTCTAGTACAACATGACCTGCAAAGCAGTTATTTTCCACACTGTCTCCTGGGCACCTTTGAAAGCTCTCCTGGTTTGGTTCAACATTTTAATCTGTGATATTCAGCTTAAAGGAGAGTATCAGCAGAGCAAACACAACCTGTAAATACATGGCTCATAGTCAGATACCCAGGTACTTCCTTTGGTGTGTACCCCAGGAAAGCCTCACCTGGACCCTCATAGCTCTGCTCTCCAGCAAGGGCTGGGCTCCTTCTCCCAGGAAGACCCCTAGCGATGCCTCTCCCCTTTCCAGAGCTGCCTGGTTTCACAAAAGTTGCAGAAACAGCCTCCCTCTGAGATTTTGCTTCTTCTAGCTGGGTTCCCACCCAACCTGTCCTGTCCATGAGTTACTGTGGGGGTGAGCAGGAACAGCCAGTCACTCCATCCTCACATCCCAGGGAAATGGTGAAGAAAGATCCTGAAGACATGAGAGGGAGGAAAATGGAATGACCAAATACAGCAGGAAAAAAATAATTCTTTAGGAAAAGGAAGAAGAGTGTTTTGGATGTGAAGCTCAGACTCTGAACTCAAGGTGGCTTAACTAGAGAGAGGTTGGACTAGCAACTGAATTTTATCCCCACAGCTCTCCTGTGTACTTGCTTACAGCTCCTACTTCCTCATCCAGCCCTCCCAGCAACCTGCCTTGGTGGACTTCTGGATGCTCCTGTGCATAGGGTACACTAAGAGTCACAACAAGCTGGAGGTCCTCACCAGGAACAGGGCCAGTACACGTGGGCTATGCAGCAAAAGTGGCCACAACCAGCAGAGTGGGGAGCAGGTTGGGAATCCCCAGTGCCATCATGTAGAAGGTCATTGTGTTTGGTTATCATGCTTTTTTTTTTTTTTTTTCTTGCTTCCTGGCCCTTGGAGGGAGCTGTGGGAGCAGAAGGGTGAGAGGGAAAAAAGGACAAGGGGGGAGAGAGGCTGTGGTGGGAGGAGGGGAGAAAGAAGCTATGCTCACAGCTTTTCACAGCTGAAAACAGACCCCACTGCTGGTAATGTGAGAGGGCTGTAGCAGGCGCCAAATGGATAAGGCTGTAGACAGCGGGGCCAGAGCACTGATACTTGCCAGTACCTGCAGATAGGAGACAAATAATTGGCACACATTAAGAAACAAACAAAAAATAAAATAAAATAAAAAAAAGAAAAGAAAAGGAAAAAAAAAGAATAAGAAAAAAAGTGGGGGGGAGGGAGGAAGGAAGAAGACAAGGAAAAAAAGCGAGGGAGAGTTGTTAGATGTCCGTATTTTCTAAACGTGTCTGGCAGGAGCCCCTGCAAGGAATTTAATCAGCAAGAGTTGTTTAAACTGGGCTTTGAACACAAGCCCTGTGCTGCTAGTAATGAACTTCATATCATCTGCAACTCCTGTTTGCTGACGACATTCAATTTGTTAATTCTGCAGCTGGTGATAGGGGTCAGATATGAAAGTGACGATTGTTTTTTGACGTTCCAACCCCTGCCCACATCTTTCTAATTAATCCTTTTAGGAGCCACCAGCAGATCAAGAGAAATGCAGGGAGGGAGGAAGGGAGGGGAGGAGGAGGGCAGAAGAAGGAGGAAGAGAGATGGCTCTTCTGTGCCTACCTGGCAGCTCCTGCCCTCCTGCTAGGTGTGCTGATGGACAGGAGGCGCAAGAGCATACCTGCTAGCTGGTCCTTTTCAGGCTGTCTCAGAAAACTGTAATGTTGGAAAGGTAGGTATGAAAATATAGAGGCTTCCCCTTTCCCCCCAGGAGAGCTCATTTTTAAATCTGTCACATATTTCATATTAACTATCTCCAGGGGAAGTAGGGTCGGTGGTGGAACTGGCAGTGGTGTAGAAAAGCATCCTCCAGCTTACCTGCAGATACAGAGTATTTTACAGTCTGTGCCCAGCTTAGTCTCCCTCCAACCTGATTTAACTCTGCACCCTGAACTTCCTGCCTAGAAAGCTATTTAGGGTGGTGCTGAAGCCACTGCAATGACTGTGCTTGTCATGGAGAGCTAGCCAGAGCACAGCAAGTGTTCATAGGAGACAGTACCATTGAGTGAGGACAACCGGCAAAAGCCCGTGCAGGATGGGTTGCCCCGGGGTTGACCAGATGAAGCCCTAAAGCAGAGGTATGCCTCTGAAACTTCTTGTAGCTGGTAACAAAATCATTCACACTGTGCTCCTGGCATTAACTCATCCCAGGTTCATCTAGTCCCTGTCAAGCTCTGCTGCAGGCCCCTGGTTGCACTGACAGGAGGTCAGAGCTGGTCACCAAAGGTGGTCCCAGCACCAAAATTTGATCCAGTTGTGGTACAGTGACTTCCATCCAGATGTGGTGCCTGTGTCCATTTACAGAGGCTGAATAGGGAGGCCTTGCAAGGCGAAGTCAAGCTATGAGAAATTTTAGAAAAGAAGAGAAAAGTAGGAGTGGAAAGTTGGCTGAGTGACAAAAATTTGGAGAGAGAGGAAGGCCTGAGGTTATGCACAGAGATTGCTGGCATTGGGAAAAGGCAGAAGGAAAAAAAGAAGGAAAAAAAAAACCTCCCTCTGATTAACATTAGACTGAAAAGAAAGGTTATTTTATGGAAGAACTCAGTCTTTCTCCATCCACCTCAGCACAGGAGCTGGAGACAAATGCAGGCACATGGTAACCAGCAGTAGCCACTGCCTCATGGCAAAAGCTGGCAGGGCAGAGAGAAAGGCTTCACTCGTTGTTATCAGGTGCCCTATCTGTGACAGAACTGCTGGCACTGGTGACGGAGTGGTAAAAACAGGACAGCATGGGTCTACTGAGAGCTGGAATCCCATAAAACAAATCAGCAGCAGCCTCCCCAGGGCACAGAGCTCTTACAGAGGATGGATGTGTTCTGGGTCAGAGATGAAGAAATGGCTCCAGACGCAAGCTCCCGAAGGAGGGTGCTCACGAGCAGCATCCTGGTTTGCACCACAGCCAGGGACGCACATCTGCCCTCATGCTCCGTTCAGTGGGACCAAACCTGAACCCCCAGCTCAAGTGCGGTGGCACTGGTTCCTCTCAAGCAAACGGAGATCTGCCAGCTTATTCCAGCTGGGTATCAGTTGTACCCTGCTCCGCCTGTGGACAAAAAATTAAGCAGCTGTTTGCTTAAATACTGTCAGTGCTGTGGTTTTACTATATGAGAAGCTTTCACTTGTTTCACTTCATAAATCCACAAGTGCTGCTGTGGCTTTGTCGTGGTTTACCCATCCAGTATAAACTTGCAGTATCCAATATCATGAAGAGAAGTTCAAGCAACAACCATAAATGTTTGTCTTCTCTTTTAACAAGCTTTATCAGTATTAATTTATTTGCACATACAAAGAAAGTCTATTGCTCTTTTACTCCAGACTCTAAAAATCAGTAAAACAGAGCCTCAGTTCTGCTTGTGGCATGTCTGGAACAACACTAGCTTCAATTAAATTAGCCTGGATTTACAACAGGAGACTCATGAGCAAGCTTTGCCCTTATAGCGTCTCTCCAGCTTGTGCGAAACTTAGTGCAGAAAATCTAGGAAAATACTGGGACGTGGGGGGAAAACTGAATACTGTGATTAATTCGGTGAGTAACATGAAAAGATTAACAGCAAAATAAAAGTAATGAGTGGCATGCACCCAAAAAGGACATTATGATGATCATACTCTGATGATTACCACCCAGGAACACAGGAATGACCATCTCCCTCGAGGCCTAATGTTGAAAGGGAGAGTGCCCAGCACTTAGTGAGACATCAGATCTCAAGAAGATATTTTTAGTAGCACACTCCAAAAAGGAGACACCAAAAAGTTTGCCTGAAATTTCAAATCAAAAGCCTTTCAAAGCACCAACATCATGTCATCATCTGCACAGCCAACAAATGTAAAACCAGATGTCACCACACAGTGACAAAAAGAAACTGTTATTTCCCTGTCTACACTCAAATAATAATAATGATAATATTTTTTTTCTTTCATTTCTGGCATTTGGCTATTAGTCTTGGCTGATTTGTAAAGTAAGAGATGATCACCAAAGACCAATCGTAGCGTACAGAACTCTGCTACAAAGAATATATGCTAAAATGTATTTAATAGAATGACAAACAAACTGACAGCAGACAAGAAGGATGTGATCTGCAAAGGTACCTTTAGAGGTGGAAGGTGCACTCCCCATTGCGGTGTGTCTCTACCTGCCACTAGCAGGCGGCTCACTACTGAAGCCTGCTGGTAAAGGACGGAGAAGAGTAGTGGAGGGGTGCCTGACCTTCCTGGCGGACAGTAGTAGCCCCACAGAAGACCAAGAGCCCCACTACATCTGCTGGTGGTCAGGGGAAAAGGACTGGAAGGAAGGGTCTGAACTGAGGCATCGGCAGTGGAGCTATTTGGGGCACCCAGATTGACCAGCGTTTCCCCACCAGATAAGCAGAAGGCAAGGAAACAATGTCATTCATGCCTGAATGAAGGGCTCATGTAGTGAAAAGTGATCAGAAATGACTGAATTTCTCAGGGTGTTTGTAACTACACACACTGTTATTTGTTAATAGGCTTCCACCTGTTGCATTCATGAATGTGAGTATGGCTTTCAGTTATGCAACGTCTATAGGCTTAACATAGCTGTGCATGAAAACCTATTGGCCTTCAACATCTCTGCAGGCAGTACTACAAACAGTGGCAAATGGTTAGTGGCATGCACTTTGCTTAGCCAGAAGCACAAAGCACTTAGCGAAGAACATTTTCCTTCCCAGTGTTTACATTCAGCCTGAGCACAACTTAGCCATTTTCTTCTCGGTGTGGCTAAGCCCCACAGGTACCCTGACACATAAAAGACACACTGTTTATTATTCAAGTGTTAACAAAGTACTTGAGTCAAGAAGTAATCTATTTTCAGACAGGAAAAAAGAAAAAAAAAAAAAAGAAAAAAAAATCACAGCCAAAGCAAATATTGCAAGAATTACCAGCTTTGATAGCAACAGGAATATTCTTTTTCTGCCAAGCTACTGCAGAGGTGTCCCCACACAAACCTGGGGCAGGCACTGACCGTCCTCTATCTTCTTCTCAAACCACAGCTTTTCATTTGCTATACTTTACTACACTTCACCATTTTGGCAATACATTTCTTTGGGATCTGAACAATATTTCTTTTCATTAAAAAAAAAAAAAAAAGTACATATAAACTCTGTTTTAGGACGATAAAAAAAAAGAGTTTTACCTAAGGCGAGAAAATGCTTTTAAATCAGTCCAGAACGCCTACCACCATAAGGAGTCACTCCCACACATTGTCACCCTGTTTTTTAGAAAACAGTATATTCTCATTTTCTTACTAGACATGTCTCTTGCCACAAGAGATCATGAGGTTTTAATAGATGAGAAAATACGTATTTTTAAAGAAGCACACCCTCTCTCTGAGACATATACAAAGAAAAAGTAAAGCTTTTTGAGATAGAAAACTGCTAAAAAGAGTGAAGTCAACAATGACAGTGTTTAAGTAATCAGCATTCCCAGATAGGTGATGTCAAAGTGGCAATTACTCTTCCAGAGCCCCTTGAAAATCTAAACTGGGAGGTAAACATCCAAAGAGCTGTACTCGAGTGCTCTCACCATGCACCAGGCAGAGAGTACATCTGGAATAATGCATTTGTGAAACAGTCTTCATCTCCCACAGCCTTTTGGTGCTCTATGGAAAGGGTGTAGGTGGTCCAAAGGGACAAAATTACAAATAAAGGAATGAAATTAAACATAGTAACATTTGCACTGTTTATCAGGACACATTCCCAAGCAATGACATATAGTTTGACGTGAGAAACACTGTCCTTAAGGAACCAGTGGGAGCTCCATTAGAGGTTACATTAGATAAAGCAGGCTGTGCTACAGTTTTGAGAGAAAAGTTTTCAAATACTGTAATTTATTTTACAGAGCAAAATGGCAGAGTCTCCACCAGGCTGCAAAGTTTTAAAAATGTCTTTAAGTCTCTGTCTTTTTTAGGTTGCTGCTTGAAGAACAATGCAGAATTAGACTGTGTTAAAACAGCATTATTCAGCAGACAGCTGCTCTCTTAGGCATTTTGAACCAACGCTAACCTTATTGAATTTAGATTGTAGGCCCTATGATTACACCTTCCCAGTCCCATCACACCAGTCTTGGCTGGGCTATGAGGATGCTACAGTAGTACAAGCAGTCAAGAGCAGGTTGGCTGAGGTGGCATATTCCCAATTTGTATATGATGTTATTCATCCAGGTTACTTCTATTTAGGTGTCTAGCTACAGACAAAAATAAAATAAAATAAAATATAAAAATCTAGCTTTAGCCATACCCTTCAAAAAACTTAGGATTTTATACATAATTCCTTGATGTTTCCAATATGCGTTTTCAGTCATACTAGCCTAAATTCAACCATGCCCTTCCTAGATAACACATCATCCTTGTGGATGGTGGTGGACCTGCTTATGAAGTGAGAGTGTGTCCTATCTCCTAGAAGCGATAGGACCCATATTGCAGACCATCACTTGCATATTTGAGTTTTCCCTCCTCCTCAGATAGATAAGGCCCACAAATTCTGGGAGGCTATGGTTTATAGGTGACTGCAGGATGAGGAGAATAGGGACAGGTATGTGAGGCTACCCACTGAGCTACCTATCTAGACCCTTGTTGAGGAACCTGAATAAAGTGGTTTGATTTTAAAATTTATAAAAGTAAGACCCTTCCAGTTAAAAGTCAAGTTAAGACATATCACTAAGGGAAAAAGGAACAGCTAGATCATCCTCGTAGCTATTCACAATGTATTATAGGGCAAGGAAAGTCTTAGTTGTCACTGCAAGCAAACTACACCAGGGCCTGAACATGTTAAGGTAACAGCTCCTGCTGTGCAAATGCTGTTAAAATCTTTGTACTTAACGTTATTGATAGACATCAATTTTCAATACTAAGATTTTAACTCCATTGTACAGCAGAGATTAGTTCTAGTTATTATTTATAGAGATCAATTTCTGATGCGAGACTGGAAAGATAATCATGCTGACAAGTGAAAGATGGGAGAAGCAAAAGAGAAATAGCTTAAAACAATACTGATATTGTGAAGCATTAAGAACGCAAGCATGTAGATAATTGCCCATCTCTCTCTGTGTAATGAGAAGCTTGATCTGCGTCCCACAGGCTGAAAAAGACTGAGTGACCCGTACCAGTGGGCCCAACTCCCTTGCCGACAAGTGCCAATGCATTTTGCATTAGCACTTCACATGAGGAGACCCCAATTCCCAGCACCAATGGGGCTAAGGGGGTGTGAAAAACCTCCAGAATATGCTTTTTTTTTTCTCACAGCCTGACAGATAGCCCACCATGAAACCTGAAGAGAGTCTTATCATCATACTACCCCACATTATAATTTAGTAGTCAAAGGAATGAGATGTTACTCACAGAATACATACACACACAAGCCTTTAAACCCCTAATAAAAATTACTTTTTGTTTGAACCATTATTCTCAGACAGCCTGTTCCCTAAATCCACATAAAATCTAGCTCTTTCAACTTTCTCGGGAACAGCACATCTCAGCCACGGGTTTGAAAAACAAAGAAGAAGATGACGTTTACTGCATGTTCTCGTTCAGTGGACCTTCCTTTTCAGAGTACTGGGTAATGAAAATAATGGGATCATGTATCACAGTGGAAGGAGAAAGGTAGAAATTCTCGCTTTCAAAAAAGAAAGGGTTGAGTCAAAGGAAGTTATTTTATCTCCTATGGTCAAATCCAAGATGCTCTGAGTGAACAGCGGTTGGGGAAAAGGCTAAAGTAGTAGGTTTCTCTTTAAAGAAATGCAGACCAAGTAGCAAAATATAGACTGAAAATTAAAGTGCAAGAAGAGTAAAATGCTTAAATTAGCCTGGGGAAGTCCATCTCTCTCAGCCTTGCCTATACTAGAAAGGGCTTGCTGGAAAAGCAAAAACTGCAAAACTACCAGTAAACTGCCCTACTGGAAGCCCAACCTTATATTAGGAAAAATGAGTTTTTGGCTGGTATAACCCAACGCAGTTCCCTCAGACAAATAAGCCAAGCTGGTGAGAGATTCAACCGCTGCTGAGCCATATATCTGCACCTGATGGGGAACAGTGCTGGCTTTGCTGGTAACACATAAAATCTTGGCATTTAAAATTACCCCCGGCATTCTGGCACACAAGCCCAGGGAAGCAATTGTAAGTTTCATACACTTCTTGAATCAATGCGATGTCCTGGGTGGCAGCATTTAGGATTCCTACACACCCTCCTTTAAACTCAAAGTTGAGAAAGAAACTTGGTTAACTGTAAAAGAATAAGTATCCAGAAGGAAGTAGAGATCCATGGAAAACTGGGGAGAAAGTGGAAACTGGCCTTCTGCCCCTTGGCATGGAAGGATTTGAAGCCCTCTCTAGCCTGTCAGAAGAGGGCCCAGCTGCAAGTTACCATTTCCCCTCCCAATTCTCCCCCCAACTCACAGGTGCTCTGTCTCAAATACCATTTCTGAGGCTCCAAAGCCCTTCCAAATTCCCTTCACCCAGTTAGCTCAGCACCTTTGAGACAACAGGGGACTACTTCTGCAATTCAGCCTCATAAATTTACATTTACCAAATTTGCCCCACCATCTCCAATCTTCTCCCAAGCCCCGTTTCAAAATCTGGTTTTGGCTCATTGCAATGGGGCTACAACAGCAAAGGCTTGTGAAAAGCGTCTGAAAGCATCTTTCCACACCTGATTCTTTGGCTTGTATTATTTTTTTTCTATGTGGCCTCTACCTTAAGTTTCTAACACAAACTATGGACAGGCCACCATTTTGTGACCAGTGCAGTGCAGGCAGCTGAGGGGGCTGTATCTATTTCCTCACAGAATCTATTTTCGCCAATTCTCATTTTCTGTTTCCATCATTGAGAACGTCCAAGATGGCCTAAGCACGTTAGGCATCCAAGTCTCCATTTTAGTCCATTAATACACACTGTTTGCAATTTGTTTGCAAATTTAAAGGCTTAATCTATTCATTAAAGGGTCACTTCAGAATCATAGACCTTAAAGATCACCTAATTCCAACCCCCCTGCCGTGGGCAGGGACATCTCCCACCAGACCAGGTTGCCCAAAGACCCATCCAGCCTGGCCTTGAACACTTGCAGGGATGGGGCATCCACAGCTCCTCTGGACAGCCTTTGCCAGTGCCTCACCACCCTCTGAGTGAAGAATTTCTTCCTTATATCTAATCTAAGGATTAGATTACATTAGATTAGATTCAGCTGATGGACTCTTTGCCTTTTACAAGTGAAGAAACCAATCAGGCCAAATAAACCAGTGGAAGATTCTCCAGGGCAAAATCTCCTTGCATTTCTACTACCAAACTGTGGGTCTCAGGATTATATTCTGCACTGCAGATTTCATATTTGTGACCTGCAGTCATACGAAAATTATCTTTCAAAAGTTAATCCAGTAGCACCACAATACAGGACTTCTTGTAGACAATAATATAAACATTTCTCATTTTCCATAGTTACCACAGTTTAAAAGAAAAAAAAATTACTTTATCTTCTGGGAATGTCACATTTGCTTTGAGTCCTTCAGAATCCATTGATTTCTTCTCTCTTCCTTCCCTGGAGTAATTGCACAAAACCTTTCTGCCCACATTTTTTTCTACCAGAAGCTGCGGAAGCATCCACTATTAGTGTGTATCAGAGGTGCTAACCTAAAGAAACAATATTAGTGAAATAAATAAATCTATCTTCATAGCCTCTTCTATCCTTTTCCCTTCTTGCATTCCAGGAGATAGGGAGCAGGGGAGGAATTTCCACAATGGTATTGTTTAAGATTATGATGAAATAAAATTTCTTGATCCTTTCTGTGCGCTTGGAAGCCTATAGTAATCATATTAATCCAGGGTCCTTATTGCTGGTTAATGGAATTCTTTTAATATTGACCCAAGTTTCTAGTAAATAGATTTACATTGATCTGGTGATGTATAGAGCACAAGTAAGTCTATCTATGTGTAAGCAAATTAAAAACCTTAAGCCTATACAGCCAAACTGTATAATCCCATGCTGAAAAATTGATCCTCAGATACTCTCATGGGAAGATTTTTGTTTTTTTCTTTTTAGGTAAAGAGACACCTTCAATTTCTTTGAGAGGAAAAAAAAAAAAAAAAAAAGATCAGCGTAATATTGAAGAGACACAAGACATGTTTCATACCAAACAAAATCAAAGCTACCAGAATAAGTCTTCATAACTAAAAACTGCACCCTGCATTGGGTAACACGGCACCGGTCATTCAGCAGGTGGAGCGGACATGTCACTGTGCTGCTCCACAGCATCGCTCATCCTTGCTTTCCTGCCTAATTGCAACATCTGACATTTTTGAAGGAAGAAGGTTACCACAGCCTTGCTGGAATGGCAGCTGTCAGCACATTCAACACCAGTCTAACCCAAACCATTCCTCCCTGAAGTCTAGTCGGGCCTACTGTGCCTTTACCCTGCCCCAGGATAAAAATGTCAGACATATGGATGTCAACACACTTCAGAAACTAAACAACATTGTCCTTGCTGTGCAAATGCAGTACTATCGAAAGGACTTGGCAGGAGTGAGGGAGCAGGGTTGTCCAGGGCTCTGTGCCCCAGGGCAGTCACATCCCTCGCAGCCTCTCCTCGAAGGGAAGGCACCAGTACAACCCCTCCTTTCTCTGATCGTGCCTGTTAATTACATTCATTAATTAAGCTGGAGATAATGCCACTTCACTGTCAGACTGGGCTGGTGGGTTCAGAAAGCAGCTGAGGAGCAGGAAGGCAGACACATCTGTACACCCAAAGGAAGTGGGATGACTTATGTTTTATTTCCATAGGAAATTAGGCTAAAAATAATCATAAAACCTAATTCAGTTGCTCAGTTGCCAGCTCAGTTTCACACACATTTTGGCCCTCTGGCACATCTGTGCTAGATGTAATCCTTGTCTAATGTGTTCCAGGCTACCAGCACAATGCTAGAAAAAACACAACCATAGCCAAGACGCCAAATCGTATGTAAAGATCAAACTACGCTTTGGCAACACAGGCAGGCCAGCTACAATTTGGAGGTCGCTTTTATGTTACCCAGTCAATGTATGCATACACCTTTGCTGTGCACTTATAGTTTGTAAACAGGTGGAGCAGAAACAACGCAGAGCTCATGCAGCATCTGCAGAGGGGATAAGGGATGAGCAGTATCTCAAACAATACCTCACCTTGCTGTGTGGGAGGGTTTCTGATCTGTAAAAGGCCGCCTTTTTTTAAAAAGACACTAATTAGCATGAAACACTGATCAATAATCTTTAAAACCTTTCCATTATAAGCACAAATGACTGCAGCCTTGCAAATTGAAGCAGGTGTTGGAGGATGTGGAGACCTGCTTGGAAGATCCACATCTCTTATTTCCCCATTATAAGCATTTCTACCTTTTACTTGTCAATATCCAAACCCATTCAAAATGGTATACAGCAAAAATAGTATCTTTTTAGTTACTGTATTGCAAGCCACAATCTATGCACATATTTCAAGAAGTGTTTTTATTACTTGTTACCCAGATTTGCAATGCTAAGCTGAGACCCAGGACAGAGGTCTAGCTTATATTCTCTTGTGCATGGGGAAGTTTCAAGTGCAACGTCAGGGGTGGTTTTATTTTGATGGCTTTTCCACATGCTTCAGAAAAAGCACCATAACCCCTTTGCTTTCATAACAGAAGTTATAGTTACTTCTCAATGATTTCTCAAACACACACAAAATTTTAAAACATTAAATTCCTTTCCCTGTGGCTCAGGTCCATAAATGTGCTTTGAGGTGACAAGAATTAAACCCTCTGTATCATCACCAGCCCCAAATATTTCACAGAATGAATATTGCCCATCTCTGCATCAAAGGAAACCTGCTGCCTGACAGGAGCTCAATGTTGCATTGTGGCTGTCTGGACATTGGTGGAAATTTAATGGGATGCTAAGGAAAAAAAATATATCAACGTGGATTTTTAAGAAGAGTTTTATCACAAAAGCAGCAAGTTCCTATCTGTACAGAGCAAAGCTGATTCACTTCTCACTCCCTACCAATGGTAGGTATTAGCTGCTACGTATCTACCTGCCGAATCTCTGGAAAATGGAGGATGTAAACCACCTCTCTTTCTCCAGGTGTAGGAGTCAAGCTGGAAAATGGAGCACAGCACATCTTGACCCCTCAGCATGGTGATGGGTCTTCTCGGAGCACCACTGCACTTGTTGGCATGGGATTTCTCTCCGCAGTCCCACCTGCCTGCTGCCTCTCCTCACTCTTTTGCACCAGCCCAGGGCTGGAAGGTGACCTGCAGGAAACTCAAAAAAAAAAAAAAAAAAAGCCATTACTGTTTTGTGTCAGCTCAGAAAACCGCAACAGGGCCAGGCAGGGGGGAAAAAGGCTGGAGAGGAAATCAAGGAAATTCACTTTGGCAGAAACTAGCAAAGCCTTTTTCTGAATGTTAACTATCTAATTTAATGAAGTCTAGAGATCAGTAGAGACAATTGTCACTGCCAGCTTTGATGCCAATCACAACTCCTGAACAGAAGCCAGCAAACGCATCCAACATACAAAGGGGAAAACAAAAACAAGGCAAGGATTTGACCCTTTGCTCTCACGATCCTTTACGAAGAAAGATCACCTTTCAGAATGGTGGGGAAAAAAGTCTTCCTGATCAGAACAAGTCAGCAAGAAAAAGGAGAGAGAAAAATCCCAAGACAAAAGAACGCAGAACTGTAATTTCTCTCTGTCGGTCTGCAGTGCCTTTAGGGCTGTCAGTGGGAATGCTTATGGGCTGAAAAAGCTCTACATGGATTGGGAAATCAGGGAAGGTTTCTGTAACCCACGTCAGGAGCAGGTATGTGCTTTCACTTGCAGGCAGCTGTAGGTTTACTGTGCCCTCGTTGCAGTACTCTCCTGCAGAGATCTTTCCTGACGGTCACCAAAAATGTGTCTTCCACAAACATCCCTCTGTCAGTACAGCCTGCACAGGCTCATGCAGCTCAGTGGAGAGGCAGCAAATGCTCTAAACCTGTTGCAGAGATGGGGGCATGGAAAGAAGGAAATCCAAGACCCTGATTGTAAGGAGTGCAGTGCTTGGGTGTGCATCAGGGCACTCAGCCAGCTTCATCACTAGACAAGATTTACTCAGGAGCTTAAAATAGATTCCCCAAAATAAAACAAAGTTACAAAGACGGCCAAACAACACTGTTTGGATTATTATGGTTTTACTTACCAGGAAGGACTCTCCTTAGTAATTCCAGCATCTCAGCTCCCTCAGGAGGGAGCTGACAGCTTCCACTCCTTTCCCGGACATCTGTGGATACAGGGTTCCCACTCTTACTGTTAAACACAACTTAATGTATAATTTTGGACAATCTGCTCCCTTCCTAGCCCAAGGACTGAACACTTCTTTCCTCTCTCATTCTCTTGATACACCCCTCATGCTCTCTAATTAGGTTCTGGGGAAGCTCCGTAAGGAACAGCAGCATTTCATTCTCCCCTCACAAGACTGGGAACCTCAGGTATAACCATTTCTGGCTTTACACGCCTTCTACCTGCCTACAGCCTTCTTGAAACATTTTACAAGCGTATCATGAGAAATTCTGATGATACTCAGTGACCTTAAACTGCATAGTGTTCTACTAAGAGCTTTGCCTCAAGTTTCTATCAGGCATGCAAGCACAGAGCAAGATTTGGGGATGGGATTTCCTAGAGGTACAGTCCTTACCTTGTACTCAGTCACAATGCACGAGCATCCGTCCTCTCTCATGTGTGCTGGGAAACACACAAGAAATAAAAGATCCTAAATTCTTCTGTTTGACTTGCCTTTGCCTTCTCCCCTGTTTTTATGCCCAAGCTACAGACCTAAATCCCAAATCCTATCAACCTCAAAAGGACCCCAAGGTCAGAACCACATGGATGCTTATGGAGAGCCCATGACCATGCGGTGCAGCATCAGCCACTTCCAATCTTCATGCATTTCCCATGTGTATTGTCAGAGCAGCACTGACATCAGTTACCAAACTACACCACGACTCATCCCGCACCAAATAGAGACAGACCTTGGCAGACTTAATACCGTGTGGGCCAGCCATGTATTTTCCACAGAAACAATACAGGAATAGCTCTTATTTGTAGGAAAACTTCTATTTCCATAGCATGTCCTTGCAGAAGTCTTTGTGAAGGAGAAGTTGAAGTTCTGCCTCCTTCCTCTTAGTAACAAGGCTTCTGTTTCAGGATGGGGTCCCTCGGGTTTGTCTTCCTGGTACAGGCACATATCCCCAGCATTGGTCACAGAGGCTCAAAACTCAGCTTTGTGACCTACCAGGAAAACCTTCTAGGCAAGCTGGGGTATGGTCCTTAACAAAGTATATCCTTCCCCACCTCTCCCAGAGTTGCTCTCTATGAGCAGTAGCAGCTGGCTTGTTCATGTCACCTGCATGATGTGGATCATGAAAGCCACCACCCGTCTATGAGAGGGACAGGTTTTTAGGACTATTGAAATGAATTATTTCTTTTTTCACTGGCTGCGTTCAAATCCTAAACACATTGCTTTGCCTCCCTAAACGCCCAAGTATTTCAGAGATATGACAAGTCTCTCCTAATTGTGAAAGTTTCTTATCTTAAAGAGATAATTGGTGAAATATATATTATTAGAGCACCCATCAGCACTGCCAGAGGTCTGTCATTTCCATTACAAGGCAGAGTACTGAAGATAAGCTAGAATTAGGCTGTTATTGTCCCTTGTGTTAGAGCCAGCCTCAGCACACAATGTATCAACTCACATGCCTTAATTATATTTTTAATTTAATTTGATCTCAACTTACTTAAATTCGGAGGATTGAAATGAGGGTGGATACAAACCAAAACAACAAAAGCTGTGCTCCAAGTATGGGCAAAAGAAAATTGTTCTGGCTATTCACATGGCCATGAAATAACCATTAAAACTAGCCCGATTCACAGAAGAGACAGTTTGGATATTGAAAGCCTATCTGGTAAATGGTGCTGCTTGTAATCTGGACAGAATGACAAAGATGAATAAAGGAGGTACTTGTTCCTCTCTGTAACTAGAGCAGAATGCTACGGGCTAGAAGAGACGATGTCGAAGTGTGTCAGTATAGTATACAAAACCCAGCTTTGTATGAAGTTGCAGTGGAATTTATGTACATTTACTTTAGGAATTAGATCAGTAGATATCTTCTGGATCAGTGAGGCTGTCATCGTCAAATGTTGCAAATTTGGTCTTTTGGAGACTAAGGACAATCTTAAGAGCAGGTAGGTTTGCTGATGTCCCTGCTCATATTGGAAAGCCAAGCCACAGCTCCTCACTTTCAACACTTTCTTCCAGTTTCTAGCCAAACTCTTTTATGGTCAATTGTTCTCATGCCAATGCTTTAATTTAGGCTAAACAACAAATTTTCCTCCTTGCCTATTGTTCCCCTCATGTATACTGATAGCAATTAAAGCATCTTTGCAACTGCCTTTCTGCTAGACCAAGTAAATATTGCTTTTGCAGTCTTCTCAAAGGGAGTTTCATTGCCCTGGGCATACTCTCTGTCTGGTCCTTCTGTGCACAGGGGTGTCTAGGGCCATATTTCTTATGAGGTTGCATTGATGCTTTGCACAGGGCCCATGGTTTTCTCTCCTCTGCTGGAAATGAATCACTTGATATGATCCTAAGCTATATTTCCTTTATAATTTCCCTTTTTACGGGTTGTCACATAAGTAACAATTCATAAGTAATCCAGCTGGTCACTAACTGACACCACTATTTGTCCTCTACATCATGCTTCAGGAGAGTTTCCAGCCACCAGAAGAGCCAGATTCTGGAACAGACACAACTCCTCTGACAGGGCAGGGAGCAAAAATCCTAACTAGTTTTAAAACTGAGCCTGATAAATGAAGAGGAATATATGATGTGACTGCCTGAAATATCATGAGTCTGGACCTCATGATCTGCGAAGACTTTCCCTATGCTGAGTCCAGAATTACTAAATATAATATATGATAGAGTCACTAAAAATATCTAGCTAATCACTCACGTGCCAATAACGTTTTATCTGGAATTTCGAAGAGTAAGAATGAGCTAAGTGCCTAAGTCCCTCCAGCACCTATAGAAAATCCCAGACACTTCCTTGTTAAACTTATTTCTACTTGGGGCTACAGCACTACATTCACATGGTAAGTTCTCATTTCCTCATATTACTAGGCTAAATGAGCATGACAGAATGTTGTTTAACAAAAGGAGTATCCGTGTTTTAAACATGCAGAAATGAAAAACAAAAGGAGAGATTAGAATATCTGTGTGGTTGCAAAAGCCAGAAACTGATCTCACCTCTCCCAGTCCTCCCCACAACACCTAATTTGTGTGAACATCTCCCTTCCTGTGTTGTGCTTCTACCATTGAGTGAGTCAGAAGAGACTGAATCAGGAAACACATTTCCTATTTAGATCTGAAGTTGCTTGGTTCCATGGTAGTCAATCTCTGTTGCATAAAGCAGACACCAAAAAGAAGTGCAGTCCTGAGGAAGTTGTCTCCTGTATTCCCATGCTTCCTGCTATTCCTCAGCAGTCTCATTATTCCATTAGAATAGTATGGATATGAAAGTCTTATTTAGGATAACGTTTTCTAAAATGCCTGCTAACGTGCACAAATCTTATTTTAAGAAGTTAGACATATACGACTAGCTTCAGAAAAGAACCAAGACAAAAAAAAAATCACAAATATCAAAAATACAATACAAAGAACACAGTTCAACACCCTCTTCCACTCAGTCCCTACCTGCCTTCCCTAGGCACCTGTGGTTGATTTTCAAGGTACTTAGTGTTATGCATCTGTATGGAAGCATCACAACCATGGCTTGATGTCCACCTCATGCATAAACTCGGATGACCTTCAAAAATTAGGTGCTCAATCCCCAAAGCTTCAAGAAGAGGAAAAGAGGAGTGACACTGTAGAGATTCTCAGGTCACACCTGTATACTCCAGCAGTATGAAGCTCTCCAAGATATGAAGAGGACCCATGGCAGCCTAGAGCTTGACATACAGCATGATAACTCAAGAGCCTGGTAAAGACATTATGACAAAACCCCAAATCCCTCCTCTGACGGAGGGTACCCTGTTCCCACCCCCGAAGAGCACTCCTCACCACACAGCTTCCTGATTGGCCCAAAAGAGGACATTTTACTGCTTCAGATATTCTGCTTAGGGAAAAATTCCAATTGATTAACTGAAAAATGCAAGAGCAAGTCTGGTCCCTGCTGTAAAGATGGGGTATGTATTATCCAGCAAGGTTTCAACATGAAGAGTTCAGCATGGCACTTACATACCCTTCTGCATAAGATCCTAACTTACTTCTGAATACACAACTTGAATGTTTTTAACAATTCTGATTTCTTTTTTTAATCTTTTTTTTCTTTTTTTTTTTTTAATTCAACTGTAAGCCTTTACCTCCATAATTTCTTGTGGCAGTGAGTTCCACAGATTAACTATATGTGACATAAAAGGGTGTTTTCTTTACCAGTTTTATATTTATTGCCTTTTAATTGAATTAGGTATCCTCACGTGCCTCTTTCACAAAACAGGATAAGTACAAGCACCTGCTGACCTTCTTTGTGCCATACATTATTTTATACACCTTTGTCATGCAATATCTTATTAGTTTCTTTACTAAACTAAATAGCTGTAATCTTTTTTAATCTCTCCTCTTATGGGATACTCTTCAGCCTCTAATTGTTTGCTTTGCCTTCTCTGAAAAGTTCTTGGGTAGTCAAGTCTCTCTATGAATTAGTTTTAAAGTTACATATAATTTACAATAATTTAATTTTTAGAAAGTCTGGTACTGCTTAGACAGCTAGGTTCCTTTTGTTATCTATCCTTTCTAAACTGGTGCATATTTACGAGGAAAACGGTGCCTCCATGAATGAATTTAGTTGGCAGCAGTTTTTGCAAACAAAAGCGACCAAGATTAACCTCAAATATGTTATGCATTTGGGTCAACACATCCAGGTGTACCCCAGTTCAGGGCAGGGTTTACATTCACAAATAGTTTCAACCTGCAGTCAAACCCATCCCACTTGCACCTCTGGGTCTCTTCAACATTAATGCTTCAGGTGACCTTACCAGACCTTCCCGTCGCACTTTCTGCTAAGTTTCCTCTTAATGACTGTGGGCTGGTGATTTCATTTCCTTCTCATGGAGGTGGGTCTCAATCAGCAGCTCACTGAGGGGAGCCCTGGCAGTCAGCACGCATCGCTCAACCAGCTCTCCTAGCTGGTTCTCCTGCTCTCAATGGAAACTAGAAGAGATAATATCCAGCTTCAGTATTTCTGATTTATCACATTTGCTGTACAGATAGAAATTCATGCAAGCACCGAACGGATAGGTTGAGTTTGGTGTGGTGTCAGTGCCAAAATACAGCGCATGGTTCATGACTTTAAGAGATGTCAGAGCTTTGTCATCTCTCCCAGATATTTTGGGTTCAAAGGTGTTGTGTTTTTTCTAGCAAGCGAGGAGACTAGATAAACTTAGGTGAATTGCTTGCCTTAGCATATGATACTTTCTAACACCAGCACACAACAGCACAAAATGAAGATGTTCTCCTAATGTAACTCAACCTTGGCTCAAGAGAAATCACTCTTTATTTACATTTACACAGTCACTGTTCTGCACCCGAGAAAGGATTCATTGCATCATTACATTTTTTCAGGGGTACAGATTTTATTCCTGAACACAGTTCAAATGTAATAATCCATTCATCTGATGGACTCACATAGGAGATTGTTCTCAATCTTCTTCCTTAAAGCTTAACAATGGGGACCCACCTTTGAGCCATGCCCTGCCAGGGCACCCAAGCTGCTAGATCCAGAGAAGGATGCAGCATCCCACTGGATATTTCAGTTTTGCTAAAGGTGAACGTTCTGGTGCCAGTTCATCCCACACTAACAGCTTTTGGACTGCAGGTGCTATGAGTGAGTAGTTGCATCCTGGCTTTGAACAACTGCAGTCACAACTGATGTACAGTTCTAAGGACGAGGAAAAATGCCCAAAAGCAACTCAAGGTAGAGTAACTTTGGTTGGGACCCTGCTGCAAGGTGTGTTAAAAATCTCATTCAACAGAGCAGTGAGGGAGTTGCAAGAAACACTTAAAAATAGGAAAAGGTTTCAAAGTGTTTTGAACCTGATATACATAAATTAAAAAGTTTCAGCTGAAAGCTGGAAGCCAGAAAATTCTCCCTCTCTTCTTTTTCTTAAACAGAAACACATCCTTTTTACAGACACACACACACACACACAAAAAGCTGAAACTCTGGGTTCGTTCTGGTTGCCTTTGTACCACTGGAGATGCCATAGGCAGCACAGAAACACAGAGCAGTTGGGAAAGATGAGGCAGAAGCTACAGGAGACCCTCATCTTTCTGGTCAGTACCTTGATGTCTTTGCTGCAGCAGGGCAGCTGCAGCAGGGCATCTCAGTCGGCTTTTCTTACCCACTGAGGCTGACCTTTTTCTCTGAATTTTTTGTCCAAAACCAAGCACTGAAAAAACAGATTTTGTAGAAAGTAGTCAACAAGTTGCAGTGCAGCTATCTTCAGAGCTGGTGTGTTAAAAAGTATCTAATTCCAACCATCACTTTCTGAATGTCTTGTTTATACGGTGTTTCTAAAGCAACAGCATTCCTGAAATTGTGTAGGAAAACAGAGCCATCTACAGGGAAAACTGTTTTGGCTTGGCAAGGAAAAGGATTGGAGGAAGCAATGCATGATTCTGTGCCACCCACCAGCACAAGGGAAGGACCAGCCAAACACTGTGTTACCCACACAATGCTGGGGGTTACACAAGCACATACTGTATAACTGAAGTCCTGTGAATCTGTTTCAGTCTCTCACAGGCTCTTTTCTGTTAGTTTTGACAAACGTTTTCCATTACCTTTCAACCAAAGTCACAACTAACCTTTAGTTTGCCCATGACTGCATATCCACATTAGCTACAAATAATTGCTGGAAGACCCAGTCATTGGTACACCCCTCATACACGTACCCAGGAGACATGCTCCATTACAGGCTGTGGTTCCATCCCACCCCTTTGCACCTGGGTTCCTACCATAAAGCCTCTGCCCCTTGGTTACATGGGCATGCCCATGCCTTACTGGGGACACACAAGCTGGTGAGCAAGCTGTACCTAATACAGCTGGCTAAAAAACATAAAACAACTCATCCTACCTGCAGTGCAACAGAAGTACTCCTTTAAATTTAAAGGCAATGTCTGACACTTTTTTTTTTGGGGGGGGGGGGTGGGGGGGGAGGTATTTAATTCCCCACCGGTGACTATCAACCAGTGGCTGAATATTTGCAGTCTCTGCAATGGCAAATGGAATAATTTCTAATTGTCCTTCTGTCTCCACAGAAGAATATAAGGACTGTAGTCTCATCAATTCATTTTTGTATTGTTTGAGTGTTACAATACACATCTTCAGCAGAGAAGAAATTGAAGAACAGGGGAAGGAAGGTAAAGAACTGTTAGCTGGAAATGCTAACTGTTTTAGTCAGGGTATCTTGAAAACTTAAAAAGCTGTGGTACAACCGCTGCTTAAAATGCCGTGTTAGGAAATGAAAGATATAAGGTTTTCAGTGTCAGCGGCTGCTAAAACTTAGGAAAAGAGCTCTAAGAGTTTCCCCATGGCCAGATGATAAAGGATGTTTTGTTACGTTAACACAGGGGCCTCCATACTTAGCTAAATTAAGCCAATTAAAATGGCACGAAATCAATCTTTCTTTAAATACTTAAAAGCAGAGCAAAAATTAGGTTGAGAGAACCCTCCCAAATTGATTTCCATTTCTGTAATGACTGATTTATATGATATATAAAGTTCAGCTTCATATCCAGCCAGACTTCTAAAGGTTTGTATGTTCTTACTTATTCTATCATATTCTCTTGTAGGATTATTATTTTAAATTCATCCAGACTTGAGCTTTTTGAGTTATTAGAAAAAAATTCCATAGACTTACCTTTGGTTGAATTTAATAATAGTTTTAATTCGATTAAATCTAATTGAATTACATTAAATGCATCCTGCAATTTTATATGTACTGACTTAGCTGTACAGTCAATGGAACTAAGTCATCAGTGTAACAGTATAGCTTTGAGCTTTGATATTGTTGATATAGGTCATAATATAGGAAACTAGGACTTTTGTGGGTAGAAAAGATTTCCCCTGGCCTAGATAGTCTCAAGTTCTGTGTCAAAAAGAACAATGGGTGTGCCTTGTACTTTATGGCTTCCATCTGGTTCAGATATCGCACAGACAGATACCAAACAATGACCCTCATGAAATGGCTGTTGGCTTCGGTGGGAGCTTGGGAGGGTTAGGAAGGAGGGTCCTGTGTATGGGTTGTCTGGAGCCTTGCTAGCACAGGACAACTTGGGTTCACCACTCTCCCTGGCCAATTATGTCTGAAGACAAAAACTAGGGAAAGATATTTTGAATTCTTTTTGAAAAGATTTTTTCTGCTGCTAAACTGGTCCTTTTTTTCTGTTTTAACAATGAGTTTTAATGAAAAACACATTGCAATCAATTAGATGTGGACTGTAAGCTCTCCCAGACAAGGGCTGTTCTTTTTGTGTATACATACAGGGTGAGATATGCTGCTGTTAATTTCAACTATCTAGGAGTTGTGTCTTGTCCAAAGCAGTTGTCCAGGCTTCCGCTGAACTCCTCGCAGAAAGCCCTTCAAAGAAATCCACCCCATCTATCTTTGGTGATGTATATCTTAGGGCTATGGAAAAGTTTTGTACTGACTCATATTTACACATGGCCTCATGCAAGTGAAAGAGCTGTTTTAACCCTGTCTCCTTGTCTTGTCATCCACTCACCCTCTGTCCCTGGTCACTAATCACCTCAGCAGGCAGAAGGAAGAAGATCTCTTCTGTCAGGATGGCATTTATGCATTCCTGCTTCCACCCCACTTGGTTAAAATCAGTCCACCTGGGGGAACAGAGCCACTGGGATGCCCAAGAAAGAGACTGAGCTGGCGAGGTGGAGCATTGATCTCCAGGGGCCAACCCCAAGCAGAAGCACAAGTCGTGCAAAGCAAGGGAGGTGCAGATGGTAGTAGTCAAACAAGCGTCTCAAAAAGGGAGGCTGGACCTGGAAAGAAAGGTGATATCTCTAGAGCTTCATCTTCAGGCAGGTCAGATTTTCATTTCTGTCAAATCCTTCTGCCAGCATGTCTACAGCCATTCCCAGCCCCCCATTAATGAGTGCTCTTTCTACCCTGTCACACACAAATCACTAGTGAAAATACAAAGTACCACCCAAAACAGAATAGAGCCATTTGATACCAATTTCCAGCTCAGCAGTTACTCACTGAAAAAGATACTGTTTCCAACCAGCTGTATACCTAATGGGTTAGATCTTCTCCTGTCTTCCTTTTCAAGGTGTGTCAAAATAGTCTAGAACAAACATTTTGTTGAAATGTAGAACAAATTGGATTGTGCAGAAAGCCCACAGAAAAATCATGGCTAAAATAAAGACATTTGGTAGTTAAAGTTTCACAAACGGGATCATCACTTAGATTTCTGCACATGCATTTATGCCTCTTTTGTGCCCATTCTCTGATAGAAGTGGGCAGCAGCTATTTTAACCACCACGACAACACTGGATTCCCAGAAGTCTCCACTGAAGAAAAAAAGTCAATTGAGTTCCAAAGGCACAAATGTGTGAAAGATGCTGAGATAACAATATTAAATACCAACAGCTTGTTTCACTCAATATCCTGAATTTGGTTAAAACATACAAGTTCCCTGTACTGTTACTTTTTTTCCTAAAGGGATAATCATAAATCTAAGATATGTTTCTTTCTATTTTTTATAGGATGCTGTGTAATTTTCAGCTCACTGTAAAATATTCCTTCAGGGACAAACTCACAGTAGATAGGCTTGATACTTGCCTCTGATTTTCTGTAAAAAGAGCAAGCAACTCCTTCAGGTAATGGAGTGATAGAACCGTTTTCTAAACAAGTATCTAGTTAATCTGCTAAATTAGAAAACAAAGAAGAAAAACGTAAAACTGGAAGTTAGTCTCACGGTAGGCATGTTGTTTTTATGAGAACATACGTGTATATTTGCAATAAATAAAGGACAAGGGTTTTCTCTCAAAGATATTTACTTTCCAGTAAAACGAAGAGAGGGAAGAAGTAATCTAAGGGATTATCTGAACCAGATAAAAGCGCTTGGATGAACTCCCATGCCTATTAACAGCTCATCTCCAAGAAAACATAGTGGAGCCCATGGACAGGGCAAAAATGGATATTTACCTCATATAAAATGTTCTCCCAGGCTCTTCCAATATGAGGAGTAAGGGTAGATGGGGAAATCTGTGGGAAAGAGGTCTGCAGGGCAGTCCCTCTCCCACTCTAAACCACCATCCTTCCTCCCCCTGAGCTCAGCAAGCCCACATGGTGTTCTCCCCATTCGTGCTTTGCTTTGTGTAAAAGCCAGGGGAAAACATGAGCTCGTGATGGCTTTACAGAATCATGAAATGGTTGGTATTGGAAGGGACCTTAATGATCATCTAATTCCAACCCCCTGCCATGGGCAGGAACACCTTGCACTAGATCAGGTTGCCAAAAGCCCCATCCAGCCTGGCCTTGAACACCTCTAGGGATGGGGCATCCACAGCTTCTCTGGGCAACCTGTGCCAGTGCCTCACCACCCTCTGAGTGAAGAATTTCCTCCTAATCTCTAATATAAAATTCCCCTCTTTTAGTTTAAAGCCATTACTCCCCTATCACTACACTCCCTGACAAACAGTCCCTCTCCCTGTCCATGGCAGGGGGTTGGAACTAGGTGATCCTTATTGGGCCATTCCAAGCCAAACCATTCCTATGCTAATTGCACTGCAAAACCCTGAGGAGATGCCTCTTTATCACAGCCTGAGCTCATGGCTGACTCTACACATGCTGACCACCTTTGTGTATGGAGTTTGTGAGACTCCACCTCCCAAACAACCCCCTCAGCACCAAGAAAGAAAGGTGAGGAAGAGAGGAATTGCAGCATATGTAAATTTGATGCAAGCTGAGCAGGATTGCAACAGATCATTGGCAATCAGTGAGGCAAAAGAAAATGAGTCCTAACAGACACAAGAGAGAATTTCTCCATGAGTCCTCACAAGTGGATTCCCCTCTTCCAAGTATGTTAATGCAAAGTAGGACAGTAAGAAGCCAAATGCATAAAACTTGGCCACAAGGCACTTTCCTCACCGCGCCTATTACTGTGCTGGGTGGGCATCTGTGGAGTCAAGAAGCATAGGAAAAAATGCTTATAGCTAAACACACTTAAAAGGACAGAAACTCAGCTGGGATAAATCAGCGTGGCTTCAACAAAATATGTGGGTCTGGTTGTAGCAGTTTACTTGCTAACACCACAGCTCAGGCTTTGGGACAGAGATGCACTACCCCACTGCCCTGTCCCGCACCGTGTCTGGGCAAGCTGCAGTTATCAAGCACTTGGTTATTTCACACTTGAGTAATACCTGCCAAACAGGACAGAAAATTCTTATTTTGTTTTAGGGTTGATTCATATTACTTTGATAGCAGGTTTACAGAACAAGCTTTCTTTTATTTTTTTCTCTGTTCCCCAGCTGCCTCAAATCAAAAACCCTCACTTCAAGTGAAAGGGGAGGATTTGCCTCCTGTTTATGTAGAATCAGTTTACATGGGAGCCTTCAATATTGACTCTAGGACTAAGCTGAAATAATTCCTATGAGTAGCAGGAAATAATGCCTACGTATGCAAGTACTAGTCCTTGGTCTGTTTGGACTGGTCTCTCTTCCAAATCAGGGTCCATTCCTCCTGAAAATTTTTTCAATGTGATAAGTAAATATCAATTCTGTACACTACAAAGGTTTCATATAGATCTATCAAGAGTCCTGTTTTTGTTCAAAGACTTAAGAATTCTGCACAGGTACAAGAGAAGAATAAAAGCACTTCCAGGACAAGTATAAATTATGGATATAGAAACACACGCAACTCTTAAACAATAGATTATAAAGAATTAATTACACTGTTCTTTGATGAAAATGGAAAAGTTTGAGGAGTTTGCTGAGGCAATTCATGTTTTCTGTGTTCCTCTCCGGCGAATAGAGTCTTAATTAATACAGAAAACCGTGCAATTTATTGGCCAGACATGTAAGTCATATTGACAGCAGACTACAAAACTAGATACATTCAAATCAGAGTAGATAAATCCAAAATCCAAATCACAGTACCACTTTGTCTGCTGAGGCTTCAGGCTGAAGCTCATCTCCCCCATTGTTTTCATGGTCTGCTCTCAGACTTTATTGTAACCTCAACATTTCCAGAGAGCAGCAAGGAAAAATATTACATTTCTAGCCAGTTACTCGATTGCCAGCATAGTAGGACTTTATATTGATTTTCTGTCCTCAGCTGCTAATGTGGTGCACTTCTCTCTAGTTTTCTCCTCACAGGTCACTAAGATTTATGGCTGACCTGGAGGAGTTGAAACCAGAAGTCATGCTGCTGAATTGCCACTGCTGGAAGCCACCTGCTGCTGACCAACACTGGGTCACATGCATCTCCTGAATGCCTGAGACCACCCAAGACTCTACTGGACACTTTGCTCCTCATGGAGGACAACTTGACTTATTCATGCCATATTTACTTGCTGGCTAATTCAATTCATTCTGACTCTAACCAATTTTCAGCTTAGTTGTTAGATTAAATGTGAAGTATCCAAACAAACAATCTGCTTTAAAAAAGTTAGGGTCTTCACCAAGACACAGATTTAGCGTGGCCATGCTTGTTTAGCAAGGTGTCTCCAAACTGGGTACTACCGATTGCTTTTTTGGTTTTTCATTACACTTTCCTGGGAAAAAAAAAAAAAAAAAAAAAAAAAGCACTAGTATATTTGAATGGGCTTTCATGAAATCTCACTAAATAAACCAACTTTGGGTTGGGTGAATATAAAGGGAATTACAAAACCCACATCCATGGTCTGGGGGAAAAGATGGGAGGGAGTGCAAGGGATGCACAAAAGAAAGGAAGAGCTGAGGTTAGTGAAGTCCCTGGCCTATGGGACAATTTAGCGTTAGGGTTCCTAATGAGAAAGCCATCAGCAACAGTATTGGAGAGTCTGTAGATGAATCTCCAAACTAAAATGAAGGGCTCATGCTGGCATTCTCCTCTGACTCAGTGGAATAGGGTCCTAGCTTGTGAAACAACTTAGAATTAGGGTTGGGGCTCACAGAAAGTCCAGGTCTGCAGGACCTGAGCTGGAAGGTGCTACCAGAGGAAGCCAAGGGTGGCCAAAACAACTGTCCCTTGAGGACCCCGCAGAGAGGGAGAGACTGGGCTGTCCAAAATGAAACCAAACTTTTGGGTGAGCATTTGAAAGACTAAAAGAGAAGGCCCATGAATACTACTCCAGGAAGACTTGGAAGGATTCTCCAAAGAGAACTAAATGTTGAGGCTGCAAGTTGCCACAAGGTATGATGAACCTGTGGGTGGGGTGGGGACATTAGCCAAGGAGTCAGTTTATGGCTAAGGTTAACATCAAGGCCAAGAGAGAAAAATCCCAGAACTACAGTTTGAGTTGGGCTGGAAGGAGGCTACCAAAGGAAAATGAGGGCTGCAAAATGATTTGTCCTCTGAGAGCAATGTTCCACACAATTTTACTACAAGGATCCAGTATACGATTTCCAATAAGATTATAGAAAATCCTTAGCAACAGGACTCAATATTCTAATGCCTTGCTTTTCCCTGTCTGGCCTCAGTCCTTTTTACAGAGAATGGCACCCAGGGTAGATTTATCACCTTGAACTATGGAAAGAACCTCTCCAGGAAATTATTATGAAGCTATAATAGTTTCATCCTCATGTGTAAAAAAATATCACCACCAATTACTATATGCACAGAAATATCAGCCAACTTTTTTTTTTTTTTAAAAAAAGCAAGTTGTAATAGTTGGAATCTGGGATAGCATTTGGAAGAAGCGTCAGTCTTTCCATACTAAAAATCATGTCCAGATGAGGGGATGGAAATGGGTCCCCTGGTTACCAGACAGGCCCCCACCCCCACCTGTCTCCCTGTGCTGTGGATGGCCCAGGGCAGGAAGAAGTGGAGGTCGGCAAGAAAGTCCCCATGACTTGGTGGGGCCACAGATTGCAAGCGAGAAGGGGAAGAGGGAATAAAATCATATGGAGGAGAACACAGCTGAACCTCAGTGGAATTTTTAAAGAACTGGAAGATGGCCTGTCACCATTGCCCTTGAATTACAGACACAGATGGGTCTCACTCTTGGCACATGAATCAGGGAGCTCCATTACAGTGCCACGAGGACACCTCTGGGTGTAACACACTTGCATTTATTTGTTCACACCTGAGCACAGGACTGGGGTAGGATGCACCTGCAGCTCCTTTCCCATTGCAGGTATGCCCCATGCTTGACCTACATTCGGAGAGGAGGCAAGGGAGGTGCCACACCCAACTTCCTCTTCACTTTTGTCTTGGGGTCAGGGTACTCAAGCCATTTTTCTGGCCAGGAGCTTCCCAAACACACAGACCTCAGACTGCTGCATCTGTCTCAGTCCCACCCCTCTCAGGTCCTCCTGCCACATCCCCAGCATCGCAACAGCGAGATGAATGGAGAAGCCTCTGAGCTCCTGCATGGCAGTGCTGTCCCAAATCCTCTGCTGGCAGCCTGGCTTTCATATGCTCTAGCAACTAAGGGAAAGAAACGTGGAGACTGCAAGCGAAGAACCTTTAAGGCTTTACTGCTGGGGAAGTATTGCCAATGAACCCATGCAATTTGGTTTTGTTCAGATGTTTTGAACCCATTATAGCTGAACGGGTCCTAAATGTCCTCAAACACATTCCCATTATCCCTAATTTAATTAGTTTATTGAGATCATCAATGAAAAACATTATACAATTAAAACATTTGCACTCAATCAATTTTAATTGTATTCACTACAATTGCCTGTGCCAAACCAGATGCCTTCTAGTCCTGAGATAAGTGAAGGGAAAGCAATTTTTGAAACTCTCATTTACTGGAGTTTGATCCCATCGCGTAACACAAGAGCTGTTTTCCCTGGGAAAACCTGGCAGATGCCCCCTTCCCCTGCACCCTCACCCCAACACCGGCCCAGGTGGGCCCCCAGGTTTGCTCGGAGAGGTCCCCGGGCAGCGACGGGACCTCCGCCTGTGTGTTAGCACCACCTAGTGCTGTCGGCAGCAAAATGTCAGCAACCGGCAGGGAAATGCCACCATCCTGCTGCTACAAAGCGATGGCTTCGGCTCCCTGGTGAGTTGCAGCTGTTGCCAGGGCACTCCTGCAGTTCGGCTCGCCCCTCCTGCAGAGGATCCCATCCGCAGCTCCGAAGCACTTGGAGCATCAGGCTTTGTGCTGGCCCTGTGTCGGCTGCCGACGGGGCAGTTGCAAGTGGTTTTAAGAGCACGGGGGATATCAAAACAGGGATGTTACACTATGATGGTCTATGGAAGGACATAGTAGAACCCGGGTGCCGAAACAGTCCATCTGAAATGCACCTTCACCCTCCCGGAGAGTCTATCCTGGCTCTTTCCCAGATTATCTCACACCACTTGAGCTGAGGTCATGGATCAAAGGTGGTTGCAGAGCTCATCCCAAGCGACAGGTCAGACATCCATTAGCTTTAACCTCCATCAGCGAGACTTAAGCCAGACTGCTTGTGCTGCACTTCCCTTGGGCTTAGCACATCAGCACAACTCATGACGTACTGTAGCTCACTCTTCTGCCTGAAACCCCCAGGGGAAGTGGAGCTTGGCTTCCCCCGCTCCAACTCTGAGCAACAGTGTGCAAGGATGGATGCCTTGCAAGTTTTTCCCTCTGCCCACTGGCAGCCCAGATGAAGGTGTGGGCAGGAGCAGCCCATGCCATGGCCTCCTTTCAGAGCACAACCATCAGGGAGGTGGTAGCGAGGTGTCTGGTTTTCATCCAGCACTTGTTTAACAGAAGGAGTCCTCAGCAGTCAGCACAAGGCAGGATTAAGTCTCTGACCACCAGGTCACGGCCTTGCTTTCCTTCTAGTTCAGTGAGGGTGCTCTTCTGCACTCCAAAAGCAGGGGACAACAAACCCTAGAAACCTTACGAGCTGCAGGTTATAACCTTCTCCTTTATGCATGGATCTGAATTGGGCAGAAAAAGCTGGCGAGGCTCAGGGTCCTGCTGCCTGAGGGGGGGCATGCCAGCAGGCTGGAGCTTTATCACCAACCAGACCAGCCAGCAAAGCTAAAAAAAGCATCACACCCATCACACAGGCACTGACTCTCAGGGAGCAATGCCAGGCTGGGAAGCCCAAGTGGAAAGCAGCCCTGAATCAGGAATCTCTGACCTCCTGCTACTCAGCTGAACGCTTCACTGCTAGCTTGAATAAGACCAGATTCTTTTGAAAGACATTAAACTATAAGTACCCTTCCCCGATTAGGTTTATGTATGGGGGAAAAAATAATTTTCATGTTCTGTTAAGGCTGGGGTTGTTCCTAGCTACAAGACTGATGTACACTTGCACATGTCCAGAAACAATTTTCACATATCTGCAAACTTCTGGATTAAAACCTGTGGCTCTTACAGATTTTCAGTATCTTCAAATTGGAGGAAAAGCAGTCAGGAGTCTGCATGTGGAGGTACTGGAGTTCTTTTTCATACCTAAGTGTCTAAGCAGAGCCTGCCTAAGTCAAACCTGGGGTAGGACAAAAATGTTAGCTCCCCTGCTCATACAATAGAGTTGCAAGGTCAGCTCTATATCTGAGATCTTTGGGCTGGTTTTATATTAACATCCAATCTCTCTCTAAATATGAATGCTAATTTACCCACAAACTATGTTCTCCCATTTGTGGTTGAAAATCTCTAATCTCCTTTGCTCCTGTCTCCAAAACCTTTCCGTTGAACTGATCACTACAAATAGCAGTAATTGATAGCAGGTGCTTGAGATGTGTTTACTGCTCTGTGGCACTGCTTGCCTCATATCTTGCCATATCACTCTCTATTCCAACATCATGAACTTATATTCACTGATCCTGAACAGCTGTACAAGAAGATTGATTTAGAGATGGATTAGTTTGCAAGTATTCACTGCTTCTCTTAATAATTGAAAGACTCAATGGATGTGAGCATTGAGGAAGCCAATACTAATATAATTTCTCTGCTAGAGTTCAGAGCAAGGTTTTCTTTCCTTTCAATAAATTCTAAGGATTATGGTGTTTCAATTTCTAATTCTCTTCCCATGCTCTGAACAAAACCATACATATTGCAAAATAAAACAATAGCCCAAATGTACTAAAATCAGTTGTAGATTGTCCAAATTATTTCATAATATATAAGCTGTCTTGCTGTTCAGCCTGCTCTGTGCCGCATCCCTCTATGCTTAGGGAAAAATAAAGCATACAGCAAGAAAAGACTGCGAACCTCCAGGAAATGCATCTAGCCAGAAACTGGAGGAATTTGAGTTGGATGGACATGAAGCAGGAGGAGTCTGGGGAGAGGAATTAGGTCTCCCTCCAGAAGCTCTGTGCAGCAAGTTCAAGAAGGTGTAAGATGTAATTCCTATTCATTTTGACCTTCTGCTAGCTAACAATCCAAGAACCTACCAGGTGCTGCTTTTGAATTTACCCAAAAGCATGTACAGCATTCTGGTAGGACACATGGTGGATGAGGTTCCTTCCTGTATACCGCACATTCCTCTAAAAATATTGCAGACAACACCATCCAGGTCACAAGCATGCCCTACTTCAGAGTGAAATTGTTCCATATTCATAAGATCCAATCTGGGTTACACAGCTCTATACCTCTGCTTTGCTGAGCATGCAAACCCCATCTTTCTTTTATCCCCTGAAGTGTGTTCAAGCTCATGTGCAACTCCAAATCCTATGTGTGTTGGTCTTTCCCTGCTCAGCATCTCTCTTATTTGCAGCTGCGAATACAGGAATACTTTCCCCATGAAGAGAAATACCATTAATCTTAACAGGAAGGGAAAAATATTTGGCAATTTTCACAAAATCTCTTTGTAACGCTGACAATGCCCTCCTTCAGACAGCCACAACTCAAGTCATCAGAGGACCATAACAGGGAATATTTCCATGTAAATCACAGACCGCTGCCAGGCTGGTCCCCAGTTTCTTACTGGTGAATACGCCACAAGCCTCTACATATCAGGCTGAAGCTGAGGCTGTTTTAAAGGGTCACTCTCTTCAGGATTATCATCCAGAGACACGAAAGTCTAAAACACAGGGGAACCAGGTTTCTGTCAGGATGAATCACCTGGCAGTGGAAACATTTCCACCAGTTGGTAGCATTTTAGACTAAAAGTCATCTGAGTTGATCTTTGGATCCTATTTTAAAGTAAACATGGCACTGGTGAAAAATACCTCAAAGGGACAGATCTGGATACTATTGTTACATCTGGGACAGCGTAAGACTGATCAAAGCAATTTTTGTCTTTTGAGAAAAAGATTTGATGCTTCAGGGTTTTTGATGCTTGCCTTTATAGACTAGGAAGAGAAAAAAAAATAATTCACTGATATGCAATTTGTTTTCCAGTTTGCTCCATTTCTTTGTTTTTCCCCTTTTCCTGAAACATATGAGTCAGGTGCCAAAGATGAGATCCTCATAGCAGTAAGTAACCCTGCTACCCTTCTAATATGTTTTCAGATTAATTCAGCCTCCAAATTTCAGGTGAGGGGAAAAAAAAAATCACTTTCCCCAGGGAGGCTGGCAGGATGTAGAGGCTGCAATGTGCCTCTCCCATGTAACATGGTCCATGATCTCCTCCAAAAGCCACAGAAGTGTATATTTCCCATACTAATTGCATTGGGTATGCAATGCTCTTAGCCTCTGCTACCTGTTCATGAGGATGTTGGATTTTATACCAGCCACTGAAGAAACTTGTTGCAAGGTGTTTGTTGTCAGACTGGGCAGAGTGGAGATTCCTCAGACTTGACCTCTACTCCACAATTGCCAATGTAAAAGAGACATGGGTGGAGGAACAAACCTTTCCCTCTGCAGACCCAACAGAACCTGTTTGAACTCTGTTTGGAAAGCAGGTTTGTTTCCAAACCCTGTCCAGTCCAGAATCTTATGGGTCAGGATTAAAGGGAGGGCAGGGACAGGTGACATTACAATTGGGGTCTGCTACAGGTTATCTGATCAGGAAGACCAAGTATATGAAGCCCTCTTTAGACAGAAAGGAGCAGTCTCATATTCACAAGTCCTGGTCCTCATGGGGGACTTTAACCACCCTGATATCTGTTGTAAGGACAGCACAGCAGGGCAGAGACAATCCAGGAGGTTCCTGGAAAGTGTTGATGATAAATTCCTTCTCCAATTGATAGAGGATCCAACAAGGAGATGTGCTATGCTGGACCTCATTCTCACCAACAAGGAAGGGCTGGAGGGGAATGTGAAGTTCAAGAGCAGCTTTAGCTGCAGTGACCACAAAGTTATGGCATTCAAGACCCTTAGGGTAACAAGGAGGGCACCCAGCAAATTCACTATCCTGGACTTTAGAAGAGCAAACTTTGGCCTCTTCAGGGATCTGCTTGGTAGTACACCATGGGATAAAGCCCTGGAGGGAAGTGGGACCAAAGAAAGATGGTTAATATTCAAGGATCACCTCCTCCGAGTGCAGGAGTGATGCATCCCAACAAAGAGGAAGTCGGGCAAAAACTCCAAGAGGCCTGAATGGATGAACAAGGAGCTCCTAGAAAAAAATTAAACAAAAAAAGGAAGCTTACTGAAGGTGGAAGCAAAGAAAAATAGCCTGGGAGTAATACAGAGAAATTGTCTGAGCAGTCAAGGATAAGGTTAGGAAGGCTAAAGCCCTGATAGAATTAAATCTGTCCAGAGACATCAAGGACAAAAATAAAAGGTTCTATGTCAGGGATAAAAAGAAGACTAAGGAAATTGTGAACCTTCTCTAGAAGGAAACAGGAGATCTGGGTACACAGATACGGAGAAAGTTGAGGTACTCAACAGCTTTTTTGCTTCAGTCTTTACCAGGAAGTGTTCTAGACACACCGCACAAGTTGCGGAAGGCAAAAGCAGTGACTGGGAGAATGATGAACCAGCCACTGTAGGAGAAGATTAGGTTCAAGACCATCTAAGGAACCTGAAGGTGCACAAGTCCATGGAACCTGATGAGATGCATCCATGGGTCCTGAGGGAACTGGAAGATGAAGTTATTAAGTCACTATTAATCATATTTGAGAAGTTGTGGCACTCTGGTGAAGCTCCCAGTGACTGGAAAAGTGGAAATATAACCTATAGAAATATAATTTCTAAAAAGGGAAAAAGGGAAGACCTGGGGAACTACAAGCCAGTCAGTCTCACCTCTGTGCTCAGCAATATCATGGAGCAGATCCTCCTGGAAACTATGCTATGGCACGTGGAAAATAAGGTGATCGGTGACAGCCAACATGGTTTTGGGCAAATTGTGTATGACAAATTTGATGGCCTCCTACAACAGGGTTACAGCATTTGTGGATAGGGAAAGAGCAACTGACATCATCTACCTGGATTTGTGCAAAGCATTTGACACTGTCCACCATGACATCCTTGTCTCTAAATTGGAGAGACATGGATGTGACAGAAGGACCACTCAGTGGGTGAGGAATTGTCTGGGTGGTTGCACTCAAAGAGTTGTGATCAACAGCTCAACATCCAGGTGGAGATCAGTGAAGAGTGGTGTTCCTTAGGGGAAGTTATCAACAACACCAAGCTGTGTGGTGCGGTCAACGCACTGGAGGGAAGGAATGCCATCCAGAGGGACCTAAATAGGCTTGAGAGGTGAACCTCTGTGAACCTCACGAAGTTCAACAAGAGTAAGTGCAAGGTCCTGCACCTGGCTCGAGGCAATACCAAGCCAAGCACAGGCTGGGTAAAAAATGGATTGAGAGCAGCCTGAGGAGAATGACCTGGAGGCACTGGTTGATGAGAAGCTCAATATGAGTCAGCAAGGTGTGCTTGCAGCCCAGAAAGACAACCGCATCCTGCGCTGCATCAAACAAAGCATGACCAGCAGGTGAAGGGAGGTGATTCTCTTCCTCTACTCCACTCTCATGAGACCCCACCTGGAGTGCTGTGTTCAGTACCGAGGTTCCCCTGCACAAGAAGGACATGGACCTGTTGAAACTTGTCCAGAGGAGAGTCACAAAGATAATCAAAGGACTGGAGCACTTCTCCTGTGAAGACAGGCTAAGAGAGTTGGGGTTCTTCAACCTAAAGAAGAGAAGGGTCTGGGGAGACCTTATAGTGGTCTTCCAGTACCTAAAGAGAGCCTACAGGAAAGTTAGAGAGGGTCTCTTTATCACGGAGTGTAGTGATAGGACAAGGAGTAATGGCTTTAAGGTAAAAGAGGGAGATTTAGATTAGACATTAGGAAGAAATTCTTTACTATGAAGGTGGTGAGGAACTGCAACAGGCTGCCCAGGGAAGCTGTGGATGCCCCATCCCTGGAAGTGTTCAAGGCCAGGCTGGATGGGGCTTTGAGCAACCTGGTCTGGTGTGAGGAACACAGTCCCTGTCCATGGCAGGATGGGTTGGAAGTGTGTGATATTTAAGGTCTCTTCTAACCCAAACTGTTCTATCATTCTGCAATTTTGGAGATACTTTTCAAGCATTAGAAGTAACTGACCTTCCCTGGGCATTATAAATACTCCAGACCACCACTACAGTCATTAATTACTACCAGCATCAGGCATATGATTTAGAACTGTTGTTCTCACACCGAGCTGTGTCAGTAGCAAGTCCTGTGAAAGCAGACCACTGAAATATTTGCTATTCTCCTTGTGGGTCATCTAGGATGGCACAGACAACAAATTCAGAAATTCAAACTCAGTTATGTTCTAGCCAATCCCTGTGTGACTCCCATTTAGGTCATCCATGTTCTTCAAGTTACTTGGAAAACAAACCCAGATAAACTCACAGGAGCTCTACCTTCTTATGTTTCATGTCACCTACTGACTCATATACACTATAAGAAGAGACACCTTCTCCATTCCCCTGCCCCAGAATTACCCCTGTGGTGAGATGATCACAGATGTTACAGCAATGTTGCACCAGTCAGTCATAGTGCAACCATAGGTCTGGGGAAATTACTAGATTTCTCAAGATCTACCATAAGCGACATACTATTTAGGCAGTGGTGACTGAAGTTGAGGCAGTATGGGTTGGCTCATAACCTTTTCTACCACTGTGTGACAACTGGAAATTTGCTTTTAAGCACACTATTAAATAACCTTGAAATAACAGAGCTGAGACACCACTAGTAAATTCCATCTGTGCCTGAGAACTGAAATATTTTTTGAGAAACCCTTGCAGTATTTCTTTCTTTCTTCCTCAAAGCATGATAGGAAAAAATCCTCAATTCCTCCCTCCAGTACTGCCAGTTCTCCATTCCCTTCTTCAGAACAGGAAAACTACACATTGACTTAAGCACCAATAAAGTACATAGGGGTGCCTGTCTTTAAAACCAAGATACAAACTCTTCATGGCTGGCATCAGGTATTGGGTAACACTATATCCTAGTGAAAAACACCTTGGTGTCCAGCCTGAAATAAGGAAAGCCCTGGTTCAGCTGGAGCTCAATTCACTTCCAAAGTGTTTGCTCTGTAGCAGATTTCCAGTTATCATCTCCACAGAATTACAGATTCTGAAGAATTTTGATTAGGAAACATCAAAACAAAGCGTTGCAATATTTTTCAATTAAAAAAGAAACATTTGACTTTCAAATGTTGATTTTTCCAGTTTCAAAATGAGAATAAAAACTGTCATATTTGAAGTTTCCCCTTTCTAAAGAAAACCTGAATAAATAGTCAAAGCTAACATTTGCTGACGAAGAAAAAAATATTCCAGCTAGCCTAAGAGATGGGACTTTGCATAGCCAAAATATTTCAACAACAACTCTTTCCTCTTTAGCCAGAAATTGGAACCGCCTTCCCTCAGCCCTAGTGAGCCTCAAAGCACTGGGCATACACACATTAATTTATCCTTTTGCCAGTGGGGGGAAGGAAAACAGGCAAAAGCAACACACTTGTTAGGGAGTAGGAGGTCTGTCGACAGAGCTAAGCAGTGCTCCATGTGTTCACTCCTAACAGACATCTGCCTGAATGTGGGCACAGGTGCCTTTGCTGCAAGGTGCCTGGCCATGAATGCCAGTGATGCCTGGCAGCTAGTCCTGAACCTTAACACCTTTGTTCCCCCTCATAGCAAACCCCACCCGCCAGAGAAGAGCTGTAGCAGAGGGAGCAAAATACTCCAAGCCTACCTGCCATTACAAATCTTTTTTGTAATTACTGCTTTAAAATCTCAATCTGGCAAATCTGCTTGTTTGTGCAATCTGTTTATACAGAGCATCCTGACTATATACCCAATAGCTTTACCTTAACCTCCCCTTCTAAAAGGGAAAGAAAAAAAAAAAAGTCAAAGAAAAATGTTTTCTTTATGAAGCCAACCAAACTTTTCATTATCTTTCTTTTCCAGGGAAAACTAATAACGGGAAACCACAGAAAGATACACTACATGGTCTCATCCTCCCCAGTGTTACTGAGAGCAGAGGAACATGAAACTAAATAAAGATGTTTACTGACAGACTAATAAACAAATGGGCCCATTTTGATGTAACCTTGATGAATGGAGCATCCAGGTGTTTTCAATAATGGCAATAAGCACTACAACTCAAAGTATTTCTGATTCAAGTATAATGCATTATTAGGCCATTAGAGGCTGAGTATAGAGGTCCATTTGTGCTCAGCCCTATCAATAATGCTCCTTCCCAGCCTACATTTAGGCCAGGGGAATTAGTCATACGGATATTCTATTTAATAAAAACCTAAAGAAGACGCATCAAGAATCGCATTACATTTTAACAGGGTTACAGTAGTCCAGGAGGACCACAAGTTTAATTTTCATAAGAGCATTCATTCCTCAATTATGTCAAACATGAAAATGTAAATGGCAAATTTAATGCTAACAATATCCCTCAAAGCACATTGGCAGGTAGCAACCATTATGTTGAGTGAATGCTGGCTGCATAACAAGCAGCCCCAGACTAGATGGCAGGGGATTAAAATTGCCAAGCTGAGCTCTGTTGATTACAGCTGCACACGGCTGAAAATATCTTTTGTAATATGCATGTGGACTAAGGGCGGCTTCTATCCTCCCGAAGAATTCGCTGACCATGCAAGAGTTGCTATTAGCATTGGCCGAAAGCAGTAGCTGCGAGATGCAATAGGAGCTACCCTTTGGGTCCTTGGAAGCAAGTGCAATGAGCCAAATTCATCCCCGGATGCAGTTCCATCAAAGAGGAGGGAGGTGAGTGCACAGCGCTGCTGCACTGGCTGCTTCTTGCACAAATAGGAGTGCCTGCATGGGGAGGAGAAAGAGAGGGTGGAGGCTGGGCACCGGAATCGTGATTCAGTCTCCTAAATGGCGCAAGGTGAAAAAGCAATTTGGATGGTCAGACTGTAATTCTTGAAGGTACCTCCCCAATATCAGCCATCCAAACCACAGAGTGAAACACAAACAAGAGGGATAAAATCGCAGATTATACCCTATACCTCCCGAGTACAGCCCAAACCTCTTCCTCTGCAAGTGTTTGACTCCCCTGTCATGCCAGAAGCAATCTGGGACTCCAGCCCTGTTCCACATAAAATAATGGAAACAGGAGTCAGACGTGCAGCGCACAAAGCACCAAGCTCCTGCCAGAGCCCTACAAAGAAGATGCGTTACTTAACATGCACCGTGCTATTAGGCAGCACCACTGAACAAATGGAGCCAAGGTATCTTGGTGACATTCACAGTTCAAACCAGCGAGCTGCATTAGCTCCCGCTGGTTTCCATCTCTGCTGGCAGAGCAAAAAGTATCTCTGCTGCTGCAGTTCCCAAAGAGTTCGCTCAGCACGCTTGGCTTCATCGCTCTTATTGAAGTCATGGGAAGTATGTTTCTGCATTGAAGCCACTTCTACATATGTTTTTGTGCACCCTCTTGTAGACATATTAGTAAGATGACATAAATACATAGGTGTGTGCACATTAGCAGATTTAATGAAAATATTAACAGACATTTTCCATTACAGACCCATTATTGCAGCCTTGTTGTGTAGCGAGGAAATTTGTTTTTTCAAGATTTGCCAAACAAAACATTAATTCTGGATGGATATCTGTTCTGTATTCTGATGTAGGAAATGCCATGCAGGCACATCATCTTCCCGACTTCTCCAAACCTATTCACAAAGCCAAGTTCTTCTGAAACTAAACAAGAATGGGATGCTTAATATTGTATTTTCAGTAGCTTTTTAAGAACAAGCACGAATTAATAAGTGGTGTTTTATTTCCATGATATTCTTGGGCTTTTTCTTCATGGAAATATCTAAAACACATACATAAAGAGATCTGAAGATCAGACTTGTATTTTCTCGGAGATATGCCACAAAAACCTCCAAATGCAGCAATGCTTTAGTCTAAGTGGGAAATTATCTCACTGCCATTCATGCTGCTTAGTTTATACCTAGATTTGCACAACCAGAAATTGCATCAGGTGTCATTGCTGAGAACTATGCAGCTGCTGCTACATCTGTAACAAGAACCAAAGAACACTTATACAACCTACAGCTGAGAGTTAACTAAAATGGTTTGATGTATTATTTTATTAGTTTATAGTCAGAAGTAAATTCTGATCACGTCTTTCAGTTCAGTCTCCAGGTGAAGAGAGGAAGTTAGATGGAGAAAATTAAAGCAACTGTCCCACAGTTGTTTCTACCGCAAAAATGATGGATTTTATGTAACTAGAAACCACAAGACAAGGTGTCAGAATATATTACAATAGTTCTGCACTTCAGATTAGCTGACCCTGTGACTACCACTGTAGCTCTGTGTGGGACAGGGGAGGATGGTAAAGGAGAGGAGCCCATCCACCTCACTGGGACATGCACATGGCTTGAGCTGTAGTGGACACAGGCCTCTTGCACTGGTGTCCACAGACCACCAGGAAAGGAAGCAGGTTGTGCACAAGCCTGGTCCTTCGGATGAACTGAATGAGTAAGACAGTGCTGAACAGCTTCCCCAGCGAAGGAAGGATGAGCGATGGGCAAAGGGCTTGAGGAAGAACAAGCAGGAGTTAGCATTAAGGTCCTTTATTCTTGGTAAGGAGGATCTGGGGTACTCTGAATTACACCAGTACTATGGCTCCTGTCTCCAAGCTAGTCTCCTTGTCTTGAGGCACCATCCACCACACGGCTTCCCACCATCAGACAGCACTGAGGGCAGCCTGGTGATGTTGGCCAAGCAGCCTGCCTAAGCCCACATCAGAAAATTAGTAAGGAACAAGCCCTGTGCTGCGCCACCTGGGGTACCCCAGGGGCTACCAGGTACCCCCAGCATCGTCCATGGCAGAACCGGGGTCCAAAAGCACTGAGAAAGCCTGGACTCTGCATACCCTGAAGATCTTTAGATACTGCTTTCTGCTTGTCTTCATCTGTCCCAATGCTCTCATTTTCTTCCTTTCTCTCAGACGACACTAATTAAATCTCTGTCCTTTCCATAGGCTTTTCTTTCACCTCCTTTTTGTCATCCCCCAGTCCCTCCAAGTCAGCTGGTTGACAGCAGACTCCTGCCATCGACAGAGCCTCCGCTACCCTCTGTCACCTGTCAGAGTCATTCCTCACCTTCCCTTCCTCCTGCCATCGCTCACTCTTCCACCTCCACCCTGTTCGACACTGCACCTCTACCATACTGAGCCAATTCTTACCCAAATCAAAATCTTGGCATCATCGAATTCATATTTTTGGAACATCAAAAGGTCAAAAGCCATTTTAAATCCTCCAACTGATACTGCAACTCAAACCCATCTTTTTTTTGTTGCTTGTTCATTTGTTTTTCCAACTATCCCAAACTTAGCAATCCATTTGTTGACAGATAAAGCACACACGTGTTACCAACTGGCTTGTTACACCCAGGGACCAGCCCTGACTCCCATTATACAAAATAAAGATTCTGATGCCAAATTGTCCCATGTGTTAATTACTTCTAATGCTTATGCTGCACAAGAGAGAAATTTGCAATAAGCAAGCTACCGGTGGGATTTTACCATCTGTCGATTTATCCTTTTGACAAGTTGGCAATGACAATGAATGAGGCATAATAGCATAAGCAAGATTTCAGAGATGTTAAAAATGCACACAGATTTAACTTTCTTATCTCTTGGATGCCTTCCTGCTAACAGGAGGAATGATTCTGCATCTTGGCCAGTAACAGTGACATTATGCTTTGGAATTTACCAGCTCAGAAGGCAATTTCCAACATGACCTTCCACTGGCTAACCTAACAAGCAATCGTTTAGAAAACACTGAAGATAAGAGATCACAGAATAGCTGATGTTGCAAGAGATCTCTGGAGACCCTCTGGTCCAACCCCCCTGCTCAAGCAGGGTCACGTAAAACTGGTAGCACAGGACCATGTCCAGTTGGTTTTTGAATATCTCCAAGGAGAGAGAGATCAACCATAGATTAGAAGCAAGGAGAAAAAAAAAAAAAGTAAAACATAGTTATGAAAAGTTACTTAGCGAATGGAAAACATATAGAAGCAATTTTTGTGTGACAATCCAGTCATACGCAGCTAAATTGTTTTGCATGAGCATTTTGGTAGGAGTGAATCACGTTTCAGGAGACTGCTCCTCAAATTTCTGAAGACACAGAGAAATACACCATGACTTTTTTTTTTCTTGGTGTAACTGAAAACTGAAAACTTCACGGGAGCTTGGTTTTCCAGCACTGTAGAAGGGTTTGAGCTTTCTTTAAGAGCCTGTAATAGTAGTCACACTTTGCACACACACTCCAAACCCAGCAGATGTGCTTTTGTGATGATGGGTTCTTGTTATCTCAGTCTCTGTGCCCCAGCTTTCCTCCAAGAACCACTGCAGGGACTAGCCCAGAATAAGTGCTGCATGAGAGCTGCAGCGTGAGAGCCTGTCTGGCCAGATGCAGTCGTGTCATCACCTGCTTTCACCAGCTCCAGGTGAGGGTTAGTTCTCACGCCGGTTCTGGATTTCAGCAAAAAAAAAATGGGTTGTTTTATGGTGGCTTCACTGAACCCTGAAGCCACCTGTTCCTAAGTAGCGTATGGACATGTCCGCAAGCCCAGATGCTGGACCAGCACCACCAAAAGCAGGGTTTCCTGGTGGGTTAACACCTTGACCTTGACTCCTAACCCAGCCAAGGAGGGGACGCAAACTCTGACCTCCAAGCTCAGCTGCCACTTACCAGGAATCCTTCACGTGGAGGCAGCTGTGTTTTCTTTTCTGAGGTAGGTTATTTTAAGCCCATGTCCGATGCTGTCAGTCACCAGGCTGACAGAACTGCTTGGACCCCGGCTTTGCTTTCTGTGTCCCACGAGGAGCTTCACAAGCAGCCCACAGCCATATTGGCATATGGCTATCACCACTCTGCTCCCCAGATGTCTTAGACTTATAAACCAGTAATTGAAAGGCGAGTTCAGCGCTGCTGTTTGCAGAGAGCCATGACCGGTGAATGATTACCCCAGCAGGCAGTGCTACAGAGGTGGTGAAAGAGTCTATTAGACTGCTTAGTCTAAGGCGGCACAGAGCATTAATGCAAGCTCTCTGCAAACAAATACCCCGTGCAGACAACACAAGAGCAGCAGCTGGGGGGCTCCTTTCTCCACGGTCACCTGTGGGGGTGTCATCACAAGTGCCACACTCACCCAAGACATGCACAGTGACAAGGACTGAAAGGGCAGGCACTTTCCTCGCACCCTGGTTTTAGCTCTTGTGAAAGGGCAAAAGTAGAGGAAGGGGAAGATTTCTGCTGCTTGATAGCCAAGAGCTGCCCCAATCCTGTAACACGACATGCCTCCAGGACTCATTCCCACTAACCAACAGATACCCACGGACACAGGCAATCCTCAGGAAGAGCTGAACATCACCCCATTCAGGGATCAGGGAAATAAGCAGGACCAGGTCTAACCTAAACTGACATTCCCCCACCAGCACCCCTACGGGATGCCTGCTCAGATCGTTCCTCACCAGCCACAAAGCTTGTGGAGGCAGTTCTCCAGCTGAGCAAGGTGGGGGGAGCTGCAAGCCCCAGCCCCAGCATCCATCCTCACCCCATGGCACAGTACTCGTACCAGCTGGGGGCCCATGGCCAGCCCTGGAGGGGGCACAATGCAGGAAGAAAAGGACAAAGACATGGGCTGTGTTTCACATTCCACCTTCTCAGCAATCAACATGGCTAAAAAAAGCTGTTTGCCATCAATGGATGCATCAGTTTAGATCGACAACAACTCATGAATAATCGTGACATAGAAAGACTCCAGGTTCCTTTGAACAGCCGGAAGAGCAGACTTGTTGCAGTGCAAATGTCCTGCCATGGAAAAATCCTTATAGATAACTTTCATCCTTCTACAAATATTTAGTCATCGAGCAATATTCTGTAAAATACATCGGAAACATTTTAAATATTTTTATATTATTGTATGAGATGCTTTACCATATCCAGGTCGGTGCCTTCAAGTGGACTCTCTCTCTCCTCTCTCACCTCATCCTTTTTCTCATCAAGAGGCTGATCTGACATCATTTGCAAGTTTGGAATTAAGCTTGTTTCTATTTTATCAGCTGTGCTGTTACCATGGCTCTGGAAAAGAGTTCAAGTCACCTCATTCCCCGTTGTTTTGACATAAAAGCAACAAGACACCAAATGCTGCTTTGGAGAAAAAAAAAAGGGGGGGGGGAGCTTGAAAGTAAAATCTTACAAAATAGCAAATAGTGCAAAAGTAATCCTTGGGATCTGAAGGAATAGATTTCACCAAAATTATACCTCAGATTAAGATATTAATTGGGAAAATCAGTTACTCAAAGGAAAAGTCTTGTTTAGGGAAAGCTGGAATCAAAGTCAGACTGTTTCATCCAGTGTCCCTCAGCACAGAGAAACCTGTGTAACCCGGTCCAAGTCAGATCTGACAAATTCATGGACTACCCCTCATTATTTCTCCTGCTCCAACACCATCCATGCAAACCAACAGAGATGCCAGTTGGTACCATAGGAAAACCTGGCCCTTAAGGCACAATTGAGAGGCACACAAAAGCGAGTGCTACCCAGGGCCTTTGGAGCCACAGGCTGGCCATGCAAGTGGAGGGGCTGAGCAGCTGGTGGGACACCTGGAGGTGGTGGTCCCTGCCCAGGGCTGGAGCTGCCCAAGAGGAACCAGCATCACCTCTGCATTTCTGCAGAGAACAAACCGCCACAAGGGAGTCAGGTTGCTCAGACTCAACTCCTGAGCACAGGATCCATTTCAGTCTCCCCCAAAATTAGAGGCCCCAATTGCTGCAGAAACCCCCGGCACGACGGTGTGGCTCAGGAGCTGTTTCTCCAAGGTGAGCCCCCCTGCTGCTGTCAACCCACGTTACGGTCCAACAGATCCTGCCTTGTGATTCTGCCCAGCGAGGATGCCCTGTGGCATAAGCTCATCATATGACTGCACGCTGTGCACATCGGGGTAACCATGTGGAAGAGCTAATTACAAGACAGGAAAATAGAGCATGAGCTCGGAGGAAGCAATCTTTCAGCACGCAGCAAAACCAAACACGCACTCTTTAGCAACTGTGCCTTTAGCAAGCAAATCAGCTGTTGCAGGAGCACCTGGATTAAAAATCTCTCTTCTCCTCTCAACTTCTGCTGCTGCTGTAGCACAGCTCAGTGGAAGTCCAAGCAACTCTAAGTAGGAGCCTCCCTCATTAACAGTTCAGGCCACTCAAGCACATGTTTAAATTCGGGCATACGGGTAATCTTACTGACTTCAGCAGGATGGCTTACGTGTTTTTTATTAGGCGTATAAGTGAGAACCTTGCTGTGTCAGATCCAGAAAGTTCATACTTTCTTAAAGATCAGAGGTAACATGCTAGCTCCTACCACCAAATACACATGGCTGCAGTTTATTTGCTTTACACTGACTACATTTGAGTGGGTTGAAGTCTAGTCTGTGAGCCAAATTAAGCTCCCTCCCTCCTGTGATTTTTTTTTTTTGAGTATGCCAGCAGAACAAATTGCCTTTTGACAGTGCAGATTTGCAGATGAAACGCTGAAATAGTTTGCAAATTGCTGTCATTTCAGTATTTTAGTGCTACAATCTGAAATAGGGCTAATTGAGATGTTAAGTGAGTTCGAATAATGTTTTCATTGGCACCAAGACACCTATGATCCCCCGCCCTGAGGTTTAGCAAGATGGAAGAACGAACGGCCAGATAGTGATTTCTTTTGACTTGGGAGTCTACTTTTAGTACTACTGTTTGCTTTGAAATCTCTACACCAGGAGAACTGAAGAGCAAAACATTTCTGAAATATCTTCCTCTTCTGACCTGATCCCCATCCAAATTATCACTGAAACAAAGAGTGCAAGTGTCACCCTTCCTAGCTAATAGAGAAACTCTAACAACAGCGTCACGGTCACGTGAAAATGGGCTTAGGCATAGAGGTCTGCAAATAACGAAAGCTTGCTTTTGGCCTGCTAGCTTTGCAAACAGCTCTAGGTCAAGGGTAAAAACATGCAGAGCTGTCAGATCATGTTGGGATCTCAGTGGATCAGCTGCAACTTGTGGAGAGGATCAAAGCGCTCACAGCCTGCTACCTACTGCTGGGCTGAGCAGCAAATATGCACAGTACAACTCAGCAGGATAAACCTCTAGGAAAGGCAGAGAAGCAGCTACAGCCAGCTCACGGGCAAGACCTGATCTCCCAGAAGCTGCACAAGGGATCTGAATGCTGAGAGATGTCACAACCACAGCAACAGCACTTGGGAAATGATCCTCTGGTATCCATCATCAATGGGGTGGCTGTACCCAGACTGAGGACTGGGGGTCAAGTGAGGACAGTACAACATCTAGCAACACAGATCTGCTTTGTGAAGTGCGCTGGCAGCACTCACACAAATAGAAATGCATGCCTATATGCACAAATACCTATCTATTCTTATATTAAATTCTCGTGCTTTTTGGTACAGGTTGAAAAATAGGCAGCAGTCAGGTAAAAGTGACATTCCAGAACATTTATGAGACATAAATGATGGTCTTGCTCAGAAACATGATTAATGAAGAAGAAATCCCTTGAGGGATTCTTGCCGTCTCAGCAATTCCCAGTTTAAATTGCCTTACTTAACATGCATCAGCCTTTGCGTCCGGATTTCTTACGATGCATACTGCAAAGTGAAGCTTGAATGCAGAAGCCAAACTCACGTTTCCAATGCACGTGCCATCCATTGGCAACCAAAAAGCCTCAAATGCTTCAAAGCAGACCCAAATGCTTCAAAGCTGAAGACAATAGATTAATACTGCAAGAGCACGAACTGAGACAGAATGTGGTTTTATGTCAGTCCTTGCTAACTTGCTCCATTGCGGGTGCCAGAAGCTGCAAGGACCCAGCTAATCCCTAAACATAACCAGAAGGGAAAGCCAAGCCACACATTTTGGATAAACTATCAACAAGGATCACGTTTGTCAAGTAAAAGGTTGTTGCACATTTTCAGTGCTATTTCACTTTAACCTTTATCACCCATGTTGGCTCAGATTGACTGAATAACCAGAACCAGGGAAAGTTTTCCACTAACACACCCATAAATGTATCTTTCCTTGGGAGCAATGGAAAACTTTTAAGGCACTTAGATGCCATGAGGATGAGCATGGCATTAAAAAATGTAGATAGATAAGGCAGAGGGGATCGTCTGGCAGGAGTCAGCAGCTGTAATTTGACATGATGATAATTCCCCTTGTAGAGGCTGGGGCAGGGGCAATGTGGCTCTCACATCTTCCATTAGCAGGGTAACAAATACAAAATACTCATCAAAGAGTCCTATAAAAATCACTCTCTCTCTCTAGCCAATGTCTAGAGCCACCAATAGAGTCTAATACTCTTAAAGGGAGGCTAAGGAGTGGACGGGGACAGCATCAAGCACTGACAGCTCGTCAGAGCTCAGACACTAAGTGAAAACAGGGTCAGTGCTTGAATTAGGACATTGGTGGTAAAAACACAACGGGCAGGAAAAGACGAGATCATTAAGCACAAACTTTACAGAGAGGTAAAGTAAAAATGAGCTTTGTTTGTCAACTTCCTTGCCTCTAGCTATGAGGTCGCAGAGGAAAGAAAAGTCATTGTAATGTCATCTCCTGAAAACAAGGGACCAGGCCCACCTGTATCACACAGGTGAGGCAAGGAACCCTCCTGCCCCAGCCCTGCGTACCTCATCAGCTCCGGTGGGGTGTATCCAGAAATATCCCCCCAGAAAAAGAAGTGGCCTGTGGCAGAGGAGAGGGAGAAAACACAAAGGCAAGGCTTGCCATGTGTTTTTTAAAGAAACAACTCCAGAAGAACCATTTCTCCACGTTTCAGAAAATGTGGACCCATTTATTTTTTGCAGGGTTTCTTTGCTCACTGGAGGAATGACACCCCTGCAGCCACAGCCACAATCCAAGCAGGAATACAGTTCAGGTAATTTAAACCAGGAAAAACTCACCCCTCAATACAGAGGTTCGAGTACAAAGGGATAACCTTCCTAGAGCTCTGAGAGAGAGAGAGAGAGAAAGCTATTTTGACTTTTCTATGCAATTACTGGCTGGACTCATTCCTGTAGAAAGTTTGTATAAAGAAAAAAAAAAAGTGTACAGTATTACTTTGATTTGTAAAGGTCTTGAATAAATTTCAAGAGCTATTCCTAGAGCTCAAGTGCACAGAGCTAACCACGACCTCTAAGATAGCCTAGGACAATGAAATACCTTTGGCTCAGGCTGAGATGCCTGGAGGTCCTCCAAGGCAAGCAGGCTTGCAGTCCTCTCCTCAGCTCCCTCCCAGCTCCGTGACTTGCTTGGACAAGGATCTTCAGTGCTTACAAAGTGAATTGACTGAACTCACCTCCACCTGAGCCTCACCAAGGTTTGTTTCTCTTCCAGTCCCACCAAGAAGCTCTCATGGTTTCCCTTCACAAGACCCTGAGCATGTCCAGGTGGGCTGGCAGCACAGCACAACAGAACAGCCCAGTGGCCTCCCAGGAGCCTGGGCTCCTCTCATCCATAAACCTTCAGTCCTGTCTCTCCACCCACATTTAGACCTGAGCTCTTTGCTGGTCTGCAGAAGGTGTGAAATGCCAGGAGACCGCAGCCATGAGACACACAGAGGGAAGTGGGAAGGGCAGGCACAGATCCAGCTGGTGCTCAGGTACGTTGGTTGCCAGAAGCAAAGCAGAGACCCCATAATACAGATCTTTTTAAGGCCCCAAACCACACTGTAATACCATCTTGACAGAGCAATCCCATTTCTCCAGCCTACACCAAAACCCACTTGGCCTGCTTCCTTCCCCGCAGCTAGTGCTCAGCTTCCAGGTGAAAGCCCAGGTGCTGCCCCTTAGGAGCACCAGAGGTCAGGCAGCTATGCAGGTACCAACACCCTCCTCAATGGGATGAGATAAAGGAGACAAATAAACCGGCTCTCCTGCCCCAGTTTTGATCAATAGGATCAGGGATATGTCTGCAAATGCAGTGTTAGCCCTTCAAGCTGAACGCTGCTCCCCACTGGGCAGTGATGTCTGGATCCTTGTATTTTCAGGTGCTTAGTCAATGTTTCACCCCATGTCTCCTGATACACTGGGAAGTACCCGTGGTGCTTTGCCCAGCATCAGCACCCATCTCCCTGTCTGGGGCAGCCATACACAGAGAGCTTAATAGTTAAAAGTGTGCTGAGCTGAACGGTCTTAAAATAAAAGACCATCATTCCACAGATTCCCCCCGGCTGGCATTGGCACCCTAGTGCACAACAGATGCTGTTCAAAGCTCCAAATTAATTTCTGCAGAAGCAAATGCAGATATAAAATATAAATCCTTCCACAAGAAAACTGAGATACAATTTACAGTAGAGGCACAACAGAATGTTAAAAGGAAGAGGTTTTATTTGTATTCGTGTGTATTTTATCTATTATATATATATGTATGCATATGAGTGTTTTACATTAGCAAGAGGTTTTACTATAGGAAAAAAAAATCTTATCTTACTGGGGTAGAAAGGTCAAGGTATTTTAAACTAATTTTTCCACAATTTGTGTCTGACAGAAACTGATGCTGTCTAGGTAAGTACCACTATCTTGGGATGAGCTCAGGGCCAGCAAAACAAGGTGATAAGGAAGGGACATCATCTCAAAACCAATAAATCTCCTTCCCAGATGGCATTTTTATCTGAGAGTGCCAAAAGAAGCTAGACAGGAAATTTGTGGACCTATATCACGGTAAACTCATTAAGAGTAAGTGAGTTTCTGAAAGACTAAAAGCGAGTTAATCTGGTGCCTCTGATTAAAAAAGGACCTCAGCACTTCAGTTCCACCAGCCTAAGGTTTACAGTGTATAAAATAATTCAATCCAAAGTATCAGTGTCACAAATATCTACGAAGGAGATAGCATAACTAGCTTGCATTTTAAAGAGGTCCTGAAACAATGTGCTAAAACCAATGAGCACAGCAGTACAGGCATTAAAGCTTCCCTGGCTGGACTGAGGGGGCTCCTGCTCAAAGAATCTTCCAATAACCCCAGAGTTTAATCATAAGGCAAAACAATGAAAGCACAGGGCAAAGTGAGAGCACTAAAGCACCAGAGCTTTTCTCTGAAGCAGTCCAGTCCTTCCACTGTGTTTCAGGAGGCAAGATGCTGTAACCCCAGCTAGAGACTGTTTCACTCCATTTGGATAATGGAACAAGAGGACACCAGGAACCCACGTACGGCAGCAGAGCCCTAGTGCGGCATGCACTGGGGACAACATCAGCTATTGGCCCAACTTTGATGCCAAAATTGGGGCCACTTGACCTGTAGTGGGCCATCACCTTGCTCTCATCCTACCCACCGCTTGGCTGTGGACGTCAGTGACAGGAGAGTCGGTGAGCTCTCCTTGCTCCAACATCAGCTCCTGAGACAGCGCCACTCAGACCACTGGAGTCTGAGATGACCAGACTGTAGCCACAGGTCACGTGACTGAAAGGTATCAGAAATTAGGATCTCACCCTTTTGTTCTCATGGAAAGGCTACATCAAGCATTTTTCAAATTTACTAGTATTATTATTGGACAGATTCAAGCAGCCTTCATGACCACTTTCCAAACTTGCAATGCTGATCTTCCTTAGCAATAGGAGAATGTAAGCAAATATTTACGTTGCTATATTTTCTGAAGACAATAAAAGCCTTTCCCATGTACTTTCGCAATTGTAGCCATAAAGCATTTGTACAAGGAGCATACTGTTGGCAGAGGAAGCCTATTTTGTTCTTAAAACTGATATTTAACTAATGCTCAGAAATGCATTTATGTAGTCTTTGCTCTGCTACACTGATGTATTAATAATGAAATTGCAGCTCTCCAAGAAAGTAATGAACATTAACAATGGAAGTGGAATCAGAATCCTATAATGCAAGAAATACTGCTGGGTCAGCTGGACACAGAAGGTGCATCAGTGATTTCAGTAAGAACATGAAAGGGTCATAACGATAATGACTCATGCTGCATTTGCATTGTTAGTGCCCTTCAGCCAGAAAGTGCTCTCAGGACTTCATAAACTCCCAGGCCAAGAGATACTAAACTCCAGCATAAGGATGCTGTTGAGGGACTTCTCTAAACAGGGAGTTAATTGGGTGGAGGAGGATTTGTAAGGCTCATATTTGGGATGCGGGTATGACATAGCAGCAAATCTTTCTCACAGAAAGAGCTAGAGTTTGGGCTCCTGTGAAGGACCCTCGCCGCTCAGCAGCTGCAGCCAGATTTTGCATCAATATACCTCTAAGCATAGATGAACTTGGTAACCAAAAGAAAGCCAGGTTGAATCACAATTATTTAATAATTTAAACAATAAACGCATAAATCCATTTTTAAAAATATATATCCTACGAAGTCTTATGTACACAGTCATATTGCTGCTTGTAGTTTTATAGACTAGGGAACTTCCTTGTATTTGCAATATTGTGACTGAAAGCACTGTTAACCAAGGAAAGGTATGTTAGAATTGCATCCTTCCCCAGTTTGAAGGGAATCTGTGGTCCCAAATAATTACAGGTAAAGAAACATCAACATTTCTATTAACTGCTACTGACTTAGAATTCAAATCATGACACCCAAATACAGATATTTCTAGTTTCATGCTGCAAGAGGTGAGTGGACTTTATGTCACAGAACAATAGCAGACCATGAATCTTCCTATACTACACAGGCTGTCTTGAGTTTTCTGGTAGTCTGGAGTTTACTGAGGCTTATTTTTTTCCTCCTGTCTGTCTCTAAACAGATCCTAATCTTCTTTGATTTTCCATGCATGAGTGGTTAGGCTGAATGAGCAGATCTGTTATCAGCTGCAAGGAGTCTGGGCTTACAGCTGTTGACTGATAACTCTCTCTGCAAAACCCCCACACAGTGCACCAGTCTTGCTTCTTTTTGCTTATCGTCCTGCAGGATCCCAGACCAAAGTTTAGCATGAAGGAGCCTCTGCCTTGGTGCTTGTTCCTCTCAAAAGCTTCCCCATGCCTGTTCAGCAGACCTGAGATGTGATAATATACTAAGCATTGAGCTGCAGTGCTGCATTTTGCTGAAGACACACAAGAGTTTTGTGTCCTAGGGCGCAAAAATAAGTTACTTGCTGATAAACAGTATCCCATAATTTTGGTTCTTGTACCTTTTTTTGGTGAGAAGAGCACCAGATACATGCAACTAGTAAAGCAAATGAGTGAGCAAAAATACAGTTTACACTGCTGGTCTCTAGGAAAAAAAAAAAAAAAAAAGCCCCTTGTGTTTCAGATGTACAGCCTGTGACTTGAGACAACACACTGCCATGGTGGTATAATTTCCCTGATTCAAAAAATCAGTATTTCCAGAACAAAGACCAACCAAGTGACACCCTGGGAGAAAGTACAGTGGTAGGAAGACTCTGCACACACATGCACAAAACCAAACCATGTTTTATGTCAAGGCATAATTGTCAGCCAAGACCCTAGAGCTGGTAAATTGAATTGTCTGTTCTGCATATACTAATGAGAACTCAAATGTTAAGTCAAATAATGCCCTGAGACGATGCAATGTTGAAAAGCCTATTATTAACAAGGAGAGGGGCTGAGGGTGCTTCTCCATTTGGAGCGTGCTTCTGCATTTTCCTTCCAGACTCAGAGGATTAGGGTGATAAAGGGATAGGATTTGCTAGGAGTATTTTAGCTGACTAACTCATGGAAACAATGCAGATTGCTTGCATCCTGTTTGCAGATAAATCATTATGGTTTCTCTTTTGTTTGCCTGCGGGTGGGAACTGTGCCATTAAAGAAAACTATCATTTTCCCAGAAATGCAGTTACCTCTATAAACTTTGTGCCCAATTTCCACATAGGAGAAAGAAGAATAAATCCCCATCTGCCTTCACCATACTTCAAAATTTAATATTTCCATGCAGCCATTTTAACTACTTTTGTTAACAGTCAGAATTACTGTAAAAACTGAAGTTGCAAACTTCACTGTCTTTCCTCCTGTAGGGCAGGAAACCTTAGCATGGTCATGCATATCTTTCAAAATACTTGTTAGAAGAAAAGAAGTGAACACGGAAAGCCTAGGAAATAAGGATATTTTAAAAATATTAAATGAAGAATTAAAGGTAGAAGTCTTCCACTGTAAAAATTAGTTTTGTGGTCATGGTCCAATGGAATCTAGTAAAAATTTCATAAGATTCAGTAGAAACAGAATGGCTTGCTTAGCTTTTTCCTTGATATTTGATTGTCTTCAATCAGTGGATGCGAGCTGATGATTTGCACTTGGTTTCTCCCTAGTTTCAGGTACCAGGCTCTGAAGCACATGGACACCACTGCTTGATTGGAGATTATTTCCTTCATAAGAAAGAACACACCAATCATCCAAAACAGAAAATGTAGTCAGTCTTGCAAAAGCCTATTCAACCTGCAAACAGCATAGGTGAAAAACAAATATTTAAGTACTGGTATGATGTAAATTTGTACAATGTTGGTTTTGATGATGGTGCATGCCTCCATATTTTTGTGAATGCATACTTGTGTTTACAAAGAATATGTGGATATACTGTAAAGATTTTACTTTTCAAAAGCTAAGCAAGTCTCCAAGCCAGGATGTCGACCTATAAAGCCCCAGTCCTGTGTGCAAGCTCTGCCTACTCACCCTTTGCCTATCTGTGCTTTAACTACACATTTCTACACATCTTTGCCATTTAAAATAAACTAGTCCAAAGAACAGGTCCTGCTGAGAAAGCAGCCACAGCAGGACATCTAGATTTCACCCTTTCCCTTCAGTGCATCAGTGTAAGATGAGAGCAGGAATACAGCAGATACCAGCTGAAACCCTTAAGAGGGGATGGGAAATAGAGGCATCACTCATGCAGTACTTCCCTTTTTCTTCAGTGCCCAAGAGGCCTTTGAGTGGTGCCACAAGAGAGAAGCTCTGATGGATGTTCCTACAGAGACAAGGAAGGACAAACACGGTCCTGTAACGTGGTGGACATGGGCTGGTGCCACGGGGCTGGGAAACATGGACAGACGCATCCCAAGCTGCAGTCAGCACTCCTCACCACCAAGTATCCACGCTTTGTTGCTTGGAAGATTATACCCCCAGGAAAGCTTTCCCACTGGTTTAGCAGAGATTTTGAGCCACTCTCCCAACATAAATCCCCAGCTCGCTTGTCAGAAGGTTGAAGGCAACTGGAGTCAGAGGAACAATGAGAGTTTCAGACCACCTACCCTGAGATCAACTATCCTTGCATGATCCAGGAAGACAAACACCGCTGAGGCCCTAACCCGGCACTGATATTAGCAAGGAAGTTTCCTGATTTATAGCCTTTATTTCCATGCTGGAGCTCAGCCAACAGTCATCTTGTTGGAGGCTTTTTCTTCTAGCCAGGTGTTCATTTCACAGCTCTCCTCTACTCAAGAGCTGTCTAGCTCAGGTTGGCAACATTGACTGTGCATTTTTTTTTTTTTGTTATAGGTAAGGCTTTTCAGTCCAGCAGTATTTACATCATGATCTTTTTGCTTTTTCATCTACTGCCCTGTGCATAATTCTTTCACAGCATCTGCAAGGCACTGATATTCAGAGTTTTGCATAGGAAAGTTTTCTCATGATCCATCTGTCTCTTCGGTGCTATCTTGCTCCACTTGAGCTCAATGGGACCTTAGCTGGTAACATCAGCTAGTCTACAAGCAAAGCCTCAGACTGCAAGAGATTAACACATCACAGTCCAGAGGGCAGCTCCTTTTAGTTCACATTTAAGCCAGGGATGGTTTTCATGAACAAAAATGTTCTTTCCGCAAAGCAGATGCTGCTCCAGTTTCCCCTACTGTGTTCAAACATGTGACGACTTTCGACCTGCCCACCTCTGATGTCCATTTGGGGCTGATCAGAGGATGCCAGGCAACACATACTCAAAGAGCAGGAAGGTTTCTTGTTGTAGCTGTCCTCCCACCCTTGTTCCTCACTAAAAGGGCAGAAGCCACAAGTGCATCTGATCAACACAAGCTAGAAGCAATACCAGATAGTAAGTAAGCACTGTTAGCAAATAAGATATTCAATATATTGAACATCACAGTGCTACAGTTAGATTCCATAAGTGAGCAACCTAAAAGCAATTTCCTTAGCTTTGCTCTAGCTCTTATGCAAGGCCTGTTTCCTTTTTGTTTTGACCACTGTTTAACCAACCGAATCTTTACAAAGTAGGGTATTACACACTTTATTTAAAACAAAATACATACTGCACAGGTATAAGTAATAACATATGGGGCTGGGAAGTCAAGCCCTTCAGATTTATCTGCTCTTAGAAAATCTCTTCTTTGTGCCTCAGACTGTCTAAGCCACTCCCCAGTCTCTCCTATCCATGCATCTTGCAGGTGCTGCATAATGACAGCTGGACAGTCATCACAGGCATTTTTCACAGCAATGGTCAGCACTGCTCCTAAAGTTTTCCACAGGGGACTGCTGATGACTGCAAGCCATGATTTAAAGACAACCAAGAGCTACAACAGTCCCCTTTGCATCCTCCAGCCTTAAGGAACCACTCTGGTAAGAGCCCAAGCTAGGGAAGGTCTTTGGGAAAGTCTTAAAACCTTCTGTCTGTGAAGGTTTAAGAAAGCAATGGTCTCTCCAAAGGGAAGCACAAGCATGTAGCTGGCTGAAGCCTGTTTTAGGGCCTATGTGGTATCACTGTCTCCCAAAACATTGCCACAGATCAGTCAGCATTTCCATTCCCTGTAAAGGCTGACATTTCAGTAGTGTTTACTTCCTCCAGAGTAAAAACTAACTACTTTGATACAGTATGTCAAAAGGAAAACCCTGCTAATTTTTCATTATTTTTCTCCCAGGGTTGCTTTTGGCCAGGTTTGCACCCCCATAGGTGCTACCAGCAAGGTAGTAAGTTTTCATTTCAGTGGTAGATCAAACAGTGGGAAACCTTGGTGACTTCTTTAAAGATATGTCAGCAAAGGTGGGACTTAGCAGACACACAGTCTATTGGGTCTTATGTAAAGGTGTCAGCTGCATGTTATTTTAATTCTGTGGAAAATCAGGAGACTTTTCAACAGACCTTCACATGACACATTTGAAGGCCTTTTTTTAAGGTCTTATTTCTGATACCTACTGGTAGGTATCCTTGCAACTCTTATCAGTCATAGTGACCATGCCACCAGAGTAAGCATTGGTAGACTTGGATTGATCTTCATTCTGCCTCATGACTGTACTCTGTGTTGATGTTTTCCTCTTGTTAATTTGATTACCTTGTTCTTTATGCCAGGAAAGGTGTATTATTACAACACCGAGAGAATCATAGAATCATTAAGGTTGGAAAAGGCCTCCAAGACCATCTGGTCCAAACATCCCCTTACTACCAATGTCACCCACTGAAGTACTACCCTTACAGTGCCTACAAATCCAATGGGACTTTGTTGGAGGATGCCAACTGCTCTCAAGAGTTGAGAACTCATACAGCAATGTTTTCACTTGACAATGCAAAGGGCAAGGTTACACTTACCAAAGTGCTGGGGAATAAATGGTTTTAGGTGGGGAGGAGGGGCCAGGAAACTGATTTTCTTGAATACATAAAAAAAACCTACACATCTCCCAGCATGAACAGACTGCAGAGAAGCTAGGAGCAGCATGCTCCAACACTGAGACCTTGCTACCATACCCCAGATAGCTTTGTAAGCACATTGCACGTGGAGACATTTTGAGGTGCTCTTTGCTACTGTTTTTACCAAGTGCTTGTGAGGGGGGTATGACATTTTACCATGGATCCTGACAAAAATCACACAAGCATCTTCACACAACATACACAGCAAAGGACCCCACTACTCCTCTGCTACATAAAACACAAAGCGATTTAGAAGGCACAGAAGACAATACCTTGCAGTTATACTGGTCCTCATTACAACTTTAGAAGGATGCTTCAGATACGACCTTACTCTTGGTGAAAGAACTAACAGGCTGCAGCAAAATATCATCTCAAGAATATGATTCTTTAACTTAAATGCCCAAGGTCTACTCGTAGGCATAAAGTCTATGCATATTAAAAAAAAATAAACCAGTCTCTAGTTACATCACAACAACAACAAAAAAAAGCTTCCAAGGAAGAAAGGAAGGAAAATGCAGCCCAGAAGTAAATATGTTCTGTGAAAATTGCCACAAAATGCCATGTTATATCTTTCAAAGCACTAATCAGAAGTCTTTAAGCCTTCAGATGCCAGCTTATCCAACATACTACTTCTCTGTTCAGGATATGTGAGGATACCCATGGAATGCAGCACAGATGTTTTTGCTCTTTTCAGATTTAAGCCTTTCTGAAACACTAAACTGGTGAGATGAATAGATTTTTTTTCAGCCACCAGACACCAGACTTAGTTAGAAAGCAGATGAGCTTGTCTGGCTGAGCTGGGAGAAGGGAGGAAGCAACCACTTGTGCTAATGAATACTGAAACAGATTCAGCAGGTAGGCGTACTTGAAGGATATTTTTCTCTTACGCTAGATTTTAAAATTGGATCATAGTCCTTCATCTTCCCATCCAAGGAAGTCTTACTCAAAAGTTAATTTCAGGAAGGTAACTTCTGCTGCAGATCCTGACTCGTGTGGTCCATAGCAAAACCACAATTTATATCAGCTATTGGAGCCAACCCGTCGCTAGAGGGCTGCTGAGAAGGTGGTTAATTTGAAATTCAAATTCCAACACATTCTCTAGGTCTGACTTGTCTCTGGGCTCACAGATGTGGGGATGCCAAAAAAAAAAAGAAAGAGCCAGTGAAAATAATTACTGTCATTATTTCTTGGCAATCACTTTCCCATGTATATCACTTAGTATATTTTTGTATTTTACACGTCTACAGATAGCTTTAAAGGTATTATGGGTGTTTGACATGTGGAAGCAAAACAGATGCCTTGGCTTGGCACCAGCTTCAGGTTTTTCACAAGTTTCCCGCTTCCAGTAAAGGCTGTGACCAAACGGATGTTCGTGATTGCAATACAGCAAGAGAAGTGGACTACACTCCAAAATGCAGTACACCATCCTTAGGATGATGTTCTCCATTGATTAAAGGTATATGGGGGTTCTCCTCAGCACTGCTTGTCCCCCCCCTTCCCCCCCCCCCCCCCCCCCCCAACAGGATCAAACCATGGGCATGGGAGCAGAAACATCTCCAAGCACAGACCCTTCCCCTTTTCCTTCAGGCAGATGCAATATAGCTGAGGTCGTACAGTTTTGGACTGGGAGTACAGACCCTCACTTTTTAGAGCTAAGTTGACCTTCAGGCTACTGAGCAACACAAGCACCCACATTGTTGCTCTATGCCCCAGTTTTCCTTCCCAGCTTCCATCTGTGCCCTCTATTCTACCAAAAACCTCAAGCAATCTTGGTTTCTGCCAGAAGCTCTAGTTGTTTTGGTGATGCAAAAACCTGTTAGTAAACCACAGAACAAGTCAGGAGTTTTACTCCATTGCCTTTGATACTGCCCTTTGGGTCAGCAAAGTTCTCACTATGCTAGGCTGATGTTGCATAGCAAGGTAACTTCTTCACTCACAGTACAAAGTCCTAACACATGTAGTTCCTGCATATTGGGATAGGCTTTTTTCCTGCAAAGGTTAAATCCACATCAGTTTCCCCTCCTCCTCCCCCTTTCTTTTTTCCCCTAACAACCACAGTAATAAGAGCACAGCTTAGAAAATACTGAATTGGCATTTCTAAAGCCTCTTGGCTGTGCCGTTTTTCTCTAGAGCAGCTATCTTTTTGGCACTGCCCTACGGAGACATAGTATGTGTTGCATCACATGCTAATAGCCAAAAGAGCAACATGTATACTACTTTATATGAATGAGACACGAAGAAAAATAAAGTGTCTTATGGATAAGTCAACAAGCTATTCATCTAACTGGTACTTAATTTATTTGATCTATAATAACAAAATATTTCCTCCTTTAATTTCATTCTTTAAATTCAACAGATGACAGGAGAATATTGTAAGCAGAAATTCTGTACTAGAAACCACATTCCAGTGGTATTGAGAAATCACTTTCTTGTGGTGAAACTAGAAGTCTGCTCTTGGAGATGCAAAGATTTCTTTTTCTCTGCAATAGTTTTCAGCATGGTTGAGATGTAGCGTACATTACAGAACAGACCTTATTTTGGATTCCAGTGAACCTCATGGGCAGTAAATCTTTTTTCTTAAGCAATTAAATTTCTGGCTTTAATCTTCCATTCCCTTGATAGAAGTGGTTTCCTGAATCAGGCTGAAAGCCAGAAAATAATCTGCAAAACAAAGGTTCCTCCCAGTTCCAAACTACATTCAATATTGCTCTTTCACTGCAATCATCCCTACTGATTTCTTTTTAAATCTCTTTCTCCACTACATTGTAAGAGACTAACTCTCATAGCTGGGAAAAATGAGCAAGTTTTGGGGCACGCCATTTTAAAAGATGTGAAGTATTTTTACACCCCAAATTTTGCCCCTTCTATTGTTATTCATTAGGGAAAGTGCTAAAACCAGAAGGGATATTCACAGCCTCATGCCTTGCTCTCATCTTCAGCATCTCAATTACAACAACATTAGTCTAGAAGGACCACATCCATTTCTGGTTCTCCTGTCTAATCTCTCCTTCCACATACAGGTAGAGAAACCCCACTAAAACCTGGCATAGTAGTTGTTCCCTCAGTTTGCAAATGAAAGAGCACTGTTATATACCCACTGACCTCCCTCCTTGCCCCCTATCCTCCTGCACCCTCTCCCCCCCCCTCAAAAAAAAAAAAAGCATTATCCTGTGCAAGACAGCATAGGAATATTTAAATATTCCTCTTAGTTTAAAAAGTTCTCACTCCATTACAATTTTAAAACTGTCTAGAACATTCTGGAACTTGACTTTTGGAGACAAGTTTTCATCAAAAAACAGTATCTGAGATATGACAGCTCTCACCCTGCATGGCAGTTCTCAGACTTCTAGACTTTGCATTGTGGTTTCTACCCATCTTTATACAGTTGTTTTCTGTTTGGTTTTGTTATTGGTTTTTTGTTTGTTTTTTCTCCCAGGTGTGATTCAGCAAGCTGCTGTCTCCCCTCACCCCTTTTCTGCTTTCATAGTACAATAACTTCAGCATGATTAGTAGGTATTCATCTCAGCAAGTCTGATCCCACACACCTTTAAGTTCTTGTATGAGCTTTTTGCTCTTGGGATGTTAAAGTAGGATGCCATATAAGCTACCTGCATTTCCTCTTCATAGTCCCTTGCTCAGTGGCACAAAATGAGACCATATCCTATAAACATAATAGAAGGACTTTAAAGATTGTTAGCCTGCAGAGGATGCAAGACCATCTAAGATGCTACAACATATTTCATACCAGTTGGAGACTAAAACTCTTCAATGTCCTTTCCAGGCTCTCCAGCATCAGTTGCTGCCTCGAAGTCTCTTCCCTCCAAGTATTGATTCACCTAAAACATTTTTATGAAGGAATACAACTAGGAGGATGCTGAAGTCATTTCCTAAATCATAGCCAAAGAACATCCCACTACACTTGTTTAAAGCCAGTGAAGGTACCTGCAGCACTGTTGACTGGATTTACTATTAAAGGTGATACAGTTAGATAAGTAGCTTTTATTATCAGGAGGCAAAGCCTACTGACTTCAAGAAGCTCAGCCACTGACAGTAGGATAATTGCCTTATTTGTTTAATGATTTCTAGAAAATAAATAGTTGTCCTGAGTACTCTAGGATCTGAGAAACTGAGGGAGCATGAGTAGCCATCAATTAGAGGAGCTCCAACACACACAACGCCTTGCATATTGCTGTGCTCCCACAAACAAGAGATGGAAGAGAAGTGATACTCTAGTTTATTTATTGATTTGCTCAACACAGAAGATGCCGAGAGGATGGCCAGAACTGCACACCGTGTGCTTTTTTATTTTATTTTTTTAAGGAAAGCATAGCTTTAAAGAGGTCAAAAAAGTAATTGGGCAGTAATACAATTGTGTGAGATTATATTAAAGCCTACAGTTATTCAGTTTATTACATTTTGCTGTAAGCCAGTGAACCGATGATCTATCTAGCTTGAAGTTTATTTGGTTAAGTTTAGAAATATACAGAAAATGAACACTGTAGTGCTGCCTTTGGCTTCTCTTAGCCAGGGCAGAGTTGGGGATACTCTAGGCTAGATTTCCAAGCTATTGAGCCTGCAGGACACAGTAGGTAAATAGGTGCCCAGAAAGCCTAAAGCTATTCCAGTCTTAGATGCTGGCTTAAATATAGACTCTTTCTACACATCTCTAAAAGGACTATTGTTTTTACAAAAGCACGCTGCTCTCTCAGGGAGCTACTCTGCTGTGCTGCAGCAAGACCCAAGCCTGACAGGAGGTGTTCAGCCACCAATGCTACCAAAGAACTGGCCACATGCCACACCAGGCTCTGCTGTATTCTGTCGACCACTAGCAAAACATGGATTTACTCAGAAAATGCTTGCTTCAGGTGACACCTTTGCAAAGAAAAAAAAATATATATATACACACACACATAATAGAAAACAACATACACTGGTGGACAAGATAAGCTAAGACAATGACTGAGAACCAGAAAAATTTTCCACGTTTTTTTCCCCTCAGCCAGTACAAAGCTAAGCCTTATTTCCGGGGAGGCCTTCATTTTATTCCCCTCAGCCTTCACAAACCCTCTTCTCCTCTAAAATCTTCATACATGCATATTAGACAATAAGCTCAATTTTATCAAACGGCAGGCAGTTAATGTTAACAACCAACTTAACCTCCCTTTCCTTTCAACACAGTATTTTGCGGTCTTCTTGACGGGACTTCAGAAGAGAAATAAAAGCAATTGAACACATACCAACTAGCAAAAAATAATACAACCCTAAAAAGGGAAAAACAGTAGGCAAGTCTGCAGAACCTGCATTCAACTCAAAGCACCTCAAGAGAGATGTTTTGCCATTCAGAAGCATTTTACCTGCCTGCAAGAAGCAGCACAGCAGTAACTATTTGGCAGCTTTCATATGTATGGCTCCTGGCTACTCTTGACTATGTAGGTTTTTCTTTTAAATCACTATGCTGAAGGCCAGTACCTTGGCATTGAGCTGTGGTTCAGTATGCCAGACCTCAAGAACCATGATCAACTCAGGGTGGGTTTCACAAGACAGGATTATTTTCTTCTTTAAGGATGTTGTCTAGAGTTTGGAAACAGTTATGCTGTCCATCAGTCATCAACAAGATAGTCTAAAATAGCTATTAAGAAGTGAAAAGTAGCTACTGGAAGTTATTTGCTAGAATTAGACCCAGCAGCTCCTCTTTCATCTCTAACAAGGTGGGATAATTCTGAGATAATCTGAAAAAAAAATCTCTACTCACTATACATCTTGTCTTCTAATGCAATGTTCTCAATGCAATGCTAATCTTTTTACCATATGAAAGGTTAAAAAAAACTGCAGGAGTTTGAGGGAGGTGTTATGCATTGTAATGAAAGTATTGTAAGTATTGTCACTTTTTCCCACTCATCCTATTTCTTTTTCCCCATCCTCACACAAAGAGCTATATATTAGCAAGTAACCCATTCATCTGCAGATGCTACTTTTCCCACCCCAATGTTTTGCCTGGAACATAAGTAATCAGGAATTGTTGCTGCTCTGAATGAAGGATATAAAGTTGCACAAACTACTGCTTTCTAGCTGGTGTAGATGCAATATTGTTTAAGACATAAATGCTGAAGAACATGCTCAGCAAATTCATAGGCATACAGTCTACCAACAAGCACACAAGAAAAAAGTAAACCAAACATCTCTGTGATGTCCTCTCTCATCACTCAAGAGAGGGATGTGAAAACTCCACTCACAATCTTTGCCACAATGATGACAAGAGCATTCACCTTCTGTTCCTGACCAGTGGTGATTTACAAGCCCAGAGCGACCGTCCTATTTACCACACATGGAGACAGGCTCAGCGTTTAGACTTGTGCCAGGCTGAGCTCCAGGACCCCAAGAGGGCTCTCAGTTCCCTGCACAATGGGAGGTCAAAAAACAAACCAAAGATGTCCCTGGCAAGATACCACTGAGCCACATTGGGGAAATAGGTTAAAAATTATATATATCAAGATGGTTCTTGGTGTTGTCAAACCAACATTTTAAATATGCTGTTCTTTGAACTTGGAGGTCAACCTGAAACAGAAGTGCATGCTGAGCAACACTATGCAAATAGCCTCAGGCTTCATAACACGAGCCACCCCTGTCACTGATCCATCAAAATTAAAGCCCTGGGAATAAACACCAGGCAAGAGTCATGTAGCACAAGCCCTGCCCCACTTGTCTGATGGCTTAAAGACAACAAGAAGCAAACACAAGTAAGCCTCCTGAACTCCAGTGTTGTTACACAGAAGTGCACTATTGGTGAAGTTTTTATGCATGCAGTTCAGAAGTGAGTTGTGCTGCATGCACACAACTAACAAAAAAATAACAGCGTCTCTCCGGAAAGGGTTGTTGCTAAGGTAAGGGCTTTTCTCTGAGACCAGTCCTTCATTCTCCTCTCCCTAAACAGCAGAGTCAGCCAACTGTTTGGTGTGAAAACAAATTCTCCCAGTGTGGCCACAAGCTGAGCTAACACAAGAAACATTTCCTCTTGCCCAACTTTTGCAGATGATGGGACTTGGTCCCAGGGCATTGTATTTAGTTTCAGTCTAGAGCTGCAGATCAGCCCAAGGCTGGGAATCCCACCCTCGCCCTGGTATGAAGGAAACAGTGTTGAAAGGAAAGCATTTGGCTCCAAGAGGAAAGATTATTTTTAAGGACTAAACATTTAGCTGTTTAGGGTAAAAACTGTGTAGAGGAATTTAACCAGAACGATGTATTTAACTAGAGGAATAACACAATTTCCCTCAGTATATTATAATTGCTTTTGTTAACAAAGTTAAAGAAGAGTAGCAATTTAGTGGCATTAAAAAAAAAACAAGGCCCATATTTTAACAGAGCAATTCAGATCTGATGAAGTGTATATGCATTTGTTTACTTTTGCCTTGGTACACAACTCAGATCTATCTAAGCAGCTATCCTCTGGATAGCAGCTCTGCTGTGTAACAGACACGCACAAGTCTGTGCTGAATTACAGAATAGGCACCAGATTTTGTCAAGATATGGGACATATTCAAAGAGGTCTGGTTTAAAGCCCTTACTACAAAACAAAGATAGCATTCAGTGCTCAGATTAGATCGCCCACATGCAATATATGGCACCTCCATGCCATTGCAACACAGAGGCACATTCACATAACCTTGCGGCTACCCATGGCTGCATGACCCCATCTGACCAACGTGACAAAAGTCATAGCAGCAAGATGAGCATTTAGTGTTCTTCCTTCACATACAGAATATTTTTGCACGTGCCCCAGTCACCAGGGAAAAAAACACTAGAACATAGAAGACACCCTCAAAGTACCCAACCTTCCTACCTTTGGGTGCCACCTAGCAGGAAAGCCACTTTGCAGAAGAAGACCTAGCAGCCCTAGAAGACACCAAGTTGAGCACAACTCAGCAATGTGCCCTTGCTGCTAAGACAGCTAACACCAGTGTTGGCTGCATTAGATAAAGCATCAGCAGCAGGTCAAGAGAAGTGATCCTTCACCTCTACTCAGGGCTCGGGAGGCCACACCTGGAGTGCTGGGTCCTATTATGAGACCCCCAAAAAAGAGAGTTGGACCACGCGACCTTCAGAGGCTCCTTCCCACTTTAACCTTTCTGTAATACACAGGCTTTTCAATTTAGAAGCAGAACACACAATGAATTTAAAGACTTACAACCTTTTAAAAGTTTTTGGGGAATTTAAACTGCCACAGCTGTAACACAAAGAGCACCCAGACAACTTAAATCCAGAATTTGGAGAGTATTAGGTGCCTAATGGGATATTCGGGAATGTCTAATTGTGTTATGCCTATACTATGGTCACTACCATAATTGCAGCGGTACTCCAATTCAGAATTCAGCTCAGTAACATGATTTTAGCACTCAGTCTTTGCTGAGCTCAGACCTAATTCCTGCAGGTACCTGGGTAGGCAGTTTACAGTTCAAGCACAGCCATAACACGCTTGAAATGCAGCAGCAGTTAAAAGAACATTATAAATGGGTCTCAACTTCCAGTTCCTGTAAAGCTTTGAGGCGCAATTTAGAGGTCCAACTGGGAGAGGAGCTGGCTCCAAGAGGGAGGATTACTCCTCAGCACTGAACATTTAGCTGCTAAAAAAAATAAACTGTACAGCAATCCAGACAGCTGTATGCGCTAAATCAGGAAAATAACATCCAACGTTAGGAAGTACCATACAACTTAGGTACCTATCTGTTAGCAAAGCATTAAAAGATCAATAAGGAACACTTATTCCCAATAAGCGGAATTTATTCCCAGTAAGGGGAATTCACATTTATAGTTTTTGAGAAGCAGGCACCAAACTGAATAGCTCTTAGTTTTCCCTTGTTTTAACTGAGCTAAGCAAACAAAGTAAGGGCTGGACAAAAAATAACAAAACTCATATTTTCATTAAATCTACACACTTTTTTTCCCCCCTCACCTTCAAATAGGAAAGATTTTTGTTCCCAGTGTTCTGGGACGTGATAGGAGAAACACGACAAGTCATTTCACATAAGTACATGGCTGCCACCTTATCCAGCACCCACATACAGAGGTTCACTGGACCAAAAGGAGAGGCCCTTCTCACACTAGGATTTGCAGGCAAAAGCCTTCATCACTCATTCTCCCAGCACCAGCCAGGAGCCTAGAGTCCTCAAAAGTTTATTATTCCTACTTCCCAGTACACGGTGCCTCACCAATGTATTTAAACAACCTCCAGCTCAAAAAGAAAGCAGGCACATGCTTATCACTGCCGGGGTGTGATGTCAAACTAACATACATCAGCCAGTTCTAGGGGAAAGTCCAAGCCTGCAAACACTAAGGGGAAGAAGCGAGGGAGGAACCACGCAACAAGTCCAGCACAAGCAACACAACTCCCAGGGGAGGAGACAGCCAAGACAGAGCTCGCTAGAGGCGTTTTTTTTTTAGCAGCCAGCTCTGCTGAACCAAACTGAATCGTCTCCAGCACAGCTTTGTCAGCTGTCCCTTTCCACTTCAGCTCTGTTCAAGTCTGAATTACTGAAGCGTTTCCTAGCTACTGAAGGCATCATGGTGGGATGGGAACTAGACATCCAGGTGCCTTTGAGAAGTCTTAGCAAGTGACTTCAGGCTTCATATTGCTGATTTACTTCATTGTGCTTTGTATTTCCCTGCTCTGTCTTAAAATTAAAAAAAAACTAACAGTTGCACAACATTTTTACCCCCCTCCTTTTCAGGAAAGCATTCACTCCCCTCTCTTACCAGACTCCACCAAAGCCAGTCAGTTTTCTACTTACCTCATAGCCCCAGGTGGCTTCCCGCATAGTCACACCAGTCTGCCCTAATCAAAGGAATGGCATCCATCAGAAGATAGCATCTAACTCTCCCCACCTGTTTTTTATTTTCTTTTACAAACTTTCTAGAGCTACCCTTTCTGCTCACATCCACCTACAGCATTTTGCTGTTAGTCCAGGGAGCTCCAACACTCCTGAAAGCTGTACTTATCAGCACAGCCCTCAAGGCCTAGAAGCTTCCTAGCCCCTCACAGCACTAACTCAAGCCAAACCAGCCCAACCAACCCCAACTCCCACCACCCATTGCAAACCCAGCTGCATTAAATCCTCTCCTGCCAGCTGCACAAAACCAACAGCCCCCTGGCTCCTAGCCTTCCTACAGGCTCCTGCCAGGGCTATGCTAATTCATATCAGCTGTAGCTGGGAATCAGCTTTCTCCCAGCTGATGTTTTTTTCAAGTCATCTCATCCTGAGATAACAGAGCTTAGGAGATGCCATTAGCACTTCTGACTAATATGTTTCTTCTTATGAGAGAAAACATATGGTGTCATCCTTCTTTAGGATTTTCCCTGGTTTACTAGCCTGTACTGCAGGATTTTTGGTCTGGGACCCTTAATGGAACCAAAGCAATCAGTAACTCCTGTCCTAGGACTACACCACATTCCTCTATATTACCCTGAGGGAGGAACTATTGCTCCTCCTTACAAAGAACAGTGAAAAAAAAGTCTCTCCTCTTTCCCAAAGGGATGGGTTAACTTGTTAAATAAATACTCCAAGGTGGGGACATATCAAAATCCACCCCAATTGAGGAAAACTGTTAATCTTAAACAAAGGAGATACTCGTTCTCACTGAAGTCAACAGGATCAAAGTGCGCAAGTATCTCTGAAGCAGAGCATTGAGCGGACTGAGCCCACAAACACAAACCTCTGCATATCCAGTGGCAGAATTTGGACCTGTGTTTACATACTTGTACAGCCCTGTTTCAGCCAGGCTGCTGTCTGGCTACTAAAACACTGCTCTAACAAAATGAAGAAGGGTTTTGAAATTCACTTGGATAAAAATTGGGTGGGAGCTGAAGGAAATCCTCAGAAGTGTTGCTTAGAAAGGGTCTGGATGACTGAGTTTTTATAACGGATGATTAGAAAAACAAAACAGCACTTCAACAGCTAAAATAGTGCCATTATATTCCCAGGAAGAGTAATTCAGTTCTGTGTAAGCCAGTACCAAAGGAAAACCATTTTCATGAGTTAAGGATCATCCAGTCAACTTTCATGTACAGGATTAAGCTTTACATTTGCCATGAGAGACCACGAATGATAAAAGAATTGTTCTGTGCTAGGATCACTGTACAGAGAAGTTACTTTTCACCTGTATTTCTTAAATTATTGTGTTTACCCAAGGTCATTCATGGGGAAAAAAAAAAGAATGGTTAGTCAAACACATTACTTAGTTGCAAAAATAATAGGGAATTTTGAAAAGGTGAGAAATGGAAGTACTAGGACTCAAATTTATTTGACTTGAATTTTCTCCTCATATGGGAAAACAAATGAGTATTTACATATTGTAAAGCCAAGTGTCTAGCCACCAAAATAATGTCATCAAAAAGTCATCAGGAGAAAATGTTTTATTATTTGGATAGATTTTTTTTCTTTCTTTCTGTGGTTCTTTCTTCTTGAAACCTAAATAAACACTAAGACTGCAGCCACATTCCATCTATTAGAAGCTAGGGGAGGTTGTAAGCCCACATATTTAAAGTACCAAAGTTTTTGTTCTGGTGTGGACCAGGAGCAGGGCCCCAGGAGAGATTTCAGAGCCCCAGAGAATCACCTATTCAGACTGATTAAGATGGGACACTGTGGGAAGACATTTCCAAACCTCCCTGGCTGCAGCTAGAGAAAACTAAGCAGTCTCAAGTACACCACCAGAAGGAAGAGGAATATCCACCCCCTGCACTTGTGTGATGTACACCATTAAAAGCATGGCTGGGCTGCAGCTACAGCAAGATGCCCATGATACCACCTGGGAGATGCCACTTGCAAGTCCCAGCTTCAGCAAATCAGCAACAACTGCTGGTTTTTCTTCTGACTGAGGATTGACCCAGGTGATACCAATCACACCAGCAAAACCTTGCAGTGGCCCTGCTTATCATCCAGGTGAGAATGAGCTTTGCAGCTTGCAGACTGCTGTAGATTTTCATGTAAGACAAGGCAAATGGCAATTGTCTTACTGAAACTTCTTAATTAGAAGATTTCAGTAGGATTTTTCCCTCCTAGTGTCAGCTAGATATAAACATTGCAAAACGAACCCTTCCAGACATCAAAGCAAGAGTGATTGTTTCTCAGTTTCAGGCAAGGCAAAGCCTGAAACTGGATCCAGACCAGTAGTTAGACACATGTTCTTTCATTTTTAAGAGCCATTGCCCAATGTAATTTCTCAAGGCCTCAAGTCTAGGTTCATATGAGCTTTGTCCCCCATGTTCCTCTCAGTGGCCACTCCATTGTTTGTGAATGTCTCCAGTAAGCTGTTATAAATAATTTACACAACCCTCAGCCAAACACAGCAGAGAGGGTACCACCACCACGGCCATGTGAAGAGCCATCTCAAGTTATAGCTGGGTTACTTCGCACATGATATGAAATGAAAAATAAAGCCATGTGCATTCCAGTCATACCAAGTGCTCTCCTGACAGCACTTTTAAACAAATCTCCACTGTTCAGAGGACAGAGCAGAACTGGAGTCTGTCTGCTTCGATTTAAATCTGTCCCTGAATGATGTCCATGAGTTAACAGGGAGAATTACAAGGAAAGGAACAAATAAACATTATGAAAAGAAAAAGAAAACCAGATTTTTTAAACACTCAGAGGCCTGGATAGTTCCCAGGCTAGTGTCCATGTGTTCAAAAAAAATAAAACCCAGCAGCACTGAAATGTTAGTTAGCTGTCCAGTCTGTGAATCAGGTATAAATTTACCAGGGTAGCAGAGAAGGATAATCCACATACCCATCCCCTGTGCTTTGTGTTATCAGGTGACAGGACACTGCTCCCTGTGGGCATGCAAGCCCTCCTGCTGGGGCTGGCATAGTGCTTGTTCTCTCCAGGGAAGGCAGAAGACATCTAGGAAAGAGCTTTTGTATGTCAGTAGGAGCAGTACACATGGTGGTTTAGTCAAATACAAACAGCTTGGGCTACTGTACATGAAGGAGAGGTCTATCCACTACTGGTTTCTAGAAACAGTTCTGCCCTTCCTTTCTACTAAGGCAAAGATGCAATGAATTTGGTTCTGGACATACCTAACCTAAAGCTGTTCTGGTTTTAGGGGAACGGCCCCATGGTTCTGTTTGTGCCCAAACTTAAGCTACTGCAGGACAAGAAGGCCGGCTCTACAGTCCCATATTCCACTATAGGAAACATTAGGAATCAGAGTTTAGAAACAGAAAGAGCCACTGATCACTGGTTGATGTTAATGTGCTGAAATACAGTGAAATACAGCAATTCCCCACCTAGTGACCAGTAGGCCACTTAAAGGGTGTCTAGCTGGTTCCACAAAAAGCCATCTAGTTTCCAATTTGGCCCAAATCTTGTATTTACGTGGTTCAAATTTATGCCCATATTTAACACAGGAATTTTAGAGCTCGAGTATAATTTGTTTGTATTTCTAATAGCTCTCTAGAAAATGTTAGACAAAGCCAATAAAATGAAAAGCTTTGCTCTCTCCTGAAACTCCTCTTCAGCTTAACCCAATTTTCCAAGTCACTTAGAGGCCTTTAAATAAAATGAAATCCTAATGACGTCGTTGCCATGAATAATTAATTGTACTAGTACAATCTCTCAAACAAAATCCATTCTCATTAGATTAGAGGTTTTCTCAAGACACACGAGTTCATTATAGCATTTTTACATCTTTCTTGTCTCTTACATTTCTTTGTTTTTCTTTATCTGTGCCTTTTCTTATTTGTGTCTGAGACCCAGGACTCCATGACCTCAGTAGCCTCCAAACCAACGTGCCAATGACCAGGGGAGAAGTCTCCTGTGCAACCACAGGCACATAGTGGCAGGACTGGGACAGCAATTGTGACTGTAGCTTACAGGCAGCCTAGTGAGGTAGGCAGTTCACTGGACACTCCGCTTTCCAGAGTTCAAGAACTGTTTTAAGTGATAGGAGGTTAAAGAGCATTGCCATACTGATATTAATAACCATGTATCTTTTTTTTTTTAAGCCAGCATTGTACTCAGAGTAAAAAGGATAACAGCTGAGTTAAGGACAGAGGGTCAAATCTACTGCACACAGGAACTGAGACTTGCCTAACATCATTTCAGCAGGCAAGATTTCAAAGACGCTCAGAGCTGCATTTATCCAGAAATGAAAAACTGTTTTAAAGTGTAAGAGCAGTCATTCACAGTATCCTTAATAATAGACTTTGTTACATGCAAAAAAAATCTAAACACAATCCAACTTAAACTGCTGGCACCTAATAATTTTTTTCCTCGAATCTTCAACAGTCCGGAAAAATCCAGTACCAGTCCAAAATATTCTTTTGACAGGGACAATAGTTTAAGGAATGAAAGCTCCCTGAAGTCCCCAAAGCAACTATTATTAGTCTTTTGGAAGATGCATAAAAATAAAATACAGATAACTGAGCTTCTTCAGGACTCTAATTGGATTTTTCAGAGAAGTCTTACTTACTTTTGGTACTGAGAATAGATTCCAAGTCTGATGCTTCACCTCGCACATGAAATATGTGACATATCAGTGGGATATGGTATCACTGGTATGATTCCTCACAAACTGCAAACTCTGTAAGCACACACTGGTAACAGGGCACCAGACCAGAGAACTGAAAGGGACTTCTGCTCTGTCACAGGATTTCTCAAGAATCATGCTAAATGTACCTGTAACCTTCATCCCCATCACTCTTTTTGGGATGACACCACTTTCGTAGTTAAGAATCATCTTCTGGCTCAAATTTTCATCTTTGAGCTTATATCCATTTCTCTTCATGACAGGTTTGCCCTTTACACTACAGGCTGTTTTCCCTGCTGGAGTTTATTCCCTTGATGTATTCACAGGCAACAACTGTGTCATTTCTCAACACCCATATTAGATGATTTAAACTCCTGAAGTCTCCCATGGTTAGTTCTCAAAATTCTCCTGGTCATCCAAGTGCCCCATCCTAAGTGCTCATTCCAGTTTTGAGATCACCTATGGTGAAAGTGGGTTACAGGAACCATATGCACTGCAAATTAACATCAAATTAATAGTGGTGTTAATAATTTCTGCCCTTCTGCCAGTATTTCATCTCAGGTATCTAAGATATCAGGACTACAGATACTTTTTTCATGGTTACTTCACACCTATGATTCCTTGCAAACCTCTGATAACCTAACATGCCCAGCATTCTTTGCTGGTTCCAAGTTGATATGCTTTCAGTTTATAACAGCAATTCTTGAAATTATCCACTCAATTCTTCACTTAACTCTTGGCATTGCTGCATTTCACCCCATATTCTCTAGCCCAGTCCTCACTGAAGAATATCATCACCATCTTTTTCATGTTGCTGGTGCCTCATAACATCATGTCAGGAGCAAGTTTCATTGGCACTCAAGCCTGGCCACAGAAGCGTTCTGGCCAGGACAACTGTAACCACAACATACAACCAAGCACTGGAAAAGCCAAAGGGAAGGAGACATTACTCCATTATCCTCTGAGTGCTCATGTTAATCTGTCCTTAAAGACGCTGCTAGTTTTTATGCAAGATCATGAATTGAACTATTCAATATGATTTTTTTCCTCAAGGCTATGTTTCAAAACATGTCTCCAGCCCTGTAATCCCCCTGTCAACAAAACTTCCTGTTATCTCTTCTTTATCTAGCTTTTGTATTCTTCCCTATCTTATCCATCTAAACCAATAAATTCTCTCAAAGCACCATAAAATCCACTCTGCCAGACATGACATTTCATGTTCCAACTGTCTCTGCAACACTTCCCTATAAAGCTTTTTTCTTCAAAGTCAAGAGAGGTTCTGCACTTCTGATGTCAAGTTTCAGTATTCCTCTACAGCCAAGTCCTTGAGCTCAGTACTCCCCCTTACTTGACTTGTTACTACCCATCATCTCACAAAGTTTGCTTTCTTGAAATGAAACAAATCAGCTTTCTTTAATTGCTCTTTTATCTAAAGGAACACTATTGGCATTCAATCAATCCCAGCAGTTCGGTTTGGTTTTGATAACCAGTTCTTTGGCAACATGCTTGCTGCTGAGCATGAATAAGTCTGCAATACCGCTGACTCTTAGTAGGCCAATGCCTAATGAGGAAAGAAATCTGCCACATAGAGGACACAAGAACACCTAGATCTAACTAATTCTAGCTGCTGTTTTTCCCCTATCTATACTTCCTGCTCAAATTTAATTATAGAAATCTACCAATTTCTAAATCTTAGCCTAGTCTAACACCACACCAGTAGATTTTTATTTTTTTAAACCATCCTTTTCATAAATATTTAATGCAAAGTGAGTCTACTTGGCCAGTGTTACACTTTTTTGCTTCACCTGTCATACCATGAACATAGAATTACCAATCCCTTCAGTTTTATTGATCTTTCCTGAACAGTATACCTCTTTAAATACCTGATTTTCTTTTATAATCTGCTCCCAAAATGTATTTGCAATCCCACCAAGATCATTCACCAGTAATTCAGGACTCCATCACAATAATGTTTATTACATATTTGTGTTAATAACACCTTGCCTCAACACAAGCAATTGTATTTTTTAAAAACAGAAGTGATTCTGTAATCATATATGCGCCTTGTTCCTTAACTGAGATAGGCTTTATTATTTCTCCAGTAATCTGTGTCACATCCCTGACTCTGCTCTCACCAAAATTAGCATTTGCAGACATGCATCCTTCAGCCCTGGTATTCATGTACCTACTACTGTATCCTGTGTCTCTCTTCTGTTTGTGTGCAGACACCACCAAACCTCCCACGGTCTGCACTTACTAGGTCAGTTCTACCGCTCACTAGCATCTCCTCCAGCCAGCTACACTCTGCCCCTCAGAGCAACATCCCGTGTGGAAGAGATGTGCAGTGGTCATCACTCAAAGAGCCTATGAAAGCTTCCCTATGGTCAAATACCCCTGCCCACACCCTGTGTGCTGTTAAGCTACCAGTAGCATCACTAACTTGCTTTGCTTACCCACCCCCCTGCAGTGTCACACAGACCCCCTGCAGAACGCTAGTGCTTTAATTCATTACTATTTTCCCATACTGCAGAGGTCACCTTGGTCCATTCTGCTGGGGAATGGGCATGAAATGGAACCTGCAAATTTTGAGTGCCCACCACTTCATCCAATCCATGCCTGAACTACACCGTTATATCTAGCTACACCTATATGCCATGAATTATCTAGACTGTCAAGCAATATTTAACATACAAACAACTTAAGGATAATAAAGACTCCACAGGTTTAGTGTCTAGTCACCCTCATAGAAACTTCATGGCTCTGGTTGCTGGGCCCCCTAATCTGGAATAACTTGCCTTTATGGTTTTTGTGCCAAGGTCAGCTCCATATCTTCATTGAAACCAAGCAACTGACTGTTCATTTACTGCAACTAAAAGGTAAAAAAAAAATCTCAGTGTAGGCCCCTACAAAAAGTCACAGCAGATTCTGCTGATGTATGCAAGTAGACTATACCGAACTGAACAGCAGCTGCTTCGATGTATGTATAACTCAATGTGAGTGTATGTGACTGTACAGAGTGAGTCAGTCTCTTATCCCTACAAGGAAGGTCACCATAGCTATTAAATTACAATGGGGAAAAACTTTAATGTAGCCATTAAAAATCAAAAACAAATTGATTTTTAGAGATGATCATTATCCATATTTGCAATTACAATTTTTCCTCTTAAAAATGGAAAATCCTATACAGACAGAAACGTAGCGCAGTAAACTGGAATTTTTCTGTTAAACTTAAAAACAAGAAAACACCATTAATGCTCCTTGACCTAATTTCTTTGTCTTTTTGCATCACAAGAGACGGAGAATATTAAGCTGCAGCATCTCCTACGAAGGAAGGCTGAGAGGTGGGGCTGTTCAGCCTAAAGAAGAGAAGGCTCCGGGGTGACCTCATTGCAGCTTTTCAATACTTAAAGGGGGCTTATAAAAGAAATGGAGAGCAACTTTTTCCTCAGTCAGATAACGGCAGGGCAAGGGGGGATGGTTTTAAACTAAGAGAGGGGAGATTTAGATTAGAGGTTAGGAAGAAATTCTTCCCTGTAGAACAGTGGTGAGGCACTAGCACAAGTTGCCCAGAGAAGCTGTGGATGCCCCATCCCTAGAGGTGTTCAAGGCCAGACTGCATGGGGCTTTGGGCAACCTGGTCTGGTGGGAGGTGTCCCTGCCCATGGCAGGAGGTTGGAACTGGGGGACCTTTAAGGTCACTTCCAACCCAAACCATTCTGTGATCTGTGATGTGGGTACTAAAGAAGCAAGCTCTCAGATTAAGGACAAAATAAATTCCATGGTACTTCTACAGAGTCAAAAAAGATCTCCAAACTTGTTTCAATGATGCTACTACTTGCTCTCAGACACCTGATTTAAAAATAAAATTAATTGTATCTATGACCTTGTTATTCTTGGTACTGTTGACACATTGCAGATACTCAGTGATAGGCAATTATACCATATGAACTGGGATACCCTCACCAAGAAACACAGAAATGGAATAGAAATGGAATTTAACCTGGTATCTTATGGGAGGTGTTTTCACAATCTCCCTCTCAATCAGTGGTATTTCATATTGCCAAACTCTTCACAATAGTCCTGATACAATTTAAAATCATTGGCAAGCCCAGTTCTTGAACTGACACAGAATTGCTGGGAGAGGAGTGAAGAGCTGAGGAAAAAGCACAGATTTTTCCAAGACATCATTCAGTGCTTTTATACATCACAAGAGCCAACTCCCAACTTTTCAGCAACAGCTCTGAATGTACAAAAGAGGCCAGGATCTTTGTCTACAGTAACAGAGGCCCCAACAGCAGTATTAAACACTGTGCTAGCCAAAGAGAAATCACCCTGGATACATGCAATGGAATGAAAATGCACAGACAGCTATTGATTATTTTCTCTTTATCACACACACAAAAAAATCACTACTGTAAAGCCTACTTTTTTTCATAAGTTCTTCAGCTTGTTGTTTTCCTTCAATAAATATTGCAGTTCTGCTTCAAGACAAACATCTCAAAACACTTACAAACACACAGCGAAAAGGAAGAGACCCTCCCAAGAAACAGTTCCTCCTCACAACGTATTCCCTAAGCATTGCCATCTGAAACAGTTTTTCCACAGCTGCCCACGTTCAAGCTGCACCAGCCTAACAAAAAAAAAAATCTAAGATCAAGAAAAACAAACCTCAACTGTATAGTTGTCACTATAATCTATGCCTCCCATTTTACACACAGAAGGTCCTTAAACTGCAGTCACAAAAAGGGAAATTAGGCCAGTAGAGGGTGACAGAAGAAAATTTCCCATCTTTTGGGTGCTTGTAGTCACCTGTAAGAGGACATAAAGACCAACTCTAGACACAAGCAGCCCAAGGCAGAGAGAAACCAAAGGATATATTTCCTGTATATACGAAGTTATGTACCTGTCTCGTGCTTAGGCAGTATTAGTTCATATAAGCTTGACATTTGGGGGCCAGATATTTGTACAGTGCAAGCAGGCCCAAATCCACACAGCTTATTAATTGTCATCATATAATACACACCCACCAGATGAAGAAGGCAAACAGTATCAGGGTTCTGCTTACAGTTTACTTACACATACTTCATTTGAAATGCAAAACTAAGATGTTGTCTACACCAGTTTAGTGCCTTAAAAATGCACATTCCTTTTTCCTGAACTGGACTTTGGAACCATGGCTATAGTCTCGTAAGACAGTGTCTTTGACAGCAACATCATCTGAAGATGTTTCTGCTGCTGAGCAGTGCTCATGCCATGACATGCTGCCCACCTCCGTTGGATCAGAAGATCTGCTCATGTGCCCAAGCTGGGAATTCCACCTGTACTCAGCTCTGGTGAGGCCGCACCTCGAGTACTGTGTTCAGTTTTGGGCCCCTCGCTACAAGAAGGACATGGGGGTGTTCGAGTGTGTCCAGAGAATGGCAACAAAGCTGGTGAGGGGTCTGGAGAACAAGTCTTACGAGGAGTGGCTGAGGGAGCTGGGGTTGTTCAGCCTGGAGAAGAGGAGGCTCAGGGGCGACCTTATCGCACTCTAGAGGTACCTTAAAGGAGGCTGTAGCAAGGTGGGGGTTGGTCTATTCTCCCACGTGCCTGGTGACAGGACGAGGGGGAATGGGCTAAAGTTGTGCCAGGAGAGGTTTAGGTTGGATATTAGAAAAAACTTCTTTACTGAAAGGGTTGTTAGGCATTGGAATGGGCTGGCCAGGGAAGTGGTTGAGATATCATCCCTGGAGGTCTTTAAAAGATGTTTAGATGTAGAGCTTAGTGATATGGTTTAGTGGAGGACTTGTTAGTGTTAGGTCAGAGGTTGGACTAGGTGATCTTGGAGGTCTCTTCCAACCTAGATGATTCTGTGAATCAGACCAAGTAATTGTTACAGCCTTTGTAAACATCATAAAAATGACAGCCTCTACAGATCTCAGTCCCTGCCTGGTGCCATGTTGTAGCACTGAATAATGTCACCAGTATTATATAGCACAGCACCAGAGCTCTGGAGATACTGTCACATCACTCTGCAATGGACCTCAAGCGCTTGATTTGAATTCCAGCTCTCAAAGTAATGCAGTTAGCAAAATAACATTAAAAAGGTATCAGTTGTCATCCATCAGCCACCATTTTTAGTGGGAAACTTATTTGGATGACTTAAGATGAATATTTGCTTCAGCAATTAAAAATAGTTGTTCTCAAGAGCAGTGCATTGTCATCGCAGTTTGCTAGGAAAACTTGTGCCATCTTTGGCATTATAATTAAGATGTAGGAAGACTAACCTAAGGCACATCAAGATCAAGTCAGACAATCAAGCTAATTAATGTTCATTCTATAACTTGTTACTATAACTTGTGTTACATCTTACCTCTGTGTGACATGAAAAAAATAAAAATAATTGTTAAAAAACTAGCATACAGCCCAATAAACTGATGTTTCCACATTTCCCAGAGACAGCTCTATGTCATATAATCAGGAGGATGGTTTTTTTCAGCCACATGAAGACAGCAGGGTGTCTAACTTGCTACAGCAATACTTCACCAAGCAGGAGCATTACAACATGCATCTGAATGTGAGAATCCAACTACTCAGGAACAGACAAACTAGAAACACAACTGTTCAGAAACAGTCTTGAATACGAAGCCCTTAAGCAAGAAAAGAGATACAACAATGGGAGCGATTTCACAGTTCCCTCACAATACTTTATCCACTTATTTCAAGCAGGACTTGCATCTTTTGACTGTGAAGGAATGGTCAACCTTCATGTCACTTAAAATAATTCACTTCTGCTGACAGAACCCCAGAAGGGTTTGGTTGGCAGTTGTTCTTTTTTGTTGTTGTTTTTTGTTTTGAAGGAAAGGAAAGCCACACAACCTTCCATTAAGTACCAGCTGTCTCATGAAGATGTGTGCCATGCCCACTGCTAGCTAAAATACTTGGTAGAAGTGACAAAACGTATTTTGAAATGCACAATGTCCACTCAGTGTGTTAACTAACATCAGCAACTCACCGATGCAGGAGGACAAGCCCTTACCAGGCTTTCCTTCTATAAAAGGATGTAGTTACACTGAACCTGGGACATGGATTTGTACAAAGGATGTGTGCTCCTGGCATAAACTACCAAAGTCTTTGATATCAAAAGACAAACTTCTCCCTGGGCAAGTTCCATCTTCTGCAATACATTAGGCCAGCAGGACTCTGTATCAGTTTGCTCCAAAGCATCACACACCATACACACATTAGAACCACTCTTGATGTCTGCCATCCAAGGCCAGATTCAGCTGCCATGCCATACCTTCCTGCTGTCAAAAACAGTGCTTGCACAGGCTGTTGTTTTTTTGTTTGTTTGTTTTTGCCCAAGAGTCAAGAAATCGTGATAAAAATAATGCTTTCTAAGGACCATGCTTACCTGGTATCACAGAGCTGAAGTCAGGCAGTTACAGCAGCAGGGGCTAGATTGTGCCACCATCTAGTGGGGTATTTGAGAAGCGCTGCTGTCTGGCTGTCCTCAGTCAGTCAGTGCACTTTATCATCCCAGCCAGGTTTCTGTTCTGGTTGCATCCAACATACGCTTAAAGAACGGGGTGACCTTAACACCTCCCTCAAGAAAGGCTCCTGAGAATTATTCTATCATACGTTACAGGTTTTCTTATTTTGTCTATTACTCATTTCCTTAATTATCTCTGGTTAACAAATTAGAGTATCAAGTTCTCACTGGCTAGACAAATTGCTCATTTATTTTTACAGCAGTGTATTTTCACATCACTGTGGTTATTTTATCACTACAATTTAACCTTGCATCAGGTTACTAACCAAAACACTTCAAAAAAGCCACCCAAACATGCTAACTTTAACACAAATACCAGGTTCTGGCTTTCCTTTCTAACCAGCAGTGAAGGTCAGGTACAATCTTTCTGAAGAAAACACACACACAAACCCCAGATTTTATAAATGAACATACCCACAACTCTGTTTACTTCTGTCTCAAACCCCTCAATGTATATTCTCTCTCAAAGGATTTCTATGAGGCTAAGAAAAAATCACCATTGGTCTTTCTGGATATTTTGTCCTACTTACATACTTATACCTAACCACTATGAGATTTAAACTACCTATTGCAGCTGCCCTGGTGTAAGCTCCCTACTCCAAAAATGACTGCTAGTTTTGCATTATTTTTTTTTCCCCTAGGGCAGCTAAACTGTATAAGGACAAAAAACAATTATCAGTATTTTATGGAAAAAAAATCATAGGATTATAATCCCTCTTTCCCTGCCACAGCTCTGAGAAGTTTTATTACAGTAAAGCCTGCAGACCAAAACATCAAGTGAAAGGTTACACAAAGATCAGCAGAATGACCACAGTCTTCAGCTTCCCTATCCCAGACCCTAACAATAACCCTAGCAGTGAAATTATGTCAGTATCATGGATACCGTTTCTTTACCAAAAAAGAAAAACAAACTGTTATACAGCAACACTTCCCTATGTTGTTTAAACAAACCATAAAGCTTCAAAACAAGCAAAATTAGTGTCTTGGTAAACAAAGTGAAAACATTATGTAGTTGGGACATTCTCCCACAGGACACTACTTGCCTCTTTAAGGGGAAAAAAGTTAACCAGTTCTAGCCTTTTTATGGTATAGTTCTTCCAGATCCAGTATTTGTTTCCGTCCTCTCCAACCAGCTGAACAGGCACTTTAGAGGCCCACACTCACGCGAGACTACTGCCATGCAGAGCAGCTGAATCCTGGTTTTGGAATGGGAGGCACAAGATGTTTTTATTACCTCATGTTAACTTGTTACTCAAACGAGCAGCAGCTTTGAAACAAACAACGGTTGCAATAAAGTAACTCATGTCCCAGTTTGCATCATCCTGCCTATACTTATGCTGCAATCTGAAAGAAATCATCCGTATGTAAAGCTATACAGAACTTAATTTAGTTAACTCTCAATAATTAAAGCATTAAAACTTACCCAGCAAAAGTAATAGAGCACCAGCCTGGATACTTTGGCATCTAGCTTACACCAGAATAAATACAGTCCTGCAACTTAATTAACAAGGGCACATCTAGTTTGGCTGCAATTGTACCCGATTGCCCATCCGAACATATCCAGAAAAGTCCCGTGAGTTCACAATTACTATGCTGGGGTAAATTTCGAAGTTCTTTGCAGTATCAAAGGCTGATAAAGAAAAGGCTTATGCTAGAAAGCTTTTAGATTGTACAGAAAACAGACAGCAGAAACATGATTATTCATACCATACAAGAGAATTAAGTGATTTCACATCACCTGCTACCATTACCAACCTCACGCAATTATATTTTCCCTCTTCTGCAGCAATGGTAAGGCAGCAGTGGAATACATCTGAAACAGGAGCCACCTCTTCTTAAAGAGCTGCTCTATGTGTTACATGAACATAAAAGCAACAAGGAGCACTGGAATGTCAAGGCTGCCCGTAAAGGTCTCCAAAACAATGTATGAGTAGCATGAGAGGAGCTTACAAGCTCATAATTAAGTTAACAGGAGAAAAAGGATCTCTTTAACCATTATTTTACACCCAATATTACCCTAGTTTATGCTATACTTGTTTGTTATACAGTGGCATTGCTAAATACAATGTAAATTGTGATCAAGAAGTCATTGAAAGAACATAGAGACACACATCAGTTGTGAAGTATTTTTAGAGTAAGCACAATTCCAAGATACCAAGAAATCATGCAGAAGAGCAGCTGCTAACGTATGCTCTTTTCACACACCTCCTGAATTAGTACTGTGATCTTATCTGCCTCTTCACAGCATTAACAAGTGTTATGGATGGAATATGCTTTGATCTAGTGCTTCTCTCTCTACCTTAACACATTCTGAAGATGTTGAATATGCTAGCATAGACATGCTAGTAGATGCACAGACCTCTTCTAAATGTTGAGTATCTGACATTTCATGTCTTTCTGTAAGGTGAAGGAAAGAATGAATTTCAATCACTTTCTGTATTCAAAGATGGTGGGTGATGCACAGGCATGTTACAGAACCATTAATACTAAGTCACATCCTGCGCTGCCCAAATACTCATGCCTCTTATTTCATCCCATGCTACAGATTCAAAATCATTCAACATCTAGCTTTGCCTATGCCATACGCTATATAATTGAGTTTTGTTTTACACTATAAGACTTTCTACAAGAAGGATATACAGATATAACTGTTTTCCTAGGGTTTTCTTCTCTATCATGACTTGTTACATATTCCATGCTGTTCAACTCTATGCCAAAATCACCCAAAAACTCATAAACAAAGACCTGAGCCAACCAATTTTCATCAAGCTTTTTGTTTTCTGAGAAGAAAAAAAAGTACCTCTTACCTCAGCCTGCTCTTTAATGCTTGTGAGTAATTATTCACTATCACATCCTCTCCCCTCTGCTTTCAACTTTCACTACTTTTTGCTAATGCTTCATCTCTTTCTTATTTCTTACTTGTTTCTCTCAGTAACAGTCTTCTCATTTTTCCTTGCTTAGATCTCAGTAAGATTCTGGAAGCACAGAAGTTCAATGACGTTAAGATGTTCTCACTGAAATCAGGCTTCTTTAAGTCGTCGCTCCAGCACCATGATCTGGTTAAAACACTCAGACCAACCTCCCTCAATACCTAACCAACTATCAGGATTTGCCATTTCACTGTCTCAACATTGTGTAACCTATAATCAAATTTCTCCTTGTCTCAATACAAGGAAGCAAAATAACAATTTTGCCCTTTTTAACCAAGTTGGGATTGGCAGCGTAAGAGCCACTTTCTTAATCTAGTCTGCTAATAATAGAAGCTTACTGCCAGCGCATGGAAAGCGAACAGATACCTGAACAATTACAATGACAGCAAGAAGCAGTTAACACCTGTTAGTAGCTGGACACTAGTAGGTCATAACTGCACAGGTTATACAGACACTAACTGCAAGACAAGACAAAAACCAAGCTTTTGGGAAAAGTAGTAGGAAGAATACATACACCAAATAGCCAAAAGCTTGTCAATGCATTCCAGAAATAGCAAGTCTTATGACATCCTGGAGTGTCACTGTGTGCCATTCCTTTAAAAACTTAAGTTTCTATAATAGTTTTAAAATACTAGTCAAGTTAGATCCATCCAAGTTAAAGGGGTGAAAGAACCTAAATTGAGAGCAGCTCCCCACAGTCATAGGGGAATAAAACATATCAAACATGATTTATTCATCATTTCTGCCTATTCAACAAATAAAATAATCCATTAAAAACATCTATTTCTCCTTCTGAAAGATTTAAGCAGAGTTGTTTTCTGAGGTACAATATATTCTCCTTAAGCTGTCTAAAATCATTGTTCAAGTTCAGTTTTTCCAGCTTAAATTCAACTCTCAATGAAGCCTAGAAATCCTGACAAATGTTTCAGAGTATAAAACTAAAAGAGTTATTTTAAGTTTAAATCTTCATTGCACAGCTTCAGCAGTTCATCATGAGAGCAGAAAACAAAACCTTATTTCTCAGCTGTTCAGACTTATTTAAGAGCCTTGCCTTGTACCTGAAAATTAAAAATCTGCTTAAGTTTTCTATTGGTTAAAGTTTAACTGGAACTTTGCAGATACTCTGAAGTTCAGTAGGACACAGTCGCTTCAGAACTAGGGACAAAAAAATACGTGAAACTTCTTGACTGATTAAAATCTAAAGATAATTGAAAACTGACAGAAGCACTATACTATTCTCACGTACAATTTTCTTTGTCTTAATTTAGAAGGAACAGAAAAATAAGAAAACTTATCCTGATGATGAGATTCTTCCTACCTGTAATTGCATATGCACTGCTACAAACATAACACTGTAGTCAATATCAGTAATGCCACCATGATTAACTTTATTCCACTCTCAATCATATCCTCATCCTTCACAATGCACTGTTTGCATTCAGATATGCATATAAACATCCAAAAGTTACCATAACAGTTTTTTTTCATTAAAAAAACTAATTTACATGTTTTTCCCCAGTACATCTATGGTTTTTTTTAAAAAGTACTGTATGTATCAAACATTTAAAGTTTATCCCATCACTGCTGATTCTCTTTGAAGAGCTGTCAACCATCTCAAAGTTTAATGAACTTCAGTATAGCCTCAAGACAAAGCTTTTAGCTTTCTAAAGATATGAGAAGAGGCTTAGTATTTTGTGGCATGAAGACAACATGCCATTAGCAAGTAATCCTGGTGTTTACAGCATTCTTTTGGGAATGACATAAACTCCAAATCCCAAATGATAAGTCATACCCTGCATAAAACTAACACAAGATACATTGAAGTTATTCAGATGAATAGACAGCATTTGGAAAAGTCTGCCAACATTCATATTTTTAACAGCTCTTTAAAGAGGCAATGGTGCAGACTAAGTACAAGGTTTTTGCCTCAGTGTAATACACACCTGAAATTAAAAACAAAACATGGAAGACCAATATCTTTACATTTCATTCTTCAGAAAAAGAAGAATCTTAAAGAAAGCATTTAGTAGTCCACTTGTGCTTAAAATATGCGATGTATGAGAAAGCCAAAAGAAAAAATACACATTTTTTTACACCATGATCAAAAAGATAACAATATACATTTTCTGAAATTGCACTGTATTTAAAACCATCTACAATCTGCTCCACTTCTATGTATGGCTACTGAGACTGCCTGACAGTTCCTTTTCCATTTTAATTGCCAACCTGCGGAGGCCCTTCAGGGATGAGTGACGTGAAGAAAGTTGTAATAAAGGACCAAGCAGAAGCCATGAATCCAGGCTGCTGCTCTATATTGGCATCTTCACCTGCATCTTCTCCACTGTCTTCATCAATCCCATCATCCATAAGTCGTTCCTTTAAAAACAGAAATTGAACAATTCAACTGCTTCCTTTCAGAGCTCTGACAAAAGTTAAGAGCAGCATTGTCCTACATTAAGTTTTCTCAGAATAGTCTCCTGAAGAATAACTAGCACAAAGAAAATCTGTGATTGACAGTTAGTGATCATCTCTACTTCAGACTGGAAAGATACCAAATTTAACCAGCCTGCATAACAGAGAAGATAACGCTGAGAGCTTTCCGGTTGAACCAGCTATATTTCACAAAGTAGTCAGTCCTTCTGTCCAGACATCAATACTCAACTAGTAAGAGGGAAAAAAATGAAATAACATTTTCCTGCTTAATCATTACCAACTCGAGATTTGTGCTACAGGTAGTTACATATACTTTACAATATAACATACAGAAATCTTAAAGATATGTCTGCTCTTACCATCTCCTCAAGATCAGGATTATTTGCATTTTGCCCATCACGGTTCCCTTCCACATTATTGGCTGCCTGTTGCTGGCCTCCCTCTTGCCTAAAGGGGAACCATCCAGCCTGGTGTCTACATAAGAAAATGGAACAGCTGAAAAACCTTGTGAAAGGAAGAATTATTTTCTCCTACCTACTGTAGTAAGTTCTTCAAGTGCTTGCAAATGGATGAAGCTCCTTGCATTTTTCCAGAAGTTTAACTTCTAGATAGAATGTGTATTCTTTGATATCTGGGTTAAGAAAGGTCTTGCTAGGTTTCAGCAGCACTGTTCGTAGCACCCTGTGCCAGAAGATGCAGTTTTCCATAATTAGCTGATGAAATGTTTAGAATACTGGGGGGCTCCTCTTCCCCATTTTTAAGTATTTACATTTTATTATTTTTAAAGGTGGCTTTAATTTTCATAGTTCAAAGTTGACTTTCAATTTAAACTTGAGCTAAGGCTTGAACCACATTACCATTTTAAATTAAGTAAGCCTCTCCTACATTTTCAGATGTCTATATTTGAGTTTCAACTACCACACCTGCATCAGAAACAGAACAATCCATGCAAGTATGCTCTTAAAGTCACAAAGATCAGACTACATGTAAGTAAACTGTCAATGAATGACATCAGTCCAAAAACATCACATTACTGTCAGTTTTCACTCTTTACATCATTAAGATATTTGTTTCACTAAAGGAACTGATGACTACAGTATTGATACATCTTAATAAAATGGTCTTCATGATACATCATTAACATTTTTTAAGATGTCCTTACAATTCTGCCAGATATGACATCCACTGTTAGTTATCTCTTATCTCTGCCTAACACAATTTACTGCAAAATTCTATACATTTGATGTATAAATGAGTACAGCTCTGCAGTTTTCCCTTCATATTCAAGCAGTAAAGTTTAAGTTTACACAAGCATACACTTCAGTTACTACATGAACTTCCCTCCTCATCCCAACATCCTTAATTTCCATCCTTAAATTCTACATTTCTACAATACTGACCTGTACATATCACCAGTATTTAAGCACACTGTTTTAAGTGGTAACCAAGTTACTGTAAAAGGTCCCAGGAATGCTTTTTTAAAAAAATGGCTTCTCTGCTCATTTGAAATTCAAATTTGTACACACCATACAAGAGGAGCAGAGCCTAAACTTTCACATTTGAAACATTTCTCAAAGTTTAAAAGAGATTATACGCTAGCTGTATAACCCATATATCTGCTCTGCAGCTGTACTTAACTGTTGTACTCACAAATAAACCAGTAGCATGGCTCCCATTACCATGACAAACCGACTGAAGGAAGAATAGAAGTATACAATGCTCAGAAGAATAGCTGCTCTAGAGAAAGTGTACATCCAGTCCAGCCAGTCCCGGTTGAAGTCCTCCTCATTAACTACTGGACCTCCCTGTGCATTCATCTGAACATTCGGGTTTACAGGCCTGTTCTCTTGGACAGCTACATTTGGCACTGCTGCAGGCTCATTTGCACGACCATGTTGTGAATTTACAGCCTGAGCAACTGCAGATCTCGCTGATTCAGTGCTGGAAGTCACTTGGGCTGAAACAGCAGCTTGGCTAAAAAAGTCAAATAAAACTTTTGTCAAAAAACATGCAAAGTGTCTAAACCTATTCTTGCCTTCTTTCCTACACTACTGAAAACAAAGTTTCAGACAGTACAAATCAAAACAAAAAAGCACTTTTTTCCTTAAATCTTTACTTAATACAATTATCTAATTCCAATACAAAACTGGACTTTGTATTTAGTTGCACAAAATTTATCACTATAAAAACAGCACAGCCAGACAAAATAAGCACAAATACTTTGATGCTGTAAACAATATTTAAGACTTTCCTTTCCATAGTGTAACTCAGCACTACCTAATATAATGCAAACTTACTATTGCATGTAGTACTGACGTGCATACATTTGTTGCCACCATATCATCTGTAAGGGACTGAATGCAGGATACATAGGAAATCCTCCAGCAGGTACACCGTGGCCTGGAAATTGGTTGCCTATATTGCTGTAAAAGGAGTAAAAGAAAAACATTCAGTTCAATATTGCCATGTTCTAAAATGCACTGAATTCTAGAAGAAGCATTCTTCATTTGTCCCCCTAAAATGACGCTCTGAAGTAACACAAACATGTAGCAAGATCATCCAACCCATTCCAAAAGAACATAGAGTAAATTAATAAGTGAAGTTATTTCTATAGAAAGAAGATTTATGATTTTGTACTTAGATGTCTGTCACTAGCTGTGTCTCTGGGATAAACAACATGTTAACTGCAGAAATGTATTCATTTAATTCCTTTTAAGTTCAGAGGTCAGCCTTACAGGAGCTGTAAATACAAAACTTACTACCTCTATAGCTTTCTTTTACAAATGAAACCTGAAATATCACTGTAATCACAGACACGAAGAACTACACATAAGCAAAGACAGCAAAACTAACTTTTCAGATACAGCATCTGAAGACCGCAACTAAGAGAACACCACAAATATAACTCTTACCCCTTAATACTTTAATTAAAAGGGATTCTCCTACAGGCTTTTAATTCTGTTTCACATGCAAGAGATACAAAGCTCCTATACATCAACTTTGGGTTTGGTTTTGTCTGCTTTTAAACTTATTAGCCTCTCTTACCTCCTAGAGCATATAGCATGTTTTGGCAAGATTTCCAACTCTTTCCCCAAAGATTTTGATGTAGTAAACTGTAGTAAACCAGGACATCTTTCAGGACAGCATGAGAGTACAAAGCATGAAGAAAAGTTTATTCAGACTGCAGGTAGCAAAAGCTGAGACTGCTGTTATTGTACTGCGGACTACACCTGTTCCCTAAGTAAGGCACTCCCTGCAAAGATATTACCAAGAGATTTCATTAGTCTCCCAGGCATTCAGATATACAAGACATGCCCAGAAAGAAAGGTGGGGGGAAGACATTAGAATCTTTTTCCATCTTATACATGGAAGAGTACTTTACTAATTCTGGACAAGAGGCTGCTATGCAACTCCATGCATGACCTCTGCTAAAACTTGGTTTGTTATTTTTGAATTCAGTCATTGCTTGTTTTGACAATAGTTTGGAAAAAAAGTAGCGATAAAGCAAAAGCTACGCTCCTGATACCACAGAGATATTCATATACAGTCCTCTCAGTTTATGAAAGAAACAGAGGGTGAACTGGTAGCCCTGTTAATGAGCAGTTTCTGAAAAATTCATGTAATACAACAGCAGAGCTTTCAAGCTCCTATACAAAAAACAATCATACTTTTGTCTTTATGGTTGCAAACTTTAAGAATGTTTTTCTAACCCTTGAATTGGCAAGCCCTTTGATAACTAAAATTCCTCCAAAATTCAGAAAATAACGACCCTCAAAACGTAAAGATAGTCTTCTACATGGGTATCCTAAGTTCTGTGTCATGACAAATCAAAGAGCAATATCTCAATTACAAGCAGGAAGAATTCCGTATGGGGATGAAAACAGGAAGAACCGTTGTTTGACCACACCTATTTCCCTAGCTCAGTCACCGAAAAACAGTGCTACCTCAGAACTCGGCAGTGAATTCTGCAGGAATTCACCTTTCCCCCCTCCTCCCGAGAGTTTAGGCTCACTTCTCTTTAAATGTACTGAACAGAGCTCAACAGAAGTTGTGAGGTCTTAAATTAATAGCTCCAAACAAACATGTATTTTAGGAATATAGGATCCAAGCCTCAATTTTCTTCCAACTCTTTCTGAAGTTGCTTTCTCAGTATCTAAAGCTTAAAGGGAGGTTGCAGAAAAAGAAGCTAGCCAACCAAGACAAACCATAGAAGACTCCAGTAATGTTCTTTCCTCTCTCATTAATGTATTTTAGCATTTTGTTTTGTTTGTTTGTTTTTTCTGTTTTGTTTTAAACTGCTTTTCTAGATGTGGCTTTTTGAGAAGCACGCCAACTTTTCAAGTTCTGATGTCATTAATGAGAAGAAGTAGACATCAATATTCAAAAACTGGTTTCTGTGTCAAAAAAAATCAAAGTTAGGCAGATTTTGTCAGTGACCTATTACAACTGGCAGACTATTAAGTTAATTTAAGAAATTCAGGAAAACTCTAAACACAGCACAGAGTATTCCAGTGAGAAGAACGTCTCCAAAGGAAGATGCTCTTCCCAGCCAAGCAAGCTGGCTAGCTGTTAGAAGGAAAAGGGAAGTAGCACATGCTTTCTCCTTATCTTCCTCTAACAGGAGGAGAAAAATGGAGTATTTCAAGAGAATGGCAACAACAGCACAAGAGCAGGGAAGCAAAATTGCATAGGCACAGTTGTTTCAAAAATATAACAGCAGACTGCAGAAGAATAGTTAGGTATGTCAAAAAAACAGGTTTTAGGTTCAAATGCAGAGGTAGCTTCAGAATATTCTGAAGAGGCACATTGCTCTTTCAGTGACTATGAAGCCCAGAATTACTACTTTTGGTATATGGAAGAAAACTAAAATGATCTAATTGGGCTTTATTTAGAAGTAATGTTTCAGAACACATTAACGTTCTGCAGTTATTTAGCCGGTATCATCATGAAGCTATTGCTCACCACCAGTGGAAAAAAATTATAACTTGAAGTTTTAACTTCAAGCTTAGAAGCTCAGTCTTTATCATCTTGCACCACTGACAATAACTGCATTTGTTTAACATCCTTTAACCCACAAAGATGCCTCATTTACTATTAGCCTCACATGAGGCTGAGATATCAACTTCAAGTGCTATTTCAACATCCTCCACTGTATATTTGCTACTTTTAGAAAACACAGACTGAACAAGTGCTACTGATGAAGCAAAGTTGGCATTTGTGTGCTGAACATTCTGTATGCTGTCAGTATGTCATTTTGTTGTCTACTTTCAAACATTATTATGTAAACAATATGAAAACATTTTATTAGGTGGGCTGTTCAACTTGACAAACAATCTCCCTGTCTTCATGTTTCTTATCTGTTTATTGCTTCCATGTACTCCCTAATCTGAAATGCAAGCCATTTTAGGACTGAGTTCAGTTTGTACCTGCACAGAACAGTACGGCCTTGAACTAAGTCCATAGGAGCAAACACCATGCTTACTCCCCACAGCACAAAACTGACTTGGTAGAAGCATAGACTACTTGTTCAGTCCCACCTCAAATGTGGATGTTTAGAAAATGCCATTTACAAAAACTCTAAAGCAACAGAGTACTGAAATATTACAGAGAACATTTTAAAAATCTGATTTAGCTGTTTTCTCAAAGGGTATTCAACTTGGAAACTGAAGTCTTGCACCAGAAACTAAGAAACATCAAAACCATCACTTAACTGCACAAAGTTCATATTTCTTATTGGTACTAACTACTTTACTAATGAAAATGTTGCAAGACACACAAGGAATTGGACTCTGATATATTTTCAAGTGTCTGGAGACACTTCCCCATCAGTAGAGTCTATAGTTCATCATACAGCTAGAATAAAACTGTGTTTGGTCATGAAACCAAGAAAAATCCATAAGGCAATGGAAGTTTCAGCTACAGACCTTCATTGTTCTTAACAAGCCTCAGTCCATGTATAAATTACATTAATACTGAATTTCATTGCCCCAGATGATGTTTAAGAGTAGCTGAAAAAAATAGAAGGCATTTCTTGTTGCTATAATACAGGTAGCAGAGTGCTGAAGCAAAAACAGATGCATCTATCTGAGAAGGCTACTGACAGCACTAAAAAGGGCATTTCAAGAAGACAGTGGACTACAACAGGTGCTAGCCCAGACTTTCTATTTAGGGTAGAGCCAGTGCCTAGTAGTCCAAAGCAAGAATATACCACCTAAGGCTCTGATACTATACAACTAAATTGCTTTTACAAAAAAGAAACAACAACCACACACACTAAGATTATTTAGGGTGCATCTATTCTGGCATTTGTGATTTCTGTTCAGATCAGGTCTGTGCTCTTGAAACTAGTCTCCAGTCATTTCCTCTCACTAGTTTTTTTGGTTGCACCACAGAATGCTCTTGGATCACCACCTGGATTCCTTTGGAATTACACTAAGTTGAAAGATATGATTCAGACACATTGCTAATGCACTTCAGCAACAAATATGCAACTGTGCCAACTGATCAAATTAGACTTAGTCCAAATAAGACAGAAAGTCCTGAAATACATGCAGTGCTGATGTCAGGTTCTCAGCACCTCCTTCAGTCTACAGAACCACACCTCTCAGTCCACATCACTTGCCAATAGAGACACAGTCTTAGAATAACTTAATAAATAAATATGCTCTTTTAAACAGTCATGTCTTCTAAACTGATTCCTCCTGTATTTTTTTAACTGAATTTTTTCAGCTAAAAGGCTGAACAACAGTTCTGTTGTCTTTCTCAAGTCCAAAGGCTATCCAGCTCGTCACACATACCGATAGAAAAAAAACTCATGCTCATGGTACATATTTGTGAAAAGCTAATTAAAAAAATAAACCACCTTAGAGATGAATAATGCAACATGCAAAAAAATTGCTTCCAGAATTAACTTACAGTACACTGAACTGCAGTCAACTTAGCATCACCTAGATTTGTCACAAAGGCAAGCATAACCACTTCCACAAAGATTAATGTGGTCAGAATAACAGAGTACTCCACCCATTGCAAAAGCACTCTCCTCCCAGCAGAATACATGAAAACTAGTAAGACTAGTAAAGTCTACACAAATTCTAACAGGAGAGTAACTGAAAATGCATTTAACTTGTGTTAAGAACTGTTAATTTAACCAATTTCCTTCCCAGTGACAAAAACAATTGCTACTGTTAGTAGATTCATAGATTGTTTTTGTGGGTGTCCCCCGCCACATTCTTCAAAATCCCTGGAAAATAAACAGCACTATAGTAGAACACCTTGTGAGAAAGAAGCCTTGAAAAGTGTTCCCTGAGGAAATGACAATTATCATATCAGAATGCACTATCCTCCCTTGGAAGAAATTTTTAAAGGGGTTTATAAAGTTGTAAAGGTCATGGGTCATGCAGGCTAAAAAAATTCTTAAAGATCCTTTTTAAGTGGGGAAAAACAGACAATTTTGAAAGTTAAATACCAGATCTAATCAAGAAGTATACACACTGGTTATATATGAAAATATTTTAACTTTGTACATTCACAAGCACTTACAGGTACTCAGAATACCTCATTATTTCTATAACTGAATCCAATATGGACAAGTGAAGAGTTGCATCCCATTAAAAAGTCAAAAATTAAGAACCATCATATTTGGTAACATTTTAGTCTTGATTATTACAATAGAGGACTAGAAAAAGCAACCAGACAATCATTTGATCACTTACATTGCTAACTACATCCACTAGATAAACATTGAAACTGCCCTCATCAACAGAAAGTTAAAAGCAGAAAGCATAAAGTGAAAGAGAACAGTTTGAAGGGGAGCACCAAGTACACTTACTCTTTGAATGACTCCTGTCTTAAAACATTAATGTTCATAGAAATTTCTAAACGTGACTTATGCTTCAAGATGAAGTAGCCAAATCATTTTGCAGAGTGTGCAAGAATCAATTGTAACAGAACATTTAAAAAGAGCATGGAAAAGATGAAGATTGTTTTAATTTCACTTACCCTTGCATTAAATAAGGGAACTGGTGGCTTGGTATGGGATTGCTTTGTGCTTGTGGAAGATTACGATGCCTCACTCCATCTGCACTAGTGTTCAAAGATGTAGACGAATCTTCTTGGTTTGTGGATGAGGCAGCAGTTGATCCAGAATGGTCCATATTCTTTAAAATAAAGAAAATTGATGTTGAGGATATTTTCACTACAGTAACAAGAGTTTACAACCATGTCTTAAGAAAACTATCTTATTGTGTATATAAACAACAGACAAGTCTACTGGGATTTTATTGAATCTGGCAAGCTTTTAGTAAAAAAAATGCACTCAAGTGCACATATAAAAAAGTGACGTTTCAAAAAGCTGCACTGAACTAAAGCTTAATTCAGAAAAAAGTACTTAGCAGCAACAAATTCTAGAGGCTATCGTTAACAAAAGTAACTACAAGCTCAGGTTATGAATATCAGAAAGAAGTTCCTGCTGTAAAATAAAATACCCCTCCCTCTGTCCTTGTTTTCAGTTTCCTCTTCTATTTTTCTAATTAACCTCTTCACTGTGCCAGCTGCACAATCCAAATTACTGTGCCAACTGCTTGGACTGGAAGAGCGAATAACAGAAAAGTAGCTGGGAACTACTTAGGCTCCAAGAAACCCATCTAAATAGACTGTCAGGACTTCAATGTTTTCCAAGATAAATACTTAATCCTAGAAGAACAAACAGCTGGCTCTCCTAGGTTACATGTCACCAGAATAAGACTGTAATTTGGCCATGGAGATGCATTATTTTAGTTTTATTATATCCCCAAACCCTACTGCTAAGCACTATTTTAATGTTTACTCAGTAAAAAATCCTCTTCAACTTTGACAACTCAGGAAGTGAGGAGCTGCAATTATGTAAAGACATCCATATCACATTTGCCCTACAAAGGAAAACAAGAAAAATTTACCACTAGACAGGGGGAAAAAAGCAAATGCAAGAATAAAGGCCATTCAAGCTTTGGGATTAGGTTGACTTTCAAAGTATTACAAATTTGACGCCATGCACACTGACTGCTTTAAGCAGTCATTAATAGTTATTTAAATTCATTATTTACAGCAATGTAGCAATAAAATAAACGAAGCCCTCTCTGTATTTCTATTGCTGTTTGCAAGTATGAAGAGTGTAAATACTATCCACTCTCTTCAACTGTTTAAAGTGCTACTTTATCTGTCTGTTGAACAGCAATCAGAAACAGTACCCTGTCAATAGAAGAACCAAGCTTATTATTATTTAAATGGTAATCTACCCACCACTGATGAAGACTAACAATTTTGTACGCTCTCCTTTCTGACTAACCTTCACAAATCACTTACTGATACTACCAGCTCTGAAGAAAGCCAGGATAATTACAGTGATGATGAGCAAGTCATCAACAGAAATATTACCTTCACTTCTATTAAAAATGAGTACAACTAAAGAACACCACCATTTCCCAGTTCCAAACAGAACGAAGTGAAGGGTGAATGGAAGAACTGCAAACACACCAAAAAAGGGTACTTTGAACAATTAACTAAAAAAAAAATAAATGACAACTTTCTACTCCTCATCACCTTACAGACTATCAACACTATGACTACCTTGAAACTGAGTAAGTACTGTCCAATTCTTGTCAAGCAGAATGAACACTGGCCAAGTACCACCTTTCTCAAAACAAGGGCACTAAATTGACTGGTCTCTCTTCAGTAGAGGAGATATTTGCAGAACTAATCAGAACTCAGTTTAAAGTCTAAATACACTAGTCAGTTTCTGGCAAAGACACAGCACATTTCTCTCTCTCCATGTTCCTGTTCCATAAAGAAAACATGGAAAAGAAAGAATAGCTTAGAAAAAGTAGTGCTTTATCATCTAATAAACATGATGGCATTACTATTTGAAAGTTCACATTTATTTAAAATGACATCCTTAAATAATCAAGTCTAATTCTACAAATTCATATGACATACTCTACTTTCACCACATGTTTTTACAGTCAGATTTTAGGAATGAGAAAAGAACTTGCTAGAAAGCTTCCTTGCTGTAGAAGAAATTCATGTCCTGTGTATGAAAAAAACTCACTGAGCTACTGCTGGAGGTTGAAGCTCCGTGACCACCTCTACTGGTGCTGGGTTTTGGAGAACTTGGGGGTGTCCGGGAAGTACATACCAGATGAACCATATGATATTCATCTTGCTAAAAATCAAAGAGATTGAAGAGCTAAAGTAACAATATTTGCAAAAAAACAAGCAAAAACTGTGTTTAAATACCCACCTTCGAAGTTTCCCTCGTATTCAGTATACATACATTAAACAAAATGGACACCGCAAAGCAAAAGTTGAGCCTAGAACAAGAGAAGCTTCCTGTTTCTCAACTAAAGTTTTCATAGTAGCTGTCCATAATCACATACTAAGCATCCACTTACCCCCAGTTTCCCCTAAAATTGCAGTATAGCAGAACCAACAGAAAACCACACGGAGAAACATGAGAAAGCACAGATGATGCTTTGACTTTTATTTTGGGAAAACCTCACTCTTTGCAGTGCTCAAAGTTAAGAATGCCTACGTTTGCGTTGAGATTTAATGAGGAGCGTTATTCAATAAAAATCATGGTAAATGAAAAATGTAGGAGCTGGAATTCTATGAGCAGTCCAAGATAAGAAAAAAATACCAGCTATTGCCTGCACCTCACTGCAGTCTAAGCTCAACCCAAGCCTATCCTTCAGGCACCACCCATTCAAAAAGTCCCTGCAGATATTCCACACCCAGGGAACACTATTCCAAGTGCTAAACAGGGCTTCAGTATTTCTAAATACTTGACAGCAAGGAAGGGAACAAGTGGCACCACTCAAGGCCACGCCAGCAATGCAAGTTATCAGCCTACACCAATTCTTCATGAATATGCTCCCCCATCAAATATGGATGCTATAACAACTTCAATCTGAGGCTATTCTACTATGTCAAATGAAAACAGCCCATTATATCAGCATGCCTGAAGCTCATATGGCCATAGCAACAAGAACAGCTATGACTGTATTTAAGCTGCACACTATAGCTTCCTAGTAACCAAATTTTATGTACAAAAATACTAGAAAAAATATCCCCTTCTGAAATCAGCATGGTGCAGTCAAGCTGCAGTATTTAATGTGATAGCATTTAGAAATACTGCTTGTCTTCAACTAAAAAAATAAGTGTGCTTTCCACCATTTTTAAAGTTTTAATCTTTAGGAACAAAAAACTAAACTGCTTTTGTACACCATAGTGCAGCCCAGCTAGCACAGCCTATCCATACCCAGACTTTTCAACCCCTCTGCACATAGCAGTTCCTAGTGGCAAGCACGGCCTCGCTGTCACACAGCCACTTCCTACAAGCTGGTGACAGCACGCAGTGATCAGAGAGCACTGAACACCAGCCATCAGCGCTGTGACCAAGCCAAAAGCCTTCCGCCTAACTACTTACCTCCTTTCTACAGAAGACCTTATGCCACTTGGAGAAGTAAAGGAAGGCAGAAATATTGACAAGCTTACAGCGTACAGCTTTATTAAATGGGACAATTTATTGTAATGTTTTTATTCCATATACAACATTTCTGATATCACTATGCTTAAGGAGTCCCACAACATCCAGCCTCCACATGTTTTATATCAGCAAAATAACACCACTCAGTATCAAAAAGCAAGTATCATAAAACTAATTTGAGAGACTTAGTAAATCCTCTGATAATATCAGGAACTTAGATCTAGACAATTAGGAAGAATACAGCAGAGAATTAAGTTTAAATTCAGAGCAATCATACTTTTTTGTTGGAAGAAGGTATTCTTTCTGCTTGAGTTTTTGTAAAAAAAACTTTAACTTTGTACTTATGACTAATTAGTAAGTTTCTGTAACTAAACCCAAGGCCTGTACCTACTCAAGTGCCTTTAAAATCAAACATCCCCTGAATATTAAAGGCAGACATTAGTTAGTCAGAAGTCTCTCCTCTAGCACATAAAACAAGGCTTGAAGTTGTTTGTGTTTCCTAAAATCAGTCTACTGTAGGCAGGCCAAGTGAATTTAAGGGATTCAGACTGACTGCATTTTGCCCTTCATAAGCACAGCTATGCTGTGAGCTATGTTAGATAACCATTTTCATGAACGTTTAAGCATTACTGGATGGCAATATTTCAGGTGCAGTTCTGTAATAAAACTACACAGAGTAAATTTTAATCTTTTGGGGTAAACAGATAAACTATGTAAAGTTTTTTTCACAATCTAGACTGTGAAAGAACAACAGCTTTAGCCTGTTCAAGTAACATTCAATATTCCTCTGCATCTTTTTCTTTACATATAACACAGAAATTTAGTTCCCCACTTTTACTAAAGCATTATTCTCTTTTGGAGACCTTTCTCCGTATTAACATAAAAATGTAACTAACTCTGCAGTTTGCACACTGATTTTAACTTTAGAAGTTTGCCAAAAGAAGTATCATTACCAACACTCAGGTACTGTACTACAAAGCTTATATATTTAATATTAAAAATTGTAATAACTGTTTAATGAATTAATATATTTTCTAAATAGAGCTATTGATCCTGGTCTGTTTACAGGAAATTTAAAGAATAGTCAACATTGCACTACATTTTCGGTTACCATCAAAATCAAAACACAAAGTTCTTGATAATCTTATATATCATATTGACTTTAATATCATTGTTTTATACATTAAGAACTTTAACTCAATGTCCCTATTATTTTGTAGCATCCAACCAAGCTATTTAACCCAATCAGAGAGCCAAGTGCATGTATTTCAACATTTCCTATGTAAGATTCCATGTGTACTCAGGACTTGGATTTAATTAGCACATTACCTAAAGAATCCAAAGTCAGACTACTAAAACTATTGGTTTCCATGATAAGCCAGCAGAATAAAGGAAAAGTAGTTGAAAAAAAAAGCAAGAACCAACAAGTTTGTAAACATTAGCAGGAACAGCTAATACCTGACAAATAAAGCCAGGACAATAAACAGATTTCCCAACAAAACCATTCAATTTAGAAGTCTTTTCTTGCATATAGATGCTTTATCCTTATTTTGCTTACACAAGTCCCGTTTGGTTTTTGTGTTTTAAATGCAAGTTCTTGGATTTAAGTAAGTACAAGAAATGAAACGATGTCCCAAACTAACAAAATTCTTTTAAATGATCCCACTTGAGTCAAAGCAGGAACTGTCCAAAGAGTCATTCTACACTGCATATTACCTGTTTGGTACTTGGATAGGCTAATCACTTTCACCATTTGGAAACATCCCTCAATCCACAAGTATCACAATCCTACAAACAAGGGATACTTGAAAATACATTTTCCAGAACATATCAGCATTATATGGTTGGTCACATTCTACCTTATCAATAAAAAATTGAAGTTAAACAATACAAATCTAAACTATTTCCCAAAAAGTGTTTTTGCTCAAAAAAATCATATGGTGTTGATATAAAGCTTACTTTTCTGAGAACATCTTTCAGCTGCAGGTGATCAGGAAGCAGTCTGCCAGAATACACCAGTCTCTGATCCTTTGTAGACTAGGAGATGGGACAAAGAAAGGAATTTAGCTTTTTCCAGCTGTACAGATATACAGCTGGAGATAACATTTGCAGATGAGTAAAATCCCTTATAATTCCAACCACAAATGGACAGCCTTTAAAACACTTCAGAGGCCTTGCAACTCCAACTAACAAATTACATCTGAAAAAGGTCTCCTATTATGCACTCAGCAAGAGTGCTGTAACACTTAACATCACTTAACTGGCAAATGCTCCTCAAGAAAACCATTAAGTATATTTGAAAATTCCTTTCTTTTCAGTAAGATTTGCTCTTCACCCTGCTCTCATTCCCACACACTTCTTGGGAAAGTAGATGGAAATATTGCTGGTGCAAGGAAAATAAAAACAAAAATAGTTAGTAGAATGACAGAATGATAATTAAAATGTGCAGGAGAAGGGCATAAGTTTCAATCTCTTTCTGTAAGGAATTTCTGTCCATTCCCAAACCCCTTCTCCCACACCTACCCCACCCACCAAAAAAAAAAAGGAAAAAACAAGAAGAAACAAGCAGCAAGGCATTAAAAATCCCTAAGAAGCAAAAGGACTTGTTTTTTTAAAGGGAGTCTTCAAGTTTTGGTAAGCTTTTTTTTGCCCGGTCTTACACTTCCACACTTTAATATTGCTCAGTAAAAAGTTTCTTTTTTTTTTAAATGGTATGCTATTTGTAAGGCAGTAACGTTTAACTATTCTCAGCTGAGGAGATCATAACAAAATTCTTGTTACATGGAAACTGCATTTGGGGTACCTATCTACAGAAAGGTGTCCAGTACAGTCAAGCATCTAAGTAACATGCTGTAACTTTGTGAATGAACAGTTACTTTAAAAAAAATTGAAAGAACTTTACAGAAAATCCAACTATTACCAACATAAGTTCATTTTAACTACTTTCTTGCATTAAGAATCAATCCAACAGCTTTTTATCACTTGAAGAAGTGCTAACCTAACCAAATGCTAGATGAAGAAATCTGGCCTACCATCAGTGGAACGGATATGCATTATCAGCATGAAATATTTGAAGAATTTCCCCACCATACATACAGCTAGTCTTACAACACCTCTCCCTGTTCTCTGACATCCTTCTGTTACCGATTCTGCAGTCATAGGCATGCTAATACTACGACCTAAATTGCTGAAAATCAGACCTATAAAATCAAAAAAAGCTTTCCAAGTAGTCTTGATATTTTTTCTTGCTGTAACCTAGTCCAGCAGAAAACAGAAGAGTTACAGAACGTGATTTTCCCCCTAAATATTCTAGTCATATCACAAGATTTATAGATGCTCTAAGCAAAAACTGTAAGGATACATTGGATGAGAAGTTTTTGCTTTTAAAAAAAATCCAAATTCACATTAGATGTCCATGACTAAATACACGCCTTTAAATAGGAAGAAAAGGTTCGATACTATACGTGGCAAGTTAGCTGCCATCATTTATACTGAAGAATCATTTTCTTCATTCTGCATTTCTCTCTATTTTAATTAGTGACATAATAAACCATTTTTATAAGCCTCACAACACAGAACTGTTAATTGGCAGCTCCAATGGATAAATAGTGCAACAAATTGAAAGTCATCACTGCACTATTTATATTAAAAAAAAAAATCAACAAAGAAGCCACTCTCTCATACCAATCTAAGTTCTTTTGAACTACGCCATTTTGTTGGCTGCTCCTTTCAAGCAAGAACAGGCTGCTAACAGGATACAAGTTTACTTGCATTTTGTATCTGGGAAAGGCCTTCTTAGATAAACTAGAATTTGCTGCATGTATCAAGAACACAGAAAACATTGATTTCCTAAGTTAGAGGCTTGTTGCTTTGATCAGTAGAACGAGAAGAAAAGTCCCAGAAACCCCATTTCTGGATCCTGAGAGAGGTACTCTGGAGATTAATTAGAACAAGTAAGCAGTTAAAACAAACAAGAAGCCCTAACCCAAATACTTTGTATCATCATCCAATAAGGATGGGGCCACACTATTTTTGCCTGTGCCACTGATAATACAGCTTCCTAACCAGGTTAAAATGACCCTGCATATCTACTACATAATCCTGAGCAATTCATTTCATCTCCCTTAAAAACAGAAAAGAAAAGCTTACTTAGGTTGAATACTGATAAACACATTAAGCCAAGGACACTAACGCAGGAAGAAGAGGTCTTAAACCCCATGCTCCTCCGCACTTAACTCAAATACCTAACCATGCATCACAGGAATTACCACTTGCAATTCTCAGGGTTAAAGCCATCCTGGAGTTCTGAAGCATGGGTTTGTTTGTTTTTAATGCAGATGGAAGAAAAATAAACAATAATTGTTTAGTAATAGAATAAATAATTCTTGTGATAAACAAGAAAGCACAGCAGTTCAAATATATGCCAAAGCAAATGGAATAGGCATTCAACTCATCCTCTGCCAGAGGAGATTCGCTACCACAGCTCCTGCTTCGAAGAAAAACATGCTCACTGCTAGACCAAATGCTGAACCATGACAGAAAAAGACTTCAAAAATAGTAATAATAGAGTGGCCCCATTTTCAGAAGCAAACTCAGAACATCAGATGAAACGATTCTAGAACCTACAGGTTAAAGGCTCATACCTGACATAGATGGAAAAAGATGGTTTCCTGATCATAATCCCAAAGTTATGAATTTAAAATCAACAATTCATCAGGTTTTTTTCCTTCCATTTTTCAAGCAGGATTCCTTCTGCAGTGTTTGGTCCAAGTTAAATATGCCAAGAACATTATCAAAACAACCAAGCCTAAGATGATGCAACAACTTCCTTTAGCATACAGTCTCTAATCTATCCCCGCTTTCAGTTACAAAACATCTACTACTTGGTCACTCAGCCCCTCTGCCACAGGGAATAAAAATACAAAGAACCACATCTGGTTAGAACTGTGGGCAAAATACATGCTAGCTGACAGGTACAGGGGACAAGAAACAGCAGGCTTAAATCAATGTTTCTGGGCATAATCAATACAGTCGTTAATGTGCTGAATGCAAGATCTGCCAGATCTGAGACATACAGGTTGGCTTTCCAAGTTTTCTTTTCTTAAATAAAGATTTCTTTTAGGGAAGTTATAACAAGTTATTTACAAATATCAACTTTAGTATAGGCCTGCAGGCTAATTTAACACTGATTTAAACCCACCCAGCCTATTCAGTGACTTACTAAATTAAGTATGCCAGCTTTAACAATAGCTAACCCAATTTAAATCTGCCTATACGTGGCATTCGTATGTACTTAAGTCATCCACATAAATTAATCTAGTAAAATCACAAACAACACCGCCCCCAAAGCCTAACTTCTCACTTGCCTATGTCAACCATCTCATTTTATAATAATATACTCTTAATAGATACTAAATTCAGTAAAAGTATTTACCCGTTACCATTAGTTTTCCAATTAGAAAAGACACTAATTTACCTACGTGTACAGGAGAATAAGGTACAAGTCACACATGAGACTGTACACCAGCAGTAACAGCTGATTTCTATTTTGCACCCTTAATTTCAAGAACACTGCAATACTTGTATGAAGCATCTGTGTTCCGATGTACTCTAGCACTTTAAAATAGCACGGTAATGTAAGTTATTTCCAGGATCTACCACATTCATGGAACATAGAAATCTGACTGACAAGCTTCTGACACTGCTCTGCTTAAAAAAAAAAAAAAAAAAAAGGAAAGAAAAACACTCCTAAAAGCACAAAGTTTTAAATAAATCTGAAAAAGTAGTAAGATTATGTCAAAAAGACATATCAAGACAAAGATAAATTTTTCAATTTTACCATACAGAGAAGACAACTTTCTTCACCTCCCATATTAGATTAATTTGAACGGATCTATGAAATAATATTGTGTTTAGTTATAAGTAAAGCTAGTAAGTACAATAAATCCAAATTAAATTGGATTAGAGATAGCTTTCATTAAATAAACTCTTCCGTTCTTTAATCCATACTAGTTTGGGGAGTATTATGAACTACTCTTGTGATTTTTAATAAAGAGAAGCATGTTGAGGAATTCATTGTCAACAGAAAAAAAGATATTTCAAGCAACCAAAATTTAATATTGTAACACTGGTTAAAACAATGCAACATAAAAACCTCTTGTTCATTAAGGATTCTTCCCAGAAGCCCAATTCAGCAAGATCACTGGATGAATCAGAAAAGTAGTGTTTAAACACAAATACGTCACAGAAGGACATTCTGGCAAGGAAGCAGCAGTCAACTGAAGTCACGTATTTGTTTCTTTTACAGTGGATCTGCTCTCTCAGCAGAGAATTACCGAGAACAATAACAACTAAATCCACAAGTTCTTAAATATCACTTAACAGAACTCAATCTACCAGTGATACTGCCTAAATTGTTGACTGCTGTTCTCCTGCTTTCTCCAGAAGGAAGAAATCCTTTTCAGACACAAGGATATTGTTTACATCCACTTCCACCCTCCTCCCCACCCCCAAAAAAGAAACTAACAATGACACTAGTTAGTATTCACCTCGTTCAATAAAAGAATCATTTACAATATAAACGGAAGCTTTGTCTGATGTTTTGTACAGCAAGGTCTAGGCCCTACATGCTGCTGCAAAGTAGAGGGAGAATCTGCACTGCCTTTATATGGTTTTCTGGAACAAATCTTCATAAAAGTCAAATGCACTCTTTTGTATGACTGCCGTTTAGTAACACTACAGTTTTTCATAACTGCTAGATTTGGAAATTACAGAACTTCAAAATAAAATGCATTTTCCTTGGGGACTAAAGAGCTATAGATTTTTACACAAAGTTTCAAAATAGTCACAACTATCATACAAGTTTGTAAACAAATGAGAAAACAGTTTTCAGCCCTGACTCAAAAAACATCATCCCAAAGGAAAAAGGAAAGAATTCTGGAGAGGTTGTCCAATTGGATGTTTCAAATAATATTATGAATAATCACCTACCTGTTCCACCACCATCTAGTGAACTTGGGGGTAATTTTAGCTATACCACTGGAATCATTTTAGAGAGCGCTCCTATATTTACAGAAATGGGTATGGAAGATAGCTACATCCCAGTTCCTATAAAAGCAGAGTTAATAAACATCTCCAGCGCTACCACCTTTCAGAATACTGCTTTTTTTAACGGTCCAGAAAAGAAGCTAGCTTGCATTGCTGAAAGCAGAGAGCCAGCCACTGCACTTACAGACACAGCTCTGGGGAAGCAGGTCCCTTGCTTGTTTACACTGCAGAGCGCCCAGCCTAAACCCTTGCCTACAGCCCAGGCCCCACGGCACCCCCGCACAAGCTGTCCCGACAGCTTACCGGCTTGCTGGGGTACACCTTAGAGAGGTGCGACTTCAGCTTGCCCACGGTCCAGTCCAGGAAGCAGCTGACGGTCTGGTCGGTGTACTTCTGGTTGGGGGCCTTGATGATGAGGGTCACCGGAGGACCCACGACGCCCTGCTCCATGCCGCCCCTGCCCCTCTATCTCCCCCCCCCGGGGCCACACGAAGCCGCTGGAAGCTGCAGGAGCTCAGGGCGGGCTCAGCGGCCAGTGCCCAGCTCCCTAAGACGGCCGGGGACGCCCATGGCCGCGCTCCCTCCCTCTCGTAAAATGGAGACCGGAAGCACGGCCTTCCTCCTCCTCCTCCTCCTCCTCCTCCTGCTGCCGCCGCTGCCCCCGCACGCCGCTGGGGGGCGCAATGCGCAGGCGCGGGGCCGGCGGGCAGCGGAAGGGGGGACACAAAATGGCGGCCGAGGGGGCTGGAGGGAGGGGGGGAAAATGGGAGGGGGTTGAGGTGATGTCGTCAGCGAGCCCCTTGTTGTCAGCGGAATTAAAACTTTGTTATCTGTGTGTCCTGCCTCCTTCACCACCCTCTGGGAACGCCTCGGCCTGTTTATCCTCGCGGGGTCGCCAAATAACCGTGTTACAAACCTGAATGGCGCGGGAAGGGGGTGCGTGCCTTATGTCACACAAGAGGCCTGTGTAAAATCATAACGCATGTTTCTGGAGTACCGGTTTAGCTTTGTAAACTTGTAATCACCCACATGATTTTCAGTTTCTGAGAAGAAAATATTTTAAAGAGTAACCTTCAAATCTGACAGACAAAATGACAAGGAAGGGAAAGTTGATATTTCTGCAGGTGATCCCTGCAGTAAAGGCTGTTCTCATTAACTAGATCTAAACAACAACTTGCTTATAAAAATACTTTCAAATATCTATTAAACCAAGAAACAAAGATGTCCTGTTTCTTTCAATCTTCAGATGTAATTACTGAAGGCACAAGACTTTCTGTCAGGTTTAATTTTTCAAGAAGAATCACAGAATCACAGAATATCCAAATTGGTAGGGACCCACAAGGATCATCAAGTCCCACTCCTTGGTCCCCCCAAAGGACCACCCAAAAAGAAAAAAAAAAAAAAATAATATGTCTGAGAGCATTGTCCAAATGCTTCTTGAACTCTGGCAGGCTCAGTGCTGTTACCACTGCCCTGGGCAGCCTGTTCCAGTTCCTGACCACCCTCTTGGTGAAAAAACTTTTCCAGATATCCAGCCTGACCCTCCCCTGTCTCAGCTTCAAGCCGTTCCTTTGGGTCCTATCACTGGTCTCTCCATTTCCCTCATGAGGAAGCTGTAGACAACGATGAGGTCTCCCCTCAGTCTCCTCTTCTCCAGGCTGAACAATCCAAGTCGACTGTGTCTCTTTAATGCCAAGGAATCAAAGCATTTTTTTAATCTCAGCAGTATGAACAACAGGCACAGAAAAGGTTGCTGATAAAGAGAGGGCCCCAAGGAACTCCAGTGTCTGGAGGGAAAGATGAAAAGAAGAGCCTGAAGGAGTATCATTAGCACACAGGACCTAATTCTTTCTTTTAAATAAAAACAGGATGCAGACAACAGCCAATGAGAGAATTTGTGAAAGAGAAAATAGTCTTAATCTTTGTGTTTATTGACTTGTAATTAATTGCCTCTACAAGTCCTCCTTCGCAAACCTCATGTTTGAGATGGAGCATGGGACCTCTGTGTTTCTATAGCAGCTGTTATTCCTGAGATGGCTTATCAAATCATAAATGTGGACAACTGGTACTTGACAACACCTTCAAATATAATATTTAACATACTCTTATCAGTTTCCCAGTACCCTCCCTTGATTTATAGAAGAACAATTATTTGCATTTGAAATTCTGAACATACTGTCATTACCAGGGCATGCAACTTGAATTCCCAAGAATTTCCGAAAATAGAATAGAATTTCCAAGCACTAGTCAAATATTTGTACATATGGTGATGTACCAAAATGGATCATCTAGGTGAGCACTTGCAAGGATTAATACGCAAAAATCAAGGCAAATTATAAGTTTTGCATTTAGGATGGTTGCAATTGTATTGCTTGACAATTCACTTCTCTACATACAGATAGTGTTTCTATAGTACATTGCCTACTATGAAACTCTCCAGTCTTGGGATGACCAAGAAATCTCCTGAGCCACAACCTAAGAACAATAAGCTCTCTTACATGGTGTCATTTTAGAAACTGCTTGATATGCTAGTTCTAGGAGCATGTCCCTGTACCGTGCACAGGCTCTCGGGGTCAGAAATGCAGTTGTGGTGATCTCATTGTAGGGCTAAAACTTTAAAGCTAGTAAAAAGAGTCTGACATTAATTTACATTCCAGAAAACATTTTTTGAATATACATTGTGTGGCGTTATAAAGAATCCCACCAAGAAAGCATTTGGTATTTTAACATACAAGATATGTCATTATTCTTACTACTTGTCTGACTTGACACACCATGACAAAACCACAATAAGCTTTTTGCATTTATGTTATCTTCGCAATCTCTGTAGTTCAGAGAAAAAATTACAGCAAATCATCTTCCAGAAAGTGAATGCCAAAACATCATTCTTTTTTTTTTAACTAAATGAATTCATACATTAAAATGTTATGAGAGACTGAGGGATCATCTTCTGACTTTAAGTGCCTTAAACAGGTACTTGATTTAAGAGTTTAGGTCTCTCATGCAGCCTTTAGACTATCCAAAGAGCAGTCAGAGCATCTACAATCCTACATCTGTAGGCTCTTAAACTAAGTTAGGTACAGAAGATAGACTGTATCATTCATCTATGTTGATATCCATTTATCAAGTTGGAATAGACCAAAACCTCAGGTTATTGCCAGTAAAATATCTTCTCCATTTTCTGATTTTTTAATTTTTTTTTTCTAATAGAGCAATGAGTGCGCAATCTAAAAACTTTGGACCACGTTTTTCCTTCACTACCCTAAACAAACCAGTAGGGTTCAGCCTAGGAGCTGTAACATGAAGCAAAACCATAGCAGTTACAAGCTGCATTGTAACTAACAAATTCAGCTTCTTTTACTATTTATACTAATAGTTGGGGTCATGTGAAATTACTGACCTGTAAGTGGGATCGCAACCAGAAGGAACTTGAGAATCTGTATGCTCAGAAACATTAGTTTCCTCCAAGAAGACTTTTTTAAAAGTCTGCCTTACCATGAAAAGATGACAAGGATTCCCACATTCTTTCTTCAGAACAAACAGCTTTGAGGAAATCAGCATTTCAGATCCTGCCAGGTTTTTCTGTTCTAAATCTCAGGATTTACGTTTTGTTTAATGATCTGGAAAACCTGATGTACAAGGAGGAAAGAGTGTGTTTGTGCTGGTTTACTCCTTTCAGTTGTATACATGAAGCCAGAGAGGTTTATTCCTTAAGAAAACTAAGGGAAAGGTCATATTCACATGGGTTTTCTTACGCTGGAAGTGTAAGTGTTCAGTCCCTCTGAACTAGAAATGTTGCTAATTCCCAACAGTACAGTAGGAATTTCCATAATGGATTTCCATGAGCAAAAGTGTCTCTGGAATTCTTTTCATTGCCATATTAGCAACACTGACAGACAGGTTTGACTACATGCTTGAGTCTTTCACCAAGTGGTATACAATTTGTCAGTCCTGATATTTCTGTAAATAAACAAGCCAAAAGGCATATGTATTTAAATATGATAATGGGCTTCTCAGTTGTTTGTCAGGACTTACACAGCGATGCTTTCTATTTGGACCAGTCAATCCTCCCACTAACTTTTGAGCACAGTGGCCAATTTCTGTCAAATTTCAGAAGGGGTAGCAGTGGTAGATATTAAAATACTAGGACTTCAAGGACTGGGGCTTCAAGGAATAGGGCTTCAAGGACTCAGTGGGTAGTGAGTGAGAGAGAGAGAGACCTTACAGGCTCTGTGCTGATGAGAAAGCTAATGAGCTTTCTTCATTCTAGCCATCAGAGAATTCAAATGGAGCATGCTGAGGGGGAAATAGGGAGCTACTCTCACTTTCACTTGCAAATCACCTGCAAAGACAATGACACCAGTCTGCAATAGGTGGCTGGCAATGGACTGCAACGTGGATGTGCATTTCCAATGAGTTCAACTGGGCTGTACGGTTTCAACAGTTAACTTAGGGAAGAAAATGCTGCAAGACCAGGTACCTGGTTTCCAGCAGGGACATGAAGATGTTTTCATTGACTAATCCTTAAAACACGTCTTACTGGGTGCAATGTTACTAGCACAGGCGGTCCAGTTGGTGACAAACATATAAGGAGTAACTTCTTGAAACGGTTAAATGAATATGTGATTCATCTGTGGATATTTTTGTCCTGGTCATAGCTTCAAGATTTGAAGAGGAACAGCAGCTATCTGTAAATTTTCACTCACTCTTGCATGTGAGGTGCTTCAAAAGACACAAGATAAGAAAATGTCTTGATATTTTATTGTTTCAAGGAAAATCAAAAAAAAGTATGCTACTTAAATAGCTGCAGGGATAAGGAAGATTGAAGTGAGCAGTAGCTTTCTGAGACAGAGCTTGAATGGACCCTTCTGTGTCCTCAGTATTGCAGAATGAAAGAGCTAGACCATTGTGTAACAGCATCTCAGATCAGATCTCTGATTTGATCTGAGACATGGAGTGTTGTTGTGTTGTGATTTTTTGCTTACAAATCTAGTATGGAGTTTTATTTGGATTTTTGGTTTTTTTTGCTATTATTTCTTCCTACTGCACAGGCTCAAATTAAACCTGCTTTTCAATAATTTCTTATCCATTCTAAACATCATGGGAATTATCAAAACCATTATTAAGTTGTCTATAAATTCTTTCATTGTTACAAACATTTCAAACATCTAATTTAAAACAACTTGCTTAAATGGCCACGGGAAATGTAGCAGAATGAGGTACTGTCACATTTTTTTAAAGAACATTTGCCTTTGTAAAAAATACCACTTCCATTTACAAATTATATGTCTTTTTAATTATCAAATAATTCTAAGTCACTACCAAGAAAATTGGAGACAAGTCAGCATTGGTACAAAAGGTGATCTCTTCTGCAGGGCAGTGAATAAAAGAAAATCTAGTAACATAATTGATTTTAAAATTTAAAAAAGCCTTTGACCTCATTGCCCACCAGAGGCTGCTAAGGAGATAAGTGCTCTGATCCAACTGCTCCTTTCATCCACAGCATTCTTTATTCATGTGATGCCCCGGTAACATTAAGGGACCCAGCAGGCTGCCCACATGAAAGAAATTGCAGTCAGTTGCTACACAGACACTGATAGGGTAATCTATGATAAAGTGACACTGAGACCTGAAATACTACTCCCAAATACTACTCTCTAAATGTTTCCTTGTTTTCTGTTATTTGCTTGGCTTTCTTTTGAGGTTACAAGCCCTTTGGGGCAGAGACTCTGCTCCACAGCACCTACCTGTAGACCAGGTAACTAGCCCGTTGTGCTCCACAGACAAGTATGAAATGAGGTAGTTGCAGAACAGCCTGCAGACTCATCGTTCATTTGTGCATTACATCCTGGCGCGGCATGTACTGCCCCAGAGTTCTGGGTCCCATAACCACAGAAATAATAAATCCCGAGGGATACCTCATAAACTGAGAACAAAGAAATAAAGTTAAAACCAATGGGGCCCTTTTTCTTAGCTCTTTTTACAATAGCTTGTAGTTAGTCCATGAAGCTTGTTACCTCAAGATACTGCCAAGTCCCGTTGTGGGGGCAATGAAAGGAAGAAATTGGTTATGGAAGGGCACGGCTCACAGGGGAATGAAACAACTTCTCCCTTGTCTAAGAAGTGCCCAGCAGAAAAGATGCCAGTTTTATTCTCCATGATATACAACAAACTAAGCTGAGGCATTGCCTACGAGGGTATCATACCTTCCACCTCCAGGAAGAAGTGATGGACTCACTTGGACCAGCGGGAACATACCATTTACTGTCATTGGAGAGACAACTCCCCTCCATAGTCTAAACTTTGACTGTGTTCAGGCTTAAAAACTTAGGAAGGAAAGCAAGCAACTTGCTGGTGGTCAGAGCTTTCCATGCTCCAAGGAAAAGTTCTGCAACCTGATAGGTTGCTGATGTACATTACAAGGCCTCTGTCACATATTTTAAAACTGTTTTATCTTATCTTGCATAAAGTTTGTGCCAGCATCTCTCATTTCAGCTCAGGACAACACAGGCCAAAACACAAATACAGGCATGTGGTGGCACAAAGTCAGATAGCTAGCACCTGTGCAGTAAGCATGACATGCTCCAGACACCTTAGATTTATATTCATTTAAAGTGTAGATGATCAGTAGATGCGTGCTTGCCATTTATGAGGACAGGCATCATTTGATCTGCACCATTGCAGATCCAGTCAGGTTGCTAGCTATCCAGAAATCCCAGACATGAGGCCAAATTCCCATTTTTCAGTTTGTATAAAAATTAGGGGGTAAGAGCAGGAAAGGACATAGATGGATGGAAAGAATTAAGATGTGTAAGTAAATACCCAGCTTTTTATTACAGAACAGCTCTTCCTCTAACTGCCAGAGCACCATTTGTCCTCAGGAGCTTTCCCATCTCCTGGGACATGGCGTGAAGGAAAGGGTCAGGGCAGAGCAGAACAACAGTGCTACTACCAGGCTTTCTTTGCCATGATCCATGCTCAGTGTGGCCCAGCACGAGAGCCTTCTTCCAGCAGCATATGAAGGACAGGAGATGGAGTTAGGTGTGGGATTACAGATGTGTCCAGGTGGGGATGAGGTAGGGGAAGTAGAGTGGTGAAAATGGTTGGAATCAGCAAGGCAACTGCTCACAGCTCTGGTGTAGCCATTGCTTCGTGGCAGTATCCCTCCTAGCTCTGCCCTTCACATTTCTGTCTCCTGTGCTACTGCACACCGTGCGTCAATGTTCCACGGGTTGAAAATAGCCCCGTAAATAATTCACTAATTGTTGAGAGAGCATGCAAATTGGAGAATGTGCCTTAGTGAGGGTGAAGAGGAAAAACTTTTGAGAACTGCCAGTTCTCATGATTATGAAATGTCTTAGCTTATGCTTTATAGCTTTACATATATGGCTCATTATTTATAGCAGAAATGACCAAATGCATGCTAAGTGCCATCTAGACCATAGAAAAGGAACCATGGCTCTTCAGAAGAATTCATGATTTTTGAAGTTCCAGTCCTACAAGTTTGCAAATGTCACTGCACATGACTGGGGACTTACAGACTCAAACAAATAACTTCATGCATGAACAATCGCAGGAAACTCAGTGCATCCACTCGTGTATAAGTATCTACAGAATCAAGATCCCATTGTTCTAGAAATCCATATATTTTGAATATTTATAATTTGTTCTGTCTGAGCCATTGTCTCGTCTGTTGTGATGACACTCATTTATTTTTGAGTGGAAACAAGCTGATTTAGGTTTTGCTTCCAAATGCTTCCAAATATTTTGTTTCCAAATGCTTCTCTATGCTTGTTTGTCTTTTTAGGTGTCACCCTGACATCTGTCCCCTGGAAAATACAGCCTTCTCAGCCTGAAATGCTATCCTTGTAGTTATATAAGATTTTAGAATAGCATGATATTTATCTCTGTCCATTAAGTATCATGCCCTTATTTAAAGAAAGTTTTACAAGTTCATGAGTATCATAAGGAGAGTCTCAAGTCTCAGTTTAAAGTCTCAAATACTTGTTGCTTATACATATAGAGCTTCATACTGTGTTCTGAAATTCTATAGTAACACATCATATGCAATAGCAAGACACAATAAAATAACATAGAAGTGATCTTTTAGCTGTAATTCCTGATGCCTTGGCTTTTGGTTGTTCTACAAATTGTGAAAGGGGATTTCAGCTTATATGTTGTGTAAGCGATAGGGATTAAACAGTTAAAATTTCCTCATAGTGACACATCAAAGAGAAGTGTTAGTTGTATAAATCTGGATGTTCCAGTTCCAGCAAGGGTACGAGCCATATGTGCCTATGTAGGTCAGCGAACTCCAACAGTTGTGACCAGCCTTCTGCCTGGAGAGCGCTTAGAGCTTTCTCAGACGTGCTGAAGGCTGCTCGGCTCCTCCTAAGCGTAGGGAGGATTATAGGACTTCATTCACCTTTTGTGAAAACTACATTCTGTGAACTGTTGTGAGGCTCATTGTGCAGAGTTGATTACTCTGGTCAGTCTTGATCCCTGCAGTCGTTTCATAGCAATGTAAGACTGTTTTTATATTTACACAGTGTGCTGTCTCACCCTGGTTTTTTTGAATGCCTTTCGGACTGCTCAACCAGCTACTCGTGCCCCAAGTATGCCAGGTATTTTTTTTCAGATTGCTGACACAGACACTGTTCCTGCTGAGCCTTACAAGATTATAAACCAAAACTTTAATTTTTCCTTAAGGACTAGAAAAATCTTTTGGTGAAGGGGAATGTCCTGACATCCATCCAGGATCTATGCGCAATATAAACTGTCTTTGAGAGTGTTATTTCATCCACTTACATTCAATTTCCATTTTCATGTCTTTCGTTATAGTCGTATGAACTCAAAATGTTCTTCATTAGTTGTTTGTTTTAATAGTCTGTGGCAAGACATGGACTTCCTGCAAGATTGCAGGGTCTTAGGATCTGCAAGGCTCCAAGTCAAGTAACATACAGGGTATCACATGTCAGCCTCCATTTTCAAGCAACTGAATCAATCACCCAACCTATGACCAGCTCTCAGATAAGTGCAGTTTAAATATCCTGCATAATACCTGAGTCAAACACTTATTTTGCCAGGTTGCTCCATCAGCATTGTGTTGACCTTTCTCAGTCACCAGTGTCCGGAGTAACACTCTGACACCTACAATGGGATCACGGTTCATCAAACACCACGCTGCGGTGTCAAAAGTGGAACAGGAAAGCTACAGACATCAGGGAGTCTTGTCTCATTCTTCCATGGAAATGTGTGTTGTGATTAGGATTCTCTCTTGTCCCTACACAGCAGCAGAGACAGTGGGAGTGTCACATCAACTGCATGATGTGAAGCCATCTCAGCTTGTATAGAGGTGTTTATGCACACAGCTACCTAACCAGATGTCAAAGCAATGAGTAATAAGGAGAGCCAGCAAGTTACTAATCAGCTAACAACTGTGTGCTGCAGTAATTAGCTTCTGCCAAAAACCAGTTTTCCACAGGCCACAATTTTAGGATGGAAATAAGAGACCGAGTTAAATGACAAGCACATAAACATGCTGTGGTTAACCTTGTCAGTCAGTAGATGGCTGTATTGCTTCTAGTCATCTTCAGGGAAGAAAATTCCACGGCCAGGAAGAGAGAGCTGTTTCCCAGAGATTTAAGGAGCCATCGACAGTGCCTGCAGACCTCTGCACTTAGTTGTTTTAAAATGGTTCAACTTGCACACAATATCATTCTTCTATTTATTTTTATCTAGTTATTTGTTAGTTGCACAAAATCTTTTTAATGCTCTGGTTGAGCAGTCTACCTGTTGCTGTTTTATATGCCTTAGCTGACGGATTTACCATCTGCTCTTGACATCTAACTCAATTTCACAGCAACAGGTTGCAAAATCACAAATATGCCATTGTGAAGGAACTGGGTATTTCCACTGCTTAAAAGTGAGCTGTGAGGTTTTTCAGCAATGTTGTGAGCTTAGATCTGGTCCATATTCACAGTCACTGTCCTGGTTCCTTCCGCTTCTCACCTGCTGGCCTAGCGATAATATGTGTGTGTGGTTTCCTGACAGTTTAACACACACCAGTGCTCACACCACCAAAATACAATTGTTTCATTGATTAGCCCCAGCAACGAGTGAATAGGCACAGAGCTGTAGCTATTCTTTCCTTCCCAAAAAAGCAGCCACGCCAAATTGGAATTGTAGGTGACTGCCTGGGCAGCAGGAGGAAGCTTGCAGTGTTAGGCTCTCTCTATTCTGCAGATAAAAAACAGCATTTCAGTAACCAAGAAAAGTCTATTCATGAGTTTTCTCACGCATTAAATGGCCACACAAAAAACTCTCCCCTCTGCCCTAAAAACACAAGGCAGCATGGTGCCAGAAGAGCTCAGTGGTAGAGGAATTTGCAACAGGCACAAGGAGATTGTATTGGCCACAGTAGAAAGAACTGAAAAAAGAGACACATTTATTCTTTGGCAATCGTGGGCAAGTACTTGCAAATAAGCCTCAGATGTAAAAAGCTCAGGAAAAGACAAAAAAGTTTCAGATTTTCAGATGCAGGTGGATTTACGTTCAGAAGGTGGTGACATGATCTGTGTTGCTGGAGTGCTGTCATGGCACAAGGAAAACAGCCCGCAGGACAGATCTGCAGTCCTCTGAAGGCACTGGGAACTTTGTTACGGGTTTCAATAGTCTGTGGAGCGACGGAGCTGCCAAATGTCACACATTTTACTGAAGCTAGCAGGGAACTTCTCACGTTGGCCTGGCTCTCAGCTGGATCCTCAGGCACTCGGCGGTGGGAAAATGTGGCAGGCTTTTGGCTTGTAGTGCTGTCTTGGGGCTGCTAGGGGCCCCTGTGGCTCTGCTCCTGAGGCAGGTAATCAAGTCCTGCCTGTAACTGCACTATGCCCAGAAGCAGTGGACCTGATCCGGGCCAAAGGAACCAGGATAAAGGTTCCCAAGATGATGTCTGCAGCCAGTTATGGCAGCACCCCCTGCAACATTTTCCTCCACCGGTAAAATAACTTTTACTTGTAGAAAGTCCAAGATTGAGAGCATCCACTGCTGTCCCCATGCAGCAATGCCTTACCCATGAAGACTTTTCTCTTGCCACTGAAATCACCTGCATACTTGGGTCTGGGGGCTCTCTGCTTCTCTAACATTGGTTCTGGCACGCTCAACAAGCACACCTCCCCATCAGTCCCCTTCAGCACCTGGCCAGGACCCCCTCCAGGACTGCACTGTCCTGCACCACTGCTCTGCCACGGCTTAGATTAATGTGTCCTGCTCGCTAATCTGAAAATTGTTTGCAGGCAGGTATGTGAGTGCAATAAGTTATTTGCATAAAAGAGCTCACAGGGAGCAGAGCGCGTTTTGGAAGCTCTCTTTCAGACCCAGGCTGGGTCAATGTAGAGGAGAATAATAGTAACAAAGTCAACGAAGCAGTAGCATTTGAGGATCATCTCAACATTTCAGCTCACAGACAATCAAGGAGTGACTGCACTGCATGTGGATGTGAATGGCCAAGGACTGGAACAAGACAGGTGGATTTAGTTTACAGTAGGTTTCACACTGGGTGGTAAGAAAATGCCAAACAGATTGAAATAGCATGGGAATTTACCTACAAAATGCCACCTTACACAGCTATGAGAGCATGAGAAGTTAAAAATTCACACTAAATGAGAGGTCAAGAGAGTTATTTAACCTTCCCTGGACTGGACACATATGAAAAACGTGTGTTAGACAGTTACAAGCCTTAATGAAAGCTGACCCATTTTGCTGTTTAAAACATTCTGAAACTTCCATGGAGACTTATCTGATGCCACCTATATATAATGACCTAGATTTTTAAAAACAGTTGGGAAGCAGACGCCTGGAAATCTGCTGTGGATTTTAACATTTTCCATACAAAGATCGAGTGTAAACCTGCAGCTTATTTTCCCCTAGGAAAGACTAAAATGCTTTCAGGACTTCTCAGCTGCCTAATTAGGATCATCTTGCCTGGGACACGATCGCGAAGTGACAACAGGGTCATCCTTTCTCTGCCAGATTCCCATCTTAAAGGAGTTCCAGGTAAGCACAGGTCTAAAGTTATTACTGTTCAATAACTGTCTAGTTGTCTGTATGGCATATCTTACTATGTTTATTAGTATGCATGTCAGTATCCCAAAATCCACTGGCACCATTAGTACCTTCTAGCTGAGTTATCACAGTGACCAACAAATTAAGTGGCAAAGGGAATGAACTCCTTTGCCAAGGTGAAGCACTCAGAATAAAGCAGACGTGGTGGTTAGGATGAAGCAATTTGTGATGGCTTCCCCTCTCCTCAGATTAAAAGGCTTCAGTCACCAGGTTTGTCTTCCCAGCAATATCCTCTGGAAGTCATTCAACCATCCAAAGCATGGACTATGTGAAGTGGCATTTCTAGAGTTCAGCAGGCAGGCTGCCAAAAGAATCTCTTCTACTCCCATTTTAACATAAATTTCTATGAGTTGGGGAAAACAAACTAAGTGATCATACAAAAGAGAATTGCTGGCAGAAAATATTTGGGAAAAAAAAAAAAGGAAACTGAAATGCCTCCTTTTGGATTTTAAATAGGAAAAATATGCCAGAGCCTCATAGGCTCAGGGATCGAAAGGTCAGTAAAATAATAAGTAGTAAGCTTAAAAAAAATAAATAATCTAGTAGGAGGAAAAAAGGAAATTTGTAAAAATAAGCAAAAACAAGTTAAAGGGTAATTAGTGAGATAAATAATACTGAATTCCAAAAAAATGTTTCAGCTGACAGCAAAGGGACACAAATATGTTTTTAGTGGAAGCCAACCAAAGATAACTAAAATTGGTCCATGGGAGCATAATTGACTTGATTGTTACAGCTATTTAAAGATGAGCTTTGAGATTATGAAAACTGTTGTGTGATACTGCTGAAAGGGCTCATTAAAATAAAGCAGGCATTTCTGCTGACTGCTAATGAGAGTTTCCTAGGAGAAAGTTTGTTCCTGAAAACCTTTCTTCAGAGCTTTTGGAAACCGGTGTATACACACAACCAGAGGGAAGTGGAATTTACTATCTGCACTCTTCTCCCACTGTTTCATCAAAACCTTAGTGAATTCCATCCTGTTTGTAAAATCAGTGCTCATTCTAATTCCCTGCAAGGCTCTCGAGTGCAATCCCTGTTACACAAACAAGCATGACTTCAGACACAACAATTATGTCTTGAGAAATATCAGACTAGATCATCTTTCACCAGGACAAATGGAGACCAGAAAAGATAAAAGACTATAAAAATGTGTTGTCCATTTTAGCAGATGCCAAGGAAAAATCCGCATGATAGTAGGAATATTGGACAAAGTCAGGATGACTTTTAAAGCCATTACTGCTGTGCAGAATAATGCACTAGCAGAAGTGTGCTATGGGTCAGAACATACCAGATGCTTGTTCAGATGCATCTTTGCAAAAATGAAGTCTAGCACAGTGAATTTTACAGCTTCAGCTTCTCAGAAGAGCATACTTTGAACTACTGCCCATAAATATTTGGTGGTTACTCTTGCAACTCTTCATATTTCCTGGCAGGAGACCTTTAAGTATGGGATGGTGTTCCTTGAGTCTGTTCAAGTCCGGCATCAGAGGAGACTTCTGCCTGATTTATGCCAGCCCAATGGTAGAACACGTATTTTTTGGATGAGGCAAGCATCAAGGACTTTTGAGTGGCAAAGGGATGGACCAGGTGGAAACAGGCAGGCTTGCAGCACTGCAGAGGATACACACAGCCTGAGCAGAAGGGAAACAAAAGCTAGGGATGGACAGAAAAGCAATAGTGCCAGACCTGGTGCTTTAACATCACGTGAGTAACATCTAGTAATTTTCTCTTAGCTATACTTGCTTATGACTGAATCACATAAAAATTTTGCCAAAGCCTCACGTCCTTTAATGCACTTTTGCAGTGGAGAATTTCCACTTCACAAAAGCCAACATGGTGCAGAATATTTTTTGTTTGTCACTAATTTTTCTTAACTGCAAATAGAACTAAACTTTTTTTAGTGTATGCTGTAGTTTCCAAAGTGATCGTTATCACCTATCATATATTCCAACTTCGTTTAAGAATAACTCAGGAGGTAAAAAAGCCATACCCACTTCTCCTTCCAGAAGGATAAAGACTCAACCATCTCATACTTCACCAAGTCATCTTCCCAACAATTTATAGTTCATTCACTCCACAAACACGACAAGAGTCAATCCCCACAAGTTAAATGAACCACATCCTCTGTGAATATACCAGCTCCCAGCCATCTGCAGAAGGCCTGAGAAAATAGAGGCGGTAGCATAACCCAGAAGGTCAGTGAACTGATGCTGTCGGACCTGCACTGTTTTGGAGTCGGAGGGAAAAGAAGGGACCTCCAGGCTGTGAGCTTTATGGGGCAGTTACTTTTCTAGCTATAGCTGCACATTCAGTCTAAAGGCAATGCAGAGCTATGTTAAATCTTCAGCTTTTCACACTTATTTGATATTTCCTAATTACAATTCCACTCAGTGACAGGCAGATTGAAATTCCTATGATCCCTGTTGTAGTTGTTTTGCAGGCTTCCTTTATCTGCATAAACATTTCCTGTTCTGCTTTCTCATCCTCCCCCAGTGCCCTATAATGGCTTCCTATTACAGTTTTTTTACCATTTCTTTCACTTGAGTCCAAATTGTTTTTCACTGGTGACAGCTCTGCCTGTGATATTTCTTGCTTTAGAAATACGTCACAGCTTCTCACCAAGTGAAGAGGTTTTCTGTGTGCTAACAAATGTTTTAGGAAAGAAAAAAAAAAAAAAAAGAAACAGTGTAGCTTGATGTTTAAAATTCTTGCCTGCATCTGAATTTGACCAGACCTCGAGTACATCTGGGTCACTGTATTCGTTTGGTGGCACCACTTTCCTCTGCATGCTTACAACATGGTGTTCTTGTTGCACAGGAGATCTTCTGAAAATTAAAATAAATTTTCTTTTATCACTACTTTTTCCCAGAAGACTGCTATGCTGGCATTTCAACCCTGTTGCAAGAGCTGTTCTTCACATACAAGTTATACATCACACCCTTTTGTAATAGATGTATGCAACTCTTTTTTACAGCTGGGTAGGTTATTATACGTGCAACACCCTTGGTGTGCTTTTGATACCATGTAGGTGCTGTAATACTCTGGGCTTTATACTTCATGCTATAATGGTTGGTCCACACAGCACAGTACAGAGAGCTAGGTATAAAAATTCAGATGGAGCAGCGAGCACGCTATGGAGCTTGCAGCCTGGCTGAGGAAGTTACAGACCACGCAGCAAAATCCAAGGGAAAGACCAAGACCATATAGTGCCAGCCTGAAAGTCAGATCACTAAAGTCAAGTCAGAGTCAAGCCAAAAAAAAGAGGAATGTTAGGAAGGAAAGTCTTTGTTATGGGGAATAGGGGAGGCAGTGTGTCTTGAGGAAGTTCTGGGAAACAAGCCTGAGTGATGTTTGTCTGCACCCTTATTGCTGTGTTCTAACCCAAAAGCATACCTACCGTGACAGCTGCATTCATTCAGGTCTGCTCCCTCTGGAGCCTTAAGTGGCCTTAAAACCGTATTAGTCACTTTTACAGCCTTTGCTTTGCATTATCTTCCTCTCCAGCCATAACATCTATGTATGTTCCCTAGCTACCACTACTGGTCCTGTCTTCCTTTACAGCTCTCCCAGCCTTCTGTTTTTTCTGTGCCTTCCATCTTGGGTGTTATAGCCACGTGCGTTTAATCTACAGCACATTTTGCTGCCAGTCACCTAAACCATACCTCCACCACAGCCAAAGGGATTCTCTCAGTAACATTAAAGGTGCATTGGGTTCTCTTTTGTGCTTTTTGCTGCAAAAATTTTGAAGCCTGGTCTTTTTTAGCTTCCTTGAAGGCCTTTCATGAAATACTAGTTTGCAGCATGTAACTGCATCCAGCTTCTCTGAGATGGTGAGGGGCTCCATCCTATGCACCTGCAAACACCTCGTTTGGCAGGACTCAGTTCTTAAGTAGAGATTTCTTTAGTAAGCTGATCGCTAATTCATATGCCTTCCTATCATAACTATCATTGTTGTGTATGGCCACCGAATAAAAGACAGTTTTCTGCATCACTTTACTAAAACATGGGCCCGTTATATCCCAGACAGGAGAGGTGAGAGGCTGGGACCACCCTGTTACCCCTTTGCAGTATGCTATATGTTATTTGAGAGAAGCCTGCTGTAAACATGGCTTCCAACAGCTCTGAGGACTGTATCGCTGGCATGCACCTACTATAGCTCTTCTCTTTAGAGGAATTAGCGGATATAATATAGTTAAAGTGGGGGATGAGGGTGGTAGTTTAGCAGGCAATATGTCACTGCTTCTGTTGAAGGAAGGCTCGAGTAAACAATATGCATTTTGCAATTTTTTTTTTTTAAATCAAGCAGTAATCTTCTGCTATTTTTTTTCTTTTTATTTATTTGCCAGAGGAATTTCTGTCGCAAATGCATGTTCTTCACATGCATTCTCCTCCACTCATCTGAGGTTCATTTCAGTCATGACCATTACATCATCCCCTCTCAGCAAGTATCCTTGGAGTGGTAGGGAGGGAAATGCAGTCGTTAATGGGGCTGAACCCTGTCCCGTGGAAGGCTGCACAGAGAAAGATCATTGTTCTGGCTGAGAGCAGCTACTGCATGTGGAGTCACTAAGCTGCAGGGAAATATTCTGACGTGTTCCCATTTGCCTGTGCAGCTCCAGAGATGCACGACTGCATGGGGGACTGGGTAACACTTCTGAGCAGCTTTCTGGCCAGTTTAAAAGGCAGAGCATTCCTATCTTCCACTTGGAAATAAAGAACTGTGTGGATGGATGCCACGGTCCTAAGAAGGAGGTTGGTAAGATGGAAGTTGTGTCAGATGGCTTTAAGGGTGTCCGAGCACTGGTCAGCATGAAGTACAGCCTGAATGCTGATATCCTTGGTAGTCTCTCATACATAATCTCTCCTTAGCAACTGATGGAAGGAGGGGAAAGTCGTGATTTCCTAAAAGCGCTGTACCATCTGTCGGCGCTACTCATCTTTTCTTCAAACTTATTTTGAGTTAGCTTTTTCTCTCCTTCTGACATTCGCTGTTCCCAGGCTTGGCTATAGCCTGGTGAGTGTGCTGTTCAGTACAAATTATGAGGTGCATGTAGCTGTTCACTTCTGAGGTCTGAGGTATCTCATCAAGTGACATCCCACTAACACCAGTATTGACAACTGGCTTTCCATGAGGGGACGTGAAGCAAGGCGGATAACCATTATGGCCCTCTCAGACGTTTCTGCAGGGAGTGCAGATAGTTTTCATCTTCAGAATGACCCCACTGATCCCAGAGAGCTTCTGTGGAAAAGCAGCAATATCCTAAGTACATTTGTGTCAAAAGCTGCTGATAAACCTCACAGACTTTTACCAGAGATAACAGGATCATATTCCACAATGGCCTTAAACCATGCTAAGAAAAAATTGGATTCTTGTGAAAGGGAGGGCATTACTAAAACTGGATTTTTCATATTTTTTTCTTACTGAAAAAAATGAAGTAATTATACAATGCAATAAATATGATTCTTTTATATTTAAATGTGATTCATTTATTGAGTAACATCTGGATTATGTCTGTGGGAAGAAATTATGCAGTTTTTTTTTAACCCATGCCTGTTTTATTAATTTTTCTTATGCATATACTTTTTTGGCTCTTTATTTTCCTTTTGCTGTCAGTAGGGCTTTATTTTAGAGTTTTAGTTTTTGGAATTCCTCTCTCTTCAACAGAGCAGTAGCCCTCAAGAGATTAAAATGACAAAAAAGGCACATCCTCATACAATCAGCACACTAAACCCAGCCAACCGAAGCAAAGCAGTGTGCAGATTCAGGACAGAAATAAAATATGCAGCAAGCTCCTAAGGAAAAGAATAAAGAAGTTAGTATGGCAAACAGTGAGAAACTAAACAAACACATTCAAAACAGCCCACGAGGGAAGCAAACACGCACCAAGTATAATGAGGAAGGAAAAGTCAGGCTAGGGTCATCCCCACTCATTGGCAACACATGAAGAGAGTCAGCAAATGCAAACTGCATGCTTTTCTCCAGAAAGAAAGGCTTGATTTTCAGAAGCACTTTTGAGGACAGAATTTTCTGCTTTCTGCTAGGAAGAAGATCACTTTTTAAAAGTCAGCCTCTCCAGAAAGTCAAGGTGAATACTGGAATGTTGGTTTAGTGCTGTGTCTTCTGAGGAAAAATTTATTCCCACTAACTGGGGGTAATTAGAAAGAAAGAAAGCGTTACAAATTACCCGTGGAACTTACTTAGAAACTTATCTTTGGCATTGTATTGTGTGCTGGCAGCAATAAAGCGGAAGAAACAGTGCTGGTGGTTCAAGAGGGGAAAGCTGGAACAGGAAATGTCAGGAACAGCTAATGTGGTGTGTAGCCAGTCAAAGCATAATTCCCAATACATGGATGTTATAGATGTATCTGGAGCAACGTGTACATATGTACATACATGCATCTGTATGTGCGTACCTCTGCTAAGTAGAATCATAGGCAAGAGGCAGGAAGACAAGAGAAGAGAGCATCCTAAGTGCTCCGGCCCCCTGTTCACACATTAGACTTCTTTTAGCCCACCCACACAAAGCCCTTTTTGTCTATTTTGCTACTTTTGAAAAATCTGACGATGCGTCCTGGCACATGGGAAAAAGCTAGTGGTTTGCTAAAGCTCTTAGGGGGTTGGTCTGCTTTTTTAATCCATTGTTAAATGTGCTCAGAGGCTGGGAAAAGAAACATTTTTTTATATTTCACAAATTGAAATCAAAATAAATAAATAGCTAAAAAGAACTCACTGGCAAATTTGCATTATCTATGTGCTGTTATAGTTCTGCTAGCAAGCACAGAGTTTTTTAGAGGGGAGCAGCCAAGACTCAGGGCTTAGAAGAACAAAGCAGCAGAAATAAGAGAGCAGGGAGCTACAGCCTATGCCTCCAGCTCAGCATCTAATTACTAACACTTTCATACAGAATCACAGAATGGCTGAGGTGGGAAGGGATCTCTGGAAGCCATCCAGTCTGAGCTGCCTGCTCAAGCAGGGACACCTGGAGTGGGTTGCCCAGGACCACAACCACGTGGCTTTTGTAGATCTCCAAGGAGGAGACTCCACAACCTCTCTGGGCAGCCTGTGCCAGTGCTCCGTCACCTGCACAGCACAGAAGAGCTTCCTGGTGTTCAGAGGGAACCTCCTGTGCTCCAGTTTTTGACATTGTCTCTTGTCCTGGCACTGGACACCACTGAAAAGAGCCTGGCTCCACCTTCTTTGCACCTTCCCATCAGATGTTTACATACACTGATGAGATCTCCCTGAGTTTTCTCTTCTCCAGGCTGAACAGTCCCAGCTCTCTCAGCCTTTCCTCCTAGGAGAGATGCTCCAGTCCACTGAGCATCTTGATGGCCTCCGTTGGACTCTCCCCAGTATGTCCAGGTCTCTCTTGTACTGGGGGTCCCAGAATTGGACCCAGTTCTCCAGGTGCAGCCTCACCAATGTTGAGGCAGCAGTGACATATTCTGAGCTTGAGCAAGTCTCTCATATTTCTCTCCTACACATCCAAGCAACCAAAAATTTTAAAGATTTGTCATTTAAAGGGTAACAAATAACAATATATATTTCTTGTTCTATATTCCATGAAGGAGAAGGTATTCAGAACAGGGGACTGAATAAGCCTATCACTTCACATCACTTTCAATTCTATGATTTTCACAGCCAGAATAACTTAATGGGAAAGTGACACAGGTCATCAACACACACACACACAAAAAAAAAAAAGAAGCTGAATGTCAAGCGGTAAGAAAAAAATAAGTAGATCAGTGATTGTAATATTATAGGGAGAATCAGACGCTTGCACTTCCTGGAGCAAATGCTGTCTGCAACCAGGTCTCACAGCATTTGAACCAGGGGAACTGCCAATGCAAATGAAGCAAAGTGAAGTGAAGTTCAAGTAAAGACCTATTGCCGAGGGGTGGAAAGGTTTAAGCACAGCAAATGTCTCAGCTTGACAATGTAAATTCCTCAAAGACTCGAACAGAAAGGGCAATTACTGCTTTATGTTCCAGTTCTAATCTGAAATTATAGGATAGATTTCTAACGAGGGGGAACATTGCTGGAGACAGCTGTGGTGGATGGAGGGGAGCATTGCTGTAATTACAGGTCCTTATGCATTGGTGTCAGAAGTTCCCAAATTCCAAACACTTTCATAATGTTTGTTTTTGCAGAATCAAATAACGCTCCCAATTGCAAAGGAATGGAAACATTCAAGTACGTGAGCACTTCAACCAGATCGCAGCACAAGCTGGGGCACGATAGGAGCTGGACTAAATGGGCAGAGGTAAGCCAGCATACTGGAACCCTAACTCAGGCTGGGGCTACAATAATGTTGGTCAACCAGAGCAAATATGGCAGTGGCAATTGAGGGAGAGAAAACAAATAAAGTAAATAAGGAGACAAAGTTTTAGGCAGACAATCTGATATGGAAGAGTCATAACAAACTCATTTCCTCCTTTCAAGATTACTGCTAGCAGCAAGGGTGTTGGATATTTCATGCACTTACTTATTACGCAGCATATGTTACTAGAAAGACCAAGAAAATAACTTTTGATTTACCTTTTTTTTTTCTTTGTGAGCTATACAGTCAGCGACAGTGGTTTACAACATGTGGCCTACAGACTTCTAGGGATCCACAGAGGACTTCCAAGGGCTGCAGAAGAGGTAACTAAGGAAGAAGCCATTATCTTGTCCTTATCCAATGGTCTGCATCCCTCCTGCAAAGTTTATAGGGATATATAAGTGGGGACTGTTTGGAAAAAACACTGCTTTTACACAATTACTATTACATGAAAGGAAAAGGATGATGTTTTTCCAATTAGCACTTCCATGGATGTACTGTGACTCAGCTCCTATTGACATGCTACATTACTTTTTTCAGAGTAGCTCTGCTTCAGCCAGCATACAGAAAAAGAGGTGGCCATATAATGAGCATGATTGCACGATTGGTGTTCTCCTGGTTGTTCACTGTGGCTTGAGACTTTACTGGGCTGTATTCTTTTACTTCACTCTGAAGAATCATTTGTTCCCAAAAGTATGCTTTTTACTGACACTCAGTATTATAAAATTTGAGTACTTCACAAATATTGATGATTTCTTTGTAAAACTAAGGTGAGCAGATGAAAAATGAGGAGAAAGATACATTCAGTTTTGGCGCCAATTTGGAATATTAAAACCCGATTTTTCCAAACACTTCACATTATATTTTTTTGGATATACAGAAAACCTAGCCCTCATAGACTTTAGTTATATCTCCGAGCACTCAGTACTTTTTCATGTTAGGCATCATATTGATCACAAAGGAAGTGAAGAGCATTTGGGTAACATTATCCAAAGTTTGCCCAGTGTGCAAGTTCTGGAGCATCGTGACCAAATCCAAGGCAGCATTTAAACACCAGGGGTGATTTATCTGCACCACTGCCCCATTTTCTTGCCTTCAGCTTTCAGTCCTGGACTTCAGATTTAGCCAGTCCTCGCCTCTGCTCCTTAAACTTCCCACACATTCCTAATCTTCTTGCTCAGCAAATCCTCGGCCCTAGCAAATCCTTGGCCCTGGCAAATCCAAGATAATGCTGCCTTCTTCCTGTGCCACCTCATGGGGTTCAGCCCCAGGTTCTGCTCATGGGGACTTCCCAGGTCCCCCAGCTCTGGTGCGCACACAGCTCCCTTCCCAGTTCCCTCTGGCTTCTGGCTTGCAGTTTGAATCAGCATTGTGCCCCATTTCTGCTCCCATTTTAAACCTCCTGCCCTCCCTCCTGCCCCCTCTGGGTCCAGTTTGTGCCGCTCTGAGGCTCCTTATCCCCAGCAGCTTGCCCAGGGGAATTGCCCAGGATTACCAGCCCAGGGGATGCTGGCTGGAAATCAGGCAGTGCCCGGCACTGAGTTCAGTTCTAAACATAAGCATGGCCTGCCACAGAGCCTCATAACTATTACACCCCCCCCAAAAAGAAACACTTAAATTTGGACCAGACTGTGCACAAGGCAGGCAAAATCATCGGGGAGGTTAGCTGCTAAAATTTTAAAGGTTTCTGTTGAACATGTGTGAGCTGCAGACATTGAAAGGCTTCTGTCTTAGCTAACTCTGGCTGAATTTGCTCAAGGACCGTAAAAGACAGAGCCCTTTCAGAAAGCCCACTTCCCCCCTCCACACCGCCTGATACCAAATGCCAAATACTCATTCCAGAAGCCTTTGACCTGAGTGAGATCTGTTGCACTTTTATCCTGTATCTGCACAGTACCGTCACATACCCGTGCGTACGTTCAGGTGGCGAGAGCAGCCAAAAACGGCCCAGCTCCAGAAGCTGAACTCCAAAAAAGTTACAACCGGCTGGACAAGGGGCTTTATAATGAGATGTGTAGACAACTTTAATAACACATGGAGCCACCAGCCTCATCTACAGTCACTGATCCAATGTGGAGAAATCTATACAAAAAGTGTTTTGGTGAAGCCTGCAGGCCTTTGTTTTATCTTCCTCCTCCCCACGGGAATTGTGACAGACACAGTCTGACATCACTGTAATCTGGGAACCAGATATTTCAGAGAGGAATTACAGCCACACCAGCACCTAGCTTTCATCTGACTTTTTTTCTCTCTTTGATCTCTTTAACTGGCTAATTACGAAGCCTGAATCAGCACCCTGCCGAAACAGGCCATGCCTTTCTCCGTATCTGTAACCCTCAGAAAGAGCACCCAGTGTGCTCAAGGTGTCCCATTTGAGCCCTTCAGCTTTGTTCATTTAGCCGACCCCATATAAATGTGTGCTGTGTTCTACTACAGGCCCTGCTCTTTCTGCGTTTCCTATTTCAAGATGAATTGAGGGGGAAAAAAATCTATAAACCTTGACATCACATTTTGCAAAGGAAGTAAATGCACTCCTCCCTAAACTCGAAATGAATGGCCTTTTAAGGTGAATGCTGAATTAAATTCCTGAATGATGAAATCAATGGGCATGAGAAGGTTCTTATTTCCGAAAAAGAAAAAAAGCTGCAGGAAAAAAAAAAACTCAGTAGCGTGATTGCAGGGTTGAGAGCTGAATAGGAGCTGTTTACAGTGACTCAATAAAGATACTTTACTCAGCGTTGGTAGTAAGGCAGCTTCACAGGCTGAAGGGAAATGGGGATATACATATTCTGAGACTGTTAAGCTTCTCTAATGTAAGACATATGCATTTAGTTGAAGTCCTGAAATACCTCTCTAAGAAGAAAGATGATGGAAACCCCAAGCACATCTTTCTGTTTATCATGCATTACATATTTCTGACATACTTTATTCAGTAGTGTATGCAGCTGACATCAGTCTTTATATATCTAACATGCCTGTAAGGTATCAGCTAAAACCCAGTTTCTCTGAAGACCTAAAATACCCTTAAGACAGAGTAAAAATAATCCCATTAAGGGTATGGAGCATGTCTGGACATTCTCAGGACAGAGGCACAGCAAAGCTTATCGCTTTTGGGGGAGAGTCACAGCAAATCAAACCATTACAAAACACAGAAATGAAACAATATCTCTGCAATCTTGAGAAAAACAGAACTGAAGGGAGCTCCATGAAAGCTGTACATTCCCTTGAGCTCAGGAGGTCACTAACAATTAGGTTGATTAACACTGCCTAAGCATTTTTCTATCATTTTCCCCAAGAATACTGCTCTTGTCTTTACAAGAGCACAATGGACATGAAACCTCGCTGCATTTTTTTCCTGTCCTTATGCCTGCTGCCCCAGTCTAACTCCAAAACCTTGCTCTCCACCAGCCTTTCCTCCATGACATTTTCCATCATTGAGACATCCCTTGTGGCTAGGTTGTCGATAGCAATAACATGAGCTTTAGGGCAGGAAATGTACTGTTAGGCGTCTTTTTTTTTTATTTATTTATTACATCAGCCAGACTTGCTCTAAGTAAGGTTAGACCACACAGTGATAAAACACAGATGTCTTATCTTAATTGTTCTCAGTGCTGCTACAGGCAACGGTGCTACACCGGAGATAACTGAATGGCAAAGGAGGGTGGATATTTTAGACAAGCCTACATCTGCAGGAAGGAAGAGAATGTGACACCTCTGTAGGACGTCAGTTTTAAAACAAATGCAGCAGGATCCAGTGGTTTTCCGTTTTTAAGCTCAAGTCCTCCTACTATGACAGAATTACAAGTGGTAAATTAATTACTTGGACAATCCAAATGGGTAACGAAGAGGGAGCTGAATGATGGCTTGAAGACCTTCCGTACTTCAGTCACTCCAGTGAACTAGAAGGATGCTAGGGCCAGGTACCACAGCGGGCAGTGGAACACTGCAGTCAAAGCTACTTTCCATGACATAGTCTGGAGCCAACTCTGTATCTCTGCAGAGGATGTGACAGCACCAGACTCCTTTAACTTCTTCTGCCTTCTTTGCTCTCTGTCTACTAAGAGAGTGAATTCTGAGTTTTGGACCCTGCATATATTTTATCCATAGCAACCACAACACTTCCCTCAGATTTGCTAAAACGCACGTCTTTAATTTAGAACAAGGAAGATGGATCTTCCTGCTGATACTCTGCTTCTGAGCTCATCTGAAATTTAGAAGTCAGCGTCTTTACTACATCAGGACTTTCCAATGGCCTTCCCCATCTTAGAGCCTCCAAAGTCTGGCTTAGCAACCCACGACCTTTGCAAGCAATCACTGGGAAAGCACTGAAGACAAATTGTTGAGTGATGATTCATTCTACCACGGTTTGGTTGCTTTATCATTTTCTAATGCTGCTGATGGGAAGATATTTTCTATTGTGAGAGGCTTGTTTTCCTGCTCCATTGGAACAAGGATTTCCTGAGGAGTGACTTCTCCTTACAGCGTGTGAGATTTCTTGTCTTTTAGCTCCTGGAAGGCTAACTTAATTAACCATCACCCAGTTACTTACTACCTTCCTGTTCCCTCTCGCCTTTTCAACACCCACTTTAAAGCAGAGAGCTCCTCACAGGACTCAGACACTGGGAAACAGGGCGTGACTGAGGAAAAGCCATCATAAATCAGCAGCGGAGGAGGAAATGTGTAGGACTAGGCTGGAGCAATCAGGGGCCGCATGTAGACAACAGCGCTGGGTATTGCCTGCGGTGGGGAGCCACACTGCAGTCCTGGCACTGCTGGCTTTCAGCATCAACTCCAGCTTGGAACGGCCACCTCCAGTGCCGACAGTCACAGCAAAAGACTTCTTTCCCCTCCAACCAGAAACAGCACTCGGGGCTTCTCAAGAAAGCAAAGGCACAACAGAAGTCAAGGTTTATCTGCTCAGGCAGAAAGCCCAAAGCCGCTGCATTCTTCTCTTAGTCTTTGGTGAGGACTCCCCTCTCCTGATGACTGCAGAGTTTAATATTTCATTACAAATACAGCTGGCTGCTTTGGGATGCTTGCAGGCATAGCAACCTGTTAGGCTAGATGCTTAATGAAATAAAAAGGCATGTTCTGAGGGACACGGTCAGGTTGTCTCCTCAGCGACAGACTGCATGTTTAAAAGAGTTCATTAATGTCATCCCGTGTGATCTCCTGCATGACCATCCTTACAGGACTTTCACAAACGGATGCTCTAGAGAAGCCATTAACTCCCCCAAAAAAGTAGTGTCTTAAAAATCTTTCGTAGTGTCTTAAAAATTGTTTAAGACACTAAAAAACCTATAGAAATGCCTCTGGACTGATGGTGAGGGTGGGTACACGTAGGTGTGCGCCTTTAGGTTGGTGGAGTAGAAGAGATGTCAGTCACATTGCATAGCTTGCTGTTGTTGTCCCCTTCTCAGCTCCCAGGGGGCTGGGAGAAGCAGCTGTACTGCAGGGATGCCAGCCGTCAGCAAAATACAGCCATTGTTTTATCAGTTTAGTGCTCTTTATTTCCTAATTTATTTACCAGGGACATGTGTGGTGTTCAGTGAAAGCCGGTGTGCTGAAGTCTGAAAAACACCCTTCCGTTTGCTGATGTGTTAGTTCTTATTAAACAAAAGTGATCTGTTGTAGAAAATTAAAGTTTTATTAAAAATAAATTAATAAAAAAAAAGAGGAGGGGAGGAAAAAGATGAGCGGGAAAACTCCAGAAAAGTGAAATACCAAAGCGAAATAGCTCCTCGGCTCACACTGGGAGGAGATAAAATGGCAAGCAGATTGACCCAGTCTCATTCTCATTTTCTAACTGATTGCACTGGACATCAAGTGCCCCAGGGAGGGCAGGGACCCCACAGCATGCAGCTCCTGCCCCAGCAACACATGCACAGAAGGGTAAATGGTCACTTTGTGGCCACATATCTCAACGAGCCAAATCTGCTCTGCATGCAAGCTGCCGGCCTTGTGTTTGCCAGCTCAGGTGCTGCTATCTCCTTTGCGTTTACATAAAGATATCTGTAATGGCCGAGACCCCGCGGCAAGTGCTGCCAACCTCTGTACCAAGAGGAATTAATTGCAGGATAGGGGCCCACTGTGGAGCAGATAAAAGGGATCTAGAAAAGTGACGGAGCCCAGACAGCATTAGATAAATGGTGGTGAGAAAGCCTGCATTAATAGCACTAATGTAGCTGTGTTTCCTGAAAAAAAGAACAAGAAATTCCCTAGTGTAGACATACTTATTGTTGGCCAAAAAGCATTCTGAATTCCTCAATAATCAGGCAGGAAGTGGTAAAAACTGTCAGATGAAATGACCAATATGTTATTTTTTCCATTATCAAAAATATATTTTAAGTCATTACTATTAGAGAAAAACATTTTGTGGCCAATCCGATTTATTTTTTCAGCCATAATAAATTTGGCGGTGATAGACAGCAAAAGGAATTTCTGTACACAAAAATGCATTATAAGAACTTTGTTTCAATCCAGATTAGTACTTTGCCTTATAGGTGCATTAGTCACTAGCGCACACTGCTCTTTCAAAAATTTGCACAAATAGAAATTATGTGTTAGTGTTTTCCCAGTCAGCAATCAGAAAAGCAGAATTGTAATAACCATAAATTTTTGTACTGCATGGAGACAGCTGGAGTTTTCATCGCAAACTGACACAAAACATACAAGGTAGTTTCTGATTGGATTTAGTCTCTTTATGAAATCACTTTTGTTTGATTTCCTCCATGACAGAAATCAAAGTGTTGACTTGTATCAGAATAGGTCTACCAGCTTGCTTTGGTTGGCTGTTCTGAGAACCTCCTATCACGATTTCCTGTTCTCTCCATTTTAGAGGAGCTCTCTCTTTCCTCTGATGGGTGTAAAGCAGTCGGACCCACCTGGTGTTGCTGCCGGAGTTGCGTCAGCAGTGTAACACTGTGGTTCCTTCCAACTTCTTTCTCTGTACATAAAGAGAAAGGAGGACGCTAGCTTAATAACTTCTCCCCATTGTGCCCCAGAGGTTAGGCATCTTGCCATACACAGATGTTATCAAAAATGGAATCATTTTATAAATAAACTGTGAATTAACAGCAGTCTGGATAAATGTATGCCTTGGTCTAAGACTGATGTATTCCATTCTTTGTGAGCATTCCCTAAATAAACTGAATGTTTTCATTTTGTACTTTGTTATGATTTATCACATTGTGGTTTATTTAAGTCTTTCAATGCTCTCTCTTCCATTTGCTGAACTTTAGTTATGGAATTAAGATACCCTTGACTGCACAGTCTCCCCTCTGTGTTTTGAAGAAGCCCCATAGCTATCACAATGGATTAAGATGTCCTACATTAAAAACCTGTGTCACTTTTACAACTCTGTGCATTTATGCAAAAAGACATCAGTAGCTAATGGGTCCATCCAAGACATTAAGTTGAATGGACACTTTTTTCATAGCTGTGGTAATTACGAATACTCTGAAAAAGGCTCCTTTGCCAACTGTAGCCAAAGAAAATCGAATACTGTTCCCTTGCAAAAAAATGCTCTGCAAATATTCAGCCATCTTATTCCATTACATACTATTATGAAAAACAGTGATCTGTTTATTTGTTGGAAGTTATATGTATGTACAGTAGATCTTTTGAAAGTCCATAAATGCTGCTTTAGCCAGCAGTGTATCAAAAGCATGGCCTCCAGCTAAGAGCTCTTCTAAAAGATTACTTCTCCATATATCCACTGTGGATAGCCCACAGCACAAACAGATTTATAATCACAAAAAAATCAATGATCCCAAATTCTTTCTTACAGAATTACAATAGCCACCTTTGCTCTCAGAATTCAGCCTCAGGGTTTGTTTTGTGTGACATCCCCCAAACAGCAGGACCAAACTTTCAAATGTGCCTGAAACAACTTTTTCTAGAACTCTGGTTTTCCAGGAAAGAATATTAATGGTGTGGAAGTATATTCACACTAAACACCTTCTGCTGTTACCAAACATATCAACTTCCATTTGGTATTTAGTTATGCTTTAAACTCTTTATTTACTCTCTAGTCATGATTCATATAGCTATATATTGCTGCCAAGTGAATTCTATTACCATGGGGATATTTGCAGACATTTTAAATAGTTGAGATAAATAAAATAAACTAGAAAACCACCAAGAAATAAACTGATATAAAATGGGAGATCACCAGCTTGCAAACTTGAATTAAATACACCGAATTTTGGGGGCCAGCTAGTCAACACAACAGTAACTGCCTAAGTTCCATAATAATATACTGCAGGTAGAACAATACTGCAATTCTTTTTGCAAGAAAAGTAGTCAAAACACTTTTTAAAGAAAGGGACACGTAAAGAAACGTAACCTAGGGAAAGATTTTCTTCCTACACAGCTGAACACTCTTTCAGTAACATTCAACTCTGCAGACTGATATTTCAAGAAAATAAAAAGCACACCGCCATGAGTCTGTAAGGAAATGTCACATCCAATTGACTATTTCTATTGCAGTGTCTTTGGTGGAGATAAGCAATACCTGAAAATGGGCATGGGCATCATAAGTATTAGTATACACATAAACCATAAAATCTTGCTACGAGGTATTCCAGATGCATATAAAAAAGTGGTTTTGTTTAGCATATTTTGTAACAGATTTGTTACCATGTGCTCTGAAGAGCACAAGATTAACTATCAAAAAGGGCTATCAGTTTATAACCAAATAGCGTGTGCTTCATGTATGCCACAGTTTTTACAGGTCATTGGGCATTGCATTAGACAGTTTCAGAAAGGAGAGAAAGAGAGAAAGAGAGAAAGAGAGAAAGAAAGAAAAGAAAGAAAGAAAGAGAAAGAGAGAAAGAGAGAAAGAGAGAAAGAAAGAGAGAAAGAGGGAAAGAGAGAAAGAAAGAAAGAAAGAAAAAGAAAAAAGAAAGAAAGAGAAAGAAAGAAAGAAAGAAAGAAAGAAAGAAAGAAAGAAAGAAAGAAAGAAAGAAAAGAAAGAGAAAGAAAGAAAGAAAGAGAAAGAAAAATAAATAAATAAAGAAAGAAAAAGAAAGAAAGAAAAAAAGAAAGAAGTAGAAGAAGAAGAGGAAGAAGAGGAAGAAGAAGAAGAAGAAGAAGAAGGAGAAGAAGAAGAGGAAGAAGAAGAAGAAGAAGAAGAAGAAGAAATGTTGGCAAGGAGTTTAGAAACATTCTGGATAGCTACAGTTCATGCTGCCAGTTAATCCAAAAAGACATTTAATGACCCTGTGATCCAGAAGTGGAAGAAAACATTTGTTTCTTAAAACATGTCTATGATGTTATGCAAATAACCCCAACCCCAATTTTTCTACACTAACACAGATTATGTAATTTGCTTGAAAATATATACACTGAAGGAACCAAGTCTGAAGTCTGGCTCTGGGAAAAGCACATAATTACTTCAAAAATTGTCCAACACTCTAACTTTGTTATTACAACAGTACAAGAACTTTTCTTATCTGGAAGATGAAGGATATGTCCCAGGTTATGCTAATGGATCTACTTTGAAACAAGCTCTTGAAATATTCTTGGCTTATATAGTGGATTCATCATCAAAAAGACCATTATCTTCCATTATGAATCCCAAATGTCCATATAACTGATTCTTTTAGAACTATTTTCTATTTCTAGTATTGCTCAGTCATCAGAGCAAAATCACTAAGTACTAGTCTCCTTCTGTAAAAGAGCAGTTCAAAAGAGCATAATGCAATTCAGAATATAAATAAGAAAAAGCAATCTGAATTAAGTTTCAGCATGTTCCTTGATCTACATTTCAGTTTTCAATTTTTCCCTATTGTGTGCTCATAATTTAATTAACTAGATTGAACTATAATGTTTTGAATTTCTATATTTTTACAGACATATTTCAGCTGTTTTCTGTCTTCATAGAAAACAGATTTGAGAAATGCTCTCTGATAACAGATTTGACTATGGGAGATGGTATAACCGTTAAAATGAATTGGAAAAAATTTCTACTGTCACTAGTCACTGTAGGCTTCAGTCAGTCCCATGTATAAACAGACACCAATCTTTACAGATAGCCTCAAAAAAAAAAGTTTTTGTTTTTTACCTATTGATAAGTGACATCATCATCTTTTGTTGCAAGGGACAGATTAGCTGTATTAGATTAACTGGAGCGACATGCATAGGCATGTTCAGCTTAATGGCTGAATTCTAGATAAACTATCAGCAAAGCCCAAAAGACAGGTACAAATAAGCCATCCTCTGAGTAAAGCAGGAGACAAAGACAAGCAGTAAACTGTAAAGGCTGTATTCATTGACTGTAACCAAAGGATCCAACACCTGTTTTTAGGATGGAACCTAAAAGTACCAAAGTTTTTTTTTTTGATACCAAAGTATCAAAAGCACCTTGAATATCTACAATTGAACAGTACAATTGAATATCTGAAAATGGCTTTCAGGGAGTGCAGGGTGGATGTCTGGGTATCAAGGCACCACTTATTTTGTTCATACAAAGCAGTTGGTCAGAAAAACAGGAAGGATGGTCTGACCACATGGGGCGAGCTACATGTGCATGTAAAGTAGATCAGAGAACTGCAGAGGTTCAAGTCCTCCTCTCTGCAGAGTGGCACGCTCCTGATGGTCCTGATAAGCAATTCCTTCTGCTTATTCCGTTCACTGAAGTACCAGGTGCAGCCCCACATGGCAGATCTGGGAGCCAAGTCATGTGCAGGTCAGAAGAGCGAGCGCAGCCATGGAGCCCAAGCCTGCCTGCATGGAGGGCGCTGGGCATCCCTGAGCTCCGGGGTGCAGGGGCCAGGCTGGTGCTGTTCGAGGCTCCAGCCTGAGGGTGAGAAGGAAGAGGCCCATCACCTTGGGAGTGGGGTCAGAGAGGACCCCAGAAGCCAGAGCTGCATTTTTCCAGGTAAATGAAAAGGAACAAAGTGACAAAATGATTAAAATGCCAGAAAATGGTACAATTGGTAACACTTTGCTGCAACTTTGCAACGTTTGCACCTAAGGCCTTGCTTTGGCATACTGCTACCTCAAGTCCAATTTCAAGTACTGGACATACTATTGCTCTGCTTTTTGCAAGGACAAAGCCTGATTCAATATTCCTAGTGTGATGTCCTTTAATCAAAAGGGTACAACTGGGAAATACAAAGCACAGCAGCCGCACAAAGTACGCAGTACTACTTGCTTATCAGCACCAGTCATTTACTTTTGTAGAATCAACGTTCAGATGTAAGTAAGGAGAATAAAATAGAGAGATGAATACTGTATACAGAAAATTAATTTTTCTTCTATTTTACTTCCAGAAGGGGGGGGGGGGGTGGGGAATAAATCTGTCTAGCATTTGCACAGGACATCCATTCTAAGCTAAAAAAATATTTTTCTTTTGGAGAGCATAACTTCCTTCCTTGAACAAGAAAAATATAATTAAGTGCCACATTGCATTAAGCGTCTAAGTATTTTTTCCTTAATCTAATATGCAAAGTATGACGGCAGTACCTTCTACCAAAGTAGGGAGCATTTGCTAATGTAAACAGGCAGGCAGCCGGGGCTTTCCCAAGGTCCCGCTCTCGCAGCAGTGTCAGTGTGTGCAGACCCTCTATGCCCTCAGGACTCTGCTCAGGCACAACAGTTCGCTAGTGTGTGTGTTCGGCTGCAGCACTGGGTATTAATGATTACACATCTGGGTATGCAGAAAGTCTCTTAAGGATTTACCAAGACCTGCCCAACCCGAGTGGGGCTTACTTATTAACAAATAAACAAACAGAGAACTGGAATTACCAGCCACATGCTGCACGCTTTGCTTCTTGTCCTCCCGAGCAGTCGGTCCTGCCTGCCAGTGGAGGGATGGAAAGGAGAGAGGGATGTTTGCTTCGGGCTCCAACTCTCTGGAGTAGGAAATCTATCTCATGATCTGCCAGTTCACTGACTTGCCTTCTGTGAATGTTGTGCAAACATAGTAGACAGTGCATTTTTCAAATAGTTTAACATTACTGGAAGTCTTCTGTATTTCCCAAGTCACGAGTCCTTCTCAAGGATCAAAATGGTGTAGAGCACTGGACAAACTTCCACGAAGGTTGGCTCTCACCTCAATTAATGAAGCAATCCTAATTGGTATGAATACACGACTAAGGACTAGGCTGCCTTCGTGCTTCTACTGATCTATATTCTCCGCTACACAACCATAACTGCACAAAGCAACCATTTTCTACCTTCAACAATCAGTGCATGTGTGTGCCTCTCACAAGGATAACATCACTGGGTCATAATCTATCAAAGCCTCTTTCTTTAGATAATTGAAGTAATGGATGTATACCAGGACGATACAGTAAACACTACAAAACAAGAGATGCTGTTATTTTTCCCATAGCAATTGTTTAATAGAAGCCTCTGTGTGTAGCTTCTACAGCATTGTATAAGCACTTGATGATGAACGTAGCTCTTTCTTAGTGCTGCAGAGCATTTTTTAAACAGCAAACGGTGGGACTTAAGGAGGGGGCCAAGAGATGCACGTTTGACGTTGTTTCATTTGCATGTTCCTAGAATAATGTTATAGGTAGCAGCCGAAGACAACAGCTATGGTGGCAGCAACGGGAATCATTGGGATAGTAGGTTATTGTGTGGCTTGAGAGTTAGCAAGGGGTTTCTGTTATTGTGCGGCTTGGGAGTTAGCAAGGGGTTTCTGTTTGATGAGAGCCCTTCTCTGAACACAGAGCAGCTGTGGGCCTGATTCTGGAAACGTTTACTCACACAAGTGGTCCTACAGAGTTTGCACGTCTCAAAATAGGAAAGGGCTGATAGATGAGACATCAGGGCCCAATCAGATGTGACACCAGATGCCTCATACTATTGTTACTCTTTGTATTACCATTGTATTGGTCTGTTTCTTGTGCTAGGGAACAAAGCAGAATGAAAGTATTTACACAGAAATCATCCAATGTAAAGGGGAACAGATGTCTAAGAGGGAACAGAGTGTAAAGACAGAAGACATTACTGGTCAGCATGACAAGAAGTGGTCAAAGACCAACCGAGATTTTGATAGGCATCACCGTGAAGCTGAGATTTAAGGATGAGTTTGAGGGAGGATACTGTGCTTATTATTTACTGTTGAGCATCCTCAGCCTCATGTCTTGAAAGAGCTAGATTGTTTTTGGGAATGGGAGTTTAGGACTTCACCCACTTGGTATAACGATACTGGTTGTTTTGGCAAACGATAGCTTGGTGTGCAAAGGCCTGCTAGAGTTGCACAGGAGCTCAGAAGGGTGCTGCACACATTACACCAACTGAGCAAGCACGATTCAGTCTGGAGATGCACTGTTTGTACCCTACAAACCCAGGAGGCACTGCAGTTGCCATGCAGGAGCAAGTCAGCAGGGTACATGCGCCATAACTCCAACACATCCCATGCTGGAGCCAGTTCACCTAGTGAGTCACATCTGCTTGCATTAAAAAAGAAAACAGAACAAAACAAAATTGTCTTCATATGTCTCATTGGCAAGAAGACATGAAAACTGGCTAGGCTGGCTGGGAACCAACCTGGCGGCAACCCTAGTTAGTACATTTTGTAAATAAGGTGAGTGGGTTTTGTTTCTGTATCTGAGGACAAGAAGGACACAAACTGGTTCTGCATTATGGCAGGTAGCGCTCTGTATTTAACTTTGCAAAGTGTTTTACTAATTTCACCAAAAAAAAGTCCTAAAATTGTATCTTCTTTCAAAAATCAATTTATGTAGAATCTGAAGAGTCTTGAAATTTACTTGCTGAGTTCATTTTTTTAAAGTTTGGTGATGATTTAGGGAAGCCTGTTCTTTTTGAAGGCAGAACAGCAGATCACCGCAGGAATGTAAAAGGTTGAATTTGTTATATCTTACACTGAACACAATATTCTTTAAACCTCAGGGACCCATTTGCATTTGTTTTATTTCTTCTCAAAACGCACACAATTTTGCAGAATCTTCCTAACCCCGTAAATTACCGTATGAAAAGAGACCCCCCTGCTATTCACAACACAGAAAAATGGGACATTAACCTCACATAAAACCCACTGGCTCGCATCTTGCTTCCTTATTAAGTCTGTGCCAGTTTTGCAGTAGATTTCAAAGGTGCAAGCTCGCTGTTGTTGTTTTTTCTTTTCAAATGATCAATCCATGAAGTAAAAGAAAATTACTTAAAAAGTACCGTTCACTTTTTAAGGAGATCCCCAACAGTTACATACCTCGGCCATTTTCTCAGCATATCTAAAGACCAAAATACATTTTTTGAGGAATTTGAAGCCCTTACTACAAGAAGAAAACAAGTATTATTCATATTGTTTGTTTTCCCACAATGTATTTTTATGGGAGAGCTGTGGGGACCATATTCTGTATTCAGTGAACAACTTCTGTGATGTAAAATGTCTCTTTTTGGTATTCAGATAACCACGAAAGCAATGCAGCTGTATCTCATTGCCATGGACATTACCACCTAAACCAACCAGAATAAAAAAAAAAGGTTATTTCTTACCTCATCCATTGTGAAAGACACAGATTTATGAGATAACATTTGGCAGTTCTGTGACCAATGATAATAAAAATCTCTTTCCCTTGGGCATCCAAGAACCACAGTATATTGTAACACTTCCAGTTCTTAAACGGCGCTGAACCACATTGTGCAGGGCTGCATATCTTTCTGAAAAAATGATGCATTTTTCACTGTTGCTGTGAAAAGTACTTATTTATCAAATACACCAGAAAAAGTAAAGTAAGATATTAGAAGAAATTCTGGAAGCCAAAAAGAACCAAGGACCATCTTAGTGTCTTCATTGCTGCTCCTTTCTGCCTTGCTACAAGTCTACGTACAGAAATACTATATTACTGACATCTTCACTTTTGCCAACTGAAATGGAACTTGCTGCTTTCATCCTTCTAGTACCAGGTCACGCTCTTAAAATGTACCCTTAATAACAGCAGAAAAGAGTTAAACCATAGATACAAGAAATTTGTGTATTTTTCTCTTTTTGCTGAGTACCTTTTTCTGTACTAGAGAAATGTACTGTATCTTGTGAGAAAGAAAAGGCAAGGAACAGACCAAGCTCAGAAATCCCTAACACAAAAGAAAGTGTGTTATGTTTCAAATCACACATCATAAATATAGGTATCCACTATTTCAGTTTGAGCATAAAATATACAAAGAGTTTAAATGGCTCCAAAGAGATGTCCCGTGTATAAAAAGGAAATACAACATTGAGGTATGTAGTTGAACAGGAAAGGCAAAAGTAGTTTGTTTTTTTTTTTTTTTTTTTTTTTTTGCCTCTTTTAGTGTGCATCCTTTTCCAGTATCACTTCTTTACTATGACTGGGTTTACCCTGACTCGTAAGGGTACTTCTGCGGAGCCAATTTAGGGTCTCAGGACTATACCAGCCCAGCCCAAGCGCTATGTCTTGGCAGTGTGATTTTCAGCGCATTCATCTCCTGGAAGGATTTTATCTAGCCAATAGCTGCGTTCAAACAGTATTTTTTTTTTTCTAATAAGTTTTCATTCACTGCTGGGACGTGCGCGCCAAGTCATCCCCCGCTGATGGCCAGAAAGGCGAGACTTTGGCGGAGAAGATGAATTACTTGGCAGCTCTTTCACTTCTTCATCCCGGCGGCAGGGCTCACACCTGCTTCAGAAAATCGCCTTTTTCCCCCGGGGAAGCGGAACCCCCCGGCGGCGGCCCGGGCCGAGGGCTGCCCGCTGTCCCCCGGCACTGAGGGGCGGCAGGGCGGGCCCGGAGCCACCACCCCTTCCCGCCGAGCTGTGAGGGGAGAGGGGTGGCGGCTCCGTGAACGAGGCGGAGATCGTCAACAGGTCCCGAACGCCCCTTTGTGAGGGGAAAGAGCCCAGCCTCACCCCGAACCGGGGTCCCCTCAGCCGGGACTCGGCGTGAGGGATCGGCCCCGGGTCCTCCCACGCCAACTGCGTGAGCGGGCGTGCGGAGGGAGCGCAAGGCACCGCAGCGCTCACTGGGCTGCACGAGCCACGCGTGGCGTAACGGCGTTCCGAGAATAGCCTAAGCAAAAAGGAGGGGGGGACGGGAAGGAGGGGGGACGAAAGAACCGTACCGCCTCACTCTGCCCCTCAGAGCCGGCGGCCATCTTTGGTCTGGGCAAGCCCCGCGAGCGCTGGCGTTGCGGCGTGCGCCCGCTTCCAAAATGGCCGCCGGGCGGCCCCTTTTCCCTTGACACGGGGGGCGGGCGGACAAACGGCAGTTGGGCCTGGCAGCGCGGGAGGCGGGTGGAGAGACGTGGGGAAGGCAGCGAGCCCTGCTCCAAGCCGTTGCGTGCCCGGGGAGGCGGGCGTGTGAGGCGAGGGGGAGCGGAGCGGAGCCGCGCCGCTAATTGCGTCCGGCGCGCGTAGGCGCTGTGCGGAAGCATTGCGGCCCCTCTGTGGAATCGGCGTAGAGGGCGTTGGAGAATCGGCGGGCGGTGCGCGGGGAGGAGGAGGAGGAGGAAGAGGAGGAGGGCCGGGGGGGGGGGGGTGCAGCTCGGTCCGCGCCGCCGCGGCGGAGGAGGGAGGGAGGGAGGGCAGCGAGCAGCCGGAGCGTAGCGTCAGCAGCAACACCGCCGGCGCCATGGGTGAGTCTCCAGCCCGGGGCCGTGACGGTGTGAGGGAGCGCCGGGGGCTCCATGATGGAAGCGGGAGGGCGGGGGACTGCGGGCGAGGCGGCAGCCTTCCTCCACGCGCAGCCCCAAACCCCCTCCCGGCGGCGGGCAGCGGGGCCGAGGGGTCCCCGCGGTGTCCCCGGTGTCCCCCGGCCCGCTGTGAGCTGTCCCCGGCCCCCCGGCACCGGCCGTGTGTGCCCCCCCGCCCCGCGCTCACTTCCTGCCCGCCCGAATCGCATCGTGCGCGAGGGCGGCGGGGAAGCGAAAATGCCAGAGACGTTGCTGCTCCCTCGGCCTTTTTTTCCTTTTTCTTTTCCCCCCTCCCTTCCTCTCTTCTCTTCCCCCCACCCCAATCTCCCTCCTCCCCTTTTCTCGTTTTGCGCCCAAATTTGGGAGGGAGGAATTCGCTGCAGGAATTAAAGCAGCCTGGAAATATGCGGGGAGAGGAGCGGGTGGGACTGCGAGCACGGCGCTGCGAGGAGGAGGAGGAAGGGGCCGCCTGGGGATGGATGTGTGCTGGCAGCCTGAGGTCACCCAGCAGGCTGCAGCCTGCTTTCCCTCCACAAAACCGCTTCTTATTATTATAGATCTATATATTCAATTAATTATTTTTTTTATTCCCCTTGGCTCCCGGCCGCTCCTCGCCTGCGGTGCCTGGCCTGGGCTGCGACTAAAAGCAGAGGGGGGATCGCAAGTGCACCCCTGTACCCCCAAAATCTGGGAGCAATGCTCTGCAGACAGCTCGGATGCTATCCTCTCACTTACCAGATTGGTCCTGCAGAGCAAAAGGGAGCGCTGCTTAATGTTTTGGGACCAAGGAAAAGGCAGGGCTCCTGCAGGAATAATTGTAGCTGGCAACTTTAGGAAAAGCAGTGAAAGTTATTTTACCATGACGTTGTCAACTTCAGACTGAACCGGTTATGTACAGATGTAATTCTGTAGCATAACAGCCTTCAAGAATCTTCTGCATGCAGTTGTATGCCACCTCCTGCTGACGAAACATAAGCGAATGCAAGGCTGTCAGAAGTATCCGTATTTTTTCATGTCCATTAGAATCTCCCTCTGCTTGACACTGGCTTTAGATTACATGCTGTGAAAGAAATTCTTCCATATGTAGGGATATCTGTGATCTATATTAATATTGAGACAAAAAAAAAAATCCATGTGAGTGTATGTGCAGCTCCCTTGGAAGTTAGATGGGCCACTGCTTTATATCTTAACTAGAAGGCAGATCATACCTTCTTATGCAAGATGTTTTCATAGCAGTAGCTTTCTGGTATTCGATGTTAACTTAATTTCTGACTAGATACCAAACTAATAGTATTGTATTTCTGCTTTGTAATTGTCTGCGTGTAGTTTAAAGTCCTTGCCAGCCGAAATATTAGGAAATTGGATAAAATGTAGTTTAGTGTAGCATTAGGTATCTTTCATCTGATGCCAGCGTAGTTTATAATGTTTATGTCTTGTTCACTTCTGTGAGATTACTGGCATCTTTGGCTGATGACTTGTACACATAAGAGCATTATTTCCTGCAGGTTTCAGATAGCTGCTTTTTTTTTTTTCCTTTTAGTTAACATGTAAATAGCAGAGACCAATAAATATGAATTTTACTTAGGAGAGCAGGTTTCAAAAAGACTTTGCTTTAAAGGTCAGCTACTGCCTTGTCCACACAGAAATCGGAATCAAAACGCAAGAACATCACCTGTTCTCTGTCCACTGCTGTGGGGGAAAGGGTTGCTCCTTAGTCATTCTGAAATTGAAGCAAACATACCCAGAACCATGTGTATCGGTCTGTGCTCTGATAATAACTCACAGCATTTCCTTCAGTTTGCCCACAAGGACAAGTGACTTGCTACAGTTAAAGTGGTACTTTGAATGTGAACTCAATGTGACGAAGAAACATGTGTCTGTATGTATGCACAGAAACTTCATCGTTTATCTTAAGCAGAGATAAAGGATCAGATTTGTGCTTTTTGTAAGCAAAAATACAGTAAATTTTTTTTTTCCCATTAGAAGTGCGTGTAAACATGCATGGTAGTGTGTTTTTTGGGTGTTTTCCCCTCTGACTGACTGCTGACTTAGTGGTGCTTTCATTACTCTTAAATTTCTTAATTTTCAGTAACTTCCCCAGTGCTTTATTTTTCTTGTTTTTAGTACCACCTTGAAATACACATTAATACAACAAATTACAAATGCATTACAAGGGCTACAGATCCCAACCTCGTTCTAAATACAGTCAATGGAGGAAACTTTACCTTGGAGAGGGTGTAGGAGAGAGGTTTCTTCTCAGAACTGTATCGCAACATTCATTTTTAGCATTATTTTACTGCCAGACTTCACTTAACCTGTCTAGACCGGAGATGTGTATGTATGAGCGACGTTCTGTTTTCTCTAAGTTCGTTCTCTCACTCCTGAAATAAGCCAGTTAATTACCAATGTGTTCTGTGTAATTAAAATGGCATTTAGTCACCATTTAAGTAGTTTAGTTAAGTCTCGTTTAAATTAGTAATTCAAATTTGGGGTAGTGTTAATCTCTAGGCGGACACAAACTGTCCTTAACAAGGGTTTGCCAGTCTTGAACTGATGTTTATGAGATGTATTACAGAGGTGGGGATGGTGACACAGGTGAAGTAAGGAGATTTCTCAACTGCAAGGGCTAGAAACTCTGCTCGCAGAAACCAGTGACTTCCTGTTCACCTTGTCAGAGGGAGTTTCAGTTCGTGTATGTCAGTGGTGAGTCAAATTGGACTTTTTTTCCTGCCGCTGCCCCTTGTTTAATCACAGCATCGTGATAGTTCCATAACGTCATCACGTAGCTGTTATCTGTTTGTTCTGGTTTTTCCTTTTCAGTAAGGAATCAAATCACTCTTCACTTATGTAATGTGCAGGTTTGCTTTCTGCTATGGTTTACTGCAGCTGCCCTGAAAAACCAGGCATTTGCTGCATTGCATGAGCATGGCTGTGAGGCTACTGAACCTCATAACGTTCTGATGCTTCATGCTAAGTTAAAAACGGAAAAGTAACCTGCAGGCTCACAGGGATGTAGAAGACAGCATGTATCCGCTGTCCTCTTGTTGGAATTTGAGCGAGAGGTACATAAGGCACGCACCTGACCTTGTTATGATGTGCATCCTGGACTTCCTTTCTGCAAAAGCTGCTTTATCAGACTTCTGCTTTTTGTGCCTTAGTGCTCTTCCACCCTCATAAGCGTGCCCTGCAGAAGCTGTCTGTGAGTCGCATGCCGAGCTCCCTGTCTGGGCTGGTGGTGCTACTGCACAGGTCAGCGCGTAGCTTCCTTGGCCTTCCCAGAGCCACTTCAGGCAAAGTTGTTCTTCAGTGGCTCTAACTCTGTATCTTATTTACAAACTGCTCTTTATAGAGCTGTTTTTTCTTGCCAGATTTCCGTCATTTAAAAGGATGGTGGTTCAGAATGCATTTGCAAATAATTTTGGAAACAATATTGCAGAACAATAACACTATGGGTGTTGCGTAAGTTTACTAGCTTCTGAATGTAACTGAACTATAACTGAGTTATTTCTTAGCGTGGAAGACTTTAAAAGCAATTTTTAGTCAACATTGACAATCGCTTCTTATGATGAATGTTTTTAATTGATTTTTGTCCATTTTACACTTAAATGTTTTGTGTGCATATTTGTTTATCTGAGTAGCAAAGAAGTTAGGACTTAAAAGCAGGGGGAGGAATGTTTAAAACATCAGGGAGATTTCTCTTTCTGTTGACCCCTGTAGCTTTAGGAGGATCGATATTGGGATACGGTGTATTGTTCTAGTGTCAGCGTTTTTATAAGAGAGCCTTTTGACTGGGAAGCTTGCATCATAATCACAAAAGATGAGAGATCTGAAGAAAGAAAGAATGAATCTGACTTGAGACTCTTGCATTTGACCACAAAAAGACCAAGGGGTGACAGTGACCAGAAGCATGTTCTGGAGGGAAAGAATATCACATTGTAAACTTTTTCCGTTGTTTTGCGGTAAAGCGTGCTAAGAGCAAGGGCCAGAAAGAGAGGAACGGAAGTGAGGTACAAGGCATTCTCTTCCACGTGCTTGGGGAGACTGGGGTATTGCGCTTTGAAGTAGCAGTTTATCAAATCTCAATCAAAATAGTTACCTTCTATGTAGAAAACGGTCTATCATAGGCTGATTGTATTAAATCAGGCCTTTCAGAAAGTCAGTCTGCTGTTGAAGGCAAAATTTCTGGTGTGACATTTGCCTGGAGAAGCATTGTAAGTTACTGTGGTTGACACTGAGAAAAATTTAAGATAATGTGAACGCTGGTACTGGTGCCAGTGGTTGTCATTGTGTTATGGGTAGGCAGATTATTAGAAGAAGAGTGCATGAAATACTGCGGTTTTTTTATATCTCATGCATTAGAAGAGTATTCATGTAGTGATTCAAGTTGAACTTTAAATAAGATGAAACTTAACCTATGGAGATGGTCAGGATTGCCAAGAGTACTTGAGGTAATGGTTGGCATAAAGCTTAACTCATGTCTTTTCCGATATTGGCTGAGTGAAGTGTTTTAGGCTCTTATATGCAAAATAATTATTTTACAGTGTACAGGAAGTTTTAGCTGCCCAGCAATACTTTTGAACAGTGTCCTTTCCGTTTGGTTCCATTTCTTAAACACCTTTACCCAAGGATTTCATAGCTTACACTTGTGTAACTGGACTGCAGCTGAAAAAGAGTTTCTTGCTTGTGTATTCGTCTCTTCTACTTTGTGTTACCTCTGGTGTTCATGTGACTGGTATGACTAGATGAGCTCGCTGATGTAAATGAAAGCTAACCTTAGGGTAGGGTAGTTTTCAGCTGCATATTTGAGCTGATCTGGCTTGTTCTCTGGCTGCACAATTACCAGGGCAGACAGGAGGGAAGCCTAAGCTCACCCTGGTGGTATGGTTTCTGGGCAAATCTGTTGGCCAGTGGCTTGAAGGGAGGCAGTTTGGCTGCTTTCCCTGCCCTTGCCATGGTGCCTCTCTGGCCCTGCACTTCGTGGAGCTCAACTTGTAGGAATTGCTTTTTTTTTTTTTTTTTAAATCCCCCCCCCCCCCCCCCCCCCCCATTTTTTTTTTTGTCGTTTCCTCTCAGTTGAGCTCCCTGAACCTTTTCCTGTCATGGGATCACAGAAATGTTGGCGCTAAATAAAAGGCAAGTGTGCTATAGGCAAGAGATGGGACTTAGACCATTTTGGCTGTAGATGGCTTGGTGCATCCTTCATTCAGTGCCTGTTTTAGCCTGGTACTGCTGCGGAGAGACACGAGCTTGATTTTCTGTTCCCGCCCTGACACCCTGTTTTTTTCCACTCAGTGCTAACGTAGGCTGAAGGCTGTGGTAGTGTGCCCAAGGCAGTGGAGATACGCGGCAGCTGATCTAGTTGTACAACTTGTTTACTTCCACTCTATCCGTGGTTAAGATAGGGAAAGGGGGAAAAACCCCATCCCCTTGGAGCAAGGAGTGGCGATGGCTCTGAAGGCAGCACTCTCCCCTCGTGCCGAGCTGCTGACTGAGTTGAGGATCCATAAGTGGGCAAAGTTTACCTGCTGCTGTATCGGCTGCTGTCGTTTACTCTTCAGCACTGAATGGGTGAGGTGACTTGCTTGTCATTATCTGGTGTTGCAGCATTACCTGAGGACTTCGTGGTAATATCAGCGTTAGGGCTTTCGTGAGTGATGTGCAAAACAAAAGCCCTGACTGATGATGACTGCAGAAATCTTACAGCGCAGAGGGCCTTGTCCTGGCCAGATCCTACTGTGACGATGTTTTAACTGAGTTAAGATACCACTTTTAGCTGACTTCTTGTCAAAAATAAAGTGGTCGTGAGGTATTAGCAGCTGCTGCTGGAGAAATGTGATTTTTCTGGAAGCTTACTGACAGCAAACATTTTTCTCACTGTATAATCTTGCCAATGCTCCCTGTAGTTTTTTAAAACAAGAATGCAAAACTCGGAGTTTATGACTGAAAATTTGAGTTCCGGATGCTGGCTCAAATGTAATTGAATGGTTTCAAGTTTGGGGCAATGAAAATTCCCAAAGTGGTGTGAGTCCAAGAAACCTGTTTTTTTTTTTTTATTTCTATTTTTTTTCCCTGCCTCTGAGAACAAACAAGACTTTGTAATTTTAGTTAGGTAAGGTATAGTAATAGACCAAGAGATTCAAGATTAAATTAGTTTCCTGTTGGGAGGCATTGACGGATGGTGTCAAATTAAGGTCTGAGTAATCCCTTGATCATGGGCAAAGGACGGCCATCCTATTGCCTTCTCTCTCTATATATATTTATGTTTTAATACGTAGTTGATGGAGAACTTCCAGGGAAGAATAGTCTGCGAACTGCTGCAGTGCTCTTTACTGGAGCTCATGGACATCTCCTGTTGTTCAGTTGTGCCAAGTATTGACCTTCAGTGCTCTTATTTGCAGTTGGGCATCTGCAAACTTCAGAGCAGTGGAAGGCACCTGATTTTGCAAGGAAGAGATTGAAGCAATGGAAGACAAGACCTTAAAGAGACTAGGGTAAAAGCTAGAGGATATGGTTGTGCAGTCCTTTTTCAGACCTTGTGAGGTTGAGGACTCTTACAGGAACTTATAGGAGCTTTCTTTTTAGTCAGTTAAAAGAAAATTGCCTTAAAGTGTTAGAAGTTCAAAACAGTACTTGAGGCTGGGTGCTTGAAGGGAAGAGAAGAAGATGGGGATGTTGAGCACCCATTCTATAAAAAATTAGCAAGGAAAGCTGGGAATTTCAGCAGGGACTTGTTCCTTACAAGCCATTTTAAATTTATTTAGCAAGTTACTTTTTTTCAGCTGGTTGCTGTTTATTCCTTTATAGTTGTTTAACAGGGCATCTGCAGAAGGTATTCAAGATTTGCTGTGTTCTGGATCCTTAGGCAGTTGAAATTTTCAGTGAATTCAAAATTATATCAGGATTCAGTATTTCATGCATACCAGATTATGGTACGTGAGTGCTAATGCATTGGTAATGAAGGGAAGCTGACATCTTGTTTGTCTGAACAGATGCAAGAGTTGATTTTGGAGAAGACGTTGGAAGAGATTAAGATACAGCTTCTCCAAAGAAACATTTAGGGATGGCCTCTAACCTGGTTGTGGAATGAATTTTGCTCAGCCCTCGCTTTGTGTCTCTGGCTTCCTGCCTAGTGATATGCCTGCAAGGCATCCAGTATCAATATCCCCTTTGGTAAAGGTGACTCGTTTTCTTTAAGTTCAATTCTTTTTCACTTTTGGTAGTGAAAATGACCCTGTGTTTCTTGTTCTCTCAAGCTGTGTTCCCAGTTGTGAATCTTGGCTGTCAGGCACTGTGGTGTGGCAGCCAGGTAAGGAGAGGTGCGAACTCCCACTCTAAAACTTAGCATTGCTAATCGTGCAGCGTAGCTGGTCTGCTGCTCTACATGTTGGACTGCGTAACACATGCTCTTCACAGCCAGCTTGGTGTCTAGTGCCAGGAATTAAAGTAGTTGGGAAGCTGGGAAACGAGCAGATTTGATGCTGTTGATCACCATGATGGAGCTGTGGCTGTGGTCCTTGCAGTCATCAGTTGTGCACATGAGGGGGTCGGACTGTCGGTGTACTGAACACCGTCCCAAGGTTTGCCTTCCTCTTTGAAAAATGTTTGCAGTAATCACTGAGGTAAAAATGAATTCCTTTACGTGGAATAAATGAAATCCAAACTTAGGGTTTCTAACTGCCAACTCGTAATTACCTCTCATCTGTAAGATACCAATTATATGTTGTAATCATCTTAAAATGTATCAGCTAGCTTTAATGTTATTATCAGTATGGACCATTCTTTCATATCAGGTTGTTTCCCTGCGGGTTGCAATAGTGTGAGATCTTGATGGCAACCAGGCTTTACCTACTGTCTTATGCAGTAATTACAACGGGAAATATCTTTCTGTGGTATCTCTCCAGCTTAAGAAATAGCTCAAAACAATGCAGGCAGCCAGCTGTGTTTCAAAACTTGGGAGCATCTGAGATTAACACACTGACTGTTTCTATTAATTGGCATCATTCTTTGAAATAGCACCTGACTGTTATTTTTATCTCTTTGGTCTCATTAGAGTTCTTCCTATTATAGACATAGCATTCCATGGGAAGTGTGGAAATAGTTAAAAAATAAAATCCTGTAAATATTATTAATTTAAGAGTATCACGAGGTGCTTTTCTTGATTCTTGATGCATCTTGTGGAAATATTGAAGCGTAAAAATAAACATGATTTTAGAGTATCCTGAAAATTCAGTTTGTAATTAAAAGCCTGACTTCTGTCTTTGTGTCATTAAAATGTGCTGTTATGAGGGGAAATGAATGCTTTGGAAAAATACCTAACGTACTACCAGTGTTAGGTATTGCTATGATTTTTTCATAAAAATGATTTTAAATGTGTTCAGCTGGTAACATCTTGTTAGTGATGAGATATCCTCATATGTTAATTTTTCCAAAAGAATTGCTTGTCTGAGACATAGGGATGAGTGCTTTCAAAAGTGCTCAGTTCACACTGTTCTGGAGGGCTGTTTTGTGCCAGCCCAAAAGGCAGTAAATGGTAAAAGGCAAGTGACAAGGATGTATCTCTTAGAAAGTTTTAGCTCAGAGTGTCTGTCTTGGTGAAGCCTCCTGCAAGTCGGAACTTGAGGTATTTGGTATAGAAACTAGTGTAGGAAAATAAAAGAATATACAGGAAAGCAGATGGCTTCCATATGGGAACGGGTGGTATCCACCATGCAGAAATACATGGCAAAAGCCCTTCAGCCTAGGTAGGTTAAGTGAGAATTCCTGGTGTTACCAGAAACACCAGGGGTGACATGCTGCAACTTCTCTCAAGATTCTCGGGGCATACGGTGCACCTGGAGTGTGGTAAAAGTACCAGAGTCTTTCTGCATGAGTGATTGAACTCTTTGTGGCTTATCTGCATGCTCAAGGTACTTGAAATAGGTCTGCCGGTGTTGCTGCATTTCTAGCCTAATAGGCTAATTCTTGGCTTGCCAGCCTTACATCTCCTTGATGAGCCAAATGGGTTTACTTTTGTATTTGTGGCACAGAGCAGAAGTAGGCACAGAGTGCATGTCTGCCTTCTTCTAAGCACCTCAGTTGAAATAGGGGCAGTCGGGTTGCAGGAATCTCTTCATCCTGAAAAATTCACCCCGATGTTTGGGCAGGTATAGCAAGCCCTGGCTGCTGCTGCTGCTACTTCACCCAAAGATTTGGGTTGGAGAGGGAGGAAATCAGCACTTCACTTTAGAGAGTGAGACCTATAAACCATGATCTACCACCACTTGTGGAGTCTCTGTATTTTTCTGCAGAATTTGCACACAGATCAGTCAGTTAAACAATGTTACTTGGATTATGTGAACCTGAAGGAGCTGAAAGTATTTTCAATTTGGATTAAAAGAAAATGGCAAAGGATCAAAACTGGTACGTGGCAGCACAGCACTTACACGTGTTTCTTAATGGTGCTGTTAGGATGCTTTATTGCACTTTCTACTAGGTTTCCAGTAGTGAGTAAGACTTTAAATGGTCTCCAAGTTGAGGCACTTGCCTACATTGTGGAGAATTTCTGGTTCCTGAAAGGTGGCTCTTCTCAAACCTTTACTTTAATAGATTTCACAGGAGGAGGTAGTTTGAGTGTGGTAAAACTGCCAGAAAGTTCCCACCATTTTCTTAATTCTTTTCAAGTTTATTTACATCTCTTTGGGAAACTTACACAAACTAACTAGACAAAGGACGTGAAATATGAAGCCGAATACAGATTCCTTTGTTTATTTTTTTTCCTCAGAGGTTTTATATAGCAGAATCATATAAAGATTCCTCTATTTTGAAATATTTTGAAACAAAGCTCCTTCATATTTTAGCTCTTTACAAAATATGTTTCCTTTGCATCTTTCAACTTCAAGCTTAGCCTTAGTGTTTGTATCAAAATAAACATTCAATGTTAGCAAATCTGAGGAGGAGGAGTTAGGAAGGAAAGTTAGAAGTGATAGATAACACTACGTCACATTTGGTCGGTGCTCGGGCTGCTGCTGTTCTGACGCTGGCTCCCCTGGCTGCGTCATGGTGACCCCTTTCTGTAGGCATCCCTGTCTTCTGTGCCTCTTCACCCCTGCTTTATGGAGCAGAAGATAATCAGTCACTTGTCATCAAATCTGATTTCAAATGGGTCATCGCAGTTAGATGCAAGTTGCTACCTTATGGTGTTCTGTGTGTCAGTTTCTACAACCAGTCTTAAGGCCTTTCTCTTCCCTTAAAAAAAAACGGTAAAGTGGGAAAATGAACAAAGAGAACAAGCAGCTTTCAAATTGCAACTTGTGTGTTTGTACTCTTAAAATTATATTTAAAATGAAAAAGAAAGCTTCCTTTTCCTTAAATGAATTAGTTGTTTAGCTAATTCTAGTAGAGGATGACACAAGAACTGTTGCTGCGAGTGGCTGGCCTGGATGTCTTGTGGGGTCATCTCAGGTAGGACTTCTTTCAGCACGCTGCACTTCTACAGGCCTGCTTTTTGTAGGTTGACAACTCTTTGTTTTGTTTGTTTTCCATCCTATCCATCATTAGTTTTGTTTTTTTGGAATAGTTAGCTGGCTTCCTTTTCCTGCAGTTGTCTGCTTTCTCGCATTTATTTGGCCGCTGGAAGAATGACAGCACTATCTGTGGTCCCTGCAGCTACTGCAGCCTTCTCCGTTTGCTTAGGCATGCCCTTGTGTGCTGCACACTGGCTATGAAGAGCAGCTATTTTATTTTTTATAATAGATGAACTAAGGTTTACTAGTGTGTTTGTTATGTTCCTTTTGTTTTTCTTTGGAGTTTTCCACTTTCCATGTGGGTGTGTTGCCTGTAGCCCAGCAGATACTGTGCTGCCAGCTCTTTCTGATCTCTTGCAGTGCAGAATCCTTTTCCTCTTAGAAATCTCATGTGCTTCAGTGCTATCTGTTAATAAACCGGATCTTAGTGTCTGGCACGGGAGAGAGAAAGTGTCTGAAGCAAGCTGACTCTTCACTGATACTGACTCAGTGGCTACGCCCAGTGAGACTTAGAGGAACAATTTGCCTTGAAACTGCAGTCACTGCATCAGCAGTTGAAGTTACCGATTACTGATTTGATCAGTTTGCTCCTGAAGGCTGAAAGAGATCATGGTTTCTTGATAGTGGTTGCACATGGAAAGCATTTTCTCTTTTGGATCCTTTTTGAGGAGTTTTAAATTTTTCTAGTGTAGGCAAGACCCCAGGCTTGTACTCGCAAGCCAAGCTTTCCTTCTACAAAAGGTTTTTAGTAGGTTTCTGCTGTCTGCAGTTGATGTGTACTAAAGGGAATAGGAGTGCCAGTTTCGCTTTCATCAGTGCTAGACTTCTGCTGTGCAGATTATGGCAGATGTTATTGACTCGGCAGATGTTTATACTTTCAACAGTGAAAGGAAAAACATTTTTGTAGATGTTCAGCACAAGCTTAACCCTACAGCTGCAGCTGATGAGTTTCCTCTTTCAGATTGTTTTTTACATGCTTCTTAAACTCAGTATTTGTTGTAAATTTGGACTGAGTATATCTTATTGTTTGTAAAAGCAAGGTTAAGGTATTATCTATTGTAATAACATGTGCTAGGGGTGTTGTAGCAGCATTACTACACTAAATACGGCTACCTAAAGCACCTATTTTAAGAACAAAAACTGTCAATTGCAAAACATGCAGTTGCTCTCTGCCTTTGGGATGAGGCAGGGCAAGATGGGTAAGTGTTTTAACTGTATGCTTTATGCATTGCCTCCATATTGAAAATTGGAAAATACGCAGACTTTGTCAAGCTGTAGGAAGCTTTTAAGGCCCCAAACATATTGATAAGGTATCTCCTAGTCTGTCCACCCCAGTTCCTAGAAATCTCCAAAACCTGCGGAACTTTAAACAACTAGCGCTGTTGCAATGGACAAAATCATAATAATAATAAAAGAAGTTACAACATCAGGTATATTTAAGGAAATAGTGCTTTATAGAATAGTCTTTCTGTATAAAACTAGAAATTCACCTAAACCGATCCTATTTATAACATGATGGTAAGAAACTGAATAGACATATTGTGGCTAAAGAGTATACAGAAATCAGTTAAAAGTTCTAAAAAGATGGTTTTAGCTTTGTTGAAAGCAGTGTTAGAGCAGATGAAGAAGAAGATACTGGACCTGCCAAAAGAAAAGAATTTTCAAACTGCGTATAATAGAAACTTGCCCTGTGCCTAGATACCGTACAGGAACAGATTGGCTGCGTAGCAAATCTAAATTTTAGAAAAAAATATTATGTTGGGAATGCATTCACTGTTCCAAATGCATGGAATAAGTTAAAAATGATTACCTTCTGTTTACATTGTTAAGTGCCATTGCTATTGCATGCCTAATATAGCAACTGTGCCCTTTCTAAGACTATTTTATGTTGCTTATAGTGTAGTCAGAGCTCAGCAATTCATTCTTGGGTTTTCTGGGATGCTTTTGGAGACTTTTTAAAATGATGATGAATCATAGAAGGAGAATAGGGGAAAAATGTGTTGCATTTCTTGCTTTTAGAATAACTTTGAGAAGCTCCAAAGACCTGGTATAACAGAAAAGCTTTGGCCAGGTCAAAGATTCCCCCGGTGTTGAACTGTTTTTCTATTTTATCCTTTTTCCTCTCCAGCTGTCTTCATTCATATTTGCCATTGGTTTGGCTAGGTCATAAATCCTTTACATTTATCATAACATCCTGTAACAGGCTGGCAGTGCGCAACAGCTGCACTTAGCCATGTAGGCTCTGAGCTGAGCTCTTGGGTTGCATGTAGTAGAGGCAAAAAATGGCTTTAGCTCACCTTGGACTTGCACCTCTCCTTGATAAGGGGATAAGGTGTGCTGTTTGGTCAGGCAGTGGGCATAATGTCAGTCATCTTTTGGCCCAGATGGTATTACCTGAAGAATGACTTGGAATTTTTCTGTTCCTGGACATGGTCAGCTCAGAATAAAGGAGAGATGTAAATTACAGTGACTGGGTGACAACACGGATGATAGATTTGATGGAAGGCAAGGTAATGAGGATTTTCTGATTGCCTCCTAGGAAAGTGCTGCCTTTCTTTCTTCTCATCATTTGCATAGTTACAGCAGCTTGCTGTTGGCTATTAATCCACCAGGTCAAATGATGGATCTAAAAGCACCAGCTCTGCTGCTTGTTTATGTGGGCTTTGGCATTTTGCTTGGGGCAAGCCTCTATTAAAGTAACATTGAGCATACAAATTGGATGCATCATAAGTCAGCTAAGGCCAACGTTAAATTGCTTGTATGACGTGCTTTCATTTGTGCTAAGTGAGAGCAGAGATGACGAATGACAATGAGGGCTTACAGAAAAATATTACAAGACTTGATTAAAGTTGATAGTTAAAATGCAGTGTAGGTGAATGTTAAAGTGATCCATATACAGACTGCTTTTGTGCTGTGCGCTCAGAAGGGAGCTGTGACCATCTGCTACAGCCTGGGAAAAAGGTCTTGGGCCTGTGCTGCAGTTCCCTGGAAGAGTCAGCTCAGTACTCAGCAGTAGTCAGAAAACCAAACTGGGTGTTGGGAGAAAATAAGAAAGGAACAGAGAACAGGAGATCCCACATGATGTGGCTGTGTAGATCTGTGATTTTTTTGCCTCTTGGATACCATGCATAGTTCCCACCTGACCTCTCTAGAAGCTTGCAGATCTGGAAGTGTTGCAGAAGAGCACTGGAGGTGATCAGAGGCATGAAACAGCTGCTTCTCAGAGAAGTGTGCTCGGTTATTAAGGCTGTTTTCCAACACAGGTAGCACTGTGCGCCAGTTAACTAACAGGTGAGGAGTTTGAATTGAGAAGGTCATCTGTTCAACCATGTAGAGGGATTTGGAGGGAGTCCTTGCTACAGGGCTTTTGTGGATACTCAGTTGACGTGATGCTAAGAAAGGTGTACAAGTGCATGGAAGCAGAATCAGGCAAATGCTATTTAAGTGGAAAAATACCTCCATCTTAAGTGTCTGAGGGGTATGTTGTGGTGCCTACCAACGTGTTTAGAGAAATACCGCTGTATATTTACTCCATGGTATGCAGTACCTTAGATGCGTGGTTTGGGCCGCTGTTGAGGGCAGGAACGTTGGCCTGACCCTGATGGCCATCCTTACAGGGTGATGGTTTGAAAATTACACTGTTCAACGTAATGATACTGGTTTTGACCAGGAACCAGGCCCTACTGTGTGCTTGGCAAACTGATGTGAATGTCACTGTTTTTTCACAGCACTGCCTTGTTTCAAAGTTGAAAGTGGTGATGTGCAACATGATAAATGATAGTAACTTGGTGCTTGATATCAAAACTTCTGGGCGTTTATATTTCTGCGGTGTCTGCAATGTTAGTTGGTTTCCCAGCCTGTACAGCTAGCTTCATTTCTGCTGCATGTGCATCTGTCTTTCCAGAGCTGCAAGGAGTGTCCTGTGCTGGCTCTTGGTTTCAGCAGGTAGAGACGGGGACTAGGACTGATGGGCAGGGCTTTGCTTTTTTGCCTCCTTGGAAGAGTGCAGCAGCAAAGAACTAAATGTGCAGAGTTCTTGTGACTCTGCACACTGATACGCTGTGAGGGGGACTGGAAAAGCAGAAGGCACACATCCCACTAGGTAGTAAAGGAGAAGGGAACCTCAGTGCTGTTTGAGCTAATATTCATGACAGTATAAATTGTCTAGAAGTAGGCTCTGAGCCTCTGGGAGTATGGAATTGATTAAAAACTGGGTGTTATGGCTCAGTAGCATGATTGACTGCTGTCTTAGAACTTGGCAGAGAGATTTATATATTTATTTCTTGTAACAGTATCTTGAAATGCTCAAGCACTGGAAGATACTTAGTGGAAAAGCAAACAAACCAACCCCCAGAAATTTAAAGGGTCTTTGTGATACGGTTTTATAGTTAAAATATTCTAAGTGTCATGTTGGAGAACTAGCTTGGATCTTTTGTCATCTACAGAGTCAGATGATATTTAAAAGGCACTTAACTTGTGCACACTGATTTGTTCTTTATTTTCTGGCTGTTTAACCAAGACAGTTATGCCCAAACTTGCAGTAATGCTTTAATGCTCAGTATGGGAAATGAAGTGAATTGGCACTGCTCACTGAATGTATAAAGTGATAAAGAAATACAAAATCCTGAGAGGTGTTCATGATGATGATGGCTTTGATCTTTTTACCTTTTCCACTCTAAAATAAAAAGAATGTACAGTAGCGTGGTGAAATTAGATTACATATTGTGGTGAGCACCTATGAAGAAAAATACCTGTGAATATTGCAGGTTCAGGTAGCATATGGTAAATGAAAGCACGCTGAACATCTAGAGTAGTAAGGACTACTGAGTGACCACCTGTACTGGCAAATGGTTTGCAAGTTGTGTAGCTCCTTATCATGAAAGGAAGCTGTCTGTATAAAACAGACTAAATTGTGGTTGCGTAAAACTGTATTCTAAGTATACTAGATTAAAAATGTTGTGGGTAACTTTGTTGATCAAATGTAAGTAACTTTTCTTTTTTCTTTCTTTCCTCATGCCACCCCTGTTACTCTCCCTGGATTGCTGCTGCACCTGTGTGGGCTCCTTGCTGTGATGGTTCACATTCATCATTTTACTGGACTACTCTTGGATGTATTCTGTCCATGTCTTCAACACTGGAAATGATGGAAATGTGTTGTTTACAAAGTAGCTGTAAGTATTCCTTTGATAAAGACATATTACAGCTATTGTGCAAATGGAAGAAACATTAAGGCTTTAGTAGGTGAACTGAAACTGAGCTTAGGTAGTAGGTGAACTGAAACTGAGCTTAGGTAGCAGCTGGTTGAAAACCAGGAAGGAATAAAAGATAAGGAGAAGCTCTTGTAAGTATTGGAAACATGAGATCTCACCCCACACAGTGATACATACAGTGGAAGCTAATGCTTCAACAGAAAAGTAATAAGTAACTTCTTGTAAAAGCTGTTTAAAGAATTTAAGAACCTTGATTTCTGTTTTTTGTTCTGTTTAGAAGCAGAAGGTTCCTGAACAACTAAGACCTTTTCAAAATCTGTACGTTGAAAGCACTGATTTTAATTGATATTCGTATACCAGAAATCTGAGTCTGGCAACCAACTTTGGTTTTTAGAAAGGCTCTCTTTATTAGTAGAGTATAAATGCTGAAGTTAAACACAGCATTAACGCCAGGTATGACACTTCAGATATCTTTCTGATTAGGGGAATTTATATTTTGTTGTCTAAAATAAAGCAAATTATGGATGTAAATGTACATCCACTTAATGGAGCAAACAACCTGAAAGTTGCCATATGTTCTTGCTTAGCAGTTCATACTCAGCTTTCTTAAAGTTCCTAGAAGTAAAACTATTCTAAATGTGCAACTCTATGTAAAGAGGAAGGAAAGGAGATAAAAATAATTTAAAACAAGAATTACTTATAAAGGCATTCTTATAAGCAAAAGAAATAATACCTAGATGTAAAGCAAGGGATAAGCTGTTTCTTGTAAGTATGACTTCCATTAAAAGGCATGTAGGTTTAATTCCTACAGATGCAGGTGACTGGTTGACAAGTAGAACTATAAGGAGTGTCTGAATGTGATTAGGTCTTTTACACCTTGTAGAATGAATAGCAATTACATATTCTTAATAGTTATTAAGGACCTGCCCTGTTGAGGAAAGTTTTAATGCCTTAAAGAGCATTCACCTGCCTGTGAGGTACTGTCTCTGAAGCATTGGCTCCTATTTAGTGTTTTAAAATGTGACGTATTTCTCAAAAGTTGTAGTAATAGCTTGGAGAAGTAAAACGGTCCCTGGATTTTTACATTTCTGGCTGATTTTTTTAAAAATCTTTTGAAACCTTTAAGATGAGACTAGTGTAGCACTTAAGGCTGAATTCAATCAAAAAGCATCTTAAAGAGTTTATTGATGACAGAAGGCAAATATTTGCACATTTGGAGAAGTACTAACATTTGTCCTGTTGTGTGTATTTGAACTCGAAGCTACAATGCCTGGCTTTAGCAGGCTGTCATTAAATGTTCCTTTTTTATTCTCTATGAGTTAATGAATTAAAAGATACTGCGTTTTTTAAACTTGAAGGAGAATTAGTATATTATCCCTAAATTAGAGCTGGTAATTGTTTGTTCTAGGATTTAATCCTTTCTTTCAAAACAGTTCTGATAAATTCAGACTCTGGATTTATTTAAATTCAGTGGTAGCACCAGTATAATATATCTTTATAGTGGCGTAGCCTTGATTGAAAATAATGGTTTCTTTGCCAAATGGAGAAAGCAATTATGTAAGTTAAAGCAAAAAGTCAGTTCATTGCAATCTCTCAGCACTAGGCAAAGAAGCTAATTCTTATTTGCATTCAGTGACTTTAAAAGAGAGAGAGTTTTTCTATCCTAGCAAGGAATGTTTGCTGTAATTTAAAATAAACATATGTTTTTAACTCTAGAAGTTATTACTCTAACAAGTTTACTTGTTGATTTCAGTGTTTAGAAAAAAACATCTAAATAAACATGAGTCAACCACATACCAAATTTAAATCGACCGTACTCCATCCCATGCAGTCAAGTTCTGAGGCAATAGTGCCTGTAGTAGAACAGATGACGTTTTGTGTGTTTCTAGAATCCCTCTGTCCTCTTGAAGTTAATTGTGGGAAGGAGAATTCCAATTTGTAGACAGTGATTCAGCTCCGAGGAGGTGCATAAGTGTTATTAAGTAGTAATATCTGTAGTAGTAAAAATCTGAAATAGATGTATTATCAAATCACATCCTGTCAACTTCGGATGGATATGAAACTTAAGGTTTTAAAGCCGTTGCTCCATGTGAAACAGTATGTTGTGTTGCGTTCAGTAGGCAATTGTGTCAAAAGTATTTTCGTTTTGTCTGTAAAAATTAAATTGTCTCATCTCAGAAGATGCTCAGACCTGCCTGATAACAAGCCCATTGATAGAATTCTACTAAAAGAATGGTTTAAAAGTAACATGACATGGCTGATTTCTGGAGGTTTGTCAGGTCTAGCAGAGTGATGGAGAGGCATTTTAAGCACATTCAACGTTTTTGTTGTTGTGAGAAGGAGTAATGGATAACATCCAAAATTCTCATCTCTTTTCATAGTAGGCAATATTTTGAATGACTCCTTCAGAGTGCAAGTAAACTAAGGATTTGCATGCGTGAAGGGTTTGTTGCAATACATGCTGCATTAGTATACATTAGCAACGGATTTACCATGAAAGGATTAATAAAGGCTTCCAATTGTGTGATGCAGAAGTGACTGTCAAGTTAGTCCTGATAATATTGGGGCTGTACCACCACAACTCTCAAAACTATAGGAGAGCTACACTCATACTACTTGCCTGTGTTTCAAATGGGTGTTGGAACAAAGTTGAGTATATTTTAATGTTTGCACTTTTATACTATTATGCTTGCACGTTCATTACACGGCAATTGAACTTAGTGAAAATACTGTTAGCATAGCTAACTTCCTGTGCCAGTCTTCTAGCAATCCAGTCAAAAAACTAGGGTTTCCTGTTTATTGCTGCAGTACATTGCATGGTCTTTGATGTAGGCAGCTTAGGGTTTTGAGAGGTAGGATAGATAGCACCTTTCTTTAAAAATGAAAATAAAGCGAACTGTTGAATAGCTTAAAATACAAGCACAATAAGACGTTGCAAGCTTTTCTTTTAACTTTTTCTTCAAAATATCTCATCTTAGCAACAGAAGAACCTTGAAGGATATGTGGGGTTTGCAAATCTTCCAAATCAAGTTTACCGGAAGTCTGTGAAGAGAGGATTTGAGTTCACACTCATGGTAGTAGGTACGTTTCTTTTTCATTCATTCAGTGGTGATCGCTGGAAGTATGTTGGCATAGTTCTTAAAATTTAACATGATAATGTAAGTGTATTTTCTGTGATCTCATGAGAAAAATGTCTTCATTTCCATACTGTTAAGAACACTCCACAGTGTTCAAAAAGAACACGTCTTGTGCAAGTAGGCAAGGATGAGAATAAAGAACTGTACAGTTCATAGAGTTTAAGAAAAAGGGCCAGTGTGGATCTTGTCCAAAATGTATACTTGCAACTATGACAGAATAAAAGTAATTTGAGCTTGTATTTTCATTTGAATAAAAAATTGAACTGCTTTTAAAGTTGTGAATGCAGCATGACGATCCGGGATCCAAAAGTAAAGCTGGAGTCTTTCTTTGAACATCACCATTCGGCAGGATCCCATGTATCCTGCATTTCTGTGGCCACAAAACTGTGCTACAAAATCAAAGCTTTAATTTAAACAAACCTTTCTAGCTTGTATGGTTGCAAAGAAAACCAAATGTAAACAGTCGGTTCCCTGTGGACTACAGAGGATTTGAAACTGTAGTTAGTATGGATGAAGTGTGCTGGGCATAATGGTTCATTTAGGCTTTGGTGATGACCCAAATTATTACCTGTCCTGCTAGGACATCTGATTTCCCTTTTTTCCCCTCATTTGAGTATTTGAACTGTAGTAGATCCTTATTAAGGTTAGGTATATCTGTGCCTAACTGATGCATATGTACTGGCTATGTGTCTCACTTCTGTCATGCTAATGGTTAAAATTATTAAAACAAACAAAAGAAACTTTGTAATAGTCATCTGTCTCCTTGATGTCTTCCTTTATCTTGTAATTTGGGTAGCTTGCTTAATGCTTTGATGTTTTGTCATCAATACAATGGATCTATTGTGCAGTCATTATGGATATGTAACATAAAACTCCTATTGACAGAGGTAGAAATTAAGGTCAAGTATCAGTTTATTTTGATGGCAAAGTGAGAATTTAAAAATTTGAGGGTTGCTTTTTTCTTTTGCAACTCGAAGTCCCTTTGTAATCTATCATCCAACTGCATAATTAATAGTTACAAAGCTGTTCAGTCTTAAATAAAATTTGGTTTTCCATTATTGTCCCTGGGAGGGAGGGGAGAAAGGGAAGGTGGAAAGGAGGATATCATTTTTTGTAAATATTAAACCAAAATGGGCTATAATTTGCACTTCGGTGTTTCATTCCTGCAAAAACCAAGTTACTTAAAATGCAAATAATGTAGTGATGTATTAGAGCTGTAGAAAGTACATAGAATTAATTTAGTGTTCTTTTGCCTGTTGTATGGTTTAACGCAGTTGCATTTAGGGAAATGGTAGAAGATTGTGTTCTTTGATAAGTTGGTCTACAATTTGATGGGAAATGAGATCTCAATTAGAAAATTTTGTTACTACTTTTGTACTTAGTACCGTTTTTATACATAATACTAAGACTTAATTTGTAAGCAAATTTGTCCCATTGTCTGGATGTTTGCTGAGGGGAATTGTCAGTAATATTCTAAATTTGGCTGTTTTCCCCCCACCCCAAGTACAGAAGTCAATGCTGTGTGATCATTTGGTACAAATATCATGGCGGCAGTGGTGATTTTTTTCCTTTGGATTTCAGTGATGCATCTAGTCATGTATGTGCTGAAAAGACGCATGTTTTTTAAATATAAAGATGAAATAGTTTGTATTTTACTGGATGCTATTGTTGGTAGAAACTGACCTGTAGTGGGCAGTTTGATTTGTAATAGTAATGCGCTCTTGTTGCATTTTTGCTTTGAGGTAGTGTACTCTGGCTTGGGCTAGGGTCTTCAGCTGACTTCAGGGTATGGTTCTGCAGTAGTGAAGGGAACTATCTATAATCTACTTATTAAGACTTAAACGTTTCAGAATGTAGTGCTAATCTGTATATGGTCAGTGCTGGCTGAATAAGAACACTGTATAGTCTCTTTGTGAAAATCCAAAATATCTTTTGCTTTTTGTGCTGCCAAGAGTCATGTGTGTGTAGCTGCCTTTTACTGTAGATTGCACAATCACTAGTCTGCTGGCTGTGCTTTATTTATAGATGCTTCAACGTCAGTATATCATCTGTTTGGTCTGAAATGAAAATCAGGGACCAGTGCTTCTGGTTGCTAAAGAGATACAAGGGAGAGTATTGCAGTCTGCGCCCAGCAATTTTCAGGTGTTGATGAGGCTTACCATTGCAGCTAATGCATTTGTATAGGTACTGCTTTCTAGTTGTTCACTTAGTCTACAATTACCAATTCAACTTACTGGATTTGTGTAGCAAGATAGAGAGCTTTTGAAATTAGGTAAGCATAAGGCCCAGTGTCTGTTGAAGAAGCTGGTTTATGGTTTCTGGAGCAGATCCAGGAGGTAGGTGCTCCTTACCGGAGCTGATGGAAGGTGGTTGTGGGCACAGCTTTGGAAGTGGCTCTGTTTCAGCCACGCGGGCAGTGGGCTGTCCTGTAACGTGGTCTGAGTCGAGCCTGGTAAGATCTGTGTATTGCCAGGGAAGTCTCTTCTGTAAACACAGCTGCTAATTCCCAGGTGTTTATGTTAAATGTAAAGTGTTAGAAATGCATATAAATATAAATCATTGCTGTTAAAATATATCCTTATTTGTATTTAATGTTTTTGGAATCATTGTAAAGTTAACCTTAACAGGGACTGGCATTACACTGCAACGTTTAGCCTTAATAAGCATTGCAACATTTCAAACTCATTGACTATATTCATTTTTTTCTCCAAATTATATTGTTTCCTTTGGTAGTGTTTGTAAACTTTTCTTAGGAAACTAAAGACTGAGCCCTTTTTTCCTACTTGATCATCTGTAATTAGGGTATTATTTTGTGTTTAAAACCTTCATGGGACTCTGAATTCTGTATTGGACCTATTCTAAAAGGCCAATCAGTATTTTAAATTAAATCACACTATTTCTGAAATTCCGTTTGTAGAATGAAGGCTAACAGGTGCCTTCTCTGAGGATAAGACATCAAGGAGGCAGAAATAGGCACTGAAAGCTTAAGTCTTGATACATTCAAAAGAAGACATTTAAATAATGTTTTAATACAAACTACTACATTTTGAATATTTAAAGCTCACCACTGGCAAAATTGTCAACTTTGCAGGCTGTTTCATTCATAATTTTGTGTAATCTCTTCAAATATAAGATGGTTGGACTCTCAAGTGTTTCAACAATATAAATACGTCATCTAAATAATATCAAGACTGTAGTCTCCCTTTCTCAGTGTTTTTGAGGAAAGTGCCTGCTGAAGTCAAACTTATAAGAGAAATTCCAGTAGTAATACTACTACAGTTAGGAGCTCACAATTAAGGAAATCTTAATTGTGAAATTGTAGTTGTCTGCTTATTAATATAATTACACTTGTATAAGTAGTGGGTGTGTTTGTTTTTTTGTTTTGTTTCAGGGTAATGAGGTGTGGAATAAAAATTGTTGCTTTTCACTGTGGTCTTTTGTCTAAGCACTGACTCAGAAAATCCCTTTTGTTCTTGTACTGAAATTATACTGGTATTGTATGTTTTGAAATAACACCCAAGTAAATAGAAAGTCATATTTTTTTAAAATTCTTTTTGCCTATAGTTTCAAGGTACTTCAGCATAATTATTTGGGGTAGCTTTTCTTAGAGTAATATGCTTTCAGGTGTTTGGGTTTCATGACTCTTATTAGAGGTTGGACTTTTAAATTTTGTTGGAAAAAAATCATGAAATTTACTTACATATGCAGAAGCCTTCCAGGCAGGTGGCTTTCCAGAAGACATTTCTACACAGTTTCTGTTTCTTGATTGACTGTGTGGTAGCTTTGACTCTGAGAGCTGTTTTGAACCCTTTGCTGTAGCAAATTGTCTGTTTTGCTTCCTAATTGTTGCTTTACCCTTGTAGATCACCTGTGGATTACAGCTTAAAGGAAAATATCATACAGTACTGTGATAGCATTTTGTTGGTAATTATATGCAAACATTAAAATGTTTTGGTTTAAACATGGCTTTTTGGCTTGGACACAAAGTAGAAGGCTGTATTTTGCAAGACTTGAAGTTACCTTAAAGAAAAAGCACACTTGAGTTTTAAAATGGCTTTACTGGTCCCTGAAGAAAACTTTGACAAGTTTAATAGTGGTATCTTGTGATGATGGATCACGTTCTAGTGAGAATTACCCTTCTGTTCATTTTCTGTTGCAGTTTGTTTATCAGGCCAACAGGCATGCAGACAGCCTCAGATGCTCATGCGGACTTGGCCTTTGCCGACGCATGGCTTCCCTTCCTCCCTAGCTGCACTTTAGAGCCAGGAACAAAACCATCCAGTATATGACAGGATAGGAAAAATAATTAAGTGAAAAATAACATTAGACAGACAGTCCAACCACTTGAGGATGTTTCCGGTTGTTGTTGATCTGCTGTGGTTTGAAATGCTCTTAATTAAGGTTTCTTTATTGCCTCTACTACCACAGTATCTGAGTGTATGTTTGGGCTTTGATGTGTCCTTCATATTTGGCTTGCTTGGATTAATGAAGAGTATTCAGTGATGGTGACTATTCAGTGCGTAATTTAGCCATTATATTGGAGGCATGAAGGCTCTATTACCATACAAATACAGTTTATGTTAAAACACATTTCGTTTTTAGACCTAGATGGGAAAAAAAGAGAGTTCTGACCTTCCCAGTCATTTCTGAGCTTCCTTAGGATGTGTGGTTGCATTAACAGTTACAGAGCTCTTCCTTGTCTATGTACAGTCAGGGGTGTACCCTGGCATATGCATCTATCTCAGAAACAAAAAGGTTCTTAAAGAAAGGAGCTGCCAAAGCTTGCTTTGCCTTGAATGTGTCCTGCCTCCATGCTTCCATTTCCCCTGTAACTTCCATTCCTCAAAATACCTCAATTCCTCGAGTCCTCTCCTCCAACCTTTGTTACAGTCGCGTGTTCTGTACTGCCGCCTTGGCTGTGGCCCGTTTGGAGCTCCTTGCATGATGATCCTGCTGTGCCAGTTGGCTGGTGCCAGGTCAGCACTCTCTCAGTTCCCATTGTTGCCCATTCTGTAAAGAAAAGTATTAGTTTGTGTCCACCCCTTGTGGAGCAGACATGGCTCCCTTAGGAAACCAGATTAAAAAAAAATTAAGATTTCAACTTAGAGGTATTCTGTTGACAGGATTGTGAGGTTTCAGTGAAGTACAGAAACAAGAAAGGGTCTTTGAAGAATTTTTTGACCTAAAAAGTTACTGTCTTTCACATACTGGCTGTGTGGATTCTATATGTTCCAGTGATGATCTCTACAGAGCTATCTACTGATAGCTTAATCCTTGCCCCTAACCAATGAGACACACCCCCAAAGCAAGACACGTAGAATTCAGGAGAACTTGCGAATGTGGATGTGCAGGGTACAGAAAACTGGTGGAGCCTAGGACAGAGCTGGGGTATTCCTAAAGGTGACACATACCTTCGGGATAATCGCTGTTGTTGGAGTAACACCTCACCACAGAATCACAGAATGGCTGAGGCTGGAAGGGACCATCTAGTCCAACGCCCCTGCCATAGGCAGTGATGCCACCCACTAGATCAGGTTGGCCGAGGCTCCATCCAGCCTGGCCTTGAACACCTCCAGGGATGGGGCATCCACAGCTTCTCTTGGCAACCTGTTCCAGTGCCTCACCACCCTTCTACAGGGAAGAATTTCCTCCTAATGCCTAGTCTATCCTCTTCCTGTTTAAGACCTTTCCCCCTTGTCCTATGCTTTCCTACTGGTAGGAGGTATAAATGGTATAAAACAGGCCTGACTTCTACCCAAAATGGATTTCCTTTTGTCTGAGAAGCTTCCTGTGCTGCTCTGTGGAGAGCAGCCCATGCTGGAGCAGTCCGCTCCTGAAGGACTGCGCCCTGTGGTATGGCTCCTGGGCTGGCACTTCTCAGGCCGGCTGGTATTTGCTTCTGCCCCAGGTTCAGGAGACTCTTTCTGTCAGCCTTTTTCCTGCTAGGGCATGGTCACCTTCATGGCTGCTGCCCTCACCCAGTGACCCAATCCCATGATAATTTCCCATCCCCCAAATGACTTCCACCTTGGTTGCTTTTTAGGATTTATATATATATTCTTAAATGCCGGGCCTGGCCTGGCGGCCTGTGTGGTCGCCAGCCCCCGGCTCCTCCTGCTGGGCCTTACGCAGCCATGATGGATCCTCGGGGTTGATGTCCTGTTGGGACCGGGTCCGTCTGCGCCCATCCTGCTCCCAGTGCCAGGAGAAGCTGCAGATGAGCTGCCATGGCATGGAGGGGCTGCGGTCCCTGCGCCTGGGCGAGACGCTGTGGGACTGGTAGTTGGAGGGCCGCCGCCGCCGCTGCCCTGGCCCCATGTTGTGCTGGAATCTTCCCCGGGGCCGGCAGGCTGAGGCGTCCCACATGGGGCGTGGCACCAGCCTCACGATGGCAATGATGGCCTGGCAGCAGAGCGGGCAGGTGGCTCTGTGGGCAGCCCAGGGCTGGATGCAGTCCCTGCAGAAGGAGTGTGTGCAGGGTTCCAGCTGTGCTGTGTTGGCCAGCGGGCCCAAGCAGATGATGCAGGTCTCTTCTCTTGGGGCCTCCGCTGGCAGCTCCTGGCGTGGCTGGCTCATGGTGTCCGCGGCTGCTCCGGTGTGGAGATGCTTGTTGTTCCCGGGATGCTGCTCTGATGTCAAACAGGTATCAAGCGCCTCCTGTCTTCAGCACCTCCCTCGTGGGTCAATGGCTGAACTCCAAAGACTCGCAGCCCACCAACAGCCCCTCAGCGCCTTGCGCCCCACCAGAAGGGCCTCAATGCCTTGCCTGCAACCAGTGGGATCTCAGCATCTCACGTGCCACCAGAAGGACCTTGACATCTCAAGTTCCACCAGAAGGATCTGGGTACTTCACCTGCCACCCAGAAGGACCTTGTGTCTCTCGTGCTACAAGAAGGACTTTGATGTCTCTCGTGCTACTGGAATGACCTCGACATCGCACCTTCCACCAGTAACACCTCTACCTCTCATGTTTCAGCTGTGGGAGCTCAGTCTCTCGAGTGCCACCAGCTGGACTGAACACAGGCTGGATGCTCAGGGCACTTATGGCCAGCTGCCTTTTGTGAGGCCACAGGGTGACGGTGACTCTGGGGTGACATCACACGGCTCCTGGGGTGCTCCTGGTGGCAGCACTAACGGAGGTATTGTGACTGTTGTGAGAAAATGCTGATGTGAAATGGCTGCTCCACACTGACAGGGGTAACGTCTGCCAGGCTGGGGTCCAGGCCGGGAGCTTGGCCTTTGGCCTCAGAACTGCACCTGGGAGTCAGGGCTGTCCTTGACATGCAGCTGGACACCTGAGCACCAGAGACATCCTGAAGAGATCATCAAGGAGGACACAACAAGAATCTGGGGAATAACTTATCACCTGGGATGGTGATAAAGAGCATGGGCACAAGGAAATTGGCCCAATAAAGTGGGAACATGCTTGAGAACTCAAGAGGTTTTTTAAGAATATTAGGAACGTGGTCAGCTCTTGGCTGTCCCAGGAGGATGGTAGAAATGAACAGCATCTCTTGGTTTCCTGAAGTGGTGGTGTCATCATAGAATCATCACAGAATCGCAGAATGGGCAGGGTTGGAAGGGACCTCTGAAGATCATCTAGTCCAACATCCTTGCTGAGAAGGATCACCTAGAGCACGTTGCACAGGATGGCATCCAGGCGGGTTTTGAATATCTCCAGAGAAGGAGACTCCACAACCTCTCTGGGCAACCTGTGCCAGTGCTCTGTCACCCTCACAGTAAAGACGTGCCCCCTCATATTGAGCCGGAACCTCCTGTGCTTCAGTTTGTGCCCGTTGCCTCTCGTTCTGTTGCTGGGCGCTACTGAAAAGAGACCGGCTCCATCCTCTCGACACCCTCCCCTTAGATATTTATACACATCTGGGGGACGAGATGCTGGAGAGCAGCCCCGCAGAGAGGGATCTGGGGTTTATGGTTGATAGCAAGCTGAATGTGAGCCAGCAGTGTGCCCTGGCAGCCAGGAGGTCCAACTGTATCCTGGGGTGCATCAAGCACAGCACTGCTAGTCAGTCGAGGGAAGTGATTGTCCCGCTCTACTCTGTGCTGGTGCGGCCTCATCTGGAGTACTGTGTGCAGCTCTGGGCACCACAGTACAAAAGGGACGTAAAACTGGTGGAGAGTGCCCAGAGAAGGGCTATTAAGATGGTGAAGGGCCTAAAGGGGAAGACATATGAGGAGTGGCTGAGGTCACTTGGCCTGTTCAGCCTGGAAAAGAGGAGGCTGAGGGGAGACCTCATCATGGTCTACAGCTTCCTCACGAGGGGGAGTGGTGGAGCAGGTGCCGATCAGTTCTCCTTAGTGACCAGTGACAGGACCCAAGGGAATGGTGTCAAGCTGTGACAGGGGACATTCAGGCTGGATATGAGGAAGAGGTTCTTCACTGAGATGGTGGTCACACGCTGGAACAGGCTTCCCCGTGACGTGGCCACGGTACCAAGCCTGTCAGAGTTTAAGAACCAGTTGGATTGTGTGCTCACAGTCATTTGGTCTGAATTTTGGGATAGACCTGTGTGGAGCCAGGAGTTGAATTCAATGATCCTTATGGGTCCCTTCCAACTCAGGACATTCTATTCTATGATTCTTTGACTTCTATTCTATTCTACATTAATGAGGTCTCCCCTCGGTCTTCTCTTTTCCAGGCTAAAGAGGTCTGGCTCTCTCAGCCTGTCCTCATATGATAGGTGCCCCAGTCCTCTCATCATGTTCATAGCCTTCCTCTGGACTTGCTCCAGTAGTTCAGTGTCCCTCTTGTACTGGTGAGCCCTGTACAAAAGTACTGGGTGTACCAGTAGCTACTGGGAGTATTAGTAGCATGTTGTTCCTTTGCATGGACAGAACTCAAAGGTTTTTGAGAGCACGTGAACTCTGAAGATGTTTCTGTGGAAAAGAAGTGTGTCTGTCCTCCAGATGTGAAAGGTCAGTAATCTAACTGTGAGCTTACTGGCCTGCATTGCACTCTTCCTGAGTTACTTGTAGGTGAGAAGTGCAGTATAGGTTTATGTGACTATGTCGCTTCAGTGGGATCTTCTCATCCTCTTTCCTTTTTTTTTTTTTTCTTTTGTAATGCAATGAAACCCAGAGGTTTGCAGCATGCTTGCTATTCTCACCTCGTCTGTGGTATTGTTCCTCTGCCTTTTTCTAATGTTGGGGTAAGAAAGCTCCATGACCAAAATCTGACGGAAAAAGTGAAACTTTCTACATTGTGTTATAGTTGAAATGTAGTGTTTCTGAAGGTCAGTTAGCGTTTGAGTTTATCTAGAAATCGTAGCTCTTCACATAGTCTCACAAATTGCTCAATGTAGTGTTTTTTTTCAGTGCATATGGAAAAAAAAGTTCACCTTAATTTTTGTTAAACTGCTTCTAAGCATTTCTCTTGCTCACTGTGCAGTAGTTTAGGCTTGCGACTAAGAATTGTAGAGACTATAATGGCTAGAAGTGAAACTGATATTTAAAACAGTAGTTCTTCAATACTCATTTTCTTTAAATTAGCAATTTACAACAGTAGTTGGGATTGTAGTGCTCACTGCACAGGTCTTAATAGCTTTTGGTGTGTTTTTTTTTATTTATTAACTGTTTGGATGCCATGCTTGCTGACTAGATTGTATGAAGGCCAACCTGAGCATGGTATCTCCTCCTGGATGCCATACCTAAGAGGAGGTATGTTCTGTGCTTTGCCTGTGCATGTGAAAGATGCAATCATATGACTACAGAGTCCTGATGACTATGTGCCAAGTGTATTATATTCAAATATTTTTTTAAGAGTTAAGGAAGCAGCTGAGGAAAGGTTTTATGAAGCTTTCTGGGTGTATTTTACTCAACCAAGCTGTTTCTTGTTGTGGCAGTGTTTTGGTCAAAACCTAATATTTATTGTAATGTGTATGTTTGTTTCCTCACAGAGGTTTTGAGTGGAGACTTCCAGCAAACTTTGTGAATATGAACTCATAACTTGGCAAAAAGCTGCCTACAACCCATTTTTTAGTTCTTTGAAAAGAAATATGTTTATTTTTTTTATTTCTTTGAACAAGTGATGATTCTTTTAAAAACATTTTCTTTTTTTCTGTTTCATAGATCATTTTCTTGTCAGTCTCGTAATAAATTATACGAAATCTTTTACTTTTGTCTGTACTGAAAATAGAGTTTCCAAGGGATGGATTCAGGGAATTTCATGAAAACCTAATGAGGTACTGTGCGGTACACCGTGTAGGTGTTATTCTCACTGTCTTTTTTAAGCTTTCTGGAGTTTTCAGCTACAAACCTATATAATTGACCCTTTTCATCTTAGTTGTTTTCAAGCCTGTTGTAAACTTCTTTCCATATATCTATGTAAATATTTTTTCTTTGTTTTCCTTCTGCTAGCTTATCACTTTTTCAGTGTATTTCTAAATAAAGTTGTCCTTGCTAATGTCCTTAAACATCTGTGCACGTGTGTGTGCACGTACACAAACACACCGTTACTAAGCTGGTTTTTCATATATTACAGTCCTTTTGTTGATCTCTCCTTATGGTGACATCAGCATTTGGATCTGGTTCTTGTTCCTTTTGGTTAGAGGTTTGAGGTTTGCAACTTAACTGAAATGAACAAAGTTTTTTTTTTTTTTTTGATATTAGAGTGATTGGCCATTGCATGGTGTCCTAGTCTTGCTGTTGTACCTACTTGGATGTGATGGTGTTTAAAGTAACATGTAAATTTAAACAGGTCTTAAGGAGGTACCTATGTTTGGCTGCTTAACTTGGTTATCAGATGGCTGATGTTTGGTTCAAACCTCAGAAGCCATCAGATTGTCCTGAGCTTTTGTAGGGGGTTGGTATGAGCAAAATGTTGCACATCTCCTAAGTAATGACGGGTTACAAAGTTGTGTGGTTAGTGTCCCTTTTCTTTACCTTGGATAATCAGGTGCCAGTGTATTGCTGGGCTGCTTCTGGGGCAGTGTTTGCCACAAACCTGGAGTTAGATTCAAAGTACGTTTTCTTTTCTTTGTTTGTTTTAATAAGCATGCTGTGTGGGTTGAAAATAGCTTGTCTCTTCCTGTTGGCTAAAAATGATAGGCTTGGCCTGTTGTATCAAAAAATGCTGAAAATTTCGTGAATGAGTAGGTTAATCTTGTGACCGAAGTGATATTCTTGGATGGAGTATTTATGGTCCAAACTTCCAATTGTAGTAAAGCCACAGTGACCCATTAAATGTGACACTGATTCAATGTACATGTTTTCCCTCTGGCTGATTTTGCAGTAGCCAGCTCACATCTTCACTGTGACTCCATTTGAAGCTGTTAAATTTAGTTCATTTCTCCAGTGTTTGTGTGTAGCATGGCTATTGTATGCAAATGTTTCATTTGTTTTTCTGGGTTGTTTTCTATTGAGCTTCTGAGTATGTTTACTGACAAGTTTGAGTTTATATCTTGCTTCTGCCTAGGATTTTTTTTATTAAAGAGAATGAACATGTTCTAGGAAGAATTTCTCTTCACTTCTGTTCTGGTGGTGGTGGTGTCTGATGTTTTTCTCCATTCACTTGCTTTTATATAATACCTAGGCCAGAGCAGTTAGATTTGTCAGTGCTTGAAGGGGAGCAAGGCTGCACAAGTTGCATGTTTCATCAAATTAATTTTTCTGTTTAGTTTCTTCTCAGCTTTGACTTCCATCCCAGCTTTTCAGTTTAGTTGGTTTTGTTACATGTACCAAAAATGCAAATAGAGGAACTCCTAAACTCTATCTTGAAATGATGCTACATGTCTGTCAGTGTTAATATAAGCATATCAAGTGTGTAATGACATTGTTGAACATACCAGGCTTTACAGAAAGAAGGAACTAAGAGGTTTTGGGGTTTTTAGTTTTTTGCGTTTGTTTGTTTGTTTTTGGAGGGGCGCAACTTCCTAATTTCACAAGCAGCTTTGGCATTGGCATTCTATCACTGAAGTTTCAACCTTCATAAGTGATGAGGCTTTGAGCCAAAAATTATGTTGACAGCTTAGAACAAAACTTTGAATATGTCAAAGCCAATGCAGTGTGCATCATTCAAGTACTTCTTCCATTAATGAAAAGCGAGTGTTTTGCAGGGTGAGATGCTCTTCCAGAAAGGCAGAAAGAGTCTGTGATTTAAGGGAATTAGGCTGTTGGCCTTCCTCGGAATGAGAAGCAGCCCAACTGAAGTGCAGAAATCCAAGGGGTTAAGGGCAGCAAGTCAGTTCTACCGGCATCTGGCTGGTGTTTTACTTCTTGGGGCACATGAAGCCGAGCTGTTTTCTGTGTAAGGTGACAGCTTGGTTACTTGACAAGAATCTGAGGCGTTCCCAGATGACCTTGGTAGCTGTAAACTGCAGTTCAGTTCTCTTTAAAATAGCAATTTTGCAGTCTGAAGTCATCATCTGTTAAGTTTTGAATTTATAGGCTGATCCTGGATCTTGGGTCTGTTTTCTGTAGCTAGACTTACTTAAATAGGAAATCAGTGGTCTGAAGGCAGTTTCTGGAATGTTTGTGGGGCACTTTCCAGAAGGGACTAACAAGCATTGTGTTAAAATGAAGAACTGTAAAACAAACCGCTGCTGAAAAATATTGTAATTATCACATAAGCAGTTGGTGGTACTTGATAAGCTCAAATGGCACAGACTTGAGCAAGAAATACATGAACAGGAATAGATTGCACACGTGCATTGATTATTATTGCTGCCTTTATCCACATTGCCCCTATTTTCAGGAGAGAATTAATGTTTTATATTCAAAAGCAAGTTAGGGAACCATATGTTTTTGAAGCAACTGAAATCTCATTAGTTCCGACGTTTGGATCATACTGCCATGTATCTCTTCTTATCTAAGATTTGTGGGTTTTTTTTTTGTTGTTGTTCCTGAACATTACTAGCTTGTGGTATAACAAAAAGTTGTGTTGTTTTTACTGTGGTTGAAAGGTTATCTAGGACCTGGTTTTTGCCCATCAGACCAACAGTTCATCAGGTTAAAGGATTTTAAAGTGTTGTCCCAGATGTAATGGGACTTGTATTCTCTTGGAATAGCCCAATTTTTGTTAAAAATGAGGTAATTTCAGGAGTGTTCTGAAATTCTTATGGATGGTTGACCTGTGATACACTATTCTGGTAAAGAGCTGGTTGAATCTTCCTTTATAAATATCTCCTCATTTATAAGTATCTTCTCAGACTCTGTGATAGAAATCTATAATCCATTCAGTTTGTGTCTGTATTATTCTGTTAACTTGCCTTCACATCTACATCATCTTCCCATGAGGAGACTTTGTTCAAGTTTATCCTGCAGAGTTAAAAGGGAGATACAGATTTTCTGAGTAAACTTTTTTGTTTGTCTTGAAAGTCTGCAATTCTTTTACCATCTGTTCATGCTTGATGAAGGTATGAGAAAGTTTACTGTCTGTTTCCTGTTATTTTTTCTTCACTGATCTCCTTACTAACTATTTACATCATCCATTGATGAATAAGTTTTTTTTGTTTTGTTTTTGTTTTGTTTTGATACCCCCAGAAAATACTTTACATGACAACTAACAGCCTGTCAAAGAGGCCTTTGAGCAATTCAAGTAATACCTGAAGTAAAAATACCATTGTCTTCATGTAGGATGGCACAAGTCAAAGAGAGAAGGGACTTTTCAAAGCATCTGTGAATGACCCTGACTCTGATCATAAAATTGCTTAGGTTAATTTTACTTAATGACCTGCAGAGAGGTTAGTGCAGCATAAAGCACAGTGTTCAGTTTAAATGTAGTCACTACTGTTTGTAGCCAGTTTATGAGCTTTAGGGAAACCCTAAAGACGTCAGACCTCGAAGAGCATAACCTTGCATGCTATACCACATCCACTCCTATATGTAGATTTCTGGATCAATAAGGATAGCTTTTTACATTCATTTGTTCTGTAAAGCCATGATGAAATTTTTCCGTTTGTAGCCTGGGATGTTCAGAGTACATAAAACTTTTATTTGAATGATTATTTCAAGGTTGTGTTTTGTCTCTTAGTTCTTCCCAAGCAACTGAAGCTTAAAAAAAATAAAACTGCGGGGAAAAGTATTCTATTTGTCATTTTGCAAAATCCATCGATATATGCTTCAAATTTACTCCTTGTGCAAAACCAGGTAGAATTTGATCAAACAATGCATGTTACTTATTAATTCCATTAGCAGGCTAAGGCAGTCTAGTAGTTGGGAAACTAAATCTGTGCCCATTTCTTGTGGGGGAATAAACACTGTCCTTCTAAAGTAGTTCTCACTCAGTACACTTTGATCCTTTTACCTAAAGTTTTTGCACTGTTTAATAGTGAGGTTGTTCAATGATTAAATATTTTTAGTGACTGATTGGAAACGAATGAGATGAGACTGGATAATCAGGCCAGATTTTAGTCTTAACTATCCCTTGAATGGGAACAAATTGCTTTGAATTATCGTAGCTATTTCAGTCTATACAGTATGTAAAAGGATGTGGGTTTTATATACTGTATATGCTCTTAGACTGTGGTTTGAAGGAGGATGGTGTGTGTTCAAATTTGTAGTTCACTGTGAATTTATCTGCTTTGGTTGACTTATGTCAAATGGCAAGCATTCAGATAACAATAAAATAAAACTAACTCGGGAAGTGCTTTATGAATTTTGCAGATACTCAGGCTATTTGAAGTTCTACTCAAAAAAAATCAGCCTCTGCTTAAAATAACAAAAACATTTATTCTTCAACTACAAAACATTTTTGTACATCTGTCTAGTTAGAAAGGAGCTGAGACCTACAAGTTCAAAAAATAAACTGTACTGTGTAATGAATAGGGAGGTACAAGGCTCTGTGTGTGTATGCATTTGCCCCTGGTTTTGTTGATCTTTTTAAATTTTATCAGTCTACTTTTTTGGGGGGTGTGGGAGGAGTAAAAATAAACTTAATTTTGTGGTAGAAGTAACTGGCTTTTGACCCAGTGCGAAGTGCTGCATTTATCTTCTCTAATGCCTATTATTAAATTGTGTTGGGTGGCTGACTGAGACCAGGCAAGCATACAGACAGCAGGAGATACGTAAAAAGTACAGAAAATCAAAAGGAGAATTAGCATTATGACAGCAGTTGAAATCATGGCATGGTACTAAGTGTTTGCTTAATCAAAGTTTAAATAGTATTATTTCAGATAGAAACTATGTTTAATTAAATTTCATTTAATGGTAGTTCTTATGTGAATGACACTGATTTCAATATGCAGAGTGCTAATACCTTTGTCAATATAGCTCATTTTAATAAGGAAGAGATTTTATAATTAATGAATAAAACTAGTTGATTATCCTATTCTATTTTTAAACCAATATGTTGCTGTATTCATTTTTATGCTGTTGGAAAGCAGGGCAAGAAAAACTTCCTCATTACTGGTAAGAAAGACGAGCTAATGGCAGAAATAGAGGAATTCTTCTGCTTATTCAAATAACCTTATGTTTATTGTGTATTTACCAGTTTCCCTGACTGACTGCTGCTGTATGCTTAAAAGAAAGTCATGAATGTTCAATATGATCTATATTCAAATGGTTTATTAAAAACAAAATAATAATAATAATAAACAACCACAATTCACTTAAATGTTGTTTTGTTGTGTTCTTTTCTTGCTTGAATGTTTGTAAGTGATGTAGTTTGGATATAACTTTCTAGGGTTAGGTTATCTTCAACTTGCTGAATTGAAAAATAAGCATTAGGCTTAGGACCCTAGCCTTTAAATTATGAATTTATACTGCATTTTGTCTTTTGGGGAGACATTTCATAACTTGTTCATATTTCATAACCTGAAGAATTTCATGTTCTTCATACTGGTGCTTTATGGAGTGCGCCCTCTTGAAGTCCCCCTTTCTCCCCAGGTAAGTCGTTAAAGGCTTAATGTGCATTTTCATCCAGACACCCAGTTGTATAAACTTTTAATTCTTTAGAACCACCTTTGCTATCCCGTTAATAATAGAAGTGGCAGGTGTTTTTTTTTTTTGCGTTTTGTTGTTGCTTTTTGTAGGGCAAAATAAAACTTAATAAGAAGAAAGCTGTTTGGTACTTTGCTCCAGCTATTGGGGGCTAGACCTTTGCAGAAGAGAGCCTGTATTTTCTAGGGAAAAAAAAGTCGCACATTCTTAAAAGCTGCTTGCTTTCTTCAGGTAGACGTTGATCTAACAATGCTAGCTATCAACATTCTTCAGATCAAGTTTGAGACTGCCTTTTATTGGATAAGAATTTGAGAGCCTCTAGCACTGTAAACTCTACAGAGAAGATAGAAAATGAACATTGACACAATTAAAAATACTGCAGATTGTGGTGTCTTTTAGAGAGGTGGGTGTGTATGCCAAATTTAGGTTGTCAGTGCCTGTTATATATATCCTGTGAACTTTCCCACGAAGTATCATTTTTTTAAAATTCCTGTTCTTTCCTGCAAGTGTTTTCTGGTGCACATACCAGTACATTATATTATTACATTATTATCTGAGTGACATGAACGCCTCAATAAGTGCTACTGATTTATTCTATTTTTTTTATGAGGAGGGATAAATAAATAGCTGCTCTTGCTTATAATGAACTGTAATCGCAATTAGCTAAGATATTATTACTATTTTGGCTTTTTATATGAAGCATCCTCATAGCTGAGTTTTATGATAGGATTTGTTACATCAAAAGCAAAAGGATTCAAAAAACTCAGCTGGCTTTTCAGGATACAGCGAAAAGCTTTTAAATTAGGTATATTTAAAAAAAAAAAAAAGAAGCAATTATTTTGGCAATTCTTATTGTCCAGCTAAGAAAACAGTACTATAACCAAAAAAACTATCATTGTATCTGTAGAGGATCACTTATGACTGGTCTGCTAAACTTTGTCTTGATTATGTTTATGCTTCTGAGAGTGGAAGTTCAAGAGCCATATCTTCACTTGCCTTGCTACCTGTTCTGCTCAAGCTGCTGTGCCATAGCACTAGTGTTGAGTGTATTTAGCATCCTTTCATGTCCAGAGATCTTGTTTCTGAGTGTAGCTTATTGTTGATGTACTTTGGACTCCTTCCGGAAGGCTTTTTATTGCTCAGTATTCAAAAACATCTTCATCTATTTCTACGTTTTGTAACAAAGTGACTGCATATGCCAGAACATATGTATAGCTTCAAATCTATCTGCTTCTAGAAGCAAGCAAAAGCTACTGTTCTTGAAGCTATTCTGGGATAAAGGGAGTATTTTCCCACCTGGGCGTAGCAAATCCTCAAAGAGAAGGTGAAAACTGAAGACTAAGGCAACTTTATGTATTGCTACTTAGCTTTGACATACAGTAAATTTTGATTTGCAAAAATAATTAGCAATTAAGTTCTTGTGGTTAAAATGTTTTAAAAATAACAAAGTGACTGGGCTAGGTAGTGCTGGCACGTGCTGCCGTCAGCTGCAATGCCACAATTCAGGTTTGGTGCTGGGGGAAGGAATATTCCTTATCTCTGTGAACAAAGGTGAATTTCTGTTCAGCCTTCTCCAGTGTACCTCAAAAGGGTCTCTGCAATACCCTCCTGCCCACCAGATTTCTGTCCTTTCCAGCTTGCTGGTTCTCACCATGTTGAGATCTTTCTGGAAGGTGACTGAAGTCCTTGCAGACGAGGATATGACAATGTGCTGGAATCATGCAGCTGAGTGAAGTAGAGGTGGCATTCAGCATTTCCTCCAAAGATCAGAAAAAGAATCTGCCACTTAACACCATTTATTTCCAAGCAGATCTGTTGTGGGAGACTTCTTGTCTGATGGACTGTGTCTAGTGGGTACCGTGCCGAGGACATTGTGCATAGATACTCTATTCAGAATAAATTCAATTGCTGATGTTCTGCTTAAGCTTTTGGAATTAGTCTATATAATTCATCATGGATGCCCTTTTACAAGTGTATGTTCCTCTCCGTAGCTCTTTAAGAGATTTCTTGTGTTGTGCTTCATGTGAGCTCATTGTGTGTTTCCTCTCGAAGGCTTAAACGTGTGAGTTTGGTCCTGCCCTTGGTGTATTCAGAGTATCGCTAAATGCATTCTGTAGCCATCTGGGTGACTTATTTCGGTCTTCTGTGAGTCATGTCTAACAGACATGCACCATAAAGGGTAGGTGCAAAATTAGTTCTTCCACAGATGTGGTGGTCCATTTCCTCACTCATGGTCTGAATCATGCCCTGGGTATATTGAATATTCTCAATTTTGAAGGGTTTTATTTTTTTTCCTTTCTCCTTGTGCTTTGTTGAAAAGCTGGGTCAGTTGTCTAGCTTGAAAGAAGAGGGTTTAGCATAACATTTTCATCTGAAGTCTCCATTTAAACCTCTAGATCATAACAAATTAGCTGCATCCAGAACAGCAGAATATGCTGCTTTTCTTTTTGAAGTCTAGTATTGCTGAAAAGAATACAAAAGATACGTTTAAGCTGTTCCCAAGCTCTTTGCCTTCTCCATCTGTTTTGGGACATATAATTTCACTCTTTAAGTTATAGAGTGTAGGGATTTGGAATTCTTATTTTTTAAAAACAAAACTTGGATATAGAGATTGTCTATAAAATTACAGGGAAAGCTTTGAATGTATGAAGAAGAAAAAAGTTTCCAGCAAAGTACAAGTTTCACTAAAATGGAATCAAATTTTACCTTTTTAGTTTGTATTGAAGTTGCTGTGTTCTGCTGTTTTTGAAATGTGCTTTTTTCTTTTTACTATCTTTCTATATCCTGTTGGCTATACATGAGTTCATTTATAGTTACTGTGACTTGTTCTGTGTTGATAACTTAACTACTCAAAACTTGTTGTAACTACTCTAGCTTGCCTTTCAGAACAGCCTGCTTAATCTCTCTGTTCTAAGCTTGCTAATCAGTCGTTAGCATTGATCATAAATCAAAACTAAGCACTGTTTGTGTAAGCTATGAATAGTATGGATTAATAGAGCTTTCTGTCGAGTTAAATACATGTTTTTCTTGGCACTTTGAGGATACATGAAATATAGTTGTTGAGTGTTGATCCTTGGTTAAGTGCACTGAAGCTCTGAAATAGTGTTTCATCTGTGCTTTGGGTTGAACAGTGCTCTTGGAAAAGGAGCAAGTAAAAGGAAAAGATGAGAGCAACTTTAAAACTTCACTGCTGTGTGGTTTGGCGTTTCTGTTTGCTTTGTTTTTAGTTTTACGTAAAAGTTGTATGCTGCTTGTTTTTTATGAAATCTTAGGAGGTCTGGTGCATAACAGCATGTGTCAGAGAGGAGTGTGTTTGCTACATCTATACTAGGCCATCCTTTCTTCTCGTAACTGTGGGGACAGAGATGGCATAAAGTTCCCATCACTCCCCTTTGATCTAAGTTCATTTTCTTTGCAAGTGTATGTGCATGTCGTACAAAATATTATTCAAGGTAGTCTAACCATATTCTGCAGCTTGTTGTTCTCTGGGTGAATGGACTAATGTTAGAACTGCAAATGTATTCAGTGGGTTATGAAATGGTATGAAACCACAGATTTGAGAGTAGGAGTATGGTTGAAAAATTGCATAGCTTTACATAGGCTATTTCAGGTTTGCTTTCTTGGGTAGGATTCTTGCATAGAAGGTTAAGAGAACTAATTTCTAGTCCCTGTTTGATAGTGGAGTCAACTCTTTGCTCCCAGTAATTACCTCCCACTTCCAAGGCACCAACATTAATGGATTTCTTTCAGATTGGACCCTGTAAGCAGGAGTGTCTTCACTGTCCTGCGTGAATCCTGCTGCCTTGGTTGGCAAACCACCACTGTGGTCACGGAGAAAATGACTCTTGGTTTGACGAAGGCTGCTTCATTCTGAAGGGAACGAGGACTAGAAAGCACTGCTCTGCTGTATTTGAAACACCTTCTGCACTTAAAGGGTGAGAGAGTTAAAAGACCAACAGGCTCTGTGTAAGGAAGCTGGAGTTCAAAAGAATTAATACAGACCTATATGAAATATAAGGAAAAAACTGTTATGGGTTCGTTCCTCTCTTGGTTGAATAAAAGCTTACTTCCTCACTCCTTTCCGTGGGTGTGGGAAGAGAGACCCTTCAGTTTTGAGGAAAGAGGAGAAGAGAAGTATGTTTCCTTTCTGGATTGACCCATAAATGCGTGCCTGTACCATTGGATCGTGTATCCAGGAAAAAATCGTTTAGATAACTGAGGCTGGCAGTGATCATGCAAAAGAGCCCCGTGAGACTGGGGGAATATTCTGCATTCAGATTTTAAAATCAGTGCTTTTATAGTTCAACTCGAACTCAGGACTGCAGATGTCTGCATAAAATATCAGTCCTGTTTTCCCCATACCTATTGTCTGACACCAGTGAATTTGTTCTTCCTTATGGGCAGAAGGCTACGTGCTCATGCTGCTGGTTGCCAGTTCCTTTTCCTCCGTCCCTCTCTGGATAACACTGGGACCTCTTGAGGAATTTCAAGAGGTACCAAAGATCAGGAATCTCACGAAGGTATATGCTTTTAATGAAATTTGTATAGGATTGTGTGCCTTTCTGTCTGGAGGACAGTATAAATGAGCTTTTTTTATTCTATGCTTTGTGTTGGTTAGCTGGTTAGTTAGCACAATTGTTACTGGCTAGCAAGTCATGCTTGTGTTTCTGGTTTGGGCAGATAGCATGCTAGCTGCCTGCATCTACAATGGAGTTTTAGCTCTAATCCCAACTTGTTTTGGAAGAGAAGCTCCCAGTTGTTCCCATTTACTGGGCTTTCCCACATGATGGGGTAGACTTGCAGCATAAGAACTGCATTTCTTTCAGATGAACGAAATTAGGAGATTGTGTCCAGGATGCCTGCAGCAGGTTCTAGCTGCTGGCCCATCGGTTTGAGGTATGTGCCAAGGGCACTTCTCAGTCCGAGAGAGACGGGCAAGAGGGCTGAAGGAGGAAGCTGCTGCAGTAATTGTCTTTAGGAAGCGATGGTGACTGGTGTCTGGGAGATCAGGATTGGTTCTGCCAGTTACAGAACAACTCCTACAGTAATAATGCACGAATCTAGATGCTTTTGTTACTATAGACTTGCAATAAAGCCCATCTTGACTCTTTAGAAATGATAGGAATTTTTCTTATTGTAGCTGTTGTTCTTGTGAAAGTGTAAACTTGGCCTTAGGTGCAGTGAAATCTTGTTTAACTCCAGTAGTATGAATTATTATGGAAATTTTGCAATGTTTGGCTTTTCTTGTATGGAGAAAGTAGTTTACATTTGCTGTTAAGTTATGCTGATTTCTTTAAAAGGAGAAAGAAGCAAGGCACTATGTGTCTAGTAGCACATTTTAGAAGCCTGGAGTTTTTACATGTAGAAATGCTGAAAGAATCCATAAAAGCACATCATGAATTTAAATGCAGGCTGTAAGCTCTAACTTAAACATTTCAAGTAAAACACCATTTTAGTGTTATTTTATAATGTTAAAGTGTAAGTCTACGTCTTGAAAAGCAGAAATTTGCAGAATGGAGGAGAGGAGAATTGGGCATAAATTAGCGTTCCTGAGAAGTTACTGTGCATCTTTGTTCTCTTTCATGTATATTGCGCTGAGGGGCCTGTACACCAAGTTGAGGTAAGAGCTATGGGTTCTTTCAAAGAGCGTTACCATTTGATGCTCTTCTGTAGCATTTAGGTCTAAAGCAATCATGAGTGCACACCTGGCCTGGCACAACTTGGTGTTGAGTGTTCATGACATGACAGTAAAAGGTGGTTCTACTTTTCTACTTTTTTTTTTCCTTTTTCCCCACCACTGTACTTAACTGAAGGAAGACACATCCTGCAGCCTGATTGGCTGTCTGCCATCATTTCATGTAATTCTGCATCAGCATCATTAAATTGAATTAGCCAGAGTAATTCTGAACATTCTTAGATTACTTTGTCAACTGTTGCAAACTTGCCAGTAGTAAAAAGCTTCAAGCTTGTCGGTCTTAATTCTGTAAACGTCAAGATGTTTAGCATAGAGAGAGCGGTCGAGGATCCGCAGTAGGCCTGCTGAGTTTGCTTTTTCCTAATGAGGAAATTGGCAGGAAGATCCATTTCCTCTTTGATGGATTGAGAGTTTCTAATGCTATTTTTCTCTGCTTGTTCCCACATGTGACATGGTCAGTTAAGTATGAAGGAACATATGGATGAGGTGCTTCCAAACGTGTGCTGAATAGAGGCCGATAGAGCTGTATTGATCTGCAAGGAAATTGAGCCTAATAGGAAAAAGAAACCAGTGAAAGTCTTTAAAGTCTGCTTGGTAATGAAGATGTAACCAAATTTGTTGTGCTCCTGTACAAGTGCTGTGAAGTCAACTTGCCTTTGAGTAAATCTGACCTGATTTGAGATCATAAACTTAATGACAGAGAACATCTTATGTCTGCTTTCAGAAGCACTAGAGCTGAAAATGTCCTTTGTTTCTTCCTTTGCTGTAGGCATTACTGTTGTCTGATCGCTTTAAAGATGTTAATGTAGAGCTTTATGGGCTATTTATTATTTGAAAAACAAAGAAATCTGAACTTCGGGACTGGAAGTAGCCATCCAGGTCACTTTACTCCGTCTCCTTCACTCCTGGTGACTAGCCCTTTTAGTCATTGCAGTGAAGTCTGTAAAATGGAAGAAAATAATCCCCCACAAAAAAAACTTTTTTTTTTTTCTTTTCCCGAGATATCTTCAGTAGAACTGGTACAAGGACTTCAGGATTGGAAAGTTAAAATACTTTACTGTTAAAGAAATGTTTCAACTTAAGTCTCTAATTGAATACTCTTAAATAGTTCCTTTCAGAATCATAGGTAAGTATGTTTTAGGAACTTTTTTTGACCAAGGAATGTATTACCTTTATGTTCAGGCCTTCAGGATGGTTTTAAGTACTAGAAATGGCACAGCTCATGCTCATGATGTCAGGAGGGGAAGCCCTCAAATATAAGAAGAGGCAGGAGCCTGCATCTTTTATTTACCCTTTTTGAGGGGGGTAAGGGCAGGAAGAGACTCCTTTTGCAGTAATTAGGATGTTAGCTGGTAGAGAAGGATTTTTTTCTTTTTAATTTCTGAAATTGCCTGTCCAGGCAAAAGAAGTATAGCACCCTGACAGGTGCTGCTGCTCGAGGGGTGGGGAGGGTATTGGGAAATGTAGCTCTGGTAGAAAAAGTAGCAAGTCATGCCCAATTAGGAGTAACTTTGGTTGGTCATTTTAGTACCTGAATTATCTCTGGAGCAATTTAGGCCTATAATCCTGTAATTTAAATGAACCATTATTGAAGATGAGTTTCTAAGAGTCTCTTTTTACTTAGAAGGAAAGACGGTGTTTTGGAGGGTGGTAGTGACAACCTTGATGATTTTATTTTACAGTGTAGACGAATTTAGAACAGACTGTAAAAAGTAGTTAACTTGCAATGCATAATGTAAAGAGGAAGCTTGTTATGGTTGCTTACAGTGAGTTTATTTTTGGAACAAAGATTCTTGGGAGAGCAAAGGCCTTATTGATGTATTTTATAATGCAGACATTTCTGCTGAAGTCTGAATCTTGCCTAAAACCATTTTCCACAGCTTTCTGATTGATTTTTCTCTGGGACTGTTTGACTTCAATGTAATTGGGTGCTGGGGGTGACTGCTGCCACTTTCCCCGTGTAACAGCCAATTTAGGACTCTGCCCTTGCTTTCAGAATAGCTCCTCTGCATGGCTTTGGTGCCAGCAAGCTCTGGTCTAAGCAGCATAGACTGGGGGTGCCTTTGCATATCTATTATTTTTAGATCCAGCAAGCAGCTTGCTTCTCAATTCTATTCAAACTTCCTTGTGCTTTTCAAAAGCTTTCCAACTTTCTCTTCTCCAAGTTCCTCTAATTTTTGTTGATTCTGGTGTGTGTGTGTCTGTATGCTTATGTATCTTGTGATGCAGACTGATGTTTGAGATGCCTTATGGTGCAATAAGACTGCTGAATCTGTTGGATTCTTCATTTTCTTTCCCTTTTCCTTAGGAGGTTTCATTCAGACCTTCATTTAAGTGATCTTGGTTTGGGGCTGTTGTCTTGCCTTTGTTTTTGAGAATGGAGTTCCCAATAACACTATGGATATGCAAGTACAGAAACTTGCCTTGTTTTCTTCCGTGTAGTAAGTTCCAACAATAAACGACACTATTGGAACTGTAAAAGTTTTGTTTTGTTTTCCATTTTACAAGAATGCTGTACTACACAATGAGCTCTTCCAGTCATAGCATTTAGAAATAGCTAGGAAGAATCCAGAATTGCATCTTTCTTTTCGAATATATTAGAATCAATGCAAGTTCCTTGGCAGCCATTGCCTTGGCCATGGCTCTGTTTTGCAGTTTGTTACCTCTCATCTGGTTGCCTTTAAAAAAAACAAACAAACAAAACTATTGATACCGGTGGATCTCTTTGACATGGCTCTTTTTCTGCCAACCAATGTGATGTGGCAGACTGTCTCTTTCTAGTCCTCCTTCTATAGTTTTATTGTTGGTGGGTCTGTAATGTGACTAGCATAAAGTTACCAGTGGAAAATAGCTAGAGCTGCTGTCTCCAAGATCACTGGTTCCTTTGAGAGATTTCCCATCGGAACATGGCAAGGATGATTAGCGTCACAGAAGGTAATGGATAAAACACTATATAGAAAAAATACTTTTTATGTGGTACTAGAGTCAGCATTAGACTTGTTTATTTCAAGATTTGTGTTCTCTCATTTGTCTAGCCTTTCAGTAATCACACCCCTTCAAAAAACTAAAATTTAAGAGGATATTTCCGTTTCAGTATCATGTACTTGTCAGCTTGTTTTTTTTTTTTTTTTTTTTCCAAACCAGGTTACTGTGACTTTTAGGAAAACAAGACTTGAGTACTTTTCATTGCAATGAGGAGTTTTCTTACTTAATGAAAAACAGAACAAAGTGAAGGGGAAAAAATTAAACTGTGCGTTCCATATGTGGTCAGTCTCTTTTTGACTAGTTACTATCTGGAGCTTTTTTAAAAACTGAATCTTTTTTTTAACAGATATTGGAAATCCCTTTTCACCCCATTGGTTAATGTAGCAGGCAACCTTTTAAAGATGCTAGAAATGGAAAGTTCAGTTGCAGAGGATCTCAGTTGCATAAATAAGACTACAGAAATTATTATCTGTCATTTTTAAGTACTTGAAGAGGCATACTGGCCTCAGTGGCATTTTTGAAGCGCCGTTCTGGTTTAATTAGGAAAAACTGTGATCCAACAACAGCAACTGTTTCTTCAGGCTGTAATTCAGATTTTGACCAGCCTGCAGTCTTTGCTGCTGCTGAGACAACTAACAGTGCTTTGTCCAGATTGGATTAGCGTATGGATCCAGCTGGAGAGTTTTCTGGGAGCAGCATGGAAGGTTAAGTCTTCAGACAGTCTTTCAGAGTGACAAAAAAAAAACCAACAAAACAAACAAACAAAAAAAACACACAAAAAAAAACAAACACCAAAACACGTCAATACAGAGAACAGGTGGTATGGAGTCTGGAATTTCATTTTTTTTGGTGGTGATTCTGATTGATACAACTTTGTGATTAATCATTTGTTGCAGAAACTTGTCAAAATGAACCTTGGTTGTATTGGAATTTTGTTTGGTGTTGGCTAAAAATCTTCAGCATCAGAATTACTGCCCGTAATGTGGTGGTTGCGTTGAAGGATCTGTGTTTATGATCTCAGAGATATTTTTCCTTGAAGAATCTTCAGCCCTCTGTGGTTGAAGGAGCTGGTCATCCTAGGGATACCTTCCACATTAAAGATACTGAGTGAAGCTATGCATGAGTCAGTTTTGCCATTGAGAAATAATCCAAGGTGTTAAGTATTTAGAAATTGTACTTTGTGGACTCTGCAGCTGTCTGAAATTTTTGAGAGCTCGGGAGGAGCACAAACTGTAGCACTGCTCAGCTGAAGTCATGGATCAAAGTAGTTGCTGTTAATAAATGCATAATGTCATAGTTTGGTAACGTGCTTTTGAGTTAACTCTTCTTTTTGAAGCCTTGATTAATGCTGCTGCCTAATCCTGTGTAGGATGAAGGTAAGTCTTTGGTCCTATTTTAAAAAGAAAAACTCATCAGTTTAATGAATGATAACTTGTTTAGCATGTCTGTAGTCTTAGCTTTATAGCAGTTATTTAGTATCTTTGAAACAAAACAGTTGTTGAGTATGGAAATCTCACTTGTTTTTATTTGCAGCTGACTCTCTGAGGTTTTTATTAAATGGGGAGCTTTCAAATATGTTAAATTGTAAATAAATAGCTTCATGTTAATCAAATGTATATTCTTTAGATTTCGGTGCATCACTGAAGCTTTTCTTAATTTTTTGTAGGCTAATTAGTAAATTTCCATTTCAGTATAAACAAGTAGATGATAAAGCATTTACCTGCAAGAACTAATTTGAATAGGAATCCATTTGACTGTTACTAAGGCAAGTTCCTCAAGATGGCACAAGCTTTTACTGTGGGAGAGCAACATAAGATTTTTTTTTTCTTCAGCTCAGATTTTGAAGTTCAGATAAAATAGGAATCCATAGTGCTGTAAAGCTGTTATGCTAATATTTTGGGTTCTGCTATATGGAAATTGCTAGAATATGCTATGTACTCTTAGCCCTAAAAAAGCAAATAACTGTAAAATCCCTTGTGAAACCTAGAGACTAGAATAGCATAGATACTGCAATTGGAGATGAGGTGAGATTTTGTTGGTATTTTGTATTAGTAAGGCTAATTTAAAGGGATACTTTTACACTGTAGTAGAGGAGAAATAGCAAGATCCTTTGTATTTTAGGTCTTGGAGGTATACGCTGCTGACAAAAATTCAGAACACATCCAAAATTGCTAATTCAGAGGAAGCTAACTATTGGCAAGTATTTGTTCACCACTTTTCTGCTGCATCAGTGCCAGGCATAGCAGAAACCAATAGCTGACTACTCAGCAGACATTGAGAAGGAAGAGAAGATGCCAGATATTCACTAATTTACCTCATCAGTATTTTTTTAACGTGGCATTTGACTGAATGATTTAAGAATTACACGGGAAAATATTTTAAGAATTGTTTTGTTTGTCATTTGCCTAAACTCATGGTATATAATCCTCACCTGTTCTGAATGACAAGGCAGTGACTGCCCAGTCCTGCATCCTTGGCTCCAGGCTGTCCTCACCAGTTCTCAGGAGCTCCAGGAGCAGTCCTGGACCACCTCCTGTGTCTGTTCTTTGTGCTCAGCCATGGCAGAACGTAGCAAGCATGCTAGACAGACCTTAGGGTGTAACCTTATCAGCAAGTCTATCTCTTTTCCTTTCGGCTTTCCAAATGTATGCTCCTGATGTTGGCTGCAAAAGCAGCTCAGTTTTACTCTTAAGTAATTACTAGAAAGCTAAATAGTGGTGGCAGCACTTCGGAAGGAGTGGCTTAGCATTCAAACAAAACAAATTCTTGACATATTAAGAAGGATGTAGTTCTGACAACCCAAGCCAATTCAAACCTACCTCAGCTTACATATTTCTCCTTTAGAGACAAAATACCCATTTTTATGGAATACAGTGGAAGTTATCTTATGGAAACAAAAGGATATAACCACCTCAGGTAAATGAGGTATCAAATTTGTGTATTTTGTCATGAGAAGAGGCACCAGCATATCCAGAAGAGCATCTCTCTGCAACATTTTTGCTCATTGTTTTACTAGCACTAAGCCAAATATTGAAAAGCAGACATAGAATTCCCTCCATTTATCCTAATTCGCAGAGGGCATTGCCCTAATTATTCATTTTTTTTTGCCCCCAAATTATATCACTAGGGTAAACTTGGGGAGTTCTGTAAGTGAGCCATCTGCATCATTCTCTTGCCACTCATGCCAGATACGAAGTGCCTTGTCCAAACACAGCTTCCTTTGTGCTGCCTGCAACAGCAAGCACTTGCAGAGACATTCAGGAGAGAAGGCATTTAGAGACAAGGTATAAGATGTTGAAAAGAACTGTGACTGTCTCTAGGAATCTCTCAGTTCAGTTCTCTGACATATTTTGTGGATTGCTTTAATAGCGGAATGTTTCACCTGGGATATTTTGAGAGCACTCAACGCTTATTTTCAATATTTTTTTTACTGTTCTTATGCGTGATTTGCAAGCAAAGAGCTAATGGAGTGTTAAGTCAAGGTGCTCTTTGTAGAATTATGTGGAAGACTTATTAATTTCCAATTGCATAAAAATCAGTTTTTTTGTGGTTTACAAATTATCTGTGATACACTAAAGCATGAGCAACAGTATCAGATGTTTCATTTTTTTGACATCCTGCCTAATGTGCTTCACCTGTCTCTCCTTTTGTTTAAGTTGCTCTGTAACACTTGTTTTTAAGTAGAAAGCAAGTAGTGCAAGCTATACTGTCCTTCAAGTGTGGGTCCTTTATCTGTACCAGGGTCTCTTTTATTCAGAAAGATTAAGAAATCCAAGTCACTTTTTTTGTTAGTATTTTCTCATCATCATGTAGATAGCTGTGTGGTTTTTTTTGCTGGAGTAATGAAGGATCCTGCTGTGACTAATTAATCTGTGGTATGTTGGTTAACATCTGCTGACTCAAGAACTAAAGGTATCTTAGAAATTACTCTATGTGCTCGAAATGCTATATAGTACATTGTTGATAGTAATGTATAGATGAAAATCTTGTGTTACCGTTGTCTTTCCCTCTCTCCTTTTTCAATTCATATAACTGGGGAATGTAATGAATTATATGCATCGCTTTGTATCTCTCCAGAGAACAAGTGCAGCTCTGCAGCTTCCTCTAGATGCATAGTTCTTCCAGACCAAGCAGTGGTATTCTCAGATGTATGTTTCTTAGCCTTAAAAAAAAAAGGCATTCTTTAGCATCTAAACAACTTTTTTCCTCACTTTTTCATTTTGGACCAAGATATTTTTTCTTCTCTTGTGATGGCTTTGTTTTGTCTTCATTGAAGTCTGAAAATTCAAGGTACATGCTGGTTATGGACTTTAACTGCAGAAGGTTGTCGTCCTGGAGCTCTGCAGTTGCTGTCATTTTCAGTTGAATCCCTCAACCCAGTTATTTCACAGAGAGCTTGTGCATTCGGATTTTCCATGTAGGTCAGTTTTGACAACTTCTTGTTGCTTGTAATGTCTTTTAAACTGCATTGCAGTGTGACTGAAGCTTGATCAGGTGTAGGGGTTTCTTTTAACTAGCACCGAAAATGAATTGAGGTAAGCTTTGGCATGCCTGGGCTGCAGCTGCTAGCTGTGTACCTGTGATTCCATAGAGCTGGGATCCCAGCTTGCCACGCTTCAGCTGTTGGTGGTACGGGATTTGGACGGCCCAAAGGAGCGGGGTGTTCTTTCATCTGCAGTCATGGTGAGGAACTAAAACTGAAGAGAAATTTGTGATTTCAGTTCTTTGGTTTTAGTAAGCTAGAATTAAAAAAAAAAAAAATTTCCTTTCCCCTCATTATCAATTAAGTAACACGTCCTATTTTAATAGCTGCTTTGCAGACGTTGTGTATCAGGAGTACAGCCTACATAGGTAATTAGAGTAAATGTGACTTTCTTCATGAAGAGCTGTAAATTCTTTGACTTTAGTTGTCAGTGATGGCTTTGCAGAGAAGAGATCTGATTTTATATATTTATATAAATGTAAAAATCTACATTTAAATATTTGGAAACCTGTAGACCTGACTTACCTCATCTGTCTGGCCCTTACTTTCCCTCCTTTTCCCATCCCCAGCCCTCTAATACCTTAGTTAGCAGAATCACTTCTTGCCTCTCCATGGTGTGTTAGGAGTTCCAGCACAAGTAGTTGTTTAGGAGCAGGGGCCATTCGTTTTGGCAACAGCCAAAGTCTAACATGGTCAATTAAACCATTGCTTCATGGCCATTTTAATCTGTCAAGTTGTAGAAAACGAGAACTGCTTCTGCTTCGAGAGGGAATAACATTATTTGAAAAATGTTATCTTGAATCTGTTTCAGTATTCTTCTGAAGTACTCCCCTGCTTTTAATGGCTTTTCTGAATTATTTAAGTGGGATCTGTGGCCAGAACAATATGCCAAGAGTCTGTCCTCAGTTACTGCACTTAAAATTTAAATTATGCTCGAAGAAAGTTGATGAAATTGTCTCCTTGTATACTGAACGTCAAATTCTTGTTGTTGTTGACGCAGTTGCTGATAGGCAAAAGCAAATTTATAGCCAGCAGACTTCCCTGTTATGTTTTGCTAGGATCAACTCTGTGGCTCTAACAGATGTTACTTCCATAACTGGAATTAGGAGCGTAAATTACGAAATGGTGGAGCTTTGGCTTTCTTCCCTTTATAAGTGTCTGAGAATACAAAGTTGAACTATCTGCACAACTTCACGAGACACTATCCTACGTGGTACTGTAGCTACATGGGAGAAGCCACAGAGCATGGTGTTGAACCCACCCCAGCTCCCAACAGGTTTTGTTTGGTTGTCCCCATACGTTTATTGAAGTATTGCTTTGCGTTTTGTAGAGTGCCGAAGGCAGGAACTAGCCTTTGCAAAAGTTTCTAAAATCAGCCTTAAAATTAAAAGCATCTTGTAGCCTCTATTTTTTGTGGTCATCTCTAATGATGTGTGGCAGAACAGAGCATCATTCCCCCTTTGTGAGAGGCCTGCTCCATCATACCATTTTCTGTATTTTGGGCTCTTAATGCTTTATTTGCACTCAGTGCTACGTGTTAGTCTGCAGCCTCATAATGAACTTTGATTAATCGTGTAGCTTCACTTCTGTATCAAAACTAAAAACCGTACCATCAAGGCCATTGGACGTCTGCATAAAGGTGCAAGTGCTGTCATGTGCGCATACTGTGAGTTGTACAAGGATAGAAGGAGATGAAGTGCATTATTTTTGTCATCTGACAAGCTCTTTGAATCACCAGCATTAAGGTACTGGGATTATATTTTAACAAACAATGACACAAGAGTTAGAACTCATAAAATGGAAGAAATTTCATCAAAAACCTAGCTCACCTGCTAAAAATAAAATGTGGCTTGATGTAAATATTCTGTATATCTGTGTTGTTGCGAGGTGCAGCATTTTTCTGTTGCATTTGATCTCTTTGTAATAACTATCTGGGGCTGTCAAGTGCACTAAAAATCTCTGCCCCCTTGCAGCCGAGAAGAGATGTGGTGTTGAGTACCTTCCTTTGCAGAAAGCAGTAAAACATCTGCCACTTGTGGTCAACTTACTCGTGCTAAGTAGTTCTAAATACAGACTTCTTAGAATGCAGTGGAAGCTTTGAAAAACCGTGCAGTTTGTAAAGAACTTGTTTACTCTGGGACATGAGGTGTTGGCGGCTTGTCTTTAATAAACTACTGCTAGGATGGAGTTACTTTCTCTCACCCACTGCAGCTGCTAGCAGTTGATGCATCCTCTTAGTCTGTAGGTGCTAGTAGATTCACTAGTTAGTAGATACACTGAGTCTGGGTCTTCTTGGTGGGAATACCTGAAACATGCTTCTTAGGGCAATTTAACTGAAGGCTTACAAATTGTCCTACTTGGAGCTTGGGAAAGCAACTTATAACTCCAAAGTACAGATAGTATACATGGTCACATTCCCAGCTGTGTGGTTTTATGTCACAGGAAATGCTGATACAACATGCAGAGAGCACGCTGAGAATCTTCAGTATCGATTAGTTAGCTAGATCACTTGATATGTTTAATGAACTCTCATAAATCTAATTGTGTAAGTCATGCTTATGTGCCGAAGGGTTGGATTTTAGAAAAACAAGGTTCTAAAAATAGAGATCACAATAGAAAACTGATCCTGGATTTTCGGAGCTATATGATAGCCAGAAGAAGTACTGTGGTGCGTTATCAGGAAATGTAATACGTGAATGAGAAGACAGCTCTCTCCAGTAGGCGTTATTCATAAAATAACAAATAGGTATAAAGTTGGGAACTGAATTGGACTGCTTGTCCATTTCTGTACTTGCTTAAATAAGGATGGAGGAGGTAGAAAAGTTGGAGGAGGTTGGAAAGAGGCCACATTCTCAACGTGCCATAACAATGAATGGTGGAAAAAAGCAGCATCATTAAGATTTAAGGGTAACAATTCATTTCTATTACCATAGGGAGGAGATACTTGCAGCCTAAGTTCCTTTGAAGTAACAAAGTTGCAACAAGAGCTGATGGAATTTGAACAGGAGAAAAACGTGCATTGAACGCATGCAAGTTAACTGTAGATAAATTCAGTAACTGATTATCCAAAAATCCTGATCTGTGATAACTTACGAGTGATTTGGAAATGAAGATGAAAGACATATAGCTCAGCCTAAAGCAATTATTCCTGAGTTGGTGATGGAGGGGAGTGGTTTTTTTGTTTGTTGTAAATTTTATTTTTAATTTTTGGAGCAGTATTCTACCCGTTTCCATGTTTTCATTGTTCTTCAGTTGTTTATTCTTTGTACTTACTTGTTTTCATATTATTCTGGAGACTATTTTTTGTAGCTTTGCAGGCCACTCCAGCAGTTACTGGTAGTCTCTTCAGACCCAAAAATGTGTTTGAAATAGAAAAGAAAAAGCTAAATATACCTTCCTGTCTCCTTTTCTATTTTCTCACGTTATAAGTTTCCCCTTTGTAGAGGAGAAGGGAACTACTTGAGCAGTGTTTTCTTTGTTGAAGAAGAAACGTTGCTATCAACAGTTAACTTTAAATGATGTGCCATCCATATAAAGATGCTAATTGTTAACCAAAGTATGAGAAAAGCTCCAGTGTTTGGATGAACATTTAGAAACTCCTAGACTTGAGAAGAGTTGGAACTTGTGTCAGTTCTTACAGTCGGACAAAGGATTGTGTCTACAGAGTAAAAACAGCTTGAGCAAATGTGGAAATTCTGAAGCACTAATTTGCTGATAGACAAGACACAAAATAATTAAGAAAAAGAACAGTGTTTCTTCAGGAGAACTTGAAGCATATATAAAACACTTAGTGGGAGAGTGAGGGCAAGGTAAAGGCAGTCAGCAGTAGTTAGACAGGACATAGTAATTGAATGTTTGGTTTCCAATTATCCTGCAAAGTCAAAGTCAGAGTATTTTTTTTTTCGTTGTGAAATGAAACATTTTATGCTGAAACTAGAAAAGTCAGGATATTTCTAAAAATCACCTAGTGTGAATTAGGCAGCTGGATCTCGGAACATATCATGATGCATAGAGTGACTGGAGTTAGCACACTGAAATGGTGCTTTCCTGGCTTCATGGTGTGGCAGCAGTGCAAAATGTCATCAGAAGTGGTTACAGAAAATGGGAGGATGAATTTTTTGTGGATGTGTCTTTTTGTTATGTTAAGGCAAAGTAAATTCCATTTGTTTTCCCTGTTCTCTTATGTTTTGTTCATAGTGTTCATAGCCCATTGAATCCTCTGAAGCTGCAACTCAAGGTTTTCCAGTATGGAGGGAATCCTTTTAGGTGAATTTGCATTGAACAAGCTTCTATATGGGAAAAACAAAGGTTTCGCTTGTTTGTTTTTGTTTTACATTTCTAGCTAAATTCAGAATACTTGAATGTGTTTGAAGAGGCTGGCTAGACTTGTTTGAATACGCTTCAGTTCTCTAACTCTGCATCCCCTGTAGGCAGCAGAGAAACTCCTGCTTGACAGCAGTGGAAGCAGCATTTTCCCCATAGTAAAGTATCAAATGTTCCTGTTATGGGTGTTTTTTTCTACAGTTTCAGTGTAATTTTGTATTTGCTATTGCAGCCTTTTACTACCTTCATAGATGTTTAGAGCTCAAAACTGCCACCTCATCCTTGGTACTGGGTTTGGGGATACATATCTGTCCGTGCCTGGTGCTGCAGTAGTTCAGGGGCCAGCCTGTACAGAGTGCTCCAGCTGCAATAACCATCTTGGGTGAGCTGCTGGTTTTTCATTGGATCCTTTCAGAGTTCAAAATCTCCTTTCCATATGTTCAGTTTCAATGGCAACATGACAAGCAGTGTAATCTTTGGGAAAAGTGCTTGTTCTGCGTGTGTTCCACTTAAAATATTGCAGCATGTTAAGACGGGCAGTGAGCCTGACAGGGGAGAAGGAACAACTCTTTGCATATTGAAGTGGAATTGGCCACGCGAGTATTGGGCATGCTGCTGCCCATGAGTGTTTCTTCAACAGTTCAGCAGAGAGCCTTCTGTGAGATTATGGTCAACTGAAAAAGGGATGATCGATGAAAGAATATGAATTTTATAAATGACAAAATTAGAGGGGAGGCTCAGCAGGGAGGATAAATAACACCCTGGCTTATCCAGAACGATGTGTGCATTTTGAGCAGGGTGCTGAGATGAAGACACAGCTTCAGTCTGGCTGCGGAGATTAGTTTGGAAAGCTGTGTGTGTTTCAGGAGCTTCTGTCTGGTGCAAACTCAGTAGGGAAAGGCCTTTAAACTGCCGCTGACCATGCCCTGAAGATCTTGCAAGTGAAGAGCAGTGGATGTGCATCCCTTGCAAGCAAACACTTCGAGGCATAGCTCTGACATGTCTGACCATGGAGAAAGGCAGAATCGGTAATGGTAGTGGTGAGATGCCTGTCAGCAAACCCGCCCCTTCTGGCCCTGGTACAGCTGTCATTTTGGGGTTGGTGTTCCTAGCAGTGTTCTGCTGAGGTTGTTAATGCCGTGTCTCCTTGCTCCTAGGCTGTTGTAGCCTATCTTCGTGCACAGCTGGACCCGCTTGAAGCGTGCGTTAGCTCATCTGTCACACAGGGCCAGGCTCAGAGAACAAGCGCCGCTAATAACAGAGCCAGCCTGCAGGAGCTCTGCTTGCAGCATTTCAGCAGCTGCTAATCCATTTACAGGATAGCTAATCAGATTGCTCAGCTCAATACCGCAGAGACTTCAAGCTCCACAATTGTAATTGAGCTGGCTGATGTGTATAAGCTAGCTTGTGGATGAAATCCAGCCAGCGATTACAGTGGAGACACACTGTTGTCTGCTGCGGTCCATAGCTACTTTCTGTTTCGTAGCTCTGCATTACTTGTGTTGGCCTAGGGCACTTATCTCAAGACAAGTTTTGAAGCTGGGAGTTTAGTCTCAAAATCAATCGTTATTTTGGGTGGCTGATGGGGCTTAGAAAACCTTTTTTTGTCTTTTTAAAGCATGGGGGCAGCGTGGTTCTTTTCCCTTAGTGTAAATATGTCTACAGTAGTTTGCATCCAGATTTCTTAGTTTAAGAGCAAAGTTCTGTGTCAGTCTCTCTGTTTAGGTTAACATGTTCACAGCACTGCACATGGAAAAATTAAACCAGAAAGCATCAGTTTCATATACTGTTTTATGTAGTTCTCATTCTGGTGTGAATTGTCGTGTTGAAATAGCTCCTTTACAAATTTCCCATGCAAATCACATAGGTTTGTTTGGTGGTGGTGTTTTTTTTTTTTTTTTTTTAACTTTTCTTTAGCTTTTGTGACTTCAGTAATCAGGCTAATCTGAAATTCCCCCCCCTCCCCCATTAAGACCCTCAAATAATAATTGACATAAAGGAGAAAGCTTAGTGTGCTTTGGGATAGTGCCAGAAACTGGTACCAGGAAGATGGCTTGTTTATAAACTTTAATTTGGGCAATATCATCTTCATGCATTGCAATAGGAGCGATGGAGAAGTGCTAAATGCATTTAGCACTACTTTAAAATGTGATCTGAAAAATGAATATTTATAGAATCTAATAGTGACAGTAGGATTTTCTGTTTAAAAAAAAAAAAACATACAGAGTTTTCCTTGAAATTGAAAAAGATTATAGCTTCTCAAAACCTCAGAATGTAGTGAATGTTTTCAGGTATTATGTTTTAAGAGTACTTGGATCTAGAGCTAAGTGTTTATACTGTGTCTGATACTACCAGTTTTACTGAAACTGTTCTGTTTTCTTCTAGGTGAATCTGGACTGGGAAAATCAACATTAATCAACTCATTATTCTTAACAGAATTATATTCCCCGGAGTATCCAGGTCCTTCACACAGAATTAAAAAGACTGTACAGGTACGTCTTGGGGCGGAAGACTGCAGCTTGAGTAAATTAACTTGCAATTTAGTGACATAAAATGATACAGTTGTCACATTAGCACATGTGTTTTAAGTAAGTGCAGCCATAGTGTAAACCACTGAGAAATATTCAGGGTGTCACTCAGCGTACAGTAACTACACAGAACTTTCAGGTTATGAAACTTGTAGGCTGTTGAAGGGCGGGATCCCTGAGATACTTTGTGTGCTGCTTGTGCTTTAGAAATGTGATACAGGTGCAGTCCTGTCAGGAAGTGCCTTATTATCAATTTAAATATTAAGTATGTATATTAGAAATACTTAAATGTGTGCTAAAACCTCCGACTGTTTAAGGCAGGCTTTTAGAAACCATATTCGGTCTTTCTACTGACTGTAAATCTTTTGTGTAAAAGTATTTGGCAATATTGTGCAACCTGTGTCCTTTGTGGTACATTTTTTACCTGTTGTAAGTTGTTATTCTGACATTTGTTGGCCTAGGGTGAACCTGGCTGACTTAAGCACTACATGGGCAAAGACAATGTTCTTGCAAGTGCATGATACAGTTGAAACACGTAGATCAAAAAACTGAACTTGATTGGTCTGTTTTCTGTAATATTTTGCTATGAATCAATATATTTTTCCCTTAAAAAAAAAAAGTATACTGTTTATATTATAAAAATGTTATTCAAAAAGAAAGTGAAAACTGCCTAATACTAAGAAATAGTGAAATGTCCTCTTAGTATTGGTGGTTTAGGAAATTCCTGCTCTTCAGCATGCTACTTTCTGCCTCAGCAGTTGAGCAACTGAGTAGGAACAGATGAGCTCTGCTCATCTCCCTTGATGCACATCAGTCACTTGTTTAAGATTTTGGTGAAGACAGCTTGTGATAATCCAATTTCATACTTGCCCCCTGATGAAGACCAGGTTATGGCTCGCAGTTGCTGTGGTCCAGCATGGCTCCACCAACTGCAAAATGTGACAGTCTCAGAGCACCTCAGCTATGTCTGAAGTTGTTGATTACTTACAGAGCTGTCATGAGGGGATTAGGAAGCCTATGTTGAGCTAGTAGGTACTCAAAACTCTAAAGAGAAGCTTTAAAATTAAATGTTTTTTTATTTAGTCGAATTGGATAACACTACTCCAGTGGTATGACCCACTGACCTTAGTGTTTTGTGGGCTTTTTGTTTTTGTTTGGAGTGTGGGATTTTTTTCTTCAATCTCAGAAGATTGGATAATTTCATTACCAGAGGACCAGGAAAATGTTAGTTATGCTCATACTTGAAAAGGTTAAATAAAACTGCTTGTCAATTAGGTCAACATCAGGCTTGAATACTAATACAAAATGTATTTGTGGCAGAATATTGATTTTTTTATTATTATTTTATTTTTTATTTGGAGGAAAGTTTTTGAACATCCACAGTTTGATGATATATTTACATTTCTCTAAGCTTTGGCCATGTCTATTCAGCTATTTTGTCAGTTTTAATATAACAGTGACTGACAAAATGGGCTTGTTAGCCTGTTAGTAGGGGTAGTAGAGGATTATTTGAATTAGGCTGGGTTTAGGTACATGGTTCAAAGAAATATTAAGTGGTGTGGAAAAGCTGCAAATAGTTTATTTCTAGTATGATACACTTATTAAGGAAAAGCGATGAAGCTTGGTGAATGCTGGAAAACTTATTGGTAGAAGGGCTTTGTGTGATTTTGCTATTGTTGATTACACATTGGTAGCTGAAGCTAAATCAATTCAAGTTCATTGGGAAAAATAGTAAGAACTTACATACAAACTAAAATAAAAAATTGCAAGCCAGCTTTCAAGTTAACTCAGCCCATCCCTGACTAATGGTGGATCGTTATAAGGAAAACTAACTGAACACTCTGTCTGTGGAGTTTCTGGAATCCGAGTTAAGTACTTTCATCTGCTTGGTTGCAAAATTAGATAATGTAATCATCCTGACATGTTGCATTCTTCAGAGATGAAACTGTCTTATTTTAGTTTGTAAGTGAGGATAAAATAGTCTGCCACTACAACCTTGGAATCACATACAAAACAGCCACAATTGCCAGCACATAGCTTCCAATCAAATATGAAACCAAAGAATTAGCAGCAAGGAGCTGCTCTTTGGATCAATGGGATCTGTGCTTTTTGCCACTGCAAACCTTTCTGAATTGAAAAACACAATGCTAAGGGTTTTGGAGGGTAGAGGTGAAACAGACTAAAAATTTTAGGATGTAAAAGCATCCTAAAATCTTGGTGGTAATAATTTCCTGTTCTTATATGGTGGGAACCATTTATTGATTAGGCATCGTGTAACAGTCTCAGATAATTACAAAATGTATTTTGGGCAATGTTTGAAAGCAGTAGTGGTTTAGTGTTGTTTTGTGAGGCAGATTCTTTGTATTTCTTTCATGGAAAACATAGAAAACAGCTAATAGTAAATGACTTGATGTCAGATGGATGCAGTCTTGTTTAATCCACTGAAGTTCCTCAAGCTGTAACGTGTGCAGCATCACAGAACTCGGTGCAGCGCTAGAGGACAGACCAGCGTGACCCAGCTAGCAGGAGTGCATGGGAAAATGGCCGCACGGAGTAGACTTTTATTAAAAAGTTTTAAATTCCAAGGCTTGAACTAATGTTTTTCCATGAATCCCTTGGGAATACTTGTAAAACCAGATGATAGGATACAGTTGGATGCTTAACTATGAATGACACTCGTTTACAGAGATTTTCTGGATCTTTTCCAGATGTTGCTGCTTTCTGTGCCTTTGACCATGTATGGGCACATCCATCCAGGTTACAAAAGAAAGATACAGAGGCTCTATGGCAGGTTCTTCACCTGCTGACTGTCACCAGCCATCTCTACTGCTTACAGTGTATGGTGGATTTGATCTGTCTGTCCCCCATGCTTTCATGGCACACTTACCTAGGTGCACTAAGTTTCTTGTTCTGTAGGTATTTGAAAGCTCTGCAAGATATCTGCATGAATTGATGAAACGTAAGAATTTAAATCCCCACCACCTAGGAAGATATTAGTGCTGTCTGCAGATAGTCAGTTACTGCACGCCACTTGTCAGAAGGTGACTTCTGGAATTTAGCCACACTTACAAGCATACAGGGTCAGGAAAAACATGTGGTGTGGCATTTCTAAATATCTCCTGACCTTCCTTTTTCATTGTTGGAAACACACATTCAAAATTGTACTTGATTAATTGCTTTTTCTGAATAAGCATTCCACTATGAGAGTGTAATAATTTAATGATTTTTGCTGGGAATTTGCGTGCCAGTGAATAAAGTCAATACCTTGTAGCACTTGGCAATACTACAGTTCTTAACCTTATCATCTGCAGTATTTTGAAAGTGTTACAGGTTTCTTATGCTTACAGAGAGCTCAGTTATGTGAGGGCTCTGTGGTTACTGCATGCAAGATAGCAAAAAGAATTCAAGGAATCAGAAGTTAATCTCCTGCGTGCTAAAGCTTGTGAGTAGTAAACTCTTGGCTGAGTTGACTGTGTGCCTGGGGATTACTGTCTTGAGTTCTGGCATCAATTGTGTACAATAAAATTTCTCTGTAGTGCTCTCGAGGGAAAAAAAGATCTATTCACCACAATTAAAACTTAAGTTTTTCAAATGCTGCATATGCATTCCCAGGCTCTCACTGCTTTCCTTCTGGAAGGATAGAAATTGTGCAGTTATTGAAAGGGTAACTTGGCGGTGTCTTAGGCTGGTGGGTGTTGTGTGTTTTGGTTTTGTTGTTTGTTCTTCAATCTTGTCTTAAACCTTCCCAACTTTGTGGTTAGGCACGTTCTAGCAGGAGATGGAATTAAGTGACCTCCAAGTCCATTCCAATTTACCTTCTCCTGTGACTAGCTACCCAGATAGCCCAGTGCCGGGAATTCTTGTTTTGTGAAGATGTATTAATGGTGGGTTTTTTTTTTTTTTTTGCCTTTTTGTTTGGTGAGGAACCAGCTGATGATTACTGCAGGCTGCAGACAGCCATGGTATTGTTGTATTTGTTAGTCAAGACCTAGCAGCAAAATAGATAGGTCTGGCTTGGAAAGGATCCTTGCTGAAAAGTAGGGGAAAATAGTGTTCTACAAATTCTGAGATTAAATACAGAGCCCCAGCTTCTTTGGAGTTATTTATTGCTGTTTTCTGTGCTTCTGAACATCCTCTTAATTACAGTCAGTGTTTTACTTGTGCAAGAGGTATTTAGTTTGACTTTCTGCAGAGTGCTAATTTATCTTGTAGTTTGGAGTTACATCACATAACCAGTGACTGCAAAGAGTTTGCAACAATTTTCAGGTGTGGTTGTGAGCCAATCCATTTCAGCTGTACAAATAGTTATGTGCAAGCACTTAAGTAGCATTGAGATCTCTCAAATCTTGAGCTGGTCAAGAGACCATCCAGATGGGATTCATTATCCAAGTTTCTACTCCCTCTGAAAGTTCATTACTGCATGTTCTCTAAGGGTTCACCTAGTTACTTTTAACTTAATTTTCTCTCCCCAGTTAATGATCAGGAGGCTTAAGAAGTATGTTAAGCAACACTGTGGCGTAAACATCTGCAAACTTATTTGCAGCCACTTGCTGTTAGGAATAAATGGCTGGATAATTAATTTCTTGATTCTGCATCAAGAAAACAGCTTCACTAGTAATTAAGAGAAATTGTCTTAATATCAGAAAAAGCGTGATTAAATGTGTGAGCAGTTCAAAAGAGCCAAAGTGCTAATGTGTTTTTTTTGTTTTGTTTTTTGTTTTTTTTACTGCTGTGGATCAGACTGGCTGATATGTCAGTGCTTATAGCTCTTTTCACCAAATGCTACTTTATCAGGGCACCTGATGCTGGCATTGTCAATAATTCTTGAGATATTAAGTGTTAGCCATCCATTTGTCGTGTAGCTTGAGCTTTCTGTTCCATGACCTGCTTCCTGCAAGAGGATGGAGCTGTGCTGCAGATGGGTAGTCACAACTCGGGCAGGCGCTCCCACACCCAAAACTTGCATCATGTCTTGTGCTGCAGCAGTTGCCATGTTGAGTCAGGCTTCCATCCGTGCCCTGAGCTAACAGAAAACCATTACGGTCACGTGAGTTCTGGCGCAGCAGATTGCAGTGAGATTGCATTACCTTCCCATCTCTCTGCCTCTATAGCAGGAAACCGTCACTTTCTAGGATTCCTTTCCAAAGCATTGCACTAATTGAAGACAAAGAAATATGTTTTTAAAAAGATACAAACTGGACTAGAGTATAGCTACGTTTCTAGCCTAGTTGGGTTGTTCGGGCACGGGGGGTTTAGCTCTAAAAAGTGTAACTTTATTTTAGATGACCAAATTTAGCTATTTCATCAGTTGGTTATTTCAGGATGATGCCTGGTTTATGAGAATGTCTGGATCGAACTCTCTCTCTCTCCCCCCATATATGTATTTTGTACTGACATCGATATTGTTGTTTAGAGTTTTTCCTCTTTTGAACCAGAGTTAAACTATTGGGACATTTTATATGCTTAGATGGGTTCTATTACTGAGTTTAAAAAAAGTTGTGATTTAAATTTAAAATGTATGAATCAACAAATATCAAAATAATTTTGATTTTATAAGCAAAGCAAGTTGATTTGAAGCAGAAAGGTTAGCAATTCTTTATCAGACTTCTTATTCATTGAATTCTTTTCCTAGTGTTTAAAATCAATGGCTAAATTGCTAAGCATTTAATCTCATTCGTTTTACAGGTTGAGCAGTCAAAAGTTTTAATCAAAGAAGGTGGTGTTCAGTTACTACTTACAATAGTTGACACACCAGGATTTGGAGATGCTGTGGATAATAGTAATTGGTAAGACATTCTTTGTGTTCTCCCACAAAAATACTCTATCTTTTTTGTATGTGTGATACAATACCCTCTGACTTTTTTCAAAATGTACACTTTGATCTTCAGTTAAAATGTTCATGGCTTTAAACTTGTCTGTAGTTTTCTATTAACTGAAAACTTAGACTACGGTAGTTTCTATTACCATTATGACTTGACTGAAACACAATCAGCTTCTCTCTAATTATCTTTAAAGTGAATGGAACATATAGCTCTCTATCAACATTTCCAGTATGCTAAACCTACTTGCATGCTCTCACAAGATTTGACCAGAAAGTGTATTCCTATACTCTCCTAAAGTATTTTCTTTAATGCTATTACAGTGATGGTAATTGTGTTTGAAAGGGTTTTTCAGTGAGCTAGCAGATTGTATCTGTACAGCTATGTAACTTGATTGTATGTTGAGGAGCTGGTTGCTTAAAATATACTGTGTTGAATTCTTTTAATTAAAAAAAAAGTCATAGGGGAATAGTGTACATTTAATTCTTAGCAAAGTCAGACTTTTTTTTTTTACATAAGTGATGTAACTTACAAATTTTTTATTCATGTAACCTCTGCAGCTGGCAGCCTGTTATTGACTACATTGACAGTAAATTCGAGGACTACCTGAATGCAGAATCTCGAGTGAACAGACGTCAGATGCCAGATAATAGAGTGCAGTGCTGTTTATACTTCATTGCTCCTTCAGGACATGGGTTAGTATTAGTGTGTTTTGTTTCCTTTCTCTGTCTATATCTCAGACAAACACCCAGATTTGGCATTCTTATGTATGAAAAATTCCAGATAGGGGCTTATTAATGATCTGCAGACCATGTTTAATTTCAAAGATGAACTTACTTTGACTTGTCAAACATCAGCAAGCGTGACAGGTAATAAGTTAGAACACCAGACAATATGATGGCACATTAATTGCGTAACAAGAAAAAAATAGAACAATTAAAAAACACTTAAGTATTCAAAAGTGCCAGGATTGCTTCTGATATGTATGTCTTTGTTCAAACACATTTAAATTTCAACTGTAGAAGCTGGTTCACTTCTCAGGCAACAGGATTTTTCTTTCCCTCTGAGGTTAATGATAAATCGAAGATGGAAAGCTACTTGCATCCTTTTAAGAATGTTTTATTCACCTGGAGTGTAATCCTTTGACTAGTGACAATTCCAATATCCATGTTCTGGATTTTTTTTTCCAATTATTATGCAATCCTCCACCCCTTCTAATTTTTAACTTGATCAGACTTCTGTCTAGTGGTGGAGAGAGAGAACTGTATTTCCAGGGCGTATTAGATGAAGGCCAGCTAGATCTGAAATTTTTTGCTTAGCATTTTATTGTATTACAAGTGATTAATTTTCTCATAGTCTTTAAGTTGTACCTTCAAAACCAGGAGGAGGAGAAGATAAGTAGCCTATTCTGTTGAATAGATCGAAAGTAGTAAAATGCTGTGAAGGAAGTAATGAAGAAATTCTGAGGAATATTCCTCTGGTAGTGAAAAAAGCCCGTTGTTACATTCAGCTTTTGTAGTTAGCGTCTGAATGGTTCTAATAACCATTTTGAACTAGACAGACTTCTAAAATTTGGAAAGAAAATGCTCTTTTTCTAATGTAGACTTGTCTTCACTAAACTTTTTTGATCAATGTGTGTGTTTGTTATGTCAGTTTTATTCAATGTGCATGTCAGTTTAAAATTCAAACATTTGAATATTTAGCAGTTACTGGCTTTTAGTTGTGCCAAAGTAAAATTTCATGTAAATAAAGGGAAATGAATCTTCCCTTGTGTTAGTCAATTTTTTTGAGCATAGACTTGACGTTCTTTAAAAAACATATCTTTTTTTCCTCCCTCCTTCTGTAAGTTAAAACTTTCAAAACCCATTTAAGGTACAGATTGTTTTGTAAGGAAGTAATGTTTAAGATAAATTAAGTTTTGACTCCTGTCTGTGAGACGAAAAGCTGGAAATGTATGTTCCCTACAGTAGTATTTCATCTTATTCTTGAAAATGTATAAAGTTGAGTTAGGTTTGCCTAGTGTCTTTCAATTTCTGAAGTAAATGATTGGAATTGTCATCTAATTATGGAAATGAATGGAGCACAGAGAAAATTGGTGCTTCTGTTAGCATTCATTTCTTCTTTTAAGATGTTCTCTTCTCTGAAAGAACTTGTTTCTTAGCTGTATTTTTCTGGTGGTGGTGGTGCAGTCCTCATTGTGTCTCGTGTGCGGACTGCCCATGTAGCTCATCAAGTACAATACTCATCACTCTTAATGCACGGGTCTGTTTACAGTGAGTTAAAGCATTTGTAGGTGAACTTGCTTTTGTTTGTCCTTAGGCCTTTGTATAAACCAGTTTATGATTTATAAAGAAGAGAAGTTGCAGGTTTGGTCCTTCATAGAATCATAGAGTATACCAAGTTGGAAGGGACCCACGAAGATCGAGTCCAACTTCCATCATTTGTAGCTGGTACCCCCACAAACATCTGAACTAATGAGTTTGTGTGGGGCAGGGGGAGAGAGTGGAGGGGCTGGTGGGGGGCCTTCTAGATGAGTGAATGGGGTGATAATGAATTGCAGCCTTTTTTTGTAGTTCTGTGTTCTTCACGTGAAGGCTTCCTGCTTCAGTCTCCACCTTAAGAGCAAGTACAGTAGTTGGGAACTATTCTGCTTTGGCAGCTGCCCTTCAGCCAGAAGTTGATTTAGGTAGCTTTTTGAAATGAGAGGGAAAGCATACAAGGGTGAGTGGATAGCCACACCAGTGCTCTTAAACTAGACATGCATTAATGTTAGCTATTCAAAGGAAACATGCTGCAAATTTCAGTGGCAAGTAGAAACTGTTAAACAGAAGATAAGTTTTCTGTGATGTTTTGTTTATTCTTTTATGTGTATATGTATATGGTTTGGAGGAGAGGCTAATTTGAGTACCAAATGAATCTGTTCCTAATCCTAATTTATTTAATATGAGAAATAATCTTGTTAAATCCTTTAAGTGAATCCTTTAAGCCTGACTGAACTTGTTATAATTCTAAAGCATTAATGCATCAAAACCTGTAGCTTTACTTTAGCAAGCAGGAACTATTGACCATTTTGACCCGTACCTGGTGTTTTGATGTACTTGTGTGGTGGGTTTTTATTTTTTAAGTCATTGCCATCCTCTTTCATAACACTCTTTTGTTAAACATAGTACTTTAGAGACGAGATACTTCTGCTTTGTTTATATACAGGCCACAGTTTTAACTGTCTTTAGTGATATATATATATATATATATAAAAGAATCTTACAGCTCACTCTCAGGAAAGAACATGCAAATAAACATAATTTTCAGAAAGTAGAGCTGGATATGTGAACACGGTATGATTCACAACTATAAACTCCTACCAAGTCAGGCTTTAAATAGGACTATTTTTTAGCTAATGACACGAGCTTTGCAACCTTGGTAGAAGAATTTTGATCACTTAATGAGTGTAATTTCAGCTAGCAGAATTCTCTTGACTGCTTAGTAACATTAACTTACGATTTACTTTCCTAGCATTATACTATGCTAGGGAATTCCTATAGCAGTTGCTGGTAGTCTTTTTTGAATTTCATTCAAGCATCTATCACTTAAAAATCAGTGCCTTAAGAACAGTTGTCAGGACAAATCCTGAATCATTTGTATGTTCTTGTTCAAAGCCTTGCAATTTATATTAATTAATGCTGTCTTTCAGACTTAAGCCTTTGGATATAGAGTTTATGAAGCGCCTGCATGAAAAAGTGAACATAATTCCACTCATTGCCAAAGCAGACACACTTACACCTGAGGAATGCCAACAGTTTAAAAAACAGGTGAGTTGAAAGATGAATATTTACAATGCGGGCTGATTTAGTAAGCCGGTCCCTATGGAAATGGTGAGATTTAACTTCTTGCATGCAAAATTTAAACCCTGAAGCAGTGACTTGAGACAGCAAAGCTAAGTAATTTATATCTCTAGATTTAATTATATTTCTTGGTGAAATCTTGTTTCTGTCCTCAGGGAAAGATGTTTTAAGTGTAGCATGATTCTTGGCAGGTGAAGTATTTCACTGCGGAGATAAAAATCAGTAAGGTAGTAAGGGAACTTTCAAGATTTAGGTGCCTAACAGAAGTTGTTTAAAATAAAGAAAAGAGAACAATAAAACATCCAAACCAACTAATCAAAAACAAATGAAGAATCCCCAAAACACATACAAAAACAGTATTTAACAGTATTTACCCTATTATTGACTTAATTAGCACTTCAACATGTGAGTGAATGCCATGTATTTATTAAAGATACATTAAATATTAGCTTAGAAACAGTATGCCTGTGTTAAGCTTTGGGCTGTAGCAATGTATTTTAAAGATGGTTAGATAATTGCAACATCGATACAAATGACATTTTCTTTGTGTTTTTACAATAAATTTAGTAGTAATGCTTCCCAAGTGGATTGTTTTATTTCAACTATGCAAGGAGAAGGATAAGGAGAACACAGAACAGGATAAAATGAGACATGAAGTTGGTTTTGTTGAACTGAGTCCCGTCCTAGTTTAAAAAAACACAGGCTCTGGAAAAAAAAAGTTGGCATTAAGAAATGCTGTGCGAAAAGCTCTTGATTTAAGACTTAAAATGCAATGACATTTTCTGCCATGGGGAAACGTAGGCAAGATGCTGTAGACCTGAAGTCCATTTTGTTTGCGTTTCAAGTGGTTTTTCCTTGGATGTAACCCTGTGTAGAAGGGGGGAAAAATGGTAGAATGCAGAATGTTTCTTAATACATATGTAGCTTTATCAATGAGTTGATGTTAAATATGGCAGACTTTCCAAAATGAAACTTTGAAAAGAAGTCCTTGCCTGAATTGGAAGCATATATTCCTTGTAAGATTGCAAACTCATGAACCAGAAATATTCCCAAAGGCTCTGCAATGTAGCTGTCAGCTAAATGGCTTAATACTTTTCCATTCTAAAATTCTGGAAAACTAATCAGCTTGTTTCTAAAAATATGCTTCAGACAAATCAGGCACCAAAACAGTAAAGCCTCATTTTTGATCAGGCTGTCAGTTATTCTTACGTTTTCATTAGTGCTTGCAAATATTTTTCAACGCAACTTGCCACTGGAATCAGTCCATCAATCACAAACTCTATCTAAAATAGATGATCTTGCTTCAAGCAACTGGTGCTCAGGTGAGCTGGAAACAGAAAAGAATAGGTGTGACAGCAGTAGCTGTTGTGGGAATTCAAAGGGCTGAAGTATGCCAGCAGTTATCTATTCAATTTTTTTATAACGTATTCAGTTGCTAGACTAGTCTGAGAATTTAAGTTTGATGGTATTAGTTTTTGCATGTGCAGGTGGAGCAGCCATTTGTGTAAATCTTCCTGTTGGCCCAGATGTAGAAAACTGCTGGTTGATTCTTGTGCCTTGCGTTGATGGATAGCATTCCATTAACTATGAGGTCTTTGGCTCTAATCTGCAGTCTCATGCCACAGGAGTGATGTTCCTGCTAATAATCCCTTGGAGTAGCCTGATGGTGTTAAATGTGTACAAGTTCTATGATGTAAGTTAATCACCTTAGTGTGCAAAGAGGGAGAATCAGATTGCAGCAAGAAATAAATTGTTATAAGACTATGAATTCCTCAGGCAAATAACATGTTCTTGTTTTTAGATAATGAAAGAAATCCAAGAACACAAAATTAAAATATATGAATTTCCAGAAACAGATGACGAAGAAGAAAGTAAGCTTGTTAAAAAGATAAAGGTAAATATATTTTTAACTGCTTCTGTTTCCCTTTGACTTGGGGGGGAGAGATGAGAGTGAAAAGCTTTGTTGATAGTGAAGAGCCCACCAAAATGTAGAGGATAAAAAGAAGTAAGTCTGTTCTAAGATGCACTGTTTCTCATTTGAGAGAATGAAGTTCTTCTCAGAGATTTACTTCAGTCCTTTAATGGGTGAAATTTAGAATGAGAACATGAGATCACATTCTCATTAATAAACTTTTGAAAGATTATTTGCTTTCTTTTTATTTCATCCCTGTTTGACTTCTGCGTGCCTGCCACACTTCATTTGACTGTGAACTTGGTAGGAGGCAAGGATCCTCTTTCAGAGAGGTGTGCAGTGGCATGAATTGCATGCATTGCACTCAATAGAAGTGATGTCTGACCAATTGATATACCAAAACCTTAATTTAGATGACTAAAGGAAATCCAAACAACTGTTGGGCTGTCAGGCTGCTGCATGACTTCTTTGTTTACTTGTGGTTTTTTGGTTTGTTCTTTCATGTTGAAGTCCATCATATGGATGGACTTCACTTTTTTGCTCAGTAGCTTTAACAGCCTATAAAAGCTTTTACATCTTTTGTTACTGTGGGAATCGCCTAGGATAGATAAAACACAAATAGCACAAATGAATGCTATTCTGGGACTAAGATGTGCTAGCCTCAAGGAGAAGAGGAAGTATAAAAGCAAGGATGAAAGTCCAAAATATTTGGCTTTGTATGCTGTTCCTTTCAGCTATTTGAAGCTGCTTTTGACTACTTTGCTTGTTATACTGAAAAGATTTTTGCTTCAGCTGAAAACAAGAACCTGAGTGAGTTTTTTTGGAAAATGTTTGAAAATTGGGTGCAAGATCCAGTCAAAGTAACAAACCTTGTAGCCAGTGGGGATACAAATTGATAAATAATTACTGTGCAAGTTAATTAAATAGAAAATGGTTTTGCCTGTGTAGCTTACCAAGTAACAGTAGTGTCTGCTTCTTACCCAGATTTACAGTATGTGACAGTATGTAGGGAATTTCAGAAAGGTGTATGTGTAGAATGTGTGTAATAAAAACAAGTCAGAGGTCAGTAAATGCAACTATTCTGGCAGTTTGGGCAAGCTGCACTGCAGTGTTACAGCACCGAACTGCCCTCGGTCAAGTTTATACATGGGTATGCTTTTGGTATATTTTTGCATTAGAGAAGTTTGATTTTTAAAGCAATACTTTATGTTGTAGGATCGTTTACCTCTTGCTGTGGTAGGTAGTAATACGATCATTGAAGTCAATGGCAAGAGAGTTAGAGGAAGGCAGTACCCATGGGGAGTTGCAGAAGGTAAGGCTTTTTCATTATTTGTAGCCATTTGAAATGTATTAGGATGTTAGTCTTTATTTGAAATGTTTTTAAAATGCTTGGTTTAATGTGCACTGGCTGGAAATTTATTGAACGTACCATTTTTTTGTTATTCTGACAGGAACAAGGTAAAGGTTCAGCAACGTGTAATTTTGCAAGCAGATTCCTGTTGAAGCGTCACTGAGGAATTGTAGAAACCTGTAGTAACTTATTACAGTTCCTACATAAGATGAGGCTTAAATTACAAGTGCTCACTAGCATTCTTATTTTAATTTCTTTCGTATAAACTGTGTTCATTTCTTGAATCCTTTTTTTCAGGGTATTCACATTATAAATGTTAATTTGATCAGCTTGACTAGCATAAATTCAATTTAAAGTTTCTGGAAGAATTAAAAAAAAATTCTTACACCCAAATTCTTATACCCATCAAATACCCAAAATATATTAGCCTTAATTGTTGGGGCTTAGCAACAGGGAGGTACCTTGTATTGAAGTAAATAGTTTTCGCAGTTCCTTTTTTTTCCTTCGTTTAGACCTTTCTAACAGTAGAAAATAAGCTTTAAAGGTAACGACGTTCTTCTGACAACCATTACTTGTGCTTCAGATCTATTTACCTATTTGAAACAGCACATGAAAAATAAAGCTCACACCATGCCATATAAATGAAAGAATTGTTATAAACTTGTGTTGTTTTTCCATGATGAGTACATGTTTTTGCTTGTAGTGTGCATGTATTGAAGAAAGAGAAGATTTTTCTCACTATTTCTGCCTTGCAAGGGCAATGACTATAAATTCAATACGGGTCAAAATAGCAAAGAAACCAAGCACAGTATGGACCAATACTTGAAAAAGCTACAGCATTTCTCTTTAAAGTACATGTCTGGCAGGAAATGAGGTTTGGCACAAAGTAAAAACCAGCTGCACCAGAGATGATCAAGCTTTATTTTAAGGCTCTTGCGTTAGTATTTTGAAATGTACAAAATGGTACTGCTCTTCTTTATTTTAAAACAAACTTGAAAAATGTTTCACACTCAAGTGGTTGTATAATTTTTGGAAGGGAAGAACTACAGCCTGGCTAAAAGGACCCTATTTGAATGACTTTGGGTTGGTCAGCTCTGGATAGGATGATCAGAGATAACATGCACTATTTGAGTGGAACTTACCAGTTTGTGTAAAAACCATGGAATAAAATAAATGCAGGAGCTCAGGTGCATCATGGACACATGAAGAGGTTATGTGCTTCATTTTTCTGCAGGATTCACTGAATCTACACAGGTTACTTCAATTCCTTCATTCCAATTTACTTCCTCCTCCCCATGAAAATGTCCATCTCTATTTCAGGGGCACCTGCCTCATGCTTTCCTTTTGTATGCTAAGTGCTTTGTGTTCTCCCTCATCTCTTTGAACTCCAGAGGATTCTGTGGTGTGCTTTTTTCTCCAATAGTGTTTCACTGTTCACTGAAATACCATTTATAGTATCTGCTTCATATACAATAATGGGATGGCAGGTACTGCTGAAATAGATGGAATGTAATGACAGCTGTCAACCCTCTTGATTTGTAGACAGGTTGTAGACAAGTGCATCAAATTGAATATACAGACTTCCTTTGTTTAGTTGAACAACAAAAGATGCATTAAAATTAAAGACTTGCATCTCCTTTGGTGGCGCTGGAGGGAGAAATAAACTTCATGAAGTCTGTCTTCTAAAGGTTTTGGGCGTAACTGGATCTAGACTGAGGTCTTCAGTTAATGTCTGATCTTTAATAATACAGCTGTGCTGACAGGGCCTCCAAGGGATCATGAAGTTAGTTAAACTGGCAAAACTGTTTCTGCTGAGGTAGTTTATTCTGCTATACTGATTCAGAGTACAATTTTCTAGTATGGCTTAAGGGAACCTACCTTGGCTGGTAAGATGTACTGATAAAGTCGCATCACTAATGCTCTTCTACTGTAAACATGCATCCTGCGTGAGTGAAAAAAGTCTGGGTGTAACCTGTTGAATGAGCATAGGAAGTGGATGGTGTCTTTTCTTTGAGTAAGGCATATGTTTTGGTTGGAGTCTCAAGAAAAAAATTATCATTTTCCGCAGTTGAAAATGGGGAACACTGCGACTTCACAATTCTGAGGAACATGTTGATAAGGTAAGCAACTAATGAGTAACATGGAGTTTTCTAGTATGCCTAACAGGCTGGAAGGTTATATGTTGGAGGAAAAAAAGATCTAAACTTGTGAGTTCATACTAATCTGATGTTTTTAGTTGTAAACAAATTTTCATCCTCTTTGATACCAATTTGTTTAACCATATACCTAGCTAGTGGTGCCAGTGAATTTTTTTTGGATACCAATCTTCTTCCTGATTTGTTCTTAAAAAAAAAAAAAAAAAAAAAGTGATAAACCATATGAACCCAACTTGTCTGTTAGTGCTGACGTGTACTTAGTTGCAGGCATCTTTTTAAATTTTCAGTGTCAGCATTTTCTAAAGCAAGCTTCATTGTGTTAAGCGCTGAGAGGTTTTTCTTCCTATATTCACAGCGGTTCAGTAAGTTCATCTGCTCTAACAATTGCTAATTCAGTGCAAAATAATATACTATTTCTGTGACTTAGCTGTCTTGACAGCTCTTATTTAAATGGAAGAATGACAACATTGTGGGGAATGGGGCTTTAATGGCAGAATATAGTTTAAGTCAATCTGCAAAAGGAGCATGGACTAATTTTACACATAGTATTTTGTATTTGTGCACTAAGTTGATAAATTACACTTATTGACAGAACTCATATGCAGGACCTGAAGGATGTCACTAACAACGTACATTATGAGAACTATAGGAGCAGAAAACTGGCAGCTGTTACCTACAACGGTGTTGACAACAACAAAAACAAAGGGCAGCTAACAAAGTAAGTTCTTGTTGAGATTGTATTGCTCTCTAATCCTTCTGCCATTTCTTTAGTTGGTTTCATGGTGGGAATTCTTTATTTCACTTTTTATTCTTCAGTCATTTGCCTCTTTGCTGCATTCTGGTCTGTGAACACTATACTTCTGGCTTACTCATGATTTGGTTTTGTTCTGTTTCATTAAGGTTTACACTAGTCTTAAGTGAATAGGTTAAAAAATGGGGTTTAGTTGGATTCAGTTTTGAAGAGAAACCATACTTTTACTGTTTCTAAGTTTTATTTCATTAGTAAGTACTGGAAAATTTTTGTGCAGTAGTGTTTCTATTTTGGTATATATACTATTTTGGCATTATTGTTTCTTTTTGTATGAATACTCAATAGTCAGCATCAGGGATGTTTTTGAGAGAAAAATAGATTAATATGTATTTAGAAACTTTTGAAAATTCAGACACACTGTAATTATTGAATGGCTGCCATGGCTTCTTCTAGGGTTGCTTATCATGATGGCGGAATTATTGCAACATCTTCATCTATGTGAGAGGAAAGTTGCAATGCAGGAGTTTTGCTTTTATTTTTGTTGTGGTTTTTGCTCTTTAATGCTCATAAGTCATCTTGACTGCCACTGGCAGCAAGCTGTTTGCCAACATGGTAAAATTATTTGAAGATCTAAAAGCAAGCTTTATTGTATTCTTCATATACAATGCTATTTGAGAATACCATGTTTTTTCATTTAAGACATGCATTTCCGCAGTTCTACATATATCAACAATAATTGGTTATTAAATTATTATGAATTAGTGATGTAATGAGGTCACGTCTCAGACAGAAGTAGTCCTCAAGTATGTTTATAGCACAGTGGTTACTTCTCACTCTCATATTTATTGCCATCACATTATCCCTGATTTACATGTCAAAGCTCCTGAGTACATATAGCAAGTATGTTGGAACTTTTTCTCAAGCTGCACTTCATCCTCACGACAGTACAGTGTTATGGCTGAGAGGGGAGGAGTTTTAAAAACAGAAATTACTAAATGAGATAGTCACTGTGGAGAACAAAATAGCACAGCTAGTAACAGCAGGGAAGAAAGCCCTCCTGAGCACTTGGGTGGAAGATCTTGATCCTAATTCTTTGTTAGATGACAGTGGGTTAATGATAATGCAGAATAGAAAATTCTTCATTGCCTCCAGTATCTATCTAACTTGCTATTGTTATACTTTTTTTAGTGTACTGTTCACTGTATTTTTTACTTTGCTATTTGCTATTACTGTACTGAAAAGTGAAACATTTTATTGCTCTTTTGTGTATCATAGGAATTTGTTTTGATTTTTTAATATAGTGTTTAGTAGCAGTTCTTCTCCATTTCTAAATCTTAGTGGATTTTCTTTAGAAGAACCTTGTTTTTTGTGATAACATTTACTATTTCTTGTGTTTTGTGCCTGTTTGTTAGTCTGTACCTACAAACTTAGTCTGTTACTTATATCCAAGGTACTGTTTGTTGTTTTTCTTCTTTAAAAAAAAAAAGTGATTTTTTTTTTGATTCCCGTACTACAAACAAAATAAGATGCATTTCTGTATATATACCTGTACCAGAAGGACTTCAAAACTATGTTTGTGTTGTTCCTCTTTCAATCTTTTCAATCTTGTCAATCAGTTGCTGAGGTAATTGCTGAAACTTTTTTTTCACTAGAATTTGTGCTTCAAATGTTTGGAATTACTTTGCTTTCAGAATCATGCTTAGTTTTTTGTCATCTGAGGTCACTGTGCTGTTCCACCTGAATATTTATAGTTAAAAGTGCCTTTTGGAACTGATTTTCTTGCTAAGAAATCTGCTGCACAGAATATTGCAGTGCTGAATCTCTGAGGTGAATAAATAGAGGTGGCACTCTGAGCTATCATTTTTTTTTTCTCAAGAAATAAGTTATCAGTTTGATTCAGCCATCTGAAAGATGGCAAAGTCTATTGCAGACTTAATAGGAATTTTGAATCTTTTGCAGTTTTTCTTCAAACTCAGGGTGACTTAAAAAAAATGATAAATCATGAATGCACGTGCTGGTTGTTAAGCAGCTGATGCTATTCTTGTCTTGCTACTTTATCCATATGTTGAATTATCAGCATTTTTTTAAAGCCAAAAAGCATGTTAAAGCTTAATGTGCTTTCATGGTTTTGAATTTAGTATAGGTGAAGCAGCATAGAGAAAATTTTCCTGATAACCATGTGTGTCTTCCTAGAAATGAATTGAAAGGGGGAAGAATGAATGTTAACGCTTTATCTGTGCATCCCCTGAGGAATCTTTATGTTTGGCTGCTTCCTTTTTTGAAAGAAGTGTATGTGTCTCAAAATGGAGCAATATCTGACTCGTCCTCTGGAAATCTGATTCTTTAATGGGAGATGTGTCCAGTGTCTCTATCTGAGAATAGAGACATGCTCTGATGCTCTCTGGTGGTATTACAAGCATCCTGTTAAACACAGATACAATCTCTGGCTCTGGAAACTCCTAAGCTGCTGTTCCTTTTGTAAACTGGAAGAGTATATATAAGCAGAGATTGTACAAGCTCTGGTTATTGCACTTCTCCAAAAGCTATCGGAGACCAGAAAGACCTTTTTAACTTTTAATGCAGCTATATTTTTCTGATCTTAGCAGATCTTTATTTTTCAGGCAACTGTTGACTTATTTCTTTGAACAAAAGTGCAAATGTGAAAATCAGTACGAGTCCATGTTATGAGATTTAATAATACTGTGCAGATGAACTGAAGCAATTTCTTCTGTCCAGATGATAATTTTCTTTGATTTTTCCTTCCTTTGCTTTGGTAAAACTGTAATAGACTTTTCTACGAGTAACACACTGACCTAAGAGCCATCCAAAGCATGCACCATGATTATGTAGCCTTTTTGTGTTTTAGGTTTAGTGTCTGATTTCTTCAAATTGTCAAGATCATTCCATCTCTTAAATAATATATAAATAATCATCAAGGGTAATCTTCAGGTATATCAATAACTTCTCTTTGCACTGTGCAGTAACTATAATTTCACATGTGCACTATGTGGCACATGCTAAAATTTGCATTTACTCTGAAATATAAAATTCTTAATTTGCAATATGAAGTTGATATTTTCAATGAGTTTCAACATAAAACCTTATTTCATTGAAAGTCATGTTGTATACTGTAAAGATCAGCCTTATTTATCTAGGGATTTGTTCAATAAACTGGCACACTGGGTCACAAAATACACAATGCATAAATCCTTCTAACTGCCTAGTTTAAACTACTTCTAACTCCTTTTGACCATATTCTTACTGTTTTCTTACCAAAAAGTCAAGATTCTCTGCTTCCTTTTCACCAGAGAGAAGGAAATTCAGTGAAATAGTTCTAGAGTATTAAACCCATCTTACTTGTTGTGAGATTTAATATGAGAATCTTGTTTTCAGACTATTTTTTCTCCTCTTACGGTGTATGTGAAATGCTAACCCAACACAAGCTCAGGGTAAAGCATCAAGCTCAGGGGAAATAACTGCAGTGAAGCCTCCTCCAGAGCTGAGCACAGCCTCCGGTGAGACCTCTGCTGGCCATTGATGTGAAGTGCTCTTTTTGCAGCACAGGAACATTATTAATTTCATTAATACAAGGACATCATTGATAATGTCCTTTACTAGGAGATAATTTTTAATGAGTAGATAAGCTTCGATATGGCTTTGGTTTCATAAAACTTGTTTATAGGAAGTGGTTGTTTGTGTCACTAAAATATTTAAAATCGCTTTAAGAGCTTGCATACTCTAGGTAAACTATTGCTGAAAATACCTGCACATCAAATCTGCATTAATATCTACACGGTGTAGTGATTTACTAACTGAACTTTAAATATAATAAGCTTTAACTAACAGTCTTTCCTGTTACTGTGAAAAGCTTGCTTTTTGGGGGAGCAGATAATTAGCTTTAGGAATCTATTAATAATGAATTTACTTTTTTAATTACTGCTTTTTGGTTTTGTGGTTTTATTTAAGCATGCTAAGCTAAGCCTCTGTATTTTTTGTTTTTTAGATTTGACACAGTTGAAGGCATGTAAGTGGTCATTTAAATTTTTCCAAAAAACTTAGACAAAAATTATTTAAACACAAAAAGGGTTTTACTGTTTAATGTTTCAAATTTAAAACAGTTTTCTGTTATCCAGCTCTTGGCATTGTTTTTTTCCCTAGCTGTTTTTTGTTGTTGTTGTTTTCCTTATAAAGCAGTGATAACGTAAATTTTAAGAACTTACAAATAATTTCAGGGACAAATATCTCTGTAAAAACCCTTCCTCTTTAGGAACGTTTTGGCTAAGCTTCAAGACAAATATGGTCAAATTTCAGCAATGAGTAGAAAAGGCTGTTTCAGTGCATAAATGGTGAAATTTACTCAGTTTTTATCTCAAGCTCCATCATGTTTATATAGATGCTTATGAAAATTCCACTAATTCTTTGTACTTATCTGTAAATTTACAAGTTTTCATTGGATTGGGAAATTAGTTACTTCAGCCTTCCCTGACCATGGGTTTATCTTACTACTGGCTTGCAGAGGTTCCACTTTGCACATATGCAGAATAACTTTTTAACTTTTGCAGATCTTAGAGGGCTGCTTTAACATACATCCTGTTAAATCAGTTAAATGTTTTACATATTTATTTAGTGTTTTGTCTTTAGCTCTTTTTTGTTTAAGCCCCTTGTATTATTTTATCCTGAAATAAAGGATAATGTGCACTTACCCATGTCACATACTTATGACCCAATAAAACTAGCTGTGACCTCTGTTGTAAAGATCTCAGCTGTAAATGTTCACGTGTTAGTTTATCAAATGTTCTATGCAGACTGTTTTTTGCCACTTTCTCAAATTCTCTAATAAGCTTGCCTGACATCTGTATTAGACAATTAGGCTGTCAACAGAAGGACAGTACTACTTCCCTTTCAAGTCTGTAGAAACTGCAGCAATGATCTGTTAGTATTCAGATCTATGTCTCGGTTAATTTTTGGAGAGCAGGCATATTTGAGAACTTTACACCTCTAAAAGGTAACAATAAAATAATTTTATTAGGACAGATGGTTAGCTTACACAAATACCGCTACTCACCTCCTCTTTCATTCTCTTCTTACGCAAGATGTTTTTTTGTGTATTATTATATGTGACCCATGTTTAACCAAATTTTTTTCCTTGACAAAAGTTCCTAGCAGTTGGCCTTTTGAATGGCTAGAGTAACCATTAAACTGAGAATCAGTTTCAGTTCCATATGTAATACAGAATTTTATTCACCAGTCCAAACTTGGCAACTATTAGTTCAGATTCAATCAGATTTTTTGTGGAAATGCCATTTTCTTTCTCCTTACCACTCCCTATTGTCACCTTTAAAGCACGTTTTAAAATGCTGGTATTTGAAAAACTGTTCACGTGGCCTTAACTTTATGGGACCCTGCTTACTTTCACTGTATGTCTAGTTGTCAAAAATGAGCAAGCAATAAGGATGAACTGAGCCATTAACAGTCAAAACAGATCTTAAAAAACAGATCTTAACCATGTCTGATATGTAAGCTCATTCCTTTAAGAATGAGTGGTAAATTCCGAATCAAAATGGATGTTGCTAATTTTATTTCAGTCATTGCTGGAAGTTCCTTGATTAGTTTGCCTTCTACAGTGCTTTTTCTGCATGAATTGAAGCAGAACAGTTTGGGGTTTTTATGTTTGTTTTAAGCACTGAAAGTGAAAATAGTATTTCTGGTAGGGCTTAAACTTGCCATCTCTAATTTATAATTTGCTTGCCTGAGTAAATTATGCATACATTACAGCAGATAGCCTCTGTTGTTGATTGTAACTGTTCCCTATATATTCAGTTCTTCTCCATTTTTATCAATAATACAACTAAAACTGATATTTTCCACAGCCATGCATACTCAAAACTGAAAAATAGAGGCCAGTGATTTGTTGGGGTTGCTTTTGTTGAACAGCATGAAATTCTTACGATAAGGCTGTATATAGCAATCATCCTTGGATCAAAATCATCCTGTTTATTGAGTATTTATTGTGAAATTTGCTGTTCAGAGCTTGCACCATGTTAGTGTGGGTCACAAGCTTATACAGCTTTAAAAATTCTGTAGAATTCCAAAAAGTAGCAACCACTAAATAAATATATATACACATATATATATAACTATATTATTTTTATACATCAATTTAATGAATAATTTTCTAAAGGAAAGTCTTCCAGCTCACATTTGTATGAATGTTCAGTTGCCCAAAACTTTTTTGCTACGTTATCTCTTTGGAAGTATGACCACCTCATTCAACACAGTTGCAATGCTAACTTTATGCTTATGATCACTCTGAACAGTGACAATTTAAAGGAAACTTTAAATGGGACTTCTGTGTGAAACACTGTTAAAAATTTTTATTAATCTGTTCTACATAAAGGTTCTATCTATTAATTTTTATATATATTTGAACTGCAAAGAACAAGATGCCTGAAGATCACTTGGAAGATACTCATTTTTTTTTATTACTTGTAACTTTGATTTATTCCCTACCCATGACCAGGTTCTACCAAAGATAAAAAGTCAAGAGCTTCTTTAACCTTAATGTAAGATAAATCAAAAGGGGGGGGGGGGGGGAGGGAGATACTGTATGAAATTTCCTTTTTGTAGGAAGTTTAACTTAACAGTTAATAAAATAATGCAAAATGAATTTAAGCTGTGTTATTTATCATAATGCTTCAGCATTTTTATCTTTTTTTAGGCAGATACCCAAATGTAACAGAAAGAAAAAAGGTTTTTATTAGCTAACTACTTCTTCTGGATTTGTGGCAGGAGCCCGTTGGCACAGATGGAAGAGGAAAGGAGAGAGCATGTAGCCAAAATGAAAAAAATGGAAATGGAGATGGAACAGGTGTTTGAGATGAAAGTCAAAGAAAAAGTTCAGAAACTGAAGGACTCTGAAGCTGAGGTAATGAAAATGTCTTAAATATGCTTGAAAGTGAACAAATACAAAGATGGCTCTTCTCTCCAAGACTTTCCAACATTTTATGTTTAAAGAAAACTCAGTTATTTTTCCCAGCTTCTTCTCTTTGCTGAAATGGTATAAGCACAAACTTCAAATGCAACTTTAATGTTCATATATAATGTTCATATACATTCTTGTTTTATTTTCACAATCACAGTATTTTAAAATACTCCTTAATTTTCTTACCCTCTCTTTCCCCTCTTCTTTGGAATATTTTATACCTGTTTTCTTACATTTGCTTAAAAAAGTTCTTCAGACTTTCATGTTTTACATCAGCTAATTTAGTAATAATAAATTGCTTGCATACTGAAAAGGCATTTGAGGAACTTCTGATACGGTGTCTAAGGGATCATCTAAATAAGAGTTACTGGATGAAGAAAGAGGCAGGCATATCTTGGCACTGTTTTTGTGTCATTTGAACATACATAAATTTTATAGATATTTAACTCTAATTTGTCTCATCCAGGTGAATGGATTTTATTCACAGTGAAATTGTTTTTATGGGTTTCAAGCAGCCCTTGAAGTGTGCTCTTTTTTAGAGACTGGTATAAAATTATATTAAACTAGAAAATGGATTTTAAGTTTTGAGGAAGCAGCTTCTCTCGAGAAGCTTAATAGAAGAGTTTAAAATAGTCAGTGTTCGTAAAGATACAGTTTGGCTCCAAATTTGAGGGAAAGTGAGGAAATTTGGCAGGGTAGTTGAAATGCTTGCCAGTCTAGGCATTGTAAGGAGCCATTGTATACTGAATCAGGTTGATGGCTTGCATTATTTTTTTCCTCTATTTTTTTTGTTCATCAAAAGAAGTCAATAGGTAAACAAAGGATAACAATACTAAGGTAGACCAGTCAGAAATTTGAGAGTTTTAAAGTTATGTGTTTTGTTTGGATCACAGTGTTTATTTAGGCACTGATGAACTTTTGCTTCCTTAATTTCTGTCTCAGATATTTTGAACCCATTTATAATTCTGGCTTCCACAATGTGCTGTGACAATAACTCCGTAGATAAATTGTTATATGAAAAACAGGACAAAAAAAGGTCTTTTTTCATGTACTATCTCCTGACTTTTTTCACTGATAGCATCTTGCTGAATTGAATGAACAAGTAAAAACTGATAAGTTCTTTTTTCCCCCTTTCTTCATACGTGACTTCATAAACTCCATTGTATATCTTTATAAGTAGGCAGTAGACCATGCTGAGTTTGGAGTATATAAAAGGCTTGTTAGGCATTGGAATGGGCTGCCCAGGGAAGTGGTTGAGTCACCATCCCTGGAGGTCTTTAAAAGATGTTTAGATGTTGAGCATAGTGCTATGGTTTAGTGAAGGACTTGTTAGGTCAGAGGTGGGTCTAGGTGATCTTGGAGGTCTCTTCCAACCTAGACGATTCTGTGATTCTGTGGAAAAAAAAAAGTAAAATCTGTTTTGAAGGGTTTGCATAAGATAAGGACTTGCAAGAGAGAAGAGGGAGTTTTAATGAACTCATTTAGAAAAACTTGTTGCAGCACATGAATGGAATTACTTTTCCTCACAGTGTCTCCATTCTCGCATCCAGGGCATTTGATTGCCAGTCCCATCACCAGAAGCTTGCAGAAGAGACTTCTTATGCAATACTGGCAGTGTAGACAATTCACTGCAGTAATACTACTACTAATTCATTTAATTAATGAGTAAATTAATCCATTTAATAATGTTTTTCCAAACAGATCCTTAATGTAGTTAACACTATAGGATGAAATCAGTGGTTTTTTTCTCCACACAAAGTCAAAGCTGCTACGTTATGTATTACTGATATTAAAATATTTCATAATTTGCTTAAGGTTTGCATCGAATACCAACATTTCCTTGAGTTTCCTGTTGCTTGCCACATGTAACTGCCTACAACTCCGGTTTGTGACTCAGGCGGCATTTGGGGAGTTTTCTGTAAGCTCTACAATGTGTTTATGGGATTTAATACACTTTTATGTGTTTAATTATAACCATAACCTTAGAACTTTTGGTTTAAGAGTTACTTTCTCTGAAGAGAAACTAATACTATTTCACTTTAGTATAGTTGCTGATGTTTGTTGCTGCAGTGCTCTGTGTCCTTGCTGAGTCTGTTCATGACTTTTTCTATAGCTGCAGCGACGCCATGAGCAAATGAAAAAGAATTTGGAGGCACAACACAAAGAATTAGAGGAAAAGCGTCGCCAGTTTGAGGATGAGAAAGCAAACTGGGAAGCTCAGCAACGTATTTTGGAACAACAGAATTCCTCCAGGTAAATTGATTGTTAATCTGCAGTTCATAGTAAATGTTCTGTAGTTTAGTGTTAAAAGGAAATTTCCATAGTAATAATGGTCAGTGGTGTTTGACCACTATGGAAATTCACTTAAAATCCAAGAAAAAAATTAAACTGCAGTTAGTTACAGATGAACACCTCTCAAAAGTACTGGGATTATTATTAGCTTTGAAAGCAAGTTTTAATCTGGAAAAATGCTATATTCATACATAGCCAGATCTATCTAAAAAAAAATGTTGTATTTGAAAGGTAGATTGTATCAGACTTCTGAAGGGTGGAGGGTTAAAGCTTCAAGAATTAAACTGATTAAGTCTCCTAGTCCACAGATGGGGTAACGCGATAAATGCACTGCTTGACTTCATGTACAAGTACTGTGAATATAATACATTTTCATACAGTGTATTGCAACCTGTAAGACTTGAGAAAATGCTTATTTAAAAAAAAAAATCATATAAAAAGTGATTTTAATAACATGTATTCAATGCTTGACAATGTTTGTTTTATGTTTTTTTTGTTTGTTTGTTTTAATATCATTGTAGAACCTTGGAAAAGAACAAGAAGAAAGGGAAGATATTTTAAATGCATCATTTTGACCACCAGTTATGTATTAGTTGCCAATATGCCAGCCTGGACATCAGTGTTTGTTGGATCCGTTTGACCAATTTTGCACCAGTTGTATCCATAGTAATGGATTTAACAGCATGACAAATTTTTGTTAATTTTGATGGAGAATGAGATGCCTTGAATCGTCTAGGGTGTTGTGTACTTGGAAAAATAACAGCTCTAAGTACCTTTTTTCCTTTTTTTTAAACAGATGTCGTTTTAATGCAAAAGAAAACATTTTACTGTTGTACAATCATGTTCTGGTGGTTTGACGGTTTACAGGATATTAAAAAATGCAAGGACTCAAGACGGTTTTTAGTGAGGACAAATTGCCATAATATGATGCAAACGATGCTTCTTTATTATTATAATACAAGAATTCCATTCAGTGCAGCTTATACAATAATGTAATTTAGTCTAACACAGTTGACCCTATTTTTGACACTTCCATTGTTTAAAAGTACACATGGAAAAACAAAAGTCATAGGCTTAAAGTGCACCTAAGCTTTTTATAACAACCCTTTTATGTTTTGGATTCTTTAAATATATGCTATTCTCATTTAGTAACTTCTTTAGCCTGAAGGATCTCATTACTGCTTCATTTTTGTAATAACGTTTAATTTAGATATTTTTCCATATATTGGCCCTCCTAAATAGAATATAGCTTCTTTCATATGGTAGGAACCAGTGAGTAAAACTTTCCTTTAACTCCCTTTTTACATTTTATGGTAAGTAGCAGGAAAATGCATTTATAGGTCATTTCTAGGCAAATTGTGGAGTTAACTACCAACCTGTTTCTACCTGTGTGCAGTCTTTCTTTATTTTACTAGAAATGGGAATATGGCCTCAAGAAAAAGTCACCATTTCGCATTTAGCTGTATTCATATACTGCATTTCTGTATTTTTTTTGTTTGTATTGTAAAAAGTCACATAATAAACAATGTTGTGATGTAACATGGTGCTGTGTCAGAAATTTTAAAGGAGTTGTGTGGCCAAGCACTTACTTGGGAAGTGCTTAAGTTTTCTCTTTCCCACTGGACTTGATTGACCTGTCTTTGAATTGCCTGAGGAATTAGCCTAAGGTACAGAAAATGCCTGTGTGGTGTTGAATTTAGTAAATCTTGTTTGAGTGCGTAGCTGAGGGGCCAACTGTGCCCTGCATTGGCAAAACAAGAATCTAGCTTGTCCAGAAGAGGGCACCAGCTGTCCACACACTCCTGCTGTGTGTCAGACCTGCTCCAGGCCCAGGAATACTGCCTTTTGCATTGTCTTTTATGCCCTCTAGAAGCTTTTGTGTTATAATGCAGCTAGATGCACATATGTGCAGCCTCTTCAGGAACTTCTGTTAAGCTCATTGGCAAGCACTTGTTTTCTATCCTTTTATTTTGTTTTCAAAGTGAATTGAGACAGTTTTAGTAGTAGTAGTAGTCAGGAACTTGGTATTTAAAGAACAGAAAGAACAGTTGTAACTTAAACTGTTGCGGACTCCTTATATCTTTTGTTTGCCCGTGAAACAATGAAGAACAACTTTTTTTTTTGCAGATGCCACTTGTATTACTCCTGCTACCATGCTTTCTTTTACATGAATTATACTTACTGGAAATGTCATTTATTCATACAGCTTCCCAATGAAGAGCTTTTCAGTAGTCTGTATAAAGGACTCCTTTTAAATACACTGCCTGTCTCTTTTCACAGGAGACACTGATCACCAATAAGTGGACATAGATTTCCCTCTCAAAGAAACAGAATTGCAAAATAATTGCAAAATCTGTCATCTTTTAATATATCACAGCTCCTGTGTCTGCCCTGCCTGCCCTCTCAGGTTTCAGTGGAATTCATGAAACTGAACGATGTAAAGAACAGGCAAAAGTTACTTCGTGGAAAAGAAGCTGCAGTTCCGAATTGCTTTTAGGATTGGTCAAAGCTCTGGATTTGCTTCCTATGGAAATGGTTGTGCTTTAGCATTCCCGTTTGTTCTGATATAAGGATTTAATTTATCAGCAAATCATTTTAATTGTACTTGTTCTCTTTCTGTCCCCACCTTAAACCCAGCCTCACCCAACCCCCCACATTTGGGGTAATCAGAAATGAGGTTATGCTCTGGTTAGGCGTCTTCTATGAGGACATAAAATATTCTATAGCATAGCTATTGTATTTGAATGAAAATTTAGAGCATATGGAAATCGTGTTCTGAGTTGGTTTTGGAAATAGAACATTGTCTGTTTGGTGGAAGATGTGTGTCCCTTCTGAACTTGTTTCTTAAATGCTTGGATTTTTATGGTAAGTTTGGGCTTCACCAAAAGAGTATGAGTTTGCCAAAGTTAGAGTTTTTTCAGAGTTTCCACACTCTCGTAATAAATGGAAATAAATAAAATCAGCTTGAAAGAGTAACTGTGTAGCCAATAAAAAAATGTTTAAGCTGAAGAAGTATTATGACACAGCCCACTTTTCTCCCACTGAATATATAATAATATAAACATTTTATTTCTGTAAACTAAAAACTCGTTTTACTTAATAGCAACTTAAGTTTACTTATTTGTGTCGCAACTCAAAGTACCTGCAGCAGAGGCTTTGTGGGCTGATGTATAGTAGTTGGTCAGAAACCTGTTGCATCCAGGTGACTTTTTCTCTTGCCTCCCGTAATGTGCTGTTAAACTTTACACACTGAACTAAGCGCAGTAAGGGGTATGAAAGAGCAGCTCTGTACATCACCTGGGTGTTTCTACAACAGTAATTGTTACAGAATAATATAGTCTTCTGGCATGCATGAGGCTAGATAGTTTGCTACTCTTTTAGAACATCTCAGTGCAGTGTTGATTGTGTTCTGTTAAGGTAGTGAGGAAGGGAAAATAATCACAGGGCCTGTCACATGGCGCTGCAAACAGACCTGCTGAAAGTGGTGCTACACCAGACCATACATTTATAATGTGGGTGCTATATATTTACTTTCATACAGGGGATAGATCTGAAGGTGTGTGTGTGTGTTATGAAAAAGCAAATAAAGACCGCAAACCTGGGGCTTACTTCTGATGTGATTTCCATATTGGGTTGCTTATCTGGCTGCCCACGATTCCGCTTCAGCATCGTAAGTATCTGGGAGCTAATGTTCCTGCTTCCAGCATGAAATACTGATGTCCAGTTTAGATGGAGTGTCCTGGTTTCGACTGGAATAGAGTTGTCTTCCCGTAGGTGGTATGATGCTGCGTCCTGGATTTAGGATGAGAACAATGCTGTCCACACTGGTCTTGCAGTTGCTGCAGAGCAATGCTTGCACAGAGCAAGGAGTTTCAGCTTCAGGAGGAGGCTGGGAGTGCACCAGGAGCTGGGAGGGAACGCAGCCAGGACAGCTGGCACGCACTGCCCACAGGGTTGTCCCACACCATACAGCAGTGGTGTGCTCAGCAATAAAACTGGGGGGACTGCCACTGCTCAGGGAATGGCAGGACATCACTTGGTGGTGAGCAGCTGCACTGCGCATCACTTGCTTTGTATATTCTTTTATTATTTTCCCTTCTATTTCTGTCCTACTAAATTGTTTTTATCTCAACCCATGAGTTTTACTTTTTTCCCCCCTGATTCTCTTCCCCCACCCCACTGTGGGTTGGGGAGGAGGGGAGTAGGCAAATGGCTGTGTGGTGCCCAGCTGCCTGCCAGGTTAAACCACAACATGGAATGGTGTTGAGGGTTTCACTTTTCACAGCAGCTTTCCTATCTGGTAGTCATTGACCAGCTGGTGCCCTTTCTGATCCCTCAAAAGGCCACATGCTGTACCTCTTGAGTTCAGGTGACCTCGTATCACCTGAGTACTCCTTGTGGGCATGCTGCTCAAGCAATACCAAAAACACTCCTCAATTTGACATCCTAGGGAGAGAGGTAATCTTCATAATATCCAGAAAAAGCATAACAAAGAGGTCCTTGTTTGAGAAGAGGGTTGGTTTGGTTTTGTTGATTCAAGAAACAACTCAGTCTGGCTTAAATACAAACAGCTTAAAACAATGTTTTTAATGGTTTCAATACAAATAAATCAATATGGGAATCAGGGACTGGGTGGGAGATTACCAGTTTATGCTTTGGAAGTAAGCAAAAGGGGTAGCCAAATCAGGTGTAGCTGTAACTGTGGAGCCAACCAGTATATTAAGGGTCCATCTTAGCTCACACAGTTTGTCCTTGGGTAGTGAGGGCAGGCTGTGTTATATGCCCAAGCTAAGGACATGCTTTTCCTTGAGGGCTAGTTTTTGCATGCAATTCTTAAAGTTTCTTGCCAGCTTAATCTTAATGTGTTCAAGCCTCTCTTAATACAGTTTACATTACTCCATTGCCAACATCTCAGTTTCCTGAGCTTGTGCTGTCTAAGGTTCATGAAAGGCAATTACTCCTTTCTCCACAATCCAATTGTGCTTCATCCCATATCCTGTCGAGTAGCTTGTTCTGCTGGGTGGCTGGTAGGTTTGGTGGCCGGCCAGCATGCCAGCCTGCTGCTGGAACCGGGACCTGCTGTCGCTCCTCCTGAAATGAGCTATTCACATACCATCAGGAACTGAGCACTTCTGAAATTCTGCATTGCCTTGTCATTTTTCCCACCTCTGTCACATGGTTATTTCTCCAAGGGAATACTCAGCTGGTACTCTTGGATGCTTCCCATGGCTTTTATCCAGTCCCAAATGTTCCTCTTCAGAAATGTGCACTGTCTCCTGGTTAAAAACAGGAGAGGTAATCTTCAGAGGGTGTGAATGGGATTCCTCACCCACCTGGTGATTGTGGAGCAGCATGTTGTTCCACCGTTACATTGTGCTGCTACAGGTTCTCCTAATTTTGGCCATGGCCAGCAGTGGGGAAGCACAGCACACACAAGGTCTTTTTTTCCCTTCCTGTGGTCTCCAGGTTGTGTAACTCCAGCTGTGAGATTTGGGAGCCCAAACAATTCATCAGGATCTGCCTTGGGGACGCCCAGGCGGCAGGAGGGGACCAGGGTCTGCAAAGCAGGCTGGGCGGCCAGCCAGAGATGCTGCCAAGGCACCTGCAGCTCTGCCCCGATGAGCAGCTTTGTTTAATGCAAGTGCTAATAATCTCCTCTGTGTGCTGCACTCTTCTAATGAGTTTTTAAAAGCAAATGACTGAGGGAACTGGGTTTCCAAGCGATATAATGAGAAGAAATTGCTGGCAGACGTAGGGAAATAAGTAGAAATCTTCATCCATTTGCCTTGTGTTTGGGAGTGCAGCTCAAGTTCTCTCATCTTTCTGTAAAGTATCACCTCGATGCTGGCATCCAGAGAGGTCTCTGAGGTGGCCACAATGCTTGTTTTGTGCAGCTACAGCAGTTTTCTAATGAAGGCGATCATCTTGCAGCTTGCCCTGAGATAGATAGACTGCGTAAATCAAGATAAAACTTGTGGTTTTGATTTATTAAGAGAATATTATTCATCTGCCTTCTCCAATTCCCTCCTAGTCTGCTAGCAATAATCTCATGGAAGCCCAAGGAATGGAAAAAGCAGCTGTGTAGCAATGTCAGAGGCAGATTTTATGTTTTTTAAAGATTATTGATAGCCAAGAGGAACCTGTTTTCTACTGCCAAGAGTTTCTCATGAAGATATTAAAAGTTTGTTCCTTCAATTTGGAAGCCAGTGGATCACTTCTTCCTAAAGTGAAACATCCCCATGTTCTCGTGAGGTGAGCACAGATAAGCCACGGCAAGTACTTCTCAGGAGAGAAGTGGCACCCAATGATGTCTCATCCAGTGCCATGGCTTCAGCTCTTACACAGCCTGTCCCACACTAGTCACAATGATGCTGTGTTTTGTGGACTGTGTGCTTGTCTTGCAAGGGCAGCGTCATTTGCAGGATGGCCACTGCCTTTTGGAGCAAGGACTGCTCTGCTCCAGCCCTTCCCTTGCCCCCAGCTTTGCCCTGGTTTCAACCACTATGTGCCTGTCTGAAGCTGTCCTGATTTCCAGCAGCACAGCGGTAAATGAAGTTCTGAAGTCTCCACTGATCTGAATTTTGCTTATGCTGGAAAAAGTGGTGTTAAAATCTGGAGACAATTTGGTACCACCATCCTCGTTCCGGCCAAAGCAGCCCTGCCCTTTGGGCATCAGCAAAGGTAAACCAGAGCCATGGCAGGGTGCAGGCACTGATTTCTCACTAAGAGAAAGCCTGTGCTTTACATTGCAAGCCTGAAAACTGCCGACAGCCTTCAGGCTTCCACCTGGCTAGCAAAGACCATTGAGAACTTGGACGAGTCACCTAAATCATTATTTTCTTTAGTTTTCCATATGAAAAAGAGAACAGATACTCTGTTCTCCATGCAAAAGCAAAAATGTCACCTTTCTCACAGGAGATGAGGGCAGGGGCATCAGTATTAGTGAAATGGAAGCAGGTTTGGCCACAATCACCTGCTAGGGCATGAGCCAGTGCAGCTGCTTGCTCCTTGCCTTCACTCCCTGCTGTTGCTTGGTGTTTCTGTATCCTGTGTGGAGCTGAGAGCACAGTCCAAACACTAAAACTCCAGCAGGCTTGGGGCCATGACTACATCCCTGGGAAGCCAGTTCCAGTGTGTGACCACCATCTCAGTGAAGAACCTTTTCCTGGTATGTAACCTGAATGTCCCCCGTTGCAGCTTGACACCATTCCCTTGGGTCCTGTCACTGGTCACTAAGGAGAACTGATCGGCACCTGCTCCTCCACTCCCCCTCGTGAGGAAGCTGTAGACCATGATGAGGTCTCCCCTCAGCCTCCTCTTTTCCAGGCTGAACAGGCCAAGTGACCTCAGCCACTCCTCATATGTCTTCCCCTTTAGGCCCTTCACCATCTTAATAGCCCTTCTCTGGGCACTCTCCACCAGTTTTACGTCCCTTTTGTACTGTGGTGCCCAGAGCTGCACACAGTACTCCAGATGAGGCCGCACCAGCACAGAGTAGAGCGGGACAATCACTTCCCTCGACTGACTAGCAGTGCTGTGCTTGATGCACCCCAGGATACAGTTGGACCTCCTGGCTGCCAGGGCACACTGCTGGCTCACATTCAGCTTGCTATCAACCATAAACCCCAGATCCCTCTCTGCGGGGCTGCTCTCCAGCATCTCGTCCCCCAGATGTGTATAAATATCTAAGGGGAGGGTGTCGAGAGGATGGAGCCGGTCTCTTTTCAGTAGCGCCCAGCAACAGAACGAGAGGCAACGGGCACAAACTGAAGCACAGGAGGTTCCGGCTCAATATGAGGGGGCACGTCTTTACTGTGAGGGTGACAGAGCACTGGCACAGGTTGCCCAGAGAGGTTGTGGAGTCTCCTTCTCTGGAGATATTCAAAACCCGCCTGGATGCCATCCTGTGCAACGTGCTCTAGGTGATCCTTCTCAGCAAGGATGTTGGACTAGATGATCTTCAGAGGTCCCTTCCAACCCTGCCCATTCTGCGATTCTGTGATGATTCTATGATGACACCACCACTTCAGGAAACCAAGAGATGCTGTTCATTTCTACCATCCTCCTGGGACAGCCAAGAGCTGACCACGTTCCTAATATTCTTAAAAAACCTCTTGAGTTCTCAAGCATGTTCCCACTTTATTGGGCCAATTTCCTTGTGCCCATGCTCTTTATCACCATCCCAGGTGATAAGTTATTCCCCAGATTCTTGTTGTGTCCTCCTTGATGATCTCTTCAGGATGTCTCTGGTGCTCAGGTGTCCAGCTGCATGTCAAGGACAGCCCTGACTCCCAGGTGCAGTTCTGAGGCCAAAGGCCAAGCTCCCGGCCTGGACCCCAGCCTGGCAGACGTTACCCCTGTCAGTGTGGAGCAGCCATTTCACATCAGCATTTTCTCACAACAGTCACAATACCTCCGTTAGTGCTGCCACCAGGAGCACCCCAGGAGCCGTGTGATGTCACCCCAGAGTCACCGTCACCCTGTGGCCTCACAAAAGGCAGCTGGCCATAAGTGCCCTGAGCATCCAGCCTGTGTTCAGTCCAGCTGGTGGCACTCAAGAGATTGAGCTCCCACAGCTGAAACATGAGAGGTGGAGGTGTTACTGGTGGAAGGTGCGATGTCGAGGTCATTCCAGTGGCACGAGAGACATCAAAGTCCTTCTCGTAGCATGAGAGACACGAGGTCCTTCTGGGTGGCAGGTGAAGTACCCAGATCCTTCTGGTGGAACTTGAGATGTCAAGGTCCTTCTGGTGGCACGTGAGATGCTGAGATCCCTCTGGTTGCAGGCAAGGCATTGAGGTCCTTCTGGTGGGGCGCAAGGCGTTGAGGGGCTGATGGTGAGCTGCGAGTCTTTGGAGTTCAGCCATTGACCCACGAGGGAGGTGCTGAAGACAGGAGGCGCTTGATACCTGTTTGACATCAGAGCAGCATCCCAGGAACAACAAGCATCTCCACACCGGAGCAGCTGCGGACACCATGAGCCAGCCACGCCAGGAGCTGCCAGCGGAGGCCCCAAGAGAAGAGACCTGCATCATCTGCTTGGGCCCGCTAGCTGATGCAACACGGCTGGACCCCTGCGGGCACTGCAGGGACTGCATCCAGCCCTGGGCTGCCCACAGAGCCACCTGCCCGCTCTGCTGCCAGGCCATCATTGCCATCGTGAGGCTGGTGCCACGCCCCATGTGGGACGCCTCAGCCTGCCGGCCCCGGGGAAGGTTCCAGCACAACATGGGGCCGGGGTGGCAGCAGCGACGGTGGCGTCCCTCCAACTACCAGTCCCACAGCGTCTCGCCCAGGCGCAGGGACCGCAGCCCCTCCATGCCATGGCAGCTCATCCGCAGCTTCTCCTGGCACTGGGAGCAGGATGGGCGCAGACGGACCCGGTCCCAACAGGACATCAACCCTGAGGATCCATCATGGCTGTGCAGGGCCCAGCAGGAGGAGCCGGGGGCTGGTGACCACACAGGCCGCCAGGCCAGGCCTGGCATTTAAGAATATATATATAAATCCTAAAAAGCAACCGAGGTGGAAGTCATTTGGGGGATGGGAAATTATCATGGGATTGGGTCACTGGGTGAGGGCAGTAGCCATAAAGGTGACCATGCCCTAGCAGGAAAAAGGCTGACAGAAAAAGTCTCCTGATTCAACTCCCAGATAACTAAAGAAAAGAAGCGAGTAGCTGTGTAACTCCATCCTGCCCTGAGACCTTACAGAAAGCAGCCAAAAGTACGTTCAGATTTAATCAGACGGATTTCCTACACTTCGTATCTCCATCCTTACTGAGCAGGGAGCTCTGCTGGATTTTCTCCCCTGGTCCCCCAGATGGATGTTTTGTGTTGTGCCCTGGATCAGCACACCCAGCTCTGCCCTGCTGTCACCTCCCCAGCACCATGACTGCGTCTGCAGCCAAAGCTCTCTTCGGGACGTGTAATTGATGGCTCTCTCCCCAGGGAAATTTGTGCCAGGGGGAACAGCAATCCAGCCTTGCTGCTGCATCAGCCGTGCCTGCAGAACAGCCCAGGCTGCATTTGTCTTGGTTCTTCCAGACCACCAAGCCACCCTCTCACAAAATATGAGCCTTTTCCCTTTTCCCTTTTCCCTTTTCCCTTTCCTTTCCTTTCCTTTCCTTTACCAAGCTGTGACTGCTCTAATCCTCAATACTATGACCTAATTCTGCAAATAAGGGCAGCAGTTCAACACCTGCTCCTAGTGTGTTTAGCTTAAGCACTTTTTAGAGCTCTTTAAAAACGACAACAATAATAATAAACACTTCTGTCTCAGGTTTGGTTTCAGACCCCCAAGACTTGGTCAGCTTTTATCTTCATCATCCCAGAAGACATTCACCTCGTACCAAGATGAGGGGAAATGGCCTCGAGTTGCACCAGGGAGGTTTAGGTTGGATATTAGGAGAAATTTCTTTACAGAAAGGGTTGTGTGGAGTTGGAATAGGCTGCCCAGAGAAGTGGTTGAGTCGCTGTCCCTGAAGGTCTTCAAAAAACATGTAGATGTAGAACTTAGTAGCATGGTTTAGTGGTGGACTGGTCAGTACTAGCTTAAAGGTTGGACCAGATGATCTAGAGGTCTTTTCCAACCTGAACGATTCTATGATTTTATGAAGAGGCACCAAAGCAGACGTGGCCCTTGAGTACCTACCTGGGCTCTTCTGGAGACTTTGCTGATGCCTGCTTGCTGTGATAGCCGACCTATCTGCAATCCTGAGTGCAGTGAAGAAACTCTGCAGGGAGGGAGTGTTTCACAGGTCATGGTGTTTGCCAGGGTACAGTGGAAGAGAAACTGCTGAAAGCTGATTTAGAAGTACAGAAAGTTAAATGTTAGTGCCCTGACCGGAACATGCAATACTTCCCCACCACTGACCAGGCTTATCAGGCTGCAAAAACTCAGAAATGACCAAAAGCCACGAAAGCCAAGGAAAACTAGTGTCTGCATGTATTTAAACAGCAGGTGGCAACATCCTCTACTGTATGAAATTCTACTGAAGTTCTCAAAGGGTTTATTTTCTTTCTCTTGGAGCTGAAGAAACAGCGGGCTCTGTTTGCAGCCCCTACATTTCTCAGGAGCAGCTTGCCAATGACTCCAAAGGAAGGCCTTTGGAAATGCAGTGGGCTGCAGTCCCTCTCTAGAGAAGGTGGTTTGTTTTGTTTTGTTTTGTTTTTGTTTTGTTTTTCCTGTTGGTCAAATGGTTTTCCCTGGAAACAGTCAGTGGGGTGTGAGGGCATGTGGGAATGCCTCCATGCACGCTGACAAATGTTTTTCATACATGACAGCTTTGACAAGGTTGGGGAAAGATGCAGAAAAAAAGCTTTCACTGAACACAAGGATGTTCATGTGTGTCTTTTAATGGCTTCTTAAACGCATGATTTGGAAAAATATCTGCAATTTCCCATACCCACACTTCCTTGCAGGGAAGTGCTTAGTGGCACCTCTCTCCTCCAGAACCTTCCTCCTCCTCCTCCTGCTCCTCTTCTTCAGTGAATTTCTTGTATTTCCTTTAACAGTGCGTTGATGGAGTTGCTACTACTGTTCTGTCTAGCTCCACCATGAAATCTCAGCATCCTCACAAAGTACAGTTTTGTGGGCCTTGGCTTGCAAACAAAGCTCTTTAAACATGGATTCAAGCTTTGACCTGGAATCTCCTGGCACCGTGTTGATGCCACAGTCCTTAGACCTGAGATATACAGGTTTTGTCAGCCTTGGCGCTCAGGCTTCCATGTTCATCGCCATCCTTGGGACCACAAATTTGTAATCAGCCCAGAGCTGATAGCTTGGTCATGACTTAGCCCCAGCATCTAGACAGGCATCTAGGACTAATCCTAAAAGGGAGAAGGCCAAAATTTTTTTAAATGGAAACTGCTTGAAGAAGCCTAAAATTAGGGCATTCATGGCAAAAAAAGGGATCCAGGCAAAAGGGCCAGGTTCCATATAAGTGTGGTTTTAGTAGTGTGATTTCTGATTACTCAAAGAACATCAGTTAAATTCTTCCACATGCTACCTTCCCATTGTGTCTGTTGTTCTTCTGAAGCATCTCTATGGTCCACTTCTCTGCCTCTGCCTAGCAAAACCAAAATGTCCTGGGTATAAAGGATGAGGAACAAGGTGATGTGCAAAAATTGGATGTTTAAAAACAGTAATAATAAAAAGCCAACCAACCAACTCCCCTTCTGAATGCAGTGCAATTCTGCATGGCACGTCCAGATCTGGCAGTAGCTGCTAATGGTGAAGACGAGTTGCTGCATAGAATGGTGCAAAATCTACATAGTGAGCTTCAACTCCAAGAAAGCAGAGAATAATATTCCATAAAAGTACAGTCTGTAAATGCCATCTCATTTGGGGCACTGACGGACAACCCTGAGGTCCAGAGGTGAGGTTACATATTTTTTGAAACACACAAGAACTGACAAAATAAGTGAGGCTATTATGGACAAAGAAGCAGCCAGAAAATTAAGTCAGATTACAAGGTTTTGGTACAACAAAAGGTCATTCTGTAGCTATACAGACAGTAAAGACTAGCCCAGAAAGTCCTGAAAATTCCCAAAGAGACAAAGAGGATTTAAAGGTTACTAAAATATTTCTGTGCATAAAGATGGGTGGTCAGTAGTAAATGCCTCAAAGCCCAGCAGATGACATTTGAAAGTGTTGAGGAGACCAGCTTCTTAAATCGCAACATAATTTAAGTAGTTCATTGTGGGCACTGGCAACAGAAATGCTTCCACTTTATTTTTCATCTTGTGCTCTTGCAGTGGCTGTCATTCTGGGACAGGATTCGCGTTACTCTTCAGTTAGTTTTCCATTTGCCTCAAACTCTTCCTTTTAAAACACAATCTCAAAGTTAATGTTGTTTTTGTAAATACCAGGTTGATGTGTGCCGATCTTTTCATCTATGAGGACAATCCCCAGCCACGTGGAGCTGTGGTAATACAGCTGCATGGCGATGGACACAAATAAACATTCCCATTTACTTAGAAATTAAATATTCCATGACAATAAAAGGCACGAGCTCAACACCTGTTGCTTCCTACTTGACGATTTCAGTTCCTCTTCCACATGCTCTTCCTGCACCAGCATTCAAAACCTGTGGCCCCAGTGGTAGCTGTGGCTCCATCTGGACTGACTTGACGGTCGCGTTTTGGAGGAACTGGACTGGCTCTGGGCTTATCTGAGACAACCTGAGCCGTGCATGTCCCTGTGACTGGCTGGACTGCACAGGCACTTCTGGGGCTGAGAGGGCTGGCCTGTGTCTTTGCAAAGCTGCGGTCTGTCAATTGTCTGCTTAAGTGGAGATGCTGTGTGTTTGTGGGGGGATATAAAAGCTCCCCTGGTTCCATGCCGTGATGCGGGTGGATGCTCTGTAGCACCAAGAGCTCCCAAACCCTATCGGTAATGCAGGGAGGGAGCAGCTCATGGCAGAGCAGAAGGCACATTGTGTGGGAGCTCAGCAGGACGTGGCTGTGCTACTTTTATTCCATGTGCTGCTTTCTGCAAAGGTGGCAGCTAAACCCACCGGTTTAGCTTGAGGGGCTCCAGCTCCAGGAGGTGTCCCAGTGCAAACCGCTCAGGCTGGAAGGGTCACAGCGCAGGTGTTCAGATCCATCAGCATCCGCCAGCCCCGTCCTGGCACATTTACAGCAAAGCCTCAGAGCCGCATTTATGCCTAATTCCCGCAGAAAGGCAGCTCCGCTGCCAGCTGTTACAACTCCACTGACCTAATTCGGGAGCTGGGGACCAGCATGTGCCGTCCCTGCTCATCATCCCACACCAGCAGCCCAGCTCTGGTGTCCCTGCAGCGTCCTTTGGGTCCTGGGTCATTGCTGTTGTGGTTGTGCCTTTATGGGGCAGTGGGGCCTGAATTTGTGGCTGGCCGTGGTGGGCACGCAGCCAGCAGCATTCTGCCCTGCTGAGCCCCGTGGGATGGGCACAGCGTGGGGCTCAGTGCTGGGGGTGCTGAGCTGGTTTGCTGCACCATGAGCTGGGTTTTAGGGGATGGCTGCCTTCAGATAGGGGGGAATTTGGGCAGGGATGTTAAATCCCTGTGGGTCCCCTGAGAGCAGGGTCAGAGATGGGCAGGAGGTGATGCACCGCAGCCTGGCAAGCAAGTGGAAATTTTGCTGATCAGCATGGTTTTCTCCTTCTCAGGGGCCCCAGTAGAGAGGCAGTGGTGTGGGAATGGGGAGGCTGGGCTTGGGGTGCCAAGAGCTACCGGAGGTCTGTCTCTCCATCACTTCCTCACTGTTTTTTTGCCAGCTCTGCATCTGGCTGGGTCAAGAGCCTGACTCTGGGTGCAGGTGCAGAGGCTTGTGCAGAAAGGGCCACAGACAGCCTTCAGATATTGTTTATCAGAAAAATAACCATGATTTTGCATTTTGTCCTCAACCCACATTCACTGTCCTTCCTGATCTTATCAGCTTCTGTTTACTAGGCCGGTTCCAAGCACCCAGGGCTGGCTCCAACCCCAGAGAGCAAACCACACAGAGCAACACCGCGGCTGGGTCCATGCCATGTAGGAGCTCAGCTCAGACATCCTAGCCATGGGCCCACCATCGTTCCTGGCTCAGGGGGGCACCAGCTTTTCTGTCTGAAACACCAGGACAAGAAGGCAAAAACACTTCCTCGGGCAAAAGCTTGCAAGATTTCTGAATGGACAGCACTGCAAAATTATGTGGTTGGTGCTCAGCACATGGTGCCCATGGAAGAGGTGACACCTGGCAGGGGGGATGGCCCTCCACCAGCTTCCCAAATGACTTCAGTTCCCAGCCAGCCTTAACCAAATAAGCAGTGAAACAACTGCATTGCAGCTTCCATGTTTCTGTGAACCCCTCATTACCTATGGAGATGGTGGGTTCATTGTTGGGTGCTGGACACTGACCAAAGTTTCCATCCTTTGAGTGGAGATGAAGCCTCACACAAAGCCTCCTGTGCCACTGCTTTTGGCGTAGTAAAGATGAGGGTTGCTTCCTCAGGCCCAGCAAGGAGCACAAAGCAACTAGTTGCACAGTGTTGGGAGGCTGATTTATTAGTGCTGAACTTCTCTTTAACCTCACAGAGGAAGCGCTTGGCCCCTGTCCGAGCCAGGGAAGGTAGCAGGGCTGGAGCCAAGGACACAGCAGGATGAACTCTATGTTCTTGGCAGCTCTGGGTCTTGAGCTACTACCTCAGGGAGTCATCAGCCTGTGACAAACGTATCTGAAATGCAGTCACCAGCTAACCCTAGTGCGAAGCAAGCAACATCTGTGGTTACCTGCCCTTGGGTTCAGAGGCAGGTCTGCTTTCCACAGCTGGCACCAATGCAGTAGATGTAGGGCCTGCATTCTGCAGCTGGCTCAGGAGAAGGAGGCTCTTAAAACCTCAAGTTTGGTGTCTCCTTCTCTGGCCGATGCCTCATCCCACAGGGCAAAAAAAGGTGGCTGAGACTCCAGCAACAGGGAGGTAGCACCCCAGCCACCTCGGTGCATCGCTCACCCTGCCTGCAGAGCAGTGCCCAGGCCCTAACTGGGGTATTTCTCCCTGCTATCACAGGATGGGGAGGTGAGGAGAGCCCTAGCAAGGATGCCTGAGGGCCATGAGTGTGCCCACGTCTAGGGCTGGAATGGTTTTGGGGTAGAAACATTATGAGCTTCCCCAAAACCTCAGCTTGGTTCCAACTTCTGCTGAAATACAGTGGGATCTGGGTGCGTTGGAAAGCTCAGCATGGCTCCGGAGGCAGATCCCTGTTTGAGCATTGGTGATCCCATCCCAAAACAGACAAGAAGGGAAATTCCTGCCTGGAGGATCCAGGATTGAGAGCTGGGCTGGGGACACAGCCCCACTCTGTGCTTTGATGTGGGGTCAGCAGTGTTGGCCCCGGCTATCTTAACCAGTGGGAAAGGACAGGAGAAGCCAAACACCTTTACAAAAACCCATCGAAACACCATGTAGTGTCGGCTTGCTGTCCCCTGGGGACAGCTGCTGCGGAAAGCCCTCACCCTCCATCTCAGCGAGCCGCTCTCACCACACTGCCGCGAGCCAGGCAGGAGGAACACCGCAGGAAGGAATCGTACATTAGGGAGTGGCACTCTTCCCACTTAATTTTAGCAGCAGACAGTGGTGTTTATGGGAATTTCTTCCTCCTACATGTTCCTGTTGATCGCCTCTTGGTCACTGGCAGCAGATGGATGCGGGGATGCTCCCTGAGGATGCTCTCTCTGGGCAGGCATGGTAAAGCAAGCACTGATTTATGATGGCTCATGCCCTGCTGGGAGACTAACACACTGTTCCAGGCCATGCATCTTCCTTAGTGTTTAATGGCATAGCTTGTTTAATTAGCACACCTGCTCAGTGGTGGGAGATGGCCGGATGGCACTCCCAAGCCTTGTACATCACCTCTCCTGGACAGAACAGAGCAGGGGTTGTGCAAGCTCTGGAAACACACCAACAGCTGCACAGGGCAAAGCAGAAAAGGCTCAGACTCATCCCCAACCCCAAAGATCCCAGCACCTTCCTGGGGTGGTAGCTGTGAGTGATTGCTGACCCCCATCAGCTGGGATGTAATCCCCAACAGCTGCCAATTGTATAGCTCAGGTTATATTGGGAACCAGAGGCTGTTATTTTGTGGCTGTGTTTCTGCTCTGTTCTGTGTGTTATTGCAGTGGTGACCTCAGGAGAGAAGTGACCTCAGGAGAGAGATTTCCAGTATCTGAGGGCAGGAGTGGCAGGTAAGCCCTTCTAAGTGAGGGAGAAAAGGAAGATTTTAGACCTAAATTGTTGCCTCTTGTATTCGTTCCATATAGCCTAAGAAGCTAAATTTTACGTGCTGAGATTCAAGCCCTTCTTTGACAAAGATTTTGGGTGTAAGGTGGTTCATCACAGCCCCTCACACAGTGTGTTTTACCTCCTAAATGTGTCTGGGGCTGCTGTCCTTGTAATGGAAACCAAAGTACAAGTGGGTTGTAGGGCTTGGTGGTGAAAAGAAGAAGCAAGTTCTAGGGTTTTAAATGCCTGCTGCAGGGCAGCTGGTGTGTAGCTCTGTGTGGAGCAAAATGGTGTGTTTGGGAGGGAGAGGTGCTGTAAGATGTTCAGTGGCTGTCCAAAAAAGCATTGCAGCTAGCAGTAAAGAACAATAGTTTACTGATGGTGAGAGGGGCTGAAATTAATTGTTCAAAAAGCAGCCTTGGGGGATGGATGGGTGGTTTCTTAATGTGCCAAACCACACTGAGGAATGTGGCTTTGCTGGAGAGCTGCTTGAGGTGGGTCTGGCAGCACTCCTGACCCTGGTGTATGCAAGGAGCTGCGTACCCATACATGCACTGCTGTGCAGCTGAACAGGGAAAGTCAAGAGTTCATCTGCCCTGATGGCCTGGTTCATGTGTTGGGGTTGGAACTGGGTGATCTGTAAGGTGCCTTCCAACCCAAACCACACCATAATTCCATGTGGGCATGGCACTAAGGGACATGGTCTAGTGGTAGGACTTGGCAGGTCAGGCTGGTGGTTGGACATGATGATTGTGAAGGTCTCTTCCAACCTAGGTAGTTCTGCGTGGCTGCATAACTCCTGGCCAGTGGCACAAGTGGCTTTCTGCATTCTGGAGCCTTCTGTAGTTTTTCCTCCTCCCAGTAAAAGAAGAGCTTCCAGCACGGCAATTTGAATGGCAAAGGGTGGGTGGTTCTCAGGGCATTGCAATGCCTGCTGACCTGCTTCTGCTGGACCAGTGCAAACAGCTCCTCATGGACTGTCCTCTCCTTCTGACTCTGCAGGCTTGGCCATCCCTTTTGTCCTTGTAAAAACAAAATGAACCAAAGCTGTGCACAACCCCAGGGGAGCAGGGGATGGGTACCTCCCTGCTGCTTCAGCATCCCAGCGATGCTCAGAAGAAGGCAGATATTGCTAATCCAAGCCCTGTCATCTCCACCAAACCTTATCCGAGACCTCCTCCTCATGGTCAGGAGGTGGAGGTTTAATTTCCAGCTCTGCCCTCAAACTTCTGGAGCTGCATTGACTAAGTGGTTGAACCTGAAGGGTGGGATTTTGGGGTGAATGTCATCCACACCAGCACTGCTATCTGTGCTCCTTGTTGTTCTTCCCTGGACAGATCACATGGGGAAGATGCGGTCATGTCTTCATGCCATGAATTGCAGAATGCCTGTGTAATTCCTGCTGTGTCCAGCACAAAGGAGCCTCTAGCCAGTCTGAGCCTCTGGATGTAGGCAGTTGTGTTGGCACTGATGGCTCTGTCCCCTTGGCCACTGAGATTTTCATTCACTGGACCTACGTACAGCTCTGGACACCGGCTTTGGGTAGTGGTGTTGATTTGCTTTTACAAGAGTGACAAGTAACAGCTGCTGCTGGTGCTGTGCAGAGGGGAAAGCTGTTGCCTTGTGTTGCCTTCAAGGGCAGAGAGGGGAGTAGCAGTTTGTCACACCAACATTGCAATGGCAAAACGTGCTGCTGCCGTAGGCAATGCTCCTGTGCCTTCCCTGCTGGCTGGAGGGGAATGGTGAGCTCCTGGCAGCCAGCTCTTCATCCCCAAATCTGTCTGAATGAAAAGGCGATGCAAGACTTCAAAGCCCCATGCTGAGGTCAGTCACTGTCTGACCGAGCGGGCGATGGAAGAAGCTGCCCCGGGCCTGCTCTGCGAGGTGTGAGCAAACATTGCCTCACCAGCCAGGACAAGACCCCAGGGCCACTGCTGTCCCCAGCCCTGGGCTGCAGATGACCCCACACCCTTCTCTTGGGGCAGTGACACCAAAGCTAGCCAAAAAAATCAGTCTTGTCTAGGCAAGAATCAGTCTTTCCTCATCTGCCCTGCTCGCTGCCTTCTGGCATCATGCCTTTCTCACAAGTGAGCTGTGCAGACTTGTTTTTCAGCAAACACTGGCGTTTTGTAACTTTTTGGCAAGTGAGGTGAGTCCTTTGCAGTCATCTGAACTTTGCATTTCTTTAAGCAATTGACAGCTGTGTCCTTTGGAGGGGTCACTTGTCCGAGCCTGCTGGAGCAGAGAAGAGCTGTGGGGTGGGTACTGGCCTTCCTGCTCTCCTTTCCACCTGAGCATTGGCTGGCCACGGGTGATGCAAGGTGGGCTTAGCTTTGCTCTGTTTGCTTACCAAGTCAATGAACGCGGTATCTCCTCTGACTTCTGGGGCAACCTTTTACAATGGAGGCGGGTTTTGCTCAGAGGGAGTGCCTGAATGACACCATTTGGAGAAAAGCGGTGGCTTTGTTCAGGTCATCAGACCCAGCACCGCGACAAGCCTCAAGCAGCTGCCTCTGCCATCAGAGTGTTGGCTGACTGCTGGTGGTCCTTTATCATGCCACCTGAAACAAAATGTTGTCAGTCACCTTCTGGTAGGAGTACAGCAACGGCTCCTTGGCATATCGAGGTGCCACCGGCCATGGAGGGAGGAAGACAGTGGTGTTCCCAGAGAAAGCACTTTGCAAAGGTAGCAGGATGCTGCAAGTGCCTGCTCATTGCAAGCCTCTTCCAAGTGCTGAGCTGTTGTAAAGTCAAAGGTGAGCTGCAAGTTACTGCAAGACAGAATACCTGACAGGTAGTCTAGTGTCTTTGTGCTCTTGTTGAAGCTGAGTAGGGGTCCATCAGGATTTTTGAGCAGTGTGTGTGTCCCTTGCTGCAGTGAAGCCATACAAAGTGCTCACCCTGATGTCCCTGTTCCAGGGGGCTTGGTCACCTACATCACCCATTTGGGGCGGTTTCAGGAGCAGCGTGTGAACCAGAGGGCACTGCTGTTCTGTGTGCAGAAGTGTGACTCACAGCTCACTAACATCTTTATCCACAAGATGGAAATAGCAGCTAGCGCAAGGGTGTTCATTACCTACAGATGCATAAATGACTGCTGATGTTGTTGAGCACCATTGCTACTTCCCCACCTAATGAAGGCATGGTAGCAGGCAGCTTTTGGACCCTGCTGTTTCACCCCAAACACAGCTGCATCCGCTAAACAACAGCTCTCAGGCAAGACTCCTGTTGGCTTGAAATTTATACCTAGTGCAGCCCTGACTGTAATGACTTCTGGACTTCAAATGAAAGACGAAGGCATTAGGAGGCAGAAGGCCCTGCTGTGTGGCAAGCCCTGCAGCTTTAGAGGTGTGATACATCTTGCAGAATGGTGAGAGCCTCGTTTGCCTTGTGGGCAGAGCAGGCCTGCTTGGTGGGTGGATGGCTGTGTGCTCTTCAGCCCAAATGCCCCACACCTGTTTTTTCTGCTCTGTGATAACATATTTCTGCTTACAATAGGAATTTTAACAATTGCCAGAGAGGCCAAACTCTCAAACTTCTTTAAGCTGAGGGGCAAGGAAGCTGCAGCAGTGGTTCAGAGGCAGGAAACAGCAGCTGGTTTCCTTGATTTCCCTGCAGTTTGGTGATGGAGGAGTTACATGGCCTATCCTGGTTGGACCAGGATCTTTGGGGACTCCCTCTTACAGCCCAGCTTGACTGCAGAGGCCAACCTGGGGTTTACCTCATCTTGTTGAAAAGTGAAAAATGAAAGATGGGCTGCCTCAGCTATTGCTGGGCTGCTTGGCTGATTTGCATGCCAAGGGGATGTCGGGCTTCCCAAAAATACTTTCGGTGCATCTCTCAGCAGGGAAATGAAACCTTTCTCAGATGCCTATGCTTCCACACGTGCACGTACACACACATCTCCTGCTGACTACAACAGCCAGTGATGCAGCTGCCCTTGCTGGGTAAAGTAGAGTTAGGGGCAAGCCCAAATTTCAGCTTTCCACCATGCCTCCTGACTCCAGATCTCTGTATGCCACTAATGGAACTCCTGGGTTTGCAAAAATAAAAATAAAAATAAATAATAATAATAAAAAAAACCCCTTTGTTTCTGCTTGATGGGGAAGCTGGGGTTTCTGTTCTTGTACTGAGGGGGCTGGCAAGTTGTGATCCCACTTTGAAAGCTTTGCTGCCCCCCTTCCCTTTATCTAGTGAGGATGTATCAAGCTGTAGCCCAATATGTAGTAGTAAATTTGTAGTACATGTGGCTGGATCAGCAGTGACAGGCTAGCTATCATTTTCACTTGTCCTTTGTGCATAATTTACTATTTTATTTCCAGTCTGAACCTTTCTCCTTCTTCACTCTACTTTCCCCCATCCTGAGTCCCATAAAGCCCTTTGTCCATGTCTCCCTGCCTTGGCTTTGCCTCGACAAATGCTGTTTACTCTATCACTCCAATTTGCTGAATTGTTCACAAAGCCATTATGCCCTGCAGCATGCTCCACAGTCAAAATCTAGTCTGGGGGGCTTCTAGAAACCCTTCTGCAAAAAGAGAGGGGAAGGTGGGGCACATCTGCTCACCTCCAGCCCCCCGTGTGAACATGCAGGCAGCTGGCATACACCACCCTGTGGATAATCCTGCAAGGGGGAGTGGGCCCCATGTGTAATCCTAGGGCAAAAACAAGTGACTGTGGTTTGGGAAGAAAAGACAAGTGGGTATTACCATCGTCCCTCACAAGCAGAGTCACCAGCAACACACTCTGCTGTTTGCTGCTTCACCAGCGTGCTGCTTCAGTGCCTCCGGCCTCCTAGAGTGGAAATACTCACATGATTTACAGAAAAAGACACAACAAGTGTGTGTGGGGGGGGGGGGGGGGGAGATGACAAAACAAATGCTCTGATGCACCTGGGATGCTTGTGGCTGCAGTGGCAGTAGCAATAGCCCACCCAAGTTTTATCCTCAGCACACATCAGCCTGTAGATGCTGGGGCACATTCCCCATCGCAAGCTGATGTTGGGAGCATGGAAGAGGTTGCCCAGGCCATCATCAGGGCCCTTGGACTTGAAGGGATTACGCTTCTCACCTCATCCATGCCTGAGATCCCTGTAGTGAACAGAGACCTGATGTTCTCGCAATAACCCTGAGAGCTTGTTGCCCTTGGTCTGAAGTAAAGTCAGTGGGTCAGCTGTGGATGATAAACAAGCTGTTCAGGAGATAAAAGTGCCATTTGGTGGCTGGCCAGAGCGTTATTTAACATTTATGTGGGGAAAGTTCAGCCCTGCAGAAGGTTTTGGTGAAGTGCTACCAGTCTTCCTGGGACCAGAGCCGCTTTTGTGTCAATAGTCCAGGGATGGCCAGGCCTGAGGAGCTTGGCCACTGGCTCTACCTGCAAAGGTTTTCTCTGAGTTTGAGCTCTGAAGGACTGAGTCAGAATTAGTGAAGCACTGGAGCTGGAAATGTCATGTGGGGGAGCAAAGGCCCTTCTGAGCTGAATAGAGGTGCGAAGGGAAGGTTATGTTACTGCAAGCTTGCATTTCAGGAGTCCTTATTTCAGAAACAGTGTGCTACCTGCCTGAGCAATAAGTTAGGAGTGCACCAGCACCTTGAAAGGAATATCCACATATATCCTCACCTTTACTACTATTATCCTCTGTAGTTACTAACCACATGTAGCTCTGCAGCAGCGGGGATGCTGCAGGAGAACAGAGGCACATCTCTCAGCTGGAGAAGCCTGCAGAAAGGATGGTAATGAAGGGTTAGTAATTCCCATCTCCTGAGTCTCCATCCTGTGCTCTGCATGGCAGACCCCCCTGCTGGCTGCTGCTCTAAAGCAAGAGCAGCTGTTGCATTGCAAAATGGTCACTGCTGCTATTTTTGTATGTGTTTTCCCAACCAGTTTTTACTTTTCTGGGTATTTGCTCTTTGTATGATCTTGCTGTTTAGCCAGTGATGAGGATGAAGGTAAGAAAAGGTAAAATGCTCAGTTTTTCCATTTGGGTAACCAGCTGGAGGCACCCTGCAAGGATCTTGCTTTTTCAAAACTTCAAACACCCTCTGAAACTTTGATCTTTTTGCAGTGTTTAATCTGGGCACCCATAAAAAGGCAACATCTTAAATCACTGATTTATTTTGAAAACAAAGGCCAAGATGTGGCAGCTGGCAGCAGGCAGGGTGACCGGCACAAGGCCACAGAGCCCCTACATCTTCACTGCTGTTTTGGCCTTCTCCGTGCTCTTCTCCACCAGCTGTTGCAAGGAGGGGTGGAGGTGGGGGAAGTAGATTTAATCCATTTAATCTCATGTCCCTGCTCAGAGCAGTTCTCCATGACCATGACCTGCTCTTGCCTGAAGGGAAAGCTGTGCAGTGAAGGGATTTTGGGTCTGTGTGTAGGTTCCCTGCGAGGTGGGATGCAAGCTTGTGTTGGGAGTGAAGTGCCCCTGTGCAAAGCCCCCCAGCTGCTGCTTGTGGCAAAAAGTTACCCTAGGAGCCAGGTTGTGATGCCTCTTCCAGAGCACCCGTAACTGGTGGAGAGATCTCCTGAACATGATTCCTGCTCGCTGTTGTGCTTGGTGAACTCACACAGACTTGTTTTCCCCTGCTCTGACCCCTATGTTTTTTTGCCCTCCCCATGGGCAGAGCACCCCTGCATTCCAGTTGTGTTCTCCTTTTCTCTCTCCAGAGCTGTGCACAAAGTCTGTCTTGTTTCCTCAGGACAAAGAGGCTAAAGTTCCTCAGCCACAGACATCATACAGTGTCTGCCAAATTCAGCTTGTCCCTAGCTGATATTTCTATCACTGGGCCTGGGCTGGTTCACAAGCCAAGGCTTCCATGTAGGCTTTGGTCCTGGAGGACTTCAGTTTCCTCTCTGTGCCTTGGAGGGAGGGAATAAAACCCCATCTTCTGAGTGCCATCCCATACAGAGCTATGTTTGGGGGATAGAGACAGGTTGGCAGCAAGTTTCTAAGCTCTGGGAAAGAGTCTGGGAAGCACAAAGCATTGGCTTGACCTGGTCCCAGTGGAGTCAGGTGTGAAATTCCAGCTGACATTCCTGGGAGCAGTGTTAGGCCAATGCTGAGCAGCTTGGAAGACTCCCACCCCTTTAAAACCCTGTTCACTGCAGGCATCTCTGGTTGCAGAGAGCTCTCTGTATGCCCAAAGCCTTCCTGATAAATATCAGGCTCGCAGTCTCATGCAAGTGGGTTGCCCTGTGCTGCCTTTGGATGTGCTCCGCTTTCATGTGAGATGGAGATGCTCTGAAGGTGGCCTTCCATGTGGCGTTTCTCTTGGTTGCAAACCAACCCAACACCACCAAGTCCAGAGCAGGGGAGAGAAAGGAGGAGATTCTGCCTGTCTGAAGCTGAAAGGAAGGCAGAAATTAATCAGAAATGATTAATATTTCTCTGCTGGTATAGCTCTTCTGGGGTTATTCCTCTCTGCCTTGACTTTTATTAAGCTTTTTTTAATGCAGCCTTTATATATCTGCTATCCATACCAGGATGGCACCCCTGCCACGCATAACAAGCAGGCTAGTGAAAGAGGGGAGAGGAGGAGGATGGAGAGCTGCGAGCACAGATGCCTCGTCAGCCCTGCTGGAGAGGACCGGTGGGGAGCTGGCTGCACCGCAAGGCAGCATGCTGGGGGAATGGCAGGCATTTCTGTGTGTCCCGGCTGACATCTGGTGCAGGGAAGGAGTGGGAGGGGAGAGGGAAAAAGGCACTCTCGTTTCATAGAGCTGGATGCCAGCTTCATCTTTGCTTTCGCTGCCTTGCCAGTTCCTGGCATTGAAAATTGTGAAGCAGCCCATCCTTCACCAGAAAACATGCGACTGGCATAAAAACATCCTAATCTGAGCAAAAAAAGCAGCAGTAAATGCCTGGCTCTTTCTTCCCCCCTTCAGGGGGGTGAGGGTGCATTTTCGAGCACTCCTCTGCAGGCTGGGGTCATGAGTGAGAGCTGATGCCCTTCCATCAGTGTCCAGACCCTCCATTTCTCCTTTGCATTTCTTGGATTTGGATGCCCCCAACCCAGAAGTCTGATGTGACAAAACTCCTAGGTCATGCATAGGTGAAAGCCAAGCTGGGTTGAGGAGAGAAATGTGGATGTTCTTCTACATTAGCATGTAGAAGACATTAGCACGTAGAACACCTCCTGGAGATAAAGCCAGTTCTGCCTGGATTGTGATCTTCCCAGTAAAACTTTCCTTTGCTCTAAAAGAAAGCTAGAGAGAAAAGGGTGAGGGTTTTCAGGTGTTGTTTGGGCCTACCTCCTCTCCCATATTTTGTTTCAAAGCAGTAAACACTGTGCTTGGTCAAGTGTTCCTGCCCGCTGCTGCCGCCGCCTCCTCATCTTATGTTTCTAGTACCTGCCAGCTCAGCCAAAATCTGTCAGCGGAAGCCCAAGTGCACTTCCTGACCTGCCAGCCCACTCGAAGCATCCTAGCCATCCCAGCTGGCTTCCCTTGACCTTCACTCAGGGCTTATAGGAGCAGATATTTCTCTTTCCATTGATGCCGGGACATCCAAGTCTATATGGGGCACCTGTGCGAGCCTTACAATGATTAGGAAACTCTATGGGTTTTCTCCTTCACCTCTTTCAGCACCTGCTGTGTTTTAGCAGATACACCTGTATGTTATAGACCACCTTTGCATGCAAAATTGAGATGTGGAAAACATAAAGGATCTGTTACACAGATACTCATGTAACTGGAGCACTCCATGCTGGAGTACAAGGTAGTTTTGGGGAGGAGAGACACCAGGAATATTTAATGATAAACCTGTTTTGTAAAGGATTTGCAACTGCCTGTAAGAAAATGTGCAGTAGCTTTGCATTCCCCATCAATTTCTGGGTTGAAACACGGAGAGCAAAGATTTGCTTCAAGGGACCATAGCATTTATAGTCATTGCCCACATATTGAAAACCAAGCGTATCTGGTTATTCATTAACCAGAAAGAAGCAAACAAAATAGAAGATTGTTCATTCAACAGGCAGTTTATGCTCACTGAGTTGAAACAAATATCTTTTTTTCATTTTATGAAGCCGTTTTCTAAGCAATTACTTTCCTTCTTAGCCCTTACAGTTGTTATATGCTGGTAAAATTTTTCTCACAGCCAAGGCATTTATCATTGGCAAATGGCTTTTCCATAAAACTCCAGACAGCTCTCTGGGAATTTTGCTTGCTAAAGAGATGAAGGTTGAGTGAAATATGCTTTCCCAGCACCTTTTTACACTGTTTGAGCTTGATTGGATGCCACCATTGGAGACAGTAAACTTGTTCACCAGAGTTTTGAGAATCTCAGCAGGAACACAAGCTTGTGGGATACATAATTTAGTTTGATGTGGTTGCAGCCACCAGGGCTACCTTCGGCTATACACATCGTGCCTTTGGGATGTGGGAACAGACTTGGATTTTGTGGGTCTACGTGTAATTCATGTTTGAATAAGGTCTTGGAGCAGAGAAGCACTTGAATATGCTCATTGACCTAAGTCTTAGTAGGCAAAATACATAAGGTTGTGTTTAATGTCAAGGTGGGCTCCAAGAAACATTTATTTCTAAGAAATCTGATTTGAGAGCTTTGGAAACCTAGAGTCCCAGTCCGCAGGGAGACCAAAGTACCAGCCCCATAACTCTGAAAGGACAAGTCTTTAAAAGGATGCAGCCCTCTTGGTTTCAGTGTGACCACAGGCATCCTAAAGTCAAGCATGTCCTCATGTGCTGTGTCAGGTCAGAGCTCAGGAAAATAGAGAAGAAAAAATATTTTCGTTGCTGAAGACCTGTGGCAGTAGCATTTACAGAGAAGATGCTTGCACTGCATAAGGCATGTCGTAAGGAAAGTTTTGGCTCTTCCTGGCAGACACTGAGGCAGTGCCACTTCTGGGAGAGTGGCCTTGTCACCGTCAGTGTGTAGAAGATAGGAAGTATAAGAGCAGAGGCTTCTTGTAGATTGCACACGTCTTCTAAGAAGATTAAGCAGGGGCAGCTTTTGATAGAGGAAAGCAGAAGTGTAGTAGCAGTAGCTCGGATCCAGACCCAGCAGAGTTTTCCTGTGTAGATTTTAAATGACTTTATTCTGGGAAATCACCAGTGTTTCAGCTGCTGCCTGTTGCTGGCAAAGACAGCTCTTGTGCCCAAGGGGTTTGCAAGATTCTTGTCATGTTTCTTTTAATGGAGAAAAATTAAGCAAGTGGGATTGTCCCTAGCAATTTCTTAAGTTCATATTGATATAAACAGCAGCCAAAGACAAACATCTTGGTCTCTTGGTGACATTTGTGGGGATGAATCACCAAGGAACAGACCTGCTCCATGTCTGCAGGGACGGCCAGGCATTGATAACTGCTGGTGACTGGCCAGAAAGGGTTTAACCCAGCGGCACGGAGAGGCATGCCCAGCTCGGGCTCTGGCTGTGAAGCACTGTGTCCCCTAGGCCTGGATCTGGCCACTGCCTTCAGTCTCGCTGGCTGCCGCCGTGGAGCCTCCCATCCCCACGTTTCCTGATGCCCAGCAAGCTGAGAGCAGGCAACGCCGGCTCCGTATGGGTGACGGAGATCTATTTTGGGGAGGCGAGTTAGATTTACGAGCACAAGCATGTGCCTGCCGTGGCGAATGGCTCGGATGGACCGAAATGTCAACGCATCCTGTTTATGCTGCAGCCCAGACAGTGGCAGAAGTATTTTTAAACAAAAATGCAGATCACACTGTAATCTCTCTGCGTTTAGGAAATAAACGTGTTTGCCACAATGCAAAACAAACATCTGCCCAAGGTTTAGGATTCCTTTCCCTTAAACTGTCTGCACAACAGAAATGCTGACTTTTTCCCTCCTCTTCGGATTTCCTCACTGTGGTCCTGTGATAGATCCAGTGAAGAAATGTTTGTCATAGGTAACAGTTTCACATGTTTGCATTTCGCAGCATGCCAGGAATTTGATTGCTGAGCAGTTATTGTTTTGAAATGTCAGGGGTGTCTGTCCGAATTGACCGACTGCTCCTTGCACTGCAAGCAGATGGTTGTGTTTTGACAGCCTCTTTGTATCAAATGAGAAAGAAACCACAATGGCTAAAAATTGCTCTGTTCACTAAAAATACTGCAGACAGGAATAGAAAGCTCACGGTGCTGTTTTGTAGAATCACGTGTGCTTTGGGTTTTATTATAGGATCAGAGCTGCCAAGCTACGCTGAAGGCTGTGGCTGAACTTCCATTACAAGCCTGCTTTTGGCTTCTCCCCCAAACCACAAAAGGCTTCACAGATGCTGCAAAATCAGTAGGCAGTCAGCCTTCAGGATGGAGGTGGGGTTGCTTTGCTGTTCTCCATCACTGGATTTTAAGCCGGGATGCCTGGAGCAGTCCAGCTGTGGGGAGCATCGTCCTCCTGCCTGGGATGGGGCTGGAAATGGTTGCCGTCATCCCAGGGAGTGCTAGGTCTCACCCTTCCAATGTTACACCCGTGGTCTGTGCAGGACTATGGTGGGGAAATCTGGGCTGAAAATCAGGCTTTGTGCTATCATTTCTGATAGTTCCTCATGCCAGTGAGGACTAAGAGGCCAAAAGACCGTTTTGGAGAAGACATTTAATTGACAGTAAAGTGAATGACAATATTAGCATATAAGGAAACAATGACCCCCAGCTCCACTGTTGCCTTTTTATGTGACAAAGTTGAAGGAGTAAAAGTTTCAGGATAGCTTTGAAATGAGCATCTGTCTCCCCAGTGTGCTATATTGGGCTGACACTGCTTCATCATCCTCCCTGCTTTCCCATCTTTTTTTTATTATTGTTATTATTATTGTGGTTTTATTCAGCATCCAGAATACATCACTTTGCAAGAGCTTAACCTATAAAAAGCAACAAGTAGACTGAAGCCCAGCTCAGCTGGGACCAGCTCTGCCACTCGGAGTTGTCAAAGCCCGTTTGCAGAGCACACACCAAGAAGGAAAACAGCAATACCTGGGGGGGCTAACCCAGATAATGTGAACAGCATTGTCTCTGCTATCGTTAGCAGTGAAGAATGGCTGCTGCAGGTCGTTACAGTAAGGAGCCAAGTGGGCAGAAAAGTGCCATGAGATTTTTCCCAGCAGTATAACTGAGCAGAGAGGCTAACTCATGACCCTGCCTTGCACCGCTGCCTCTCTTGGTCAGGATACATCTGCACTGCGGCGCAATGCACGAGGGATTCGAAACACCTTGCAGCTGGCTGTAACAACGATAATGCTAATAAATAAGATTGTTTGCTTGTGAAATGATCATTTGTTCCAAAATAGTCCTTATTAATAGCACAGGGATGGCAGTGGCCATCTGGGGCCTCAGCTATGCAAACCACTAAAAGAATTTGCTCAGTCTTCCCTTTGCTCTGCGGCCGACACGGATCCGTGCTGCTGCTGTTTTTGTCCTAGGTCAAATGGGTGCTAAAATTGGTGAACGTTTCCTTGGTGAAATCTATTTCCAGTCAAAACAGCTATTTGTCACTCTACATATTTCATAAAGCGACAAAGAAAAGCATGAAGGGTAGTATTGACCGTTTGAGTAACGCCACTGCCTCCAGGAGATTCACCCACTTGATGAATTTGCCCCGTTTTGTTTCTTAATGGTGTTTCAGAGCTAGTTGAAGTTCTCCTGTGCAGATAAGGAAAGGGACCCAAACCAGAAACTGCATCCACACACGCCCCAAAACCCATCTGGTCTCTGGGACACCGAGTCCAAGGAACCAGACCTCATCTGAAATAAAACCTTGGGGCTGCTTATAGCACGGGGACACCAGCTGCTTTGGTCCATTCACCCATGGGGCTGAATTACTTGCTAATTATAGCCCCTGGGCATACCTTCACACCCTGCCGAGCTATGCCAGCCCTCCTGACGGCTGACTGGGGTTGTTTACCCGGATCCGCTGCTGTCAAGTGCTGGGGCTGCATCCCAGTGCACAGCTGGCTCTGGCTACATGATGCCAGCGAGGGCGTTTTGCATTGCAAGCCTGCCAGGTTGAAGCTGTGCTGCCCTCCTACACCCCCGTCCCTCTGCCTTCCCCGTTTGGCCACGTGGGTGGCTGAGGAGCTGCTGCTGCCTGCTCACAGGGGGGCGGTGGGGAGAGCATGTCCTCCAATCTGCTGGCACCGGAGAGGGGAAGGGCAGCTCCACAGGGAGCAAGTCGTGTATGAGCAAACCCGGCTGTTCTGCTGCCTCCCCTTCTGCACCGCCGGTGGCTGGGGAGAAATTAAGAAGAGATGCAGACTCTGCCAGGGTAAAAGGCAAACCTGTCTGCCGATAAAAGAGATGTTCTTTCTATTTAGTTCACCCGTACAGGTTAACCAGTGAGGTTTATTAAAATCAGGAAAGATGTTTCAAAGTTATAAGGATTGAAAAAAGTATGTAACTATTCCTTATGTTGTCGTGGAGTTTGGGGGGTTATTTTGCTCGAACATATTTTTGGCTTGGCTTAGAAAGATGATGCTTGTCTGCTCTGTTTTGTTGGCCTTCCTGAGAATATATGCACTGAGAAGCTGTGGATGCCCCATCCCTGGGGGTGTTCAAGGCCAGGCTGGATGGGGCTTTGGGCAACCTGGTCTGGTGGGAGGTGTCCCTGCCCATGGCAGGGGGGGTTGGAATTAGATTAACTTTTTAAGGTCCCTTCCAACCCAAACCATTCTGTGATTTTATGTTTAGTGTCTACAGGGAAAGAATTAACACTAATATCTTTATTTTCCTATTCATCTGTGGCTACTGCCTCTGCCACAGGTGTACGGAGTTGCTTTTGTGCAGACAGCCTAACTGAGGGCTTGTCGTCAGTGGGGCACTGGAGGCTAGGTGAGGGTGAAGGGGACAAGAGATTGGTGAGTGAAGACAGGTAGGTGAAGTGAAAAGGAAGGAGACTTGGGTGGGAGGATAAAGAAATGGGGGGCCTTGGAGCTGTTTTTGAGAGGAGGCTGATGGGGGTGCCAAGTTGGCAAATAAATGCAGAGAACTATATATAGATACACCTGCAGGTGCACAGGTAAACATGTATTTTAAGAGATTATAAATGATAACAAAACATTATTAGATGTCATACACATATATAGATACAAATGACTTCTGCAATCGGTACTTGTCAGTGCTCATATCAGCAGTGATTTATAAATCCAGCACAACGGAGCCATTGTTCTCTAAATAGCCTGCTATTCTGACCCAGTGTAATGTTTGCGAAAAGCAGGAGACAAATGGTTACATAGGTAAGAGACGCAAATTGCATAGAAGCAGAGATGAATGATACCTCCCAGGGCACATGCTGGAGGAAGCTCAGCTCTCGCAGCTGTTTATGTCTGCAAGGCACTCGGAGGTCTCTGATAACATTATGTGCTTTGTGAGGGAAGGACGTGTTTGGGACATTACTTGGGCACTGTTCACTGCACACTTCATTCTTCTCCAGTGAAGTCCAGGGAAAGTCCTGAGCCAGTACTAAATTACTGCTCAGAAATTCAGAAGTTTTTTATTTATTGCATGTGTAGGATGTAGGGACTTAGCCACGGCACCAACCAAGCAGAAGAAAATGGTATCTTAAACCTCCAGGAGCTTACCTGGAGGTCTGATCTCACCTACTGGGCTGGGATGGCCTTTACAAACCTGTCACACCCTTACCAGCTCACTGTGCTTATAAAGATGAGAGGAGACACGCACGGGGGAAGCCTGGAGGAGTGAAGGATCCAGTTATAGCGCCTTGTCATTGTTGTCCTGCCTTTGTACGTGAATCTTGGAGAAAGGAGCCCAGACACTGTGTCAGAAATAAAGAAAACATTCATTAAAACCAACAAGTTTCTGCACAGGTGCTAATTTTCTGGGGCACTGCACAAGGTCCATGGCTAGAGATCTTTGAGAGTGGGTCATTCATATTCCTTGAGGATGTGACTTCTTTGATGTCCCTTCCAGAACTGGTTTCTGTGACTCTATAACAAATCATTACAATCTGCTCCTTTATCTTTACATCTAAACACTCTAAGGACTTTTTCCCTTGTTACAAACATAGGTGCTGACCCTGACTTGTGCAGAGCAGGATCCCAGTGCCTGCCTGCTGCCTTAATCACTTCACCAGCTGAAGGTAGCCCTAAAACATGGACATGAGATTGGAAATCAGAGGATAATCCTGGCGAAGCTTTGTCACTGAGATAATACAGAAGTGCTTCAATTAAATCTAAAAGCCCCATGGTCTCTTTAATCCAGCAGCTTAAGACTCTTTTATTTATTTTTTATTTTTTAATGCCTGTCCACAACAGTCTGTCTCCCTTGTTTTGTTTTTTGGCCGTGGCTCAGCTTTTCCCTTCTGGCTTGAGAAAGGCTGATAAGGTGTCAGAAGCTGGGATGCCAGGAGCCAAGCCAGGTGATAAGATCCCCGAGGAAAAATGCAATCAAATGTCTTCTTGGTCAGTGTCAGCCTCTGAGCCACAGCTGCCTGGCAGCTCTTGGCCTGGTGATGATCTTAGGGCTGATCCACCTGCAGTTTTGGCATCTGTCGAACTATTTACATTTGTCTGTGTGTTTCAGGGGTGGTTTTGCGCCACTCTTCTTGTGCTTACGTGCACAGGACCCCACCGCTGCACTGCCCCACCTCTGGCTATGTAGCTTGGCGAGGCTTTGAGTGAAGAACTATGGCTTTTTCTTCATTTTAAGTCTGCCACCTTCATGTAGCATCCATTAAATAAATAAAATTAAAAAAAAAGTAGCAAAGCAACTGCAAGACTCATGCAGCTCAACAGATTTAAAAATGATCTTTTCTTCTGCTGTCAGTGACTGAGTGTTGCTCTCCCGTCAGGAAAATCAGCTCCTGCTAGCATCTAATCCAGAGCCAAAGCTGAAAAATGACAGTTTGATTCTCCGTTGGGTACATCTAAATATTTCATTGCCATTATTGCACAAGCTAGGGTTCCCTCTGTGCTATAACATGGCACAATGAGGATGCAGATCTCGGAAACAGGCTTTCTTAATTTACATCTCACAAGACTTGTTTGTCAAATACAACCATAACAATTGCCTGCTTTCCGTCTCTGAAATGTGCTTTCAATAAGCTGAAAATCTAATAGGATACACATATTTGGCACGCTCTTTCCAAGGTTTGTATCAGCCCTACTGCTGGATTCAGTAAATGCAGATGATTCAAACCTTTTCACACATCTTCTTAAATATTCTCCTTAAAAAAAAAAATAAAAAATAAATAAAAAATGTGAAAACACTTAAGATGTTTTAAGGTGTATTTCTTCCCAAAATTTTTCATGTAGTGTGAAACTGGATTTATTGCTAAGTTGGAAGTTCTGCTCTAGCATCTATGCATCTAGCAAAACTCCTCTAGCATTTCTGGTTAAATGGGTGTGTACTGAGCCAGAGAGAAATGGAATTAATTTCTTGATATCCTTCTCTGGTGGCATCCAGCTACATTGCCTACTGCAGCTTGAGCACTGTCCAGACAGATACTTTCTCAAATTAATTCTCCCAGCACCTGATGGTGAAAGAGGAAAACGAGAGTCGGCGATTAAAGGACAGCTTTTCTAGGGCTTGAGGTTCCTTCAGTCACCAAACAGCAGCTGCTGGGGTTCTCAAAAACATAACATCTGCTGAAACAGATAAGATCACTGGAAATAGAGAAGGTTTTCAGCTCCTGGTAGTTGTTGCTATGCTTTCCCAGCTGGCCCAGTTGCCTCTGGAAATGCTGTACCCGCAGCAGAGGTTTGTAGGAAGCCACAGGGCAAGGAGCAGTGGTGGGCTCCCTACCTCCCCAAGCCAAGGTTAACACAAGTTCGCATTTTCCTGTGTGCTCAGAAAAGCTGCTCGTGCTGTCTTCCTTTCAACTGCCATCCTTCTCTCAATTTTAGGCACCACAAAGTCAGCCAAGCCACAGAAGCCAACAGTGGTCCATGCAGCCACGGCCAGGCGTTGCATGGGGCTGCTTTGCCACTCGCTGCAATCCCATGTGTGTGGCTTGAAGGGCATGATACGGTCTATTTATCTTTCTGGTTTTCATTCTTAGGCTTCGAGTTAAGTTTCCTTCCTAACAGGTGTTGTTTTGAATGAATTAAGCGGTCACTGCTCATCCTAATTGACTGGTTGTAGCGAAAGTTAACAGTGATAATTATGCCTCTCACACCTTCTTCCTATTTTTGTCTCCTGCTGTTGAATGCAGCAGAGAAGTCACTGCGTGAAAGCCCTGCAGCCAGGTGGATTTCTCTGCAGAAACCTCTTCTGCACAGCAGGGAGGTTAACAGGAGGTGATATTATTAGCTGTAAACCCAGGTCCCTAGGCTGGCTCTGCTTTGATACATGATTGAATGTTCCCTCTTGGTGTTCAGTAATTTCTGACAAATGTCTCTCCACCCATTGCTGATCCTCGTTTACAGTGGGCTATAAATCAATGCAGGTTTGACCAATGATGCGCACAATGGGTAAGGCAATGAGGGTGTTTGTCCCCTGCGTGCCCAGGTGTTTCTCCAGCTTTGGGAGTGCAGTGTGGCTGTTCTTAGAGCTTGCTGTACAAGTGGCTACGTGTGGTCACCACGATGTGTGCCCTGAGAGCGTTTGCACAAGTGAGCTCCCTGCAGCTTCCTGAGGAGCTGCTTTGCTGCATGCCATGCACTTTCCCCCTTCCCAGGTCATGCTGCTATGAAAACCCGTGCGTCGAGCTGAACGTGTTTTTCCTTTACCTGTTTGCCATCACCATCAGGTTATACTGTTAAAGGTCTCACACACAGAGTGAAATACGAGCATCTTGAGTGTTTCAGCTCTGTGCTGTTTGTTAGTAGAGAAGTAAAACTTCTCTCCCAGATATGTGAGGGGGCTGCAAACTTTCCAGCTAGAAACAAATACTTTGGAGAGAAATAGCATTGCAAAATGCAACAGTTCTTTAGCAATGGTAATTTATTGCCCAGCCTTCACTTGCTGATTAACACTGTCAGTGTCTTCATTGATAAGCTTCCTATGGCACTCAGCATTCACATGCCATATGTTTCCTTACCATTTATCTTGGCAGATGTGGACGTAGAGGCAGTAAAAGGTGAAATGCCTTGGCAAAGGTCACTGAGCAGATGTAGGAATCGGGAAGGGAAGGTGGTAACTTTGATACTTTCTCCCCTAAAGCAGGGCAAGGTGATGAATTTCAAACAGGGTCCTTTGGGTGGTTTTAGTGGGGCCAGTACAGCATCTCCAGCAGCCCAGTTAGATGCTTCCTGCTTCCTTCAAGCAGACTAAGAGTAAGGACTGTCCCACAGGCACAAGAAAAGTTCTCACTTTTACCCCAATGATATATTTCCTTGGGTACCTGTTGTGGGGCCACTGGTCCTGCCTGAGCCTCATGAGGTCCCAGGCGGACATGGTCTTGTCCCAGCAGGACATGAGGTCCCAGGTAGTACACAGGGGCTTGGGGCATAGGAGAAGGATGAGGATTTGCCAAGGTGGAAATAGAGCTGTTATGGGGTGACCATGTTTAATTGAAAGCAAAAACATAAAATGGGCATTTTTTTTTGCATGTTACACTTTTTTGAAAATGCTGTTAAAATTCATGTGGCCAACCAGATGGGCAAAATTCTCATGTACATGGCCACTGTTACATCAGCTCCAGGAGTTTGCCACTTTAGACAAGCAAAGAATTGGGCTTGTAATATGCATTTATTGTGTCCTTTTGTCCTAAGACCTATATTATACATTATTTAGTATATTTCTCAGGTTTTGTCTTTGGAAGGAAGCAATATGAATATTTATATACATACCTACAGAGGCTTACTTCAGTATGTAATTGAGACTGCTTTTTTTCCAGTTTGCCATTTTGGAAGGAGGTTAAGATAAACCACAAACCAAAGCACACAGAATAAATACCCTTCCAGGCCTAGTTTTGCTAGTGTAACTTTTATCCATTTACATAAGTGGCAAAACTTTCCCAGATGGATTAGTCTCTGGGGGTGTTCTCTAACCTCAATGTTGTCATTCCTTTTCTTTTTTTTTTTTTTTGGTCTACCAGCAAAACTATGATGAAATAAAGAAGGTGGAGAAATTCTTTTATCAGAGTGACATTCCCTGGCCGAGGCCCTGGGTGATGGAGGCTGGAAGGACTGACCCTGTACTGTTGACCAGCTAATCTCAGTAGCTCGAAACTAGATTTTTTTCATCAATTATGAGGGGAAACAAGCACAGGGAAGCTAGCAGATCCTTTTCAACTCCCTGACAGGAAAGCAGCATTCAGACGTATCATTAAGCGTAGGGACAACTTTGTGTAGGTTTGTTATCAGATGTAAGGACATTTGCAAAATCTGTTTCATCAATGCATGAGGCAGTTCTTGGGAGATTTAAAATGAAAAGCCCAGAGCTGCTTTCTCACCCTGTGGTTCTTTTCAAGGATTCACACAATGTCTGAGGTGGGAAGGGATCTCTGGAGGTCACCTGGTCCAACCCCTGCTCAGGCAGAGCCATCTAGAATGGGTTGCCCAGGACCACATCCAGGCGGCTTTTGAAGACCTCCGAGGAGACTCCACAGCCTCCCTGGGCAGCCTGTGCCAGTGCTCTGTCACCCACACAGTACAGAAATGTTTTAGACTGCAAAAATATGCAAAGAAGAGCAGGGACAGAATGGAGAAATCCATCCAGAACAGTGGGGATGGTCCCACAGTGTTTGTCCTATCACACAGACATCAAACTGGAATTACTTTTCCTCCTTTCCTGGCTGCAGTATTGTACAACAGGACCAACACCTGCCATTGGAGCTCACCTGATGTATCTTCATAGAAAAAGCCATTTTTGGTATTGGGCTTCCCACATTCTGGCGCATCTCTGAGCGTGGTCCTTGGGTGTACAGCAGGGAGGGTATGTGGCTGGAAATCATGGCCTGCCTGTATCTCTGTGCTTCGTTCCCTTCCTGTTGTACTGTGAGGCTAAGGTCTGTGGGATGAATGTGAGTCTTAACCTTGGCTGTAATTCTGTGGCTTGTAGATGAGGTTCCCTTTAAGAGAGCGTAAGCCTTGAAGTGTTTTAAAAAGGATAGATCCTGCCAGATTGGGCAGAGTCAGTGAAGATTTATATTCTAGTGATTTCTTTAATTTCCCTTTGTTCCCATGTTAAACGTTTTTCCTCCCAGATGCTTTCAGTGTACCACAAGTGCCAAACAAAAGGATTGGGAGCACTTTAGAGGAATAATTGGCAGTGCTCTAAGTATTCCTTCACCTTATACTCGCTGAACTTAAAAGGTGGTGACTTACCACCACGGGCCTCCTGGATCTTCCAGTCTGTTTTAGAAACTGATGTAAAGCTCCAGGAAGAATGTGGACCTGGAGGATGTAAAGCAAGCTGTGGAAAAATGGGAGTGCTGGGGAAGATATACAGTGAACGTATACTTACTATATTTGAAACCCAGAGTATGTGCAATTCCAGCAGCTGTGAGCAATAACATTACAAGGGAAAAAACTACCTAATGTGTTCCTGCCTGCAACTGCACCGCGATTTTGAACAGCTGGGGCATGAAAGGCAGCAGTGCCAAAATTTCACTTACAGCCTGTGGGCCAGCTGGGTGTTTGCAGAGATCCAGAGCACCAATAACGTACAGCCACATGCTACCAAAAGCATCCACAACCCTGATGAGTTGCTGTCTGAAATCCTCTGTCTGCCTCTTGAGCAGAGATGTCGCCAGCGTTTGCAGTTTCTATGCTTGTGGGCCGAGCCCGTTCTCAAATCAGCAATTAGCTGGATTCCAGGAAAACTTTAGTCATCCCCCCCTTCCTGGGAAACATCACATCAGCACCGTGTCTTCCAACTCCCCATTAAAAATCTTTTGAAATGTGGTAAGTTGCATTTGAGTAGGATCTTCATGAAACTAGCAGTCTGCCCAGTTTGGCCAAAAGCTGGGAGCAAATGCAGTGCAGTGACACCCTCAGCTCTCATGTTCAGGTGCTGCCTCTCCCAGATCCATCTCCTGCCTGCCAGCCACAAGGAATGCAGGCTTTTATTATATTTGATAAAATTTAGTGAAAGTTTCTGGTGTTGGGGATATTAAAGTGATCTGTGTGCTTGAACTGAGCTCACGCCCTGGACTAGCACAAGCTCAGCCTTTGTAACGCTGCTTGAAATTTTCAGACCACGTCATCCACCACAGCTGACCCAAACACTGATGGCCATGGGTCGTCTTTGTGCTCGGAGCTTATCAGACCAAAATCTAGACCTGCCTGTGATCAGATGTGCAAGAGAGAAATGATAATGGATCATCATGGCCCCTGTTCTTTGAACGCCTGCAGGGCTCACCAGCTCATATCCCCTTTCCCTGCAGCCTCTCAGAAGGGAGGGTGGGTGAGCTGGTAGCCATGGGCTAGGTGACTTTTTGGGCTCCCTGCAGGATCTACGGAGCATAATGCCCATGTAGGAGAAAGGCAGCCTGCAGCCCCCCACCATCCCCAGGGCTGGAGCAGCAGTAGCAGCCCTTGGGCTCAGCACCAGGCTATGGGAATATATTTGGCCATTGGAGCACCATGGGCCACCCAAAAAAAACACAGATGAAGAGGGCCCATAGTTTGCATTCAGCTCAAGGGGTGCCATCTGCGCCACATGCCCTGCTGATGCCACCAGCACTTTTCGTTCCTGCTGCTCCCCTCTGGGCTCTGAGACATCCCGCTCATTGCCCTTGTGCTGAAACATGCCCAAGGCAGTGGAAATATATGGGGCAGGGATACTCACATGATGGAAAAGCTAGGAGGGCTTTAAATATAATGGAGCACGTATGTATGGCTTTAACTTGTAAGGTATGTTGTTTTGTAGGAAAAGGAGAAGCCCTGGAGAAACACAGTGAGTGAAATGGGAAGTATTTAGGGCATTCAATGCTGTCAGGAGATCTGGAGAGGAGAATTTTCTGCTTGACTAGTGAAACTATATACACTGCCATACGCTCAGGTAGAACCATATTTTGGTGGAAAACTAGAGACGAGGCAGATCTGTTCTAACTTCACTACAGTTCCTTTCATCAGATGTACAAAGCTCTAACAAAATATAATTTAGAGAAAAAGATCTTTGCCATGGCAGAACTGAAGCAAAATGTCTTAAATTTTTTATGGTCTCTGTTTCTAAAAATATAAATGACTAATTGAAATCATAAAATATTAACAAAGGCAGTAATCCACGTTTACAGATATTGCTGAATTACCCCTGAAGATATTCTTAAATGTGAATTTAATGGACAGTTTTGAACAGGACGAGCAGGTTTCTTCTCAGCAGCTCCAGTCCTCTGGGGAGAAGCTTCAGGGAACCACCAAAGCCCAACCCTGTGCTTGGCCTTGCCAGAGGCCACCATGTGGTCCCAGACACCACAGCACACTGCAGGGTTGGTCCTCCCCAAGAGATGTCCCCAAGAGACAGCTGGGCCAAGATGCTCAGCTGTCTCCCAGGCTGTGCTGGACTCCATAGTAATAACATGATTATATTTTTAAAGTTGCACTTTTGGGCTGTGCGCACCACAGTGAAGGGACTGACCCCTCCCCAGAGCACCACACGCTCATAGAAATATTAACTTTCCCCCAGGAAAAGCTCAGCTATCTGAGGCAGATTTCAGGCACTGGTTCAGGAAACTGTGAAAGTTGAAGGCTGTAGAAAACCATCCAATGGACAGATGTGGTGGGATTTCAGTCAGCAGGAGGGTTTTTTCACATCCCTCCTGCCTCCAAGTCAGAGCCAAGAAGGAGCGTGTCCTCAAAGCCCAGATGACCTTTACTGTCCCACAGTTAGATAAGAAATGGAGATGGAATTTGCCCAAACCATCAGAAATCAGGAAGCAGTTATGCTCCCTTAGCAATTTAGAAGGTGAAATCAGAGGTGTCAAGTGAGAAAGAGGGATTATCAGTGGTGAGCCCCCAAACTGTCCAACTGTTCGTGTTTCACCAAGTGTATCCTTCCTAGGGAAGGTGAGAAAAGGATCAGGAAAGGTTCATTTCTAACCACAGCTTTCTTACAAAGGAGCATTTGAAGTGAAGTGCTGTATAGCATGCAGGTATAGGTGTCCTGGGCTCATTTCCACCTCATCTGTGCAGGATATCTTACCTGCATGCAAGTTTTTTTATCCTACAACCTATAGGTAGCATCCATTCCCTACAACGTGCAAAATGCATTAGCAAAAGGATTTTTGCTGCACTTTCTTTCATTCTTTATTGTTGCTATTAATATAGGAAAACACACTTCTAACACTGTTACACCAATAAAATGCTTAATTATAGACCAGGCCATAACACACCAGCTGTGTGAGCCATGAAGAACTTAATGAAGTCATTTTACTGATTTACCATAAATCATGATAAAAACTTGAGGAATATATCTCAAGAGAAAGAGAAAGAGTTTATTTGGTAAAATAGAACTAATTTTCTGTTTATTAATAGGATAAGTTTGTTTCTTACTGAAATTTTTGTCAAGTAATACCGTGTTTCTGTAAGGAGAGTGGTCTTGAGGGTGCATGATGCCATTTCAAAATCAAATTCAAGCAAAATAAAGTTCAACATCTTGCACTTTCACCAAATTGATAAGATATTCAAAGTTCATTATAAGCAAACTCTAAATCAAATAATAACCCTTATTATAAGCAAGAGAATTATTTTAGTCCCATTTTATAGACAAGGTGACTGAAGCAGAGGGTTGAATCAGCTTGACCTGGTGCAGGGAGGAGAACCCATGGGGAATCCATGCTTGTAATAAATTGGCTCCTTCCTAAGAGCTTTGTGGAAGGTGAGAGTAGACAGTGAAGCCCAATATCAAGAAAAAGGTTATTCCATAAACATATCTTGGGCTCAAGGGTGGGTGTCCCAAAAGGATGAGAATGCCAGGGGTAAAAATGTTCAGAAATGTATTTCTTCAAACAAAAGCCTTTTTGCCAGCCCTAGACAGAAGCTGCTTGCATTAGGCAAGTTGTTTCACTTCACCATAAATCAGTTTTCCACATGGAAAACCTACCTTGCTGAGTTTCGCACCCCCTGGTGTGGATGGAAAGCTGCACAGAAGTCATCTGTGACCTGAGAGCAGGTAAGCAGCTGGGGATGTCCCGAGTCAGGACTTCATGGGGAAGCAGGCTGGCTGGGGATGTTGCTGGGGAATAGTCTCAGGAATATTGATTTAAAGAAAAACAAAGGAGCAAGCCTTCTACAGTGAAAGCATGATTTCATCTGCTGTAGCCTCGCCAAATTTTGGTACTGCAAGTAGGTATTTATGAATGTAGGTCTTTACAAACTGCTCTAAATACTTTTTGAAGAGGTTTACAAATCTGTTTAGCTTCCAAGATGTTTTATTTTATGGTTTCTACAGTGGTCCCTTAATCTACAATGGAAGCATGTTCTAGGTAGGAGACAGATGATGACATGGGGATAAAATGACCTTTCCTTCTCCTTCGAAGAGGTAACATGCACACAGCATGGATTATTATGGTTTTATTAGAGAGTTTCTCTTTCCCTTCTTGGCTTCTAATTTCATGATCATTTTTATCTGGTTTGTTTCATAGGCTGAGTACCATTTTCCCCTGCATTTTTTTCTCCCTGTTTACTTTTTATCACTCCGCACACAGAAATGCATGAATCTGAGCTGAACTTTCCAATTCATCGTATCTGAAGGGATTTGAAATTAGGTCAGACAAGTTCAGATATCCTACAGGATAATCCTGCTGCTGTGCAACATTGCTGGACATACTGCAAATGCTACAGGTTCCTATTGTAGATGATTCACATTTGTAGGGCTGAAAAGAGAAGTGGGGATGTACTAAATGGATAGAGTCCGAGTATGGGAAAATCAGCAGCAATCCTGCTGCTGCTGGGGGGTGTTCACTGTAGTTATTCACTCTCTGGGAAGGACACTATGCTGGACTTCCCTGCTTTTGTTGCAGTAAATCTGGAAACAACATTTTTGTAGCAAGGTGCTCAGCTGGGTCTCAATGGTTGTCACCCCCCTGCATGCCAAGGTTGTTCAGAAAGTCACCAGTGACAGATGGGGAAAAAGCAGCTCTCCCTGCTTCAAAGGCACAGGCTGCTGCCATCAGGGTCAGCTTCTCTTCTTCACGCAGGTCCTCTCTGCTTGTCACCAAGCATGAAGGAAAATCTGCGAAAGAAGTCAACTCGAGCAGTTTCAGAACATGAAGAATGGTGTCCTTCACCGCGGCCAAGGCAGGGCTCAGTGCAAAGAGATGAACAGCACTGACTCCATAAAGTCAAGGACGTTTGCCCCTCTTGTTCCTTTGCAAGATAAGCTATTCCCAGTTTTGATGTTGGATATTAACTCTTCCTGGAAATGCAGTGTCACAGAGAAATTGCAATATGCTAACAAGGTCCAGCACTTCCCTTGTGTAGTGCGTGCAAGGAAAAACGTGTGGCTCTGAGGAGAGCTTCATTGCATGAGAAGCAGCGCAAACACGCACAATGTGATGAGACACTGGTGGGAACAGCCAGTGGCATTGACGTTAGGTGCAGATGTACAGAGACAGGGCTGAGCCCATCTCAGAGGTCCTGGTAGTTTCCAAATATTCTTTTAAAAAGGCATTGCCATCCCCATTTAGATATTTCTCTGGTCCAGCCAGCCCAAGCCAAACCAAAGGCTTGTTCCTCTTCCTCTCTTGGTTACTCTGCCTCTTTCACCCCAGCCCTCGTGGTGGGGCTGGTAACACCGCTTGCAAGGATATGGGCTACCAGCTCATAACAGCAATGTGAGTTAAAAATAGCCCCCAGAAAAGCCTCAGGAGAGAGGGAGGCTAACAGAAGATTTGGCACTGAAATGGATTACTGCAAATGAGTTCTCGGTCACTCTTGGGTGCTCAAGAGACCTCCTGGTCTTTTTTTTTCCATCACTTCCTTGCTCCTTTCCTCCTCCTCTTCTTTCCCCACCTCTTGGGATTTGGAGTGTTTATGGGAGTTAAAGCAAGTTGCCACTTGGCAATCCAGAAAGCCTTGACCAGCAACCCAAATGCCTCTTATTCCGCTCCAGGACACGCTGGTGAGGTCAGAGAAAGTTTCCTCCTCTTGCGCCGTTCCCAAAACATTCCAGCTTCTCTGAGAAAGGCCATGCTGATGACCGAGATAAATGCGTGGAAGTTTTGAGAAACTCGAGCAGAGTTCGCAGCTCCTTGTGTGCAGTTACTCATGGTGAAGCCAGGGCTGTTTTCCCCATCGGTCCTGCCTCTCTGCCTCTTCCTATTGCCACTTCACCAGTGGCTGCCCTTTGCAGGTTCAGCCTCAGCACCCTGCAGGTGTGGTGGCATCAGACATGCACGGAGAAGGTCGCTGAAGCTAGAGGTAATTTAAGTGACATGGACTTGAGCATGGAGACTTCGGTGCAGAGGAAGGGATGTGGCTGCTGTTTGGTTGAAAAAGTGGGGAAATAATTAAAAAAAAAAAAAAGGAAATACATACGGAAAATTGTAAGTTTCTGTCCTTGTTGCAGAAGAAGTGCAACGCCATGCTGTTCCTCTGCTGAGGTGTAAGTGGGAGTAGATGTGTCAGCAGGAGGAATATACAGCTCTCTCCCAAGTAAGGAGAACTCCTTGAGCTCTGAAATGAAGATCTGGGTCCAACAGCAGGAGGATTCATCATTTTAGCTTTAAAATTAAGTGAAGCTACAATTTGAAAACTGTTCAGTCCAACGTAACCTGGCTGAGGAAATTGTGTCACCAAGCTGACACTGAAACTTGTTTTTTTAAACAGGAGGAGCTATACTAAAATCCCCCCTTCCTTCATGACTGTGTTTTTATCTGAGTCTAGTAGCAGAATCAAGTTGTTTTGTTTTGTTTTGTTTTGTTTTGTTCCCCCCCCCCCCCCCAACCCAAATCAGGATAGTTTGAGGAGACAGCCTCAGTATTTGAGTGCTGGGTGCCCAGCAGAGGTGCAGCACACCCTACTGTGCTCTTCTCACTTCCAGCTCACCACGGAGCATCTTGTGGTGGTCCCTTCCTCAAGCTGCTGCCTACTGGGGCTGCCTTCACTGCCTACAGGGCCTTGTGGTATGCACTAACGGGAATGCTGGGACGCTGTGGAGAATCCAAAGTGGAGAGGAGATTCCTGGAGGTGCTGCTCTGGTTGTACCCCTGGTCATGGCAAAGCCATGAAGACAGCTGGTTGCTTTCAGACACTGTGCATCTGCTGGGCAGCCCTGGTTATCTGCTCGGCTTGCCCAGTAAGTCCACTCAAGCCCCAAGCAGCAGGAAGCTGGTCTTTTTCAGAAACTCCAAACTTATGTGAATATTTCGGGCCATTTCTACCTCTGATGGGAATGCTCTTACACCTGGGATCTACATTTCTGTCTCCTACTTCCACTGCTATAGTAAAGAGCATCAAAAGCTGGTGTGTAGTTCAAAGCATTTGCTTTGATACAGTCTTGAGTATTCACAGATGTGGGTATTAAAGCATCCTAGTTTTCAATAATAGGTAACACCATGTTTGCAGATTTTATTAACTTGAATAAAACAAGACAAATTTCATTTAGCTTTCACCAAGTACCCACCACGAAAAATGTCAGCTGATCTGGGTTTCAAAAAAAAAAAAAAAACTGAAAAAGAAAGGAAGATAAGTATTTTTAACTCTGATTCAATGCACAGCAGTAAGCCCCCCAAGATGTGTATATTAACAAGGAGGGAGTGATGCAGAGGCAGGGATGAATAGCCTTGGAGAAAGAAGCAAAAAAAAAAAAAAAAAAAGAAAGAAAGAGGAACTTCATAAGCTACTATTGCTGTTGCTGTCTTCTTATCTTGAACTGAGTACAAGAAACAATTGAATTACAGTGATATAATTACTGGGCTAATGAGGGCAGACAGGCAATTGCAATATTCCCAGAGTTTTCTTCCTTCCCCTTCCTGAAAATACTTAAAATAATTGGTAAACAAAGTGGGTTATTTATAAACACAGGCAGACTACACAGCCCCAAACAGTACAGCTAAGCACTGAGAATGGAAACCATTATTTGCCTGGGGGTTTGGAGTTATTTAAAGGAGAAGCTTTCCTTCAGCAAAAGGTGCTGTGTGCCATGGGAGCTCGCTTTGCAGCTTGCCATTCAACACCCCAGCTGCTTTAAGGATCTACCTGGCAATGCTGAGCATACAGTTTTCACCCCTTATGAGGTGTTTAGTGGCTGTCAGACAGGAGCACCTCAGTAATTTGTTTTCCTTCCAGGGGCTAACTATCACATCAGGAGGGAAAGGGCAGCTACCAGCCTTGACATTTCAGTGGTCCCCATTAGGGCTGAGAGAATTATCATCACCGTGTTTACTGCAGGGCCAGGAGCTCTCCTGGTGCCAGCAATATAGAGCGATTTTTTTTTTCTCATTTGCATTGTAGCAGCCCCTATTATTCCTAGTCAGGGCTAAACACAGCGGGATGGATGACAGAGGAGTCATCTCTGCTCAGAAAAACTCTCAAGGCAATCTCAGCCAGATGAGGAGCTCCCCCTGAAAGCCAGCTCATTAGGTGCTATGGGAAAGCGTCTAACAGGATGCTAGCTCCTCGCTGGCTTTTTTTTTAGGCATCAGGTTTTCTAACTCAGCACAGGCCATCTCTAATCAGTGTGGTTTTTAAGCCTCAGCTGTCAGCTGCTTGTGAGCAGTTTCTGAGAGCAAAGCAAGGAACAGTTTGCAAAGTCTTTTTCAGCACAGACCAGGAGGAGGTAAATAGCCCATTTTGTTTTGGTTGTCTCGTGCCCATGTAGGTGCTGCTTTGCTGAGACACAGACTGGTGTGCCAAGCAGCAGATAATGTAGCCCTCTGTGGCCACAGAGCTCTAGTTTAAACTCCCTGCAAGAGCTGCCTGTTCGGTGAAATGAGGCTGCATGTTATTGATTTCCACGGCAAGGGCAATGCAAGAAGTCAGTCTGTCTCGAGGATGGGAAGCCCTATAAAAACATAACTATTAGAGCACACTGATAATGCTGAAATACAGAGAACTTCTTGTTCTTTTGGGGTATTGGTTGGCTCAGTAAAGATAAGCTGTGTGGTGTATTGTATATGTTCTCCTCTGATAGATGACTGTATCCCATCATGCTGATATCTGATAATTCATGTGCTCTGAAAGTGTGTGGCTGTGTATGGTCAGGTGTGCAGGTGGGACTGTAAAAGGGAATATGGAAAAGACAGCTGTGTAGGGCAGGAGCTTATCCAAAAAGTGAATATTTAAACCAGAAATTTCTTCCTCCCTCCGCCCCCCCCCCCAACCCATCTCCACATTGCCCATGCCTTCTGTCTAGAACTGGGTTCTGGGAAACTGCCAGCATGGAGCATCACTACAGTCCTTGGCTCTGACTCTGCGCCAGCCTTACAGTGAGGCAGCTTTAGTGGGATTGGTATTGGCTTAACAGGAAGAAGAACATGGTGTCCTGGTTTCCCCAGGTTAGGTGGGCTTTCTCCATGCCGTGTTGCTTGGCAGAAGTCTGTCTTTCATCCTCTCCTACACCAAAGTCTCTAGCTCTGCGAAGATAACATCACAATAAAGGCTTGTCATACCTATTGTCCAATTATGTCAGTCTGTAAAAACAGCTCCGAGTGAACAAAAATAGCTTTGACAGAATGAATTATAGTGTTCTGTTTTATGACTAATTTCAGTGCCTTGGTGAGATAATGTAGATACTGTCACAGTTAAGACTATATGGCACCTTAGTTAACTGAGATTAAGCTAGGAGTCAGGGTTATCTTAGCGCTTTGTCTGTATATGCTTTTGAAATGGACTTTGCCAAGTGCCTTTCCTGCCCTACAGTTTCAGCTAGGAAGAGATTTAACATTTCCACATTTTCCCTACTCTGTCACAGCCAATTATCTATTTATTTTAATCCATCCCCTCATAGCTGCAGCACAGACTGTCTCTGCCAGAAGACGGTGCCCATAACTGCTGCATGCTTGTTTGTCATAATGCACATAGGTGCAAGAAGATGACTTCTAGCAAAAAGAATGCCAACACCTAAGTGTGCATGTATGATCACTAAGTCAGCAAAACCAATGAGACTAAACTCACAGCAAAATAAGCAGCTGCTTGAAAGAACTGTTGCATGGAGAGTGATGTCCCACCTCATGAAAGATCTTCCTGTTTATTTGGCTGCACTACGTGATCTCAAGTGCCTTCGTGGATGGTGGTAGGTAAGGGGAGGCTGCTGTACGGAGGGCCCCTCTGTGTTGTGGCAAAAATAACAGCTCCCACAGAAGCAGACCAAAGTTCTCCTCATTTGGACTATTCCCCCTCACACTCTGCAGTATGGCTATATATGAACAGCATGCTGCGTGGACGTAGCTGAAGCTGTTGGTATTCACTTGGTTGGTTGGGTCCCCTTAGTTATGGGGTTATAGGGTGAAAACTTCCGGGGGGGGTATTCCTATTTTAATTGCCTCTGCATTACTCAGTTGTACTCTGTCATTTATCACACAGCAGGAGACAGTTATGCAGAGCCTGTGCTTCATTCTGTTGCATGTCACCTCATCTAAAATTAAACTCCAAAATAAAATAAATATTATCCTATTTGTTACGGATCAAATACAGAATAGGGGTTTTAGCTGAAGAGTTAGATGCTACAATTCACTCTGACATAGTCAAGGATAAAAATGGATAAGAAGAAGCCTTTTCACAGCTAAGCTTTTTATCTGAGAAGCCTTATGGTATATAGCTTTATCTTATTAATATTTTAATCTAAGAGTCAGGTGGCCAAGATTTCACAGTCCAGAAATAAAAATGTTACAAGCAATGATTCAAATGTGATACATGCTCATGCCAAAAGACGTTGCAGTACAGTAATATTTTGTTTTCATGTCCGTACAGAAATTCCAGAAATTTATGGATATTGCTTTAGGAAACCAGGGAGCTGGCAGGAGTCGTTGGTGAAGGAGGAAAATATTTTCTTTGATGCATGCAGAATAATGCAGTGTCTGGATGATGTATTTCAAAACAAATGCTTCTCAACATTTTCTCTCCTGTCTGGCTTGACTTTACAGGATTGTCTGCATTTAGCATATGCAGTGGAGTATTTCCAGGGGTAAGGGGAAAGCCTGAGACACATCAAGCTCTGATTTCAGGCATTTAATTACATTCCCTAACTTTTCAGTTGTAAAAAAGAAGTTAACGGCACCTCCAGCTCCAATAAAGATGCCATGAAGACTTCTGTGATGTTCCTGAGGTGCTTGGATTAGAAAGAATGCGTGGTGGTGGTGGGAACCCCAGCAATCCCCCATTGTTAGTTTTTTTGCTTCTCAGCCCAGCTCCTTTGAAAAGCGTAACAGAGCAAGTACCTCTGAGCATTTGGTTTAGTAACCTAGGATCATCAGAAGTTTTTAGAGAAAGACCGTCACTGGTATTTTCCCAAAGGATTTGCTCCCTGCATGTCCTATTCTGGAAGTACATGAGGCATACGTAGTAGGCGTGAACCTTGCTGTTAAGAGAAAGAAGAGGAGATGAAATACTTTCTGTGAAGCTATAGTAACCTGCCTCATTTGCCTTGGTCCTCTGGACACTGCCCTGCTCATCCCAGTCTGCGAGAGGTCCTTCCTGGGGCTTTCTGTTCAGTGAAAATACTCATCAAACCCACACAGTCCTTAGCCCCACTCAGAAAAACATTTATTCTCAGATCTTCCAGACACTTTAGTTTCCTTAATATCCATTACTGTCAAATAATTTCTTAAGTGAAGAGACCAAAACGCTGAAATCTCTCCAGCACAGAAATGCTGAGACACCTCTGCACCATTCCAGTTCTTCCTACGCCTAGAGTCTTACTACAGAGGCAATAGGATGGGCACAGAAGTGAAGAGACAAAGCTCTCAGTGTTTAGTGTCTTCATTAAAAATGAATATCGCTATGAATTTGCAAATATTCTCTTCTATGTGCAAGTTCATTTTGCTATGAAGTACCAAGTTCTCAGCAATGTGATACTGCTGGAGTAGCATTTCCCAAGGAACACAAAAACACATGCTTTTACTGGACCTTCTAGGACTGTATTGATTTCTGGTGTCTTGCAGGCTGTAGCTGGTACAGCTTATACTTTGTAGATATTCCCACTCAGATTTGAGAGTATAATAATAATTAGGAAAAAATCCTCAAGAGAATCCTTGCAGAAGACTTCATCTGGCCTTTTTAAACCACAGTTTTTCTGTACAGTTGCTGGTTAGAGTAATTTCATGATTAAAAAAGCTACAGCATAAGACTTCTTCCATTAGCAGGGACTGTAAATGTATACAGCTCCTTTATTCTCTCAGCTGGAAGCGCAGGCTGTTACATCTGGTCTCTTCTCAGCCTGATGGATCACTGGTCTCCTGAAGGTACAAGTTTCTGAGCCATGTAGTTCAAAGAACACAGTCACTGAGCATGCACAGCTTCTCTCAAGTCACTCCAAGTCGTGCAGGCATGGCGATGGTTGCTACAGCAGCTCGAGTGCATCTCCTCCCCACAGGCGGGTGCTAAGGGCAAGCAGAGCATGTCTGACAGCCCTGAGTCCTCAGAAGAGCGTGCTCTGTTTTACTTCCATTGCAATTCACATTATCAAATAACATCCTGGGAAACAAAATTAATTGGAAAGAGTAGTTAAATTTGATTAGCTTCAAATTGTTTAGAAAGCTGATGGTGGGGGCATTTAAGACGGAACAAGCTAATTTTTTGTTTACAGCATGGCAAGAAAAGTGGAGATGGTTCTTCATCAGGAATCCAAATCAGGCGTTTAAACTTGCGTGCTTCAGATCTGTCTCTCTTCTGAGTTCTTTTTTTTTTTTTTCCCAGCCTTTTCCTGACATTTTAAAGCATTAAATGTTAATGCAATTAAATGCTAATTCAACTTCAGCCTCTAACAAATACAGCGTGCATTTTTCATACTCAGAAAGCCTCCCAAAAGTGGGGGAGTTTACTTCCTTTCCTTCAGTTTTCTCAAGTTTTGGAACCTCTATGTCCAAAAGTGATGCCAGGAACCAGTACATATGTCCCCAGCCTGTGATGTGACCACGAAAATGCAGAAAAGCATAGCTATGGAAAAAACTGTAGGCATTTTAAACCTGAAAACCTGGCCAGAATGATGTATTGTATCGAGGGGCTATCTTATTAACACAATTAGTCATAATGCTATTATTTAATATAGATGTTACCAACTATAATAACTACAAGCTAGGAAGAACTGACAGTTTCATCCAGTATGGAGCAGAATCTTAATGTGACCGGTATTTGATGTTTCTTCTTCTGAGGGATTGCAGATCCTTTTTACTGTGGGAGATGGAGATCTATTTGTATTAAGTCTTCTGTACTGGGCTGTGCTTTCAAATGGAGAAAGGGTCTGCCTCCTGAAGGCAAGGCAATTATCACTTTCTGTGTTGATGCAGTATGTCATCCAATGACTATGAACCCATCATGGTATCTATATTTTGCCCTTAAAACAAATAAGCTAAGGTGAAATCTTCCTGTTGTCGATGATATTTCTTATGAAGTAGTTGACAGAACTAAAATCCTACTATAATTGTTTGGATTCCTAAGCACACACATCCCTTCCCATAGTAACTAACAATAAGTACAAAGCAAAACAAAACCACACCCAAACAAACAAAAAACACCTCAAACTTTTTGCTAAGGAAACATTGTTTCAACTTTCTGTAATTAAAGCCTGCTCTTTGCATCAAATTCCATTTACAAGACAAATAATTCTTTTGAGTTCTCTTTACTTCCATTGTTCTGATGTGATCAAACTTCTCCCAAATAAATGGCAAAATAAAAAAAGCCATTTGTTTTTTCTCTCTTAAAATTAACCCCATGTATCTTGCGGAGTGACAGCAGAATATAAGCTCTGTGATTGTTGCTGTCAGAAGGATGAGGTTCTTTTCTCAGGAAAAACAAAACAAAACAAACTCTCCTTGACTGGGGAGTCTCTCTGCTGGACCATCTCCAATAAGCTTTGACAGAAGACTTTCAGATTTATTTGTACAGTGTTAACAGACTTTTATTTCAATTTCTGAAGAACCAGGAAAAAAAAAAAAAAACACTGATTATGTGAGAGCAAATGGATGAGGATTTTGTTTGCTTTTGTTTGTTTGTTTTTTCCATATCTTCTTTAACTATCAAAAATATCATTCAACTAGTATAGATGAAGCTAGTTCATCAGCTTAAATTGGGATGGTTATCCCAAAGGATCTGCCAAGAATGGAAATGAGAGTACCAGTTCCACACCACCCAACCCTCTATTCACCTCTTCTCCTTCCCATAGCGGTGCTGTCTACATCTCACCAAGCTCTACCACAGCTTCTGTCTACCAAGACAAGTCCCAGACCACTATCTTCTACAAAACTCCCTTTATGTTAGAAGGGAGATTACGTAGTGTAATACCCTAGTTACAGTAAAGGTGTAGTTCAACTACATGAGGTGGCTCATGACCATCTACAGTTGGGCTTTAAAGATCTCCACAAGTAGATTTCTGAGCTTCTCCGGACTCCTACCCCAAGGCTGCACCACTCTCATGGGGATATCTGGGTGTGTGGGGGGGTGAAGATTGCTCAGAATTTTCTGCTGAAATGGAATGCATTTAAAGAGGTTATTAATAACTCTTATTAATAATAATAAGTAGGCCACAGGAGTAGCACAGTGAGGAAGGACAGAACCACACCAGTGATCTGGCAGAGACTTATGAGCAGAGCAGAGAAGAGGAGATAAAACTGACCCAACTGCAAGGGGACTGGGGTGGTGAGAGAAGCCCTTGTGACGTCTGATGCTGTCTCTCCCTCACCCATTTCAACCCGTTCTGTTGATTTGCTGCCACTGATAGCTCCAAGATATAAGGAGCTGTAAAGAGCACAGTCATAAAGAGTAGGAGTGTATACCAAGTGGAAGGCAAGTAGGTGGCACAGAAGGCGGGAAGCAAAGAAAACTGCTGGGTAACTTGGTCCTGGATCTTAATTGCTTCTCAGTGGGCCTGGTTAGGAGCCACTTGTGACACCATCATACAGATAAGAGAGTTGTTAAGTGAAGACACGGGCAGCTTAGAAGACAGCACGGAGAGAGCTGGATATCTTCTCTGTAGGCAGCCCTTGAGCTTTATCCAATGATATGTGAATATTAAATATCTGGCCCTACAAAGTGACACAGTAAAGTGAGGTGAACCCCTTTTCAGCTGGTTCTTCATCTGTTCCTTTTAACAGCTTATATTAGTCAAATATTAGAGATTTTCAAGACTTTTTGGAAAAAAAAAAATCCTTAAAAGTTGCCTTAGGGTTTTCTGAACAATGAGTTTGGAACAATTGTTTGACAGTTGTCACAAATGTCCGACACTTTTAGCAAGAAGGTCTTTTCTAATAAAGTAAATTTTATTCAGATATTCCCCTAAGTTTCTTTTAAAAGTTTAATTCAACATTTTAAATCAAGATTACAGTTGACTTCTTATTAAATGTTCCAGTTCTAGAAAGTGAAACTACTTGATACGATCTTGCTGAACATTTTAATTAAAAACATGCTTTATAGGATGTAACAGGAACTTCCTGGAGAATGACAGACACCCCTATTTTGGCCCTTATATAAGTTGCTGTTGTTGTTTTGTTGTTGTTTAGTTCTTTACTTTTGTTTGTTTGTTGTTCTTTCACTTGATTTAAGGTAGGATCAATTCTTGGCCTGATTTTTTGCTTCCACGCACAAAGCCTGGCCTGGTCTCCTGGGAATCTCTAACTCTTCCTGAAGTCCAAAGGGAAGAATGCACCTGGCACTGCTGAGGGGCTTGCAGACACCTTTGGGAACTTGTCTGTGAGCGGCCACCTAGGCCTTAATATCCTTTAGTAGCTGGTACAATGTTTCTACTGGGCAGTGCGCCCCAAATTACTCCTGTCAGGGCCTACGCTTGGGAAAACCAGATGAAATTCAAAGCTTAAGAAAGGGGAAACTACAGCGCCTTCACTGATCTGAGGGATCTTTTCTAATACTGTTTCTTTCATCATTTGTTCTTGTGATACAGAGTCATCATTGTGCCTTAAACAATCACCAGCTTAAATCCAAATTGAATTGGAAAATTTGTGTGACCTTATCTAAAAGCGGTGAGGACAAAAGCATACAGATGGGGCAAAATTCCTTCCTATTTCTTTTCAATCTACCGCAAAGCCAGCAAGAACCATTGATTGTTTGTCTTTGGCAGAATTAGCCCTTTGAAAGCCAGATGGTATCAGGATCAATTGATGTGAATGCCATTTACTGTTCCTGCCAACTGCTAGAGTACATGGCTGCCTATCTCAAACACACCCTGTGAAGGCCACGTGCTGATACCCTTCCTCAGGTTGGGCAATCCCCTGCTCTCCAGCTAGGCATACTGATGCTAGAGAAAGTTGGATTCAGTGAGGGCAGTGCAGATGGCGGATCCTCATACACAGCACGCAATGACAGGCCTGGGTCCAAAGACCTCCCAGAGCTGGGCCAGAAGCCATTAGAAATATGCAGACCTCTATTGATAGATAATCTCCAAAACAGTTAGAGACTATACTGGGTTGTCTTTTCACCTGGCTGTCTAAAATCATACTGTCCTATGCTATTAGGAGTAATGCTGGCAAACAGTGATATGCAATGGAAAAAGCTGAAGGAAAAAAAAATAAATCAGTCACCCCATTCCTGTGCAGCACGAAGGCTGTACTGCACCTAACAGTAACTGCTTAGTTTGAGTAGCTCATATCTGACAGTTTGAGAGGTAAAACTCATCCAGCTACGGTGGACAGCTTGATGACTGCCTGGTAGTGCTGGATGTCACGCAGGCCAAGGGAATCAGTGTATCCAGAAGAGGCTCCTGAAGCCCCAGGCATGATGGTCACCATGCACTCAGCCCTGTATCAGCATGTAGAGTGAATTCACATCCAGTTTGGGATAGCAATATAGTATATAGGTATATATACTGAAGGAGCAGTGTTTGTCTTCCCAGATGTGTTTGGTTGCTAAAGCATCATGTGCCTGTACATGTACATGAGAAACACAGTCGGTCAGCAACTGGCACCCTTGGGACGGAGCCTTAGTCAGCATAAGCACAGTCATTCGCCCAACAATTCCTCTGAGCTTATTATCCTCACTGAGTGTCCCATCTTCTTTCTGTCATGCTGGTGACACGTCAGCATCCCCTGAGGTTACTTGGAAGGTGACGGGGTAGGGACACATGGCACCTTGCAGCATCAGGAGACACGAAAGTCTCCTGAATCATGGGAGGAGCACCCCGTGTCCCATACATAATTGCCTGCCACTGCTAGGTTAAAGGCAGACATGCTCCATGACTAATAGGGGAGGAATGTGGCTCACCTACCAGGTGGCAAGGGTGTGTGCCATGGCTCTGTGCAGGGTGAAATCGGAATTAATCAACTGCCTGCTTTGGGACATTTGGGGGAAACACTTAAAGCTAATTTCTTATTACTTAGAGAGATTGTCTTTAAAGCAGGAGGTTCTGGGAACTGTTCTGAACCACAGCAAAGTCTGAAAATCCATCAAAGGAAAAACCTACATCCTACAATGTTCAGAGCAACGTTTGTGTAGAAAGTACAGCTATCTAATATCTGCTGTGTTGTTTTTATGTTGTCATGCGAAAAAATATACCAGGTGAATAGGAATGAATATGCTGCAGAGCGTGGGGAGCTCATGTTGCTGACATAACACAAAAGCTTGCGTAAAATGGCAACAGCTATTTTTTTTCTCATGACTCTTCAAACTTTGGAAAAGCCTGTCTCAAACAGGTAATACTTGGCTAGAAAAAGGATTGGAGCTCTGGGTGTGACCTCACTGATAACGTCATGCACTGTAAAAAGAACACTGTAATATCCTATGTAATTTAAGCCCATATTTAGTCAGCAAACTCCTCACCTCAGGCTATGTTCATCAAGTTTTACTCGTGTTCAACAGTACTTCACAGTCCCTGTGATTTCAATTAGGCTGTTTACCAGAGTATATATTACTCGGCATCAGCAACGACCAGCAACTAGGCTTAAAATAGTAAAATCTTCAGGGCTGTGGGATTTGTTTTGGAGGAGCCATTTGTTTTTTGTGAGTTGTACAATATCTGGCAGTTAGTAATTCATCAATTCTTTGGTATGATGGCTCTAAGCATCATGTTTTTGACTGTAATTGTGTCATCACATAGCTATCTTCCTAATCACGTCATCAGGATTAATGAGATCAGCTAGAAACAGCCTTTGGTCTCTACCCAGTAGGATACACTGATGATTCCTGTTTATACTGTGAGCCTTTCCTGACCCATCTGTGACTCAGTTATTCCTCAGTTTGCATGGATGCTGTGTTTTTTTCTTCCCTAGGTCTCTGCCAAAGCTCATCTTATCAGTTCTGGAACATCCCTCTGATCCGTGAAGACTACTTGGAAACTTGACCCCACCTGCCAAAGTCCTTGCAGGCCCTTCAGCTTGGTGCCACCTACAAACTTTGTAAGTATACTTCCATCCTCTATCATCAATCTGTTGCTTCTCTCCAGTCCCTCAAGCCAGCTACCCTGATAAAGAAAAAAGTGAGCTTGGTAAAGCCATGCTGATTTTATTTTTTTGATCACCTAACGTACTTACAGTGGTTATTTGTGCCAGGATCTTTCCAGGGATCAAAGTTAGGCTTAATAGGGCCTTCATTTTCTGTTTTAAATAGATCAGTGCTGTTCAGCTCCAGGTGCTTAAGGACTTGCCTGTCCTTCAGTGGTTCAGTACTGCTCAAACTAGCTCCACAGGTGCTCTGCTGTCAATTCCACCAGCTGATGATGATCTGAGTACACCTGTCTCGTCTAAGTAGCCATCCTATATGGCCTGATTCTAGAGGAAGACCTCTTTATGGTTTTGCTTTCCTACCTCCTCTATGTTTTCATTTGAACAAGCCTGACTTTCAGATGGACAACTATGCCAGTTAATTCTACCAAGAGCACAGGGCCACCTGCTCAGGTAAATCAGCAGGCATTGTTTTGAATCGTTCTGGGCATCCTTCCTCTGCCTTTGTCCTATGGGAATTAGATTAAACCTCCCCAGAAGATGTTGTAATGATTATGCAGCTAGGTGTCACTTGTCTGGGAGGTTCCCCAGAGAAGTTCAAAGTCTACTGGGAGTGGCTGAGGTCATGAAACCATTTTAATTGTTGGTGCAGAACTTGAAATGTGAGAGACTTTCTTAAGAGAGATTTTCTCAAGAGAGTAGTGCAGAGAACAAAAAAGATTTTAATGTAAGCAAGATGCTATGTTTATGTGAAAAGTCCTAAACAAAATATTTCATATTAATTTCATAAATGAATGAACTGATCCTGAACAGAGCTATGCATTTATACTGGAGCTCTATTCTCTATAGATCTCATCTGAGACTCGGGCTGAAGGAAAAAATGATTCTAGTTTGTGTTTTTTTTTTCTTCTTCTTAACAAACAGAAATTTACACATGAAGAGACAGAGACAGGAAACAAATGAGTCTAGCACAAGCAAACAACACGCAGACCTTACTGCTCCTTACATATAAGGAAAATTATGGGTCCAAGTTTTGTTTCTGTGAATAATTTCAGGATCTAAAGAACAACGAGTCATGTGAAAAAGAAGTAGAGACTGAGTGGTTTTTATACCACAAAAAACCAAACAAACAACAACAACAAACCATACAAAAATAAATAACCCAAATAGCAGAAGTTACATGTAATATAAAAGGCTGAGCAGAATTGTATTCGCTAATTTAATAGCTGCAGAACTGCTTTCTGCTAAAAAGCTGCTTGTATGAAATAACTAACTAGTGTTCATGAATCTCTTTGAAAAGTCAAAAGTAAGCATGAAAGGTATTTTGTTAACCATTTTTTATGTTTTGAACAAGAAAACTGATGATGATGTTTTAATTCTTCATTTAGTAGAAGGTAATAAAGTACCTACAAGTAAGTTATAAATGATAAACAATGCAAAAAAATAATTTCTTCAGTGAAATAACAAAATGGTTAGGAGGTAGGCTTCAATATTTATCTTTATTTCTGGTATTAAACATGCTTAGTTCTTGAGATGCCTAAAATCTTGTTGCCCACATTTTTTTTTTTTCATGAAAATCCGCTGGACACTTGCTTCTGGGTGGAACCACTGAAGTCTTGTCCAGGGTGACTACTGAGATACCTTGATCACAAGTCACAAATCCTGTCTCTGTCCCCTTCCAGAATCACAAAATGGTGATTTATGGGCATTTTTACAAGAGATCTGCTAGACTGGGCCTCAAAGAAAACGTTAGCTGTGACAAGGGTCTACTGTAAGCCATGTCTCTAGTCTGGGAAGTTCAGGAGGTGCCACCACCACTGGAGGCCTGCTTCTGTAGACACGGCCTTGGTGTCTGCCTGCGGTGAAGGAAGGCCTGTATTTTCGAATTCCTTTCTGGCTCTGTGACCCCACGGATACCTGAGTAATTAACAGTGCCACCTCAGATGTGGGGGATGAAAATGAAATTCCCCCGCTGTCTAAGGAAAATGAAAATTGTATCCCAAGCCCTGTAGGAGAACGTCCTCTCTGATGTGGCTCGCTCTCACTTCCCTCCAGTATGAGCTGTTCCACCATGCACTAATGAAAGAGCATAGTGCGCCAGTGGTTAGGATCTCCTGTGGGAGGGAGAGATGGGGGTTTCAGACCCAACAGCAACCAAACGGAAGACCTAACTGAGGCATGAAGATGAGTCACTTCTGCTCGCCCTTCTGAGGTAGCATTTCTCTGTAGGATGTGACACCCGTAACTTGGCAACCCAGCGCCCATGACATCACTTAATCTTTTTGCAACCAATTTGGCAGCCATGTAAAATGTCTTACAGGAAAAAGAGCTCACACCACAGACATTGGATTGCTAAGAAAATAACATTCATGTGATTGTGTTCCCTGCTACTCTGCGTGTCACTCCCTCCACAAGGATTTTATTAGCATGTGGGCTAATTTCAAGCAAATTTGACAGAGAGGCTAAATGTCTCAAAAATGCCAAGTTCCTACAAATGCCACAAAATGAATGGCCAAATAGTACAGAGACATCCGAATCAATGACACTGCTGAGACACTGATGTATATTCAATGTCATTACTATAACTCAGAAAATCAACAGAGGAAAGAGCCATCAGAAATCAGACTTCTCAAGTTCCACTGCTCATGAAATTGCTAACTCGTACTTGTTATCACTTGTCTTAATAAAAAATCCGTCTGTTTTCTGCCTTGGGCCTCTGTTACAAGTGTTACTGAAGATGCACTCTCAGAAGAAAACAATTATTTTAATAAGTCCTTTTAATAAAAATACAAATATTGCAATTATTCAGTTTCCTGTTCAAGTCCTTGCCCGTTAAGAGCCCAGTGCAGCAGGTCTAAGAACATGCTCTCTGGGTGACTTCCTGAGAGCACGTTACAGTTCCTCCTCCCCTGCAGGCAAAAGGACTCTTTCCATGGGTTTGGATGGAGCCCAGGCCCTGTGACCTCCACCCACTGAGTGGGGTTGTGGCATTTTAAAGAATTCCAGTAGAGGAATCTGCAGCAGGAATGATCCCATTGCAAGTGCTCTTCCTCCTGGGCACCTTTTCTTTGCACGAGAAGGAAACCTGTTAAAAAGGGTGACACATGCAAGCAACTTATACTTGGAACAGCCCGGTAACAGCCATCCTCATGTGATTCTCCTTTGAGGTCTATGATGCATGACTGCTCCGCAGTGCCAAGCCCCTGACTCCCAAAGGCTGTGTGAGCAAGAGCTGGAAAAGACACTGCTATCACATGGCGGGCTGGTAGGAATCGCAGCTGTGGCCTGAAGACTGAAGTCAAACTTTGTGGTATTCTCTTGAGCAACACCTCCTGGCTCCTTCTGTCCTTCACGGAACAGCTTATTGGTTTAGAGTCTCTGCAACATAGATGATACATCTTGGAAAATATGAAGATAGATTTTAAGGCCATCTTAAAATCTTGAGAAGTTAAGCCTTAAAAATGTAGTGCCCTCCAGGCTGACTCTTTGCATGACTTCAGTCAAAAGACATTGCTCAGCAGCACCTGCATCAGCAATATCTCCATCCACTCCATTGTTCTGGGTTTAGGCAAGTCCATATCCTTCTTAAACATTTAATTTGAACGTGTTGGAGAAATTCCTTCTCATTGATAAGTTTAGTTCGTTTTCTTCTTTCCTCTTTGAGCAACTCCTACTGGGCAATAACTCCAGAGCCAGCAAGCAGATGACACTGCCCTACCCCTGGGTTTCCCACGTGGCTGGCTGCCTGTCCCTACGCCACTCAGCTGCCCAGGAACCTTTCACCCCTGGGCTAGCTGCTTGGGGGGACAGGGTGTGAGCAGTTCTGCCTTAGAAGCAGCTAGGAGGGCTCTAGGCAGTGGCAGAGTGAGCCCAAGCTCAACAAATGGCTGTTGGGCAGTGATAAAATAGTTACTTTCTCACTGCCCACTTTGCTGTGCTTTATACTGATATATGAAAGTGCTACGTGGGATGGGCGATGGCTGCTAGTGACGGTCTTTTGAGGGGGTCCTTCCCTGTCCTCTCACTCTGGAAGCCCACCTGGCCCTTCAAGGTGCTCCTCAGCTTCACATCCTCACCATGGCAAAATTTCATTTTGCCTGCGCTGAGAAGTTTTTAAGCCAGCCTTGGTGGGCAGCCAGCTGCTTGGTCGGCAATAAGCTGCAGATTCTGAGGAATAAGCCACCCACAGCGTCTTGGAGCCCTATAACCTGTTTGGGCTGACAAAGGTCCAGGAAACCCAGATTTGTGGCCTCTTGTCACATGAGGTGGTGAGCAGCCCAGGGGAGGGTCCCTGCCAGCTGCTGTGTACCTGCAGACTGTGATCAATCATTGAGCTTGTGATTGGGTTGAAGATAAACCGTAATATCTACTCTTGTTTCACAAGAGCTATTTTCTGTTGCCTGCACTGGCTGTCAGTAATTTTTGCCATTGTTTTTTCAATCATTTACTGGCTACACCTTGTTGTTAGCTCTCCCATGGTAATGGATTGCCTAACACTGATATCAAGACAGTAAATTTTTTTTTTAAACTTTTTTTAATCCTTTTAAAATACAGACCAAAGCTGTACATTTTCACATCTTTTGGCACTTTTCTGAGAATACCAAGATGTGTCATAAGTTGACTCAGAGCTCAGTAAACTCCCTGCAACTCTCCTTTTCATAGTCTTGCCAAAAAGAATCAGGGTAAAGGGCTAATGGAGTGATATCCTCCCTACTCACTGTTGCATCCCCACCAGTATAGGTCATACTCTGGGTTAGGTGATGGGATACCCACTGCATAACCCTGAGCTCTGCATACTCATCCACAATGCAGCTGTGTCCAGCCTTGCATATTATTTTCATGCTGCAGACTCAAAACGTGTTGAGTAGTTGCTGACAATAGAAAATGCTGGACAGGAGTGACGCCTGTCATCTTCTTTCTGGAGATGCTCCTGCCTTCTGTTTGAAATGCAGAAAACCTGGCGCTGCCTGCAGTCACGGGGGCACACCTCAAATAGATTTTGGTGCTTTTCAGCTTCAAAACTTATTTAATGAGCCTGAATCAATTCTAAGCAACCTATGGTAGAAAGCAGAAGAGTATGTCCTCCATTGAGATAACAGCTTCTGGAGCTATTACAGTAATAATATTGCCTCGCAAAGAATACTCAGATGAGTGGTTAATTGTTTCCAGCTCTGTGCTAGTATCATCCCAGCAGAATTAGGCCCAGCATGACTTCTGCTGCATTGGCCACTGTTATCGCAGTGCACAGAGCACTTTCCAGTAGACATGGAAGCATTTAATCACCTAAGCAAGCACTTTCACCGCTCCAGCAGTCAGCAAAGAGCCAGTGCCCTAATGCAGCAAGTACCCATTCCAGTAATGATAATTTGCTAACTCTATTGCTTGGGCAGAGAGAAGAGAAATGTGCGATCTGCAGCAGAATATCTAGTGCAAATGTCACAGCAGCAGTGCCCATATGCAAGCTAAAAGCCTGGTGCAGCCTGCACTCCCTAATTCTCATCACATTCCCCTTCCCTTTAATCAAGAAGCTACATAAATTCAGCTTTTTATTTCAGGTGAACCCAAATAATTTCCATTAACTTACCATGGAAAATGCATATATAAGCCACTATTGCAAGCTGATTGGTTTTTTTGTGAGAGGGCCAGTCCAGATCCTTGATGTTGAAAATGCTCACGCACTACGTTCTGGCTGGATAAATGAAACGTATGTGAACTGTCAGCACTGGGGTGTGTAGCTGGCATCTGCAAGCATATGTTGCTCCTTCTTTCAATTTTCCTCCCCCTTCCTTGCAGTTACACCCACCGATTATATTTAGGATTCATTGACATTGCAGTCACTTCTGTGTGGGCATAGTCGAGCTGGTTTGGAGTGAGCTCATTTGGCTCCAGATAGCACTGCAGCCAGCCCAGCATGGGACTCGGTGCAACAGAAGCCAGGTAAACACCTCGGTGGCTTTACCTACACAACACCGACGGCAGTGGGCTGCTGCAGCTTTTGGGACACGAATGAGGTTCTTTAAAACCAGCTGAGGCGCACAGGTGATAAGCAGCAAGGATTTCAGGGCAGGACAGCGGTGCTCTCTGCCAGGGGAAGACTAGGTGCACGGCAGACCAGGTTTGAGGCAGATATGCTAACTTATTGAGGAGCAGTCTGCGGGGGGTTTCAGCCTGGGGATCACTGTCCCGATGGCTCAAGCTGTACCCCCAGTCTGAACCACCACCACCAAGACGTGCAGACTTCACCCAAGCGCGTGAAAGCACAGTGAAGCAAACCAAAACCTGTAGAGGTAACTAACTCCTGCCCCTCCAGCTGCGGAGGGGAGAGCCCCAGGAGCTCCGGGGTGGGCCTGAGCCCTCACGGGGTGCCCCTGGAGGTGGCGAGGTGCACGGAGCGCCCTCGGGGACGTCCCATGGCGACCAGGCACGCGCAGGGGCCGCCTGTCCCTGCTCCTCCGCCCGGGAAGGCGGTGATGGAGGTGGTGGCGGTGCCAGGCCCCGCCTCGGCCGGCCGAGGGGCGGGCGCTGCCGCCGAGCTCCTAGTACCGCCGGCGGGGACGGGCAGCGGCAGGAGACGCCGGGGGCTGCAGGGGAGCCGCGGGGCTGGGGCGGGCACGGAGGCAGGGGCAGCTCGGCCGCCTCTCCCCGCTGTCTGGCGGACAGAGAGCGGACGGCTGGTGGACCCCGAGGAGGAGGAGGAGGAAGGGTGCAGGAGCCCTCCGTGTTTGCTGACCGACTGTTTTGGGGTCTGTCCCCCACCATCCAGGCACCCGTGGAGTCCATGAGGCCCGGGCTCGCAGCCCCCCTCGGCTTCGGCAGCTCGGCGGTGTGGTGGTGGCGGTGAGATGGGGGGCAACCTGGGCTGCCACCGCTCCATCCCCCGCGACCCTGGCGACCTGTGCCACAGCCGCAAGTTCAGCGCGGCGTGCAACTTCAGCAACATCCTCGTCAACCAGGAGAGGCTCAACATCAACACGGCCACGGAGGAGGAGCTGATGACCCTGCCGGGGGTCACCCGGGTGGTGGCCCAGAACATCGTGGAGTACCGGGAGTACATCGGCGGCTTCAAGAAGGTGGAGGACTTGGCGCTGGTCAGCGGGGTCGGGGCGGCCAAGCTGGAGCAGGTGAAGTTTGAGATCTGCGTGAGCAGCAAGGGCAGCTCGGCGCAACACTCGCCCAGCTCCCTGCGGAAGGACCCGGCCTCGGAGCACCACCTGTCCGCCACCAAGATCAACATCAACACCGCCACACCAGCGCAGCTCATGAGCATCCGTGGCATCACGGAGAAGATTGCCAACAGCATCGTGGACTACCGGAAGGAGCACGGGCCCTTCAAAAGTATTGAGGACCTGGTGAGGATGAACTGTATCAATTCCTCCTTCCTAGACAAAATCAGGCATCAGATTTTTGCAGAGGGGTCCCGGCCCCCTTCGACAAACACCAACGGTGGCCTCAACTTCACGGCCAAGCCTCATCCCAGCCCCACTTCTTTGAGCCTCCAGAGCGAGGATTTGGATTTTCCCCCTGGGGGCCCAACCCAGATCATCTCCACTCGCCCATCGGTGGAGATGTTTGGGGGGCTGAGGGACGGCAGACCCGTGCTGAGGGTGGCCACCTGGAACCTGCAGAGCTGCTCCGTTGAGAAGGCCAACAACCCGGGTGTGCGGGAGGTTGTGTGCATGACGCTGCTGGAGAACAGGTAAGAGGCAGTGCTTGTCCGGTAGTCCCAGCTTCCCGTGGGATCGTAGGTCAATGCCTTTGGGTTTTTAAGCAGTGCAGTGTCCCATTGTGATCCTAGTACCTTGCACGCCTCATTTCTTCCTGGGATTATTAAATGTTTCCTGCTTCTTGTGGTGGATTTCTGATTGAGTCCTAATGCTGGGGCTGTAGTCACTGTCCCATGGTAGAGCCACCATAGTCCTTGGAAGGGGATAGACCACCTGAGGATGTGCATGGGTATTTACGCTCATCAGTATGGGAAAGACTGAGCTGTTATGGTTGGTCACAGTGAGCCTGTTAAGACTTGTTACTGTGGTTGAGGATGGGTTCTTCATCAAGGCGCGAGCCTTTTGAACAAGTTACAGGCTTGTCTTCCCTACTGGAAGCCAGGAGGGAATACCAGGAGAAGGGCTGCTCTGTGTATACCCCGTTTCTCACTGTTTTCCCGAGCATCTTAGTGCCACTTTGGGAGGCTGGATACAGAGCTGCTTTTGCCTTTCTCAGAGCCTTGCAGGAGTTATGTTCTCATTGCCAAGCTGAGACCTTCCAGCGTTTCTTCTCTAGAAAGTTTTGTTTGGGTGGTGACCTCCTTAACCTCAGTGTTGGGGCTGTAGTCTGCCCTCCCTTGGACCCATTTTTCATTGGGGGGGAAATCAAAAGACTTTAGAGCACACTCAGGTTGTTTTGGGCAGTGTAATGAGCGTGGAATGCCACAGCTTGTCTCATGAGGATGACAGGTCATTAATGAGCAGTCATCAGGTGTTTGCTAATCTGGGGGCACTGTTCATCCGCAAGGTGTGGGGCAATTGCCTGGGCTGCCCCTGTGCCAGGCTGGTGCAACCCACTGCATCTTCCCTCTGCCCTGGCGGCAGGGCATCTGCTGGGGAGAGCTGGGCTGCTGACACTTGCTCCGGGCAGCCAGCCAGCCCCGATTTCACTGGGTTTATGGGCACGGAGCAAGATCTGTTTGTGGTGTGGTCAGTGGCTGGGCTGACCTTTGCAACCAACGGGGGATAGTGCTTCTCCTGTTCATGGTTGAGAAGCCAAGAGCAATTTTTGTAAAGTAGGCACATAGCAGAGCTGGGGGTATCTCTGCCAAAATACTTCATTGCTATACTCTCTGCTTTCTACAGAATTGTAAGAATGCAATGAGGGTTTTGCAGTAACTTTTGCCCTCTTCTTTCCATGTGTTAAATCTGTCCCACTGTGTCTGGTGTTTACTTTATGGCACTGGGAAACTTTGCTCTCTGTCTTCTGTTCAAACTCCTAGCTGGAAATTAGTACAGACAGGTGACTCTCAGACTACTAAAGAGGGGATATGGTGGGGAAAGGAAATGCTGACAAACTGTTATCCTTGGGAGTGCTGAGAGCCCCGTCCTTCTCTAGTACTGTCCTGTCGTGCTGCGTGACAGCTGTTGTCAGTGTGGTGGCAGAGGTCAGGCACGCTAGAAAGACAGCAACAGTGTTTTGGCATCCTGTGTCGTGGTACAGTGTTCCCGGGCAGGGACACCTCTGTGCTGCGTTCCCCCTTGCACTGCTGCATGCTGTTTGGGTGCCTGATGCTCCAACGCAGGAAGCGTCTATCACCCTCCAGCCACGACTGCTCGATAGCCAAAATGGAGATGATAGCCCAGCTAGGATTATTAGATCCCCAGTTCTGAAAGAGAAGTGGCTTTGGGGATTTCTGTTTCTTTGTTCATCTTAGGGCCTTGTCTGGTGAAGTGTTAACTGCCTGCCACTTTGCATCTTCAGCATTGGTGGAGCACCCAAAACAATCTGCCTGTTAAAAAGGATAAGCAAAGAAAGTGACATATAAAATAAACCTGCATGTGCATGCGGAGCATGATCATAACTGTTTGTTTTGCTTCTGGTTTTTTTTAGCCTGCATGGTACTTTTTATCCAACTTAACCCAGCAGGTATGCGGGTGTACTGGAGGGTGTGAATGGTCTCTCTGAAACTTTGAAATTTTAAAGGAGCCTGCTACAAGGAGTTTTTTCATGCTGTTCCATTTAATTGCACAAATACCATCAATCACACGGGGAGAGCATGGGGCAATTGTTCTCTGTACTTGACCACACTTGTGATAAGTTGGAAAGAAATGAGTGAGTGATGTGCATCCACAGACAGGCCTGTGAAAGCTTCCTGGGAAAGTAAATGTGGGAACAGAGAAGTCGACACAATGCAGGAATAAAAGTATATGTTACTTACTCAGCACCTCAGGGAGCAGTGGGAAGGAATTTCCTCTTGCTCGTGCTGTGTAGCTGCAGTCCATGGAGCTTTGTAGCTGTAAAACAAACTTTGCAGAGCTCAGAAGCTGCCTGTGTGTGTGAAGTCCATGGTCTGCCTCCCTGCCCCAGCTTCCTGGACCCTGGAAACTGATAAAAATGACTTGGAGACTAATCTTTGCCCAGGTGAATCAACTTCTGTTGATAATCAGCAGGAGAAACTAATCTTTTGCTTCTTCAGTCAAAAAAACAACGTTGCACAGGGCTTACCAGTGCTTCAGCCTACCAAAATAAGTGTGGTGCGGAAGGTGTGTGCTTAAGGAGCTCAGCGGATGGCCCATGCTTGGTCCTAGCTGGAAACTTGAGCAGCAAAGCTTTTTTTGGTGGATCTGAAGGCTATTTAGCCTGACAGCTTAGCTTGTGGGAGCATCTGCCTGGCAGCCTTGCTAATGCACTTAGTGCACCGCCATCTGCATGTAAATAAGCATGCTGCTGCGTGCTCGTACCGTGCGGTCCTGTGTGGTCTCGGGGACTGGAGGGTTGCTTTGTGGCAGAATGTGTGACAGCCTGCCTCCCATAGCTTTCTAAATCCAGGATAAATGTAGAGCATGTCAAGAAGACTGTTCTAAAAACATAAAGGAGCAGCAAAGAATCTTAATCTGGGCTGGAGATCTCTGTCTGGGGACTTTCACGCCAGTTGAAAAGCTGGTTTTAGTGCTTCTTTCTTATTTGTGGCTTTTTTTTCCCTCCTGTCTGGTTCACCTCAAATAGCTTTGAGACCCCTTGGGCTTGTTCTTTCAGGCGTTAGCAAGGGGTGAAATTGCTGCTCATTTCCAGGTGAGGCCAGAAGATGAGGCTTTCTTCAAGCCCTGGGCAGCCTTTGCACTGGGAAAGCAGTGTTTCAGGAAGGGAAGAGGACAATGCCTTCATTTGTTTTTATTTTATTTAAGGAAAAAAAAAAGGCAAGAAAAGGTCAAACTTCACACAGAGTAATCTGCTGAAGGAGGGAAAATATGCTCCACACACTCCCCAAAGTGCTAAATTTCTTAAGAATAGCAGCAAAAGGAATGTATTCCAAATAAGTGAGTATGACTGCTACTGTTAAGCTATTCTGAAATCCACCACTGCGGTACGAAAATAGAGAAATACAGCAAGGTCCTCAGTCTCTTTCTTATATTACAAGGATCTATGTTTATGACTGTGTTTGGAGTGGAGGAATGAGGTATTTTCATTCAGAGGACTAGAGAGTAATTTTAGAAGCGATTAACATGGTGAACGTGGAGGCGAGCATGACCCTTAATTGGATTAAAGTATCAAACGTGGGTGAATTTGCCCAAACCTGTGGCATTTCTTGCAGACGTGGTACAGCAAACGTGGGATTTGTTTAAGGCAGGACAGAGCTGGCATTCCTTGCAGGCTGCAGGTCGCCTCTTCCAGCTGCCATCTGCTCTAGAGGCTGGGGAGAAGTCATCAACAGTTTATTTGCACCTCAAAAAAAACATGTAGCATTAGTTTGGCATGGCAAGTTCAGATCAAATGCACCGAGCTTCTTCATGGAGAGGATTTGCAGCCCCAGTGGAGATGTTTCCTCTGACCAAGGTCAACAGAAGAACACGAGGGTTGTCCCCTACCCGAGGGAAGGAAACACTTTCCACTCTTCATCCATACCTGCATGAAACCTGTCCCTCCTGGCCATAAACTGAGCTCATGACTGCTGTGGTACCCCGTGACTGCTCTCTCTGGCTGGGATGTGCTGCGTGACTGCAGCAAGAAGCATGATACAGGTGCATGTAGTGCCAACTGATACACAGAGCACCCTAGGGATGCATCTTCTAGTTTAATTGCTTGCTTGAAAGTTTGCTTGTAGCTGAGGGCAGCAATTAGCTGTGCATGTTCCCCAGCACGTTTTGTGGGGGAGGCTTTCCAACTGGTGGAAGTTGTACTTCACAATACCGAGCGGTAACTTTTTGAAGATATCTTTTTTTTTTCCTTGTAATGACACTTTGCAATTGAGTAAATGGAAATTGACAGTCTGAAAGCCAGAACCCTCACTCTCTCGAAAAATAAATAATATTAATTTTAAAAAAGCATGTGGTGGGAAGATGATGAGGCACTAGGGTTGGGGCTCACATTCCATGGACCATGGCTCCGGCTCCTTCCAGGTGTCAAGCGGGTCAGGTTGGTCTTTCCCTCTGCTGCTTGCTAAGCTCAGCTTGTTGGCGCAGTTAGCCCTTCCTGATGCAAAAACGTGTGTGTAATAAAGCCTTAACACCTGTTGCACAAACTGCTGTAGAGCAACAAACACAGGTGCTATTGTAAGGCTTGTACTTCGCTGTGATTTCTCTCTCATCTTGGCATGGTTTCTCTGTTGGTTCATGTCTGTTACCTTTTCCAACACACCAGCCCCTTTTCCCCCAGCATTGTGACCCGTTAGCTGTCTTCAGCTGGGTCTGATGGCAGTGGAGAAGTCTCTAAGGTAAGAATTTGGTATGCTGTCCCTCACTTTCCTTTGCTCAGAGACCTGTGTCGGGGCTCTTGCTGCAGGAAGGTGAAGCTCGGCCCCAATCTGCCTCCCAAGAGGCAGCGGGCAGACAGGCATTCCCCTTGTAATGCTTGGGTTCAACACCTCTTCCCAAACGAGCTGAGAGGATAGCCTGGGAGAGCCCACAGGGACCAAGGACGAGGAGAAAGTGGCTGCTTCTGCAGTGTGAAACCTGCCTGTGGGACAGGCACAGTGCATGGCGTGGCAGGGCTGGGGAGGCAGCTTTTCTTGCGAGGAGGCAGTCCTCCAGCTCAGTGCCCAGGTGAGCAGTCACCCCAAGAGCATCCTCTCATCGTCTTCAGAGCAAAAGGAGGTGGAGAGATGCTTGTCCATCGCTCCTCTGTGTTCAGAAGGGTGAGGTTTTTGTTTTCATGTCACATCTCTGAGCCTGGACTGAGGGATGGTGCAATGATTATGGGAGGCAATTGTTTATTTCTCGTGCTGGGTGCCTTGTTTAGGAAGGATGAGGTGGTGGACCTCCAACACCTGCCTGCTGGTTCGTGGTCGTGTTTCCCAGCAGAATGATGGAAAGGGAACATATCCCCCACACAGGCAGTGTCTAGTAGTAGTAGCAGTAGCTCTTGCATGCTTCGGAGGCTTGGCACCAGGCTGCATTTGTCATTTCTCTCCTGTCACCGCTACTCTCGGCAACCCGGCAGAGCCCTGAGGTGTTTCTGCTCTGCGTCTCTTTCTGTGTCTGTTTGGTTTTTCTCCGTCGGACTAATGCTGTGCTGGGGCCCTGCCAAGAATAATTCCCCTGCAATAAAAGAGCAGGAAAGAGGCCTGGCTCAAGTAACTCGACTGTGCTAATAAGTCTTAAACTGAGAAAGAACAAATGCACCCTCCCCTCCTTATGTAATGTGTAGGAAATCCTGCCTTCTGCGACTTCAGGAAAAAACTTGAGAATAAAGGGGTTTTTTAGATGGTATCTTCTAGGGGTGCTTTGCAAAGAGGTTTCTTTATGAATGCTACAAGTAGAGATGCATGTCAAGCCATTAAATTGCATCTTATGATACCTCTGAGGACAAAAATCGGGGTGGCAGAAGAACCATTGGGTTTGTGCGGGTTTTGTTGTTATTGTTGTTTTTTTTTCTTGTCCTCCAACCTTGTGACCTTTGCAGGGACTTTCTCTTTTAAAGGGTGATCGGGGCATCTGGCTTACTTTCGTGTGTAACTGAGTGTATTCCTTGAACATCTGAGCAACTGTCCCTAACCAGCCATTTTTACCTGTGTGCCACCCTTAAAGATGAGAATGCCTCTGGAGGAGCGGTGTAGTCAAAGGTCAGCTTATCCATGGAAAATAAAACCTATTTTCCCCTGACTTTTGTTCTAATCTTACCCTGCCACTGCTGTTTGTACCACAAAGCCTGACTGAAATGGAACGGATCAGCGAGGAAAGCATTTGTTATATATGTATAAAATTTCCAACGTGTGGACTTGATACATCTGGCAGCACTTAATGTCTGCATAGTTTCAATCCACGCCTTCAGGGCTATTCTACATGTTTGTTTCACGTCACTGGATTCAAGTTGCAGATTGCAGGTATTCTGGTAAATCGGAGCTGCCAAATTACTTCTGCAGATTGTGCAGGATTTGCTGTATCCTACACAGCAAATATCGAACGGATCAGTCAACTCGTGGTAATAGGTAGGTGAAGTTAGTAACCAATATTTTATTGCCTGCTTCAGGGACCACAAGGCTATAACCTCATCCTGCTCGGCTTCTCAGAAAAGTTATGCTGCCCAAGTATAGAAAGCAGAGTAGGTATCTACGCGTAGAGCTGCATCCTGTAAGAAGAAATCTTTAACGCTCTGTGATTCTTCTGCGGTTTTGGAGCTCACAGTACAGCCCTGGGAGCAGTAGTCTTTTAGCTGCAGTTTAAGAAGAGCAACAGGAGCACTCCTGAAGGCAAAAGATGCTGGTGCTGCTGTCCTAACCAGGAAAGGATGGGGGCAAGCCAAGCCAAGGGGCTACGAACATGGGAATTGAATACCCCAAATTCTTGACATCATGGAAGTGGAAACTCAGTCAGCCATGCTTAACTAGGGGAAAACACTGTCTCTGCAGCCAGGTGCTGGCCTGGCTCGCTGCTAATGCTGTGATCTCCAGCTGTGCTAAGCAGGGACGTTTCGTAAAGGCTGGATTTACAGATTCAGCTGCACCCTTCTTGCTGCCGGAGCTCGGCTCAGTGTGGCTGTTGCCGTTGCATTGGTAGGAGAGCCCTGCTGCTCCAGCCTGTAATTAGCATTCCCTGAAGTCACTGGGAGCCCTGCCCAAATAACAATTTCCAGGCTTGGCCAGATGAGCAGAGAGAAGTTGATAGGACACAGATTATAGCGTGCATATAACTTATTTTTAAACGGCTTTGTTCTTTGTAGCAGTGCAGGTGTAAGCTGACATATGGAGGCACAGTGGCCTCACGAAATAATTACAACAGGCTGCAGTAATTTCTCAATGCTATTATATGGTGGGGCAATGGAGACAAGAACTGTGGCATGTTATTAATAACGGTGGTTAAAAATAGGAACACAATTACTTCCTCATTTCCAGATTTTTTTTTCATTTTAATTTTTTTTTACAAGGGGGGGACTTTGCCAGCTAGGATTCAAAGCAGGCTCTGATTCACTGGAGAATAATGCTGCTGGCAAAGGAGTGTCTGAGCACTCAAAAGCTTTGGCAAGGTGCAGGTGAGACCTCCCGAGCAGCTCCTCTCCCGTGCCAGAGGTGAGGATGTGCTTTCCCTCTGTCCAGGGCTTGTCTTCGCCTCCCTCCCCTCGTGTGGGCAGCACGTCCACTCCTTGGTCTAGTCGGGTGCCGCTTTCAAGCACGACAAGTATTTTAGAGCAGCTGGGAAGATCAGCCCTGCTGACCTCGTTTCCATCCTCATGCTGGGGAGGTTATAAAGGCAGGAGCCAGGCTTCAGCCCTGCACTGTTATTTTCAGTGCTGCTGGTAAAATTAATAGAGGCTGGTAATTAAGAGGTTACTGGAGAAAAATGGTTACCCTGATTATGCCCCCTGCGTGGGCAGATGTTCCAGAAGTTGAGCAGCGCATAAATAATAAGAAAAAATAATTCATATGGAAAAGTACATTTGAGATCATATTGTCATAGATGCTAGTGTTGGCCAGGAATACTGTGGTTATTAAACACGCTCTGTCTGCGGCGGGATGAGTCCAGCAGGCAGTCCCCAGTGACCTATATGTTGAGTTATTATTTTCCCCCTACTCAAGTACTGCATTTCTGCATGGACCACGCTCCAGGGCTTGTTGATTCATTGCAGTGACTGTCTACACGGGACAACGCAGGGCTGTTTGGAGACACCCAGCTTTATTCTGAACAATTCAGGTGAGTTTCAGACCAGGCATTGTGCTGCATTTTTCCAGTGCTCCAGCCGAGCTAATTAACCTTTTTTCTTTCCATGGCTCTCTCCCCCTGGGAGCTGGGTTGTGAGACAGCTGGGCTGTTTGCAGCATCCCAACCAGCTCATGTGGAGCAGGTTTGGGTTCCTCTAGCTAATGCTGGCATACTCACATCTGGTTCATGAGGGCATCTTGGTGCTCTGCGGGCTGTCTGTCTGCCCCATGTCCGTGTGGGACTGTGAGGCAGTGCAATAATGCCCCCCTACTCTTTTTGGAGTAAGCCCCACCAGACAAAGCTACTCCTGGGAGCAATTCATGCCTTAGATTTATATGGATGAGGAGGAAGAGAAGGAATTGGGAAGTTTCCTTCAGCTTACCTTTTCCTTTTCTTTTAAGTGTTTCAGGTGAAGTTGTCTAGCTGCTGTATGGATTTAGCTACAGCAGCTGTCCAAATTGCTCACATCTGAGCTAATTTTTAATGGGTTAGCGAACAGCTAATTGATCAACAAGGATTTTGCTTTGTGGTGTGGTGGCAGGCTTCCTGCCCTAAATCCCTTGTGCTTGCAATACGCTGTTAGTCATGCAAAAAATGATGTGCCCTTTTTTCGCCTAACAAGGGGAAAAGAGCATGAACCTCTCCTGGATACAGCGCAAAGACGCTGTTGCTTTTGTTTTGGGAGTTCTCCTTCGGCTCCTTTTTATTTATAGCCGAGTTTTTTCCACTTCTCCCTTGCTGGTCTGTCCATTGTGCGCTTGTGGTCACAACGAGCGTGTGCTGTCCCGCTCCGATGGCCTTTTCTCCAGTGTTTCTCATGGCACTTACAGGTCAATGACCTCTCTGAGGTTTGGCTGGTGTAAATGTTAGCCAGCTTTCTGCTCAACTGGAAGTGGCCTGCTGGTGCATACACAGCAGATGCTAATTTAGGGCTCCTGTTTGGTCTCTTTGTGTGTTATCTTTAAGCAAATAAGACCAAGTTCATCTCTAGCTTAATGCCACTGAATCACAGAACGCTGTGCCAGAAGCGATTCTAATTTGGTGCTGAAAAATTAACTGCAAAATATTCAGATCTGTTGCTTTTTAATGCATATGAAGGAAGTTCCATGGTCACAATGCATAAAGTGACTGCCTTGTTCCTCCTTTCTCCTTGTAAGCAGACAGAAATGTGGAAAAGTGTGAATCCCTACAGGGGGGATATCTTTAGCTGGGAACAACCCCTACCATCTGATTCAGAACCGCTTGCCTCATAAACAAGGTAGTGATTTTTCCGGTGGTAACGCCATCTTCAGCTGGTGTAAGCAGAAGTGGCTCATCCACTGCAGGCAGGGATGGGGTCCACCAGCACAAGGGCCACCTTAGTGATGCGTCTGAGTTGTTCTCCTCTTGTGGTGTGCATGAGTGGCATTGGTAAGGCACACGCCAGCACCACGCCACGTGGAAGAGGAAGTCTGCTGCACCGGCCCAAGATCCCCACCGCTTATAAAACGTCACAGCTGCTGTTGAATTAAGAGTGAAAATAAATGTCATTGGAGAACAGGAAAATGCTGCCGCAGCACCTGACTGGGCTTTGCAACCTTTATACGGGCCAGCTGGAGTTTAGCTATGATTTTGGCAGCAACAGTAGTGCAGTTTGGGGCTTTCTGTCTATCCATATCTTCCTGCTGTTCCTTTGTACTACTCCTTCCCTTATCTCTCCCTGTGTTTACATTCCCGGTTCATAATCGATGCAGACCGAACTACGAGCACTGCCAACTGTCCTCTGCACTGGCCTCCCTAAGGAAAACATGGTGTTGAGCAATGAGCAGGATGGCATCACACCTCCGTTTTCTGCAGCAGAACGGGATGAGGGAGGTTTGAACCCAAAAACTGGGGGCTGGAGTTGTACCTGAGGCAAGAATCCAGCTAGTGGAAATTTGGGGGTTGCTTCCAACATATCTCACAGGGATCTGTTGAAAAAGATTGTCCTTTGGTTACCAAAAAATAATTAAAAAAATCTAAATTTCTTGCTCTTAATCACTTCCAATTTCTGTGTTGGAAATATTAACACAGAAAAGAAAATCGTGGCTTAAGGGACAATATAGAGGTTCTGAGGCTGAACAGTCCTCAGTCAACAGCTCATGGATTTAATAGATATTTGTGCAACTTCTACACAGAGCTGTTGGCCATAAACATGCTGGAAAAACTACCTATAGATAAAGGTCGTACTGCACAAGCAAAAGCCCTATCAAAGCATGTGATATTTCCCATTTCTTTTTTAAACCGAGAGCACTAGGACTTTGCTGTGGTTTGTCTCACTTCACCTTCTGCTGCAAGGAGCTTCCAGTCCCATTTTGACTTTTTTTTTTCCGCTTGGAGTAAAGCTGATTTTGTGAGCTCTGAAGTGCACATCTGTGCACCAGTTTAGGCAAAACGCAAGTGAAAGTAAGAAGATATACAGTAATCTGTCCATTGATTCTCAAGTTGAAAGGAAACTGCCTGTATCTTTGATCTGACCCTCACACTTGCGCTTCTAACCTGAATGTGCCCCCCTCCTTCATCCTCTCTCCAGTCCTACTGAACTAAAGCCTTTTTGCTGGCTTCACTTGGCTTTTAAATTGTCTTGCCACACCTTTAGTGCTTCCAGTTAGCCCAAATATGTTTTGATCAAGCCTTTGTTTTCAAGCCACTAGGCTTGAATTGTGTTATCTCCCACCTGGTTGCGAGGCCAAGAACTCGGTTTCCTTTGATCATTCTTTATATTTCCTCAAAATCATTCTAACACTATCTTCTGTTCCAAGATGTACTGCAGTATTTCTTTCTCCTCTTCTGAAGCCTCTTGGCAGGGAGTTTGAAAATCAGTGTCTTTTAAGATATTTCAAGTTTTAGGCAAAACCTGCCTAAAATGTGGCCTTTATTTTGGAGGGTGTTGCAAATTCTGACAAACAGAGGAGGCTCCTGTACCGTTGCTTTGAAGGAAGAAAGTAGTTATGTTTTTGATTTCTGTTCCTCAGATGGGATTAAACTTCCTCAGATGGGACTTTTAACTTCCAGACATGTTGGACATGGAATTATTTTTAACTTGCAAGAGTGATTGCCTAAAAGGAATTTGTATGTACGTTCGGAGCTGAGCAGCACAACCACCCAGAACTATTTAGCTGCCTTCAGTTGAGCCTTTCTGGTTTTGCCAAGCTGCAGTGACACTTCACAATTGGTGTTTCATATGCATCTTGTCTTACTAAAGATAGTGCCTAGAGACATCAACTCTGGGAGGAAGGACTGATGAATTTGTATCAGAAAGATCTTTTTGTCTAGCAGTTCTTCAAAACAGAGTGCTATTAAGCATGTCTCTTAGAAATAGAAAGTACTGAAGGAATATCAGCTCTGTCATGGTGGTGTCATTCATCTTCAGTGTGTAGATATGGCTTGATTTGGCTAAATCCTGGTATTTGTAGGAATATGTCTGAAGTTGTCCATACAAAACTCCTTATGGCCTGGCTTTAAAAATACTTAATGGTGCATTTTAGGGTATTGTTTGGAGTTTATAGCCAGAGCAGCGCTAAGTGCAAGTACTGTCCTAGTTGGTATATAAGTGTGTTTTCCATTGGGAACCTAAGCATGATCTGAAAACTTTTCTGCAGGAGACTTGACAAGTGTCTACATTGTTATTCTGCTGTTGGTTTTTTGTTTTCCCCAGGGATTTTTTTCCCTAATTTTGAGATCTTCCAAGGGTCATTGTATCCTAAAGACTTGATCAAATGTTGTCCATAAACTTTGCAGACTATATTTACTTCAAGGCAATTTCACAGTACCTGGGAACAAAGGTCTTGCAATAGCTTGAATCCACTGTCCCAAGAAAGCACAGAGGTTGTTGCTGCCATTTTCATTACCGCTGGTGTTTGGTTCAAGTTGTACCTCCCAGGTGGTAACTTGGGACTGGTAGAAATCACTGAGACTCGTAGACCTGGGACTCCTTGTTCAGCAAACCCAGTTGCTTCCCTCCTCCTGTGGCAGGCTGCTCTGCCTTGTTATGGTGCGAGGACGAAGGGCGATGCTTGGCCATGCACCATCACAGGCAGCTTGGGAAGCATGGGCATGTGGAGTTCTCCCACTGCAAAAATAATTGATGCTAAAGGAGAATTGTTGAACCTTTCCTCCATTTAGTGCCACCTGAACTCCAGCAGGGAAACAAATTGAACTTGTAAAATGCTGCTTAATGACACGTCTGCATACAGTTTCCTTATTCCCTGTTTCCACCCTCCTGTCTGCTGCAGCCCATCAAACACTTGCGCGTTTCACTGACACCCTATTTTAACATCCCCTTTTCAATACTGTCGCTTTGTCTTATGAGTGTGCTGAGTGGCAGTCTCGATATTTTAGTACTGTGTTATTGCCTATAGGTGTTAAATCATGAGTTTGGTTGTTTTTATAGGTTGATTTTATTGCATAACTTTAGGAGGCAGTCACGTTAACAAAACCAGTATAAATCACACCTCTTCAAATAACCTGAAATGCTTTCTGTGGAGCAATGATTAGTTTATCCTCAGAATAATCAAGAAATGGGAATGAGAATAGTGTTGTAAAAGGGCTGTAATTTCCACTTCATGTACTTTGTAGACCAGCAGGTGCATAAGTACCATTGAGGAAAAAACACCAGAGCCCTGTTTATATTACTTTAAGCCCAATATCGATCCAGGAAAACAGTCACCAGGGCTCAGAGTGCGATGTTCTCACTTATGCTCACTAGGGGTGCCTTATGTTACCTCCTTTGCCACTTCCTCACCGTTTTTTGGGGGTTATCACCTGTTCAGGCTGGAGAAGAAAGTGTACTGCAGCACACCGGGGTGGAGGAAGGCATGAAGTCGCAGCAGCTGGCAGAACATCAGGGTGAAACCCCAGGGAACATATTGGTAGGCATCGACACGACTCCGATTCACGTCATGCACGTAGCGTGCTAAGGGCTACTTTACTGGCCTTGGAGCTCTCTCCATAACGTGGGGAGCCTGTGTAAAGCTGCATGAGGTATGATTTTGCACTGCTGGGCTGAGCCCAACCCAGTTCATGAAGCACTATATCTTCCCATCATCGCTTTCTGAAGTATGATTGGTACTTCAGTTTTAATATCTGGGGAGCTCCTCTTCTGGCCAAGCAGGCTTTCTCATTCCCACAGAAGGTTTGTGTTTCTAAGTCTGTTTTGTATTGAAGCCTCTGACCTAAATAAGGTTAAGAAGCTGGACAACACAATTAACTCTGAATGCCAGAGAGAAGAAAAGGAGAGGAAGAAAAAAAAAAAGCTGAGCTTGAGCCACTGTTCTCTGCATTCACAGGCACTGTCTGTGTGCAGTGCTCTTGTGTCCTTATGCTTTAAAGGCCATTCTTATGTCCAGACATCCCCAAGCCTGGCACGCAGGGGTACTCTTTGACTGGGAAGCTTTCAGAACTTCTTCCTGTGTGTCATTGTGAAGTTTGAAGCTGGGACTGCTTCCAGCTTGCTGAAGACACTCCACCATTGTTTCCCCCTAATCCCCTCCTCCTTGCAGAATATGGTATTTATGGAGGATAGCATGTTCTCTTGTTTGCTTTCTGTGCAGAAACACAAGCAGCAGTTCATGGGAATAACGTAACCCTGAATTACCGATGAGCCAAGGCAGAGGGCAGTTGTATGGCGTGATGGTGGTACGAGTGGTTGGCTCCATGGATTTCTCCAAGTGATGCTTAGCTACCAGGGCTGCCTCTGGGCAGGGCTCAATGTCTCTGCTCGCTGGCCGACCATCAAGAAGCACAAACTTTTGGCACCGTGGGCCTTCTGGTTTTCAGCACGAAGAAACAGTGCTTCTCTCTTGACCCTGCTTGCAGTCATTTGGAGGATTTGCTGCTGGTTTGCTATTTCTTTGTGTGCAGGTAGCCAGGGGAAATAAAAGCAGGTTAATAGAACAGGGAGGGGAGGACTTTCTACTGAACCAGCCTTTTTTCTTCCCAAACCCGAGTACAATGAGAAAACAAAATGCTGGGCAAAAAATATATTTCTATATGTGCATGTCTTTACAAGGGCATCTTTTAGCACAGAAATATAGCCTTGGAAGCTTGGATTACATTATTTATAATCCCATGATGTTGTGATAGTTGTATTATTGATCTCAGGTGGCATTGAGATTAACCTGACTGGTATCAGGAGTGAAAGTTGCTGCTCCAGAAGATTTTGTACAGTTCTTGAAGCATTTGAGAGCCTAAGGAGACAAAGCAGATAAAGGATGAAAAGCAAATCTATCCCAGTTAGGTTATTTCCCCTTTTCCTGCCTTCAGTGTCAGAGCTTCTTCCAGTACACCAGGCTGTACTTCTGTTCCCTTTCATTCACCTTCTGATATTATTTATTATGTGTGGGCATGTGCCATTTATTTATTATTATTTATTATTATAAATTATAGATATTATTATAAATATTGTAAATTTATAAATATTACAAATTTATTATTATTTATTATGTGTGGGCATGTGCTGTGCTAAAGGACTTGATGTGAGGAGAGAGGAAGCTGGAGTGGGATGTGGAGTGGGATGTGGTCTGAGGTGCACAGAGGTGTGATGGAGGAGCTCACACACACAGTTCAGCAGTTTGTCAGGGTGTCTCCTCCGAATTACTGGAACCTGTGAACAGTTTTAATCATGAATACCAGCCAGCTCCACCCTAAATCGATGGCATACAGATATAGAAGTCACCTGTACAGGACTGGGCCCTAACCTTCAGTCATTGCCAGTTCTGAAAGTTCAAAAACCATGAAGATAGCCCATAAAAATAGAAATAATAACAGGATTAATTGGAGCTACATCTACCAACTGTGTGGCCAGTTGTGATCCAGAGACTGAAAGAAACCTCTTGCAGCTACGCCTGGTGGAAGGGAAAGAGCTGCTGTCTGCTCAGAGAAGGCTGGAAGGGGGCAGGATGTTTCACAGCCAGGTCCCACATCCAGTGAAGCCGACGCAGGAGCCGTCTGCCCTGGGCTGTCTGGCGTGTGTGCTGACTCGGCTGCAAGGCCCTGGCAGACAGAGGCGTGCTGCTGCACCCCCTCCAGTTAACCCACATCCCTTTTGCCTTTCACATCCTGTAGACAAATGGGTGTTCCCCTTCTTGAAACTGCCTTTTGAACACTGCTGTGTTTTGGGATGGGGGTGGGGAGAGAGGGAAGCCAAAGCCAGACACCCCTGCAGGTGGGTTGCATGCCACGTGAGAGGTTTCCTCAGGGCTGAGCTGGCATTGAGTTTGTTGGCAGCAGTGTTGACCAACTCTTCACTGCAGTGTTTTCCTGACAGGGGGCTGATCCCAGCCGAGCATTGGCTCACCCCATGAGGTTACCAAACTCCTCTTCACACTGCCTGTGTGCCCATCATCCCTGCTTACTCATCGCAGGAGGCTGACACCCCAGCTCTGCCTCCCTCGCTGTGTGGTGAGTCAACGCAGGTTCATCTGACTGCTTTGGGAGCAAGGAAGAAGTCCGCCAGTGCTGTGTACACACCAGGAGAGCAGCCTTTGCCTTTCATAAACCTGCAGCTGAACCCAAATAGTCCAGGTTTCTTTGCTAGGCAGGAGGCGAGCAGTTGCTGGTGGCTGTTTGCCTGCTCGGCCCACAGGCTCTGCCCTTCTTCAGCCATTGGGAAGGCAGGATGTAGCCATAGGCAGTGATAGGATGAGGAGTCCTATCTAAAGGGGATTTTAAGCTGAAAGAGGGTAGATTTAGATCAGACATTAGGAAGAAATCCTTTGCTGTGAGGGTGGTGTGGCACTGGGACAGGTTGCCCAGAGAAGCTGTGGATGCCCCATCCCTGGAGGTGTTCAAGGCCAGGCTGGATGGGGCCTTGGCCAACCTGATCTAGTGGGTGGCATCCCTGCCTATGGCGGGGGGTTGGAGTTAGATGATCCTTAAGGTCCCTTCCAACCCGAGCCGTTCTGTGATTCTTCCACTGCTCTTTGGGGCTGTGGGAAAGAGGAATGTGTCCCCAGCCCTCTGTAGGGGAAAGGGAAGCACCCGTGTTGAGGATGTGCTCCTGTGATAACCCATCCTAGTTTTCCAAGCACTGCTTTATCTGTCCATCTCAACTGTTAAACCGTGCTTCAGAGCTAAGAGTAAAGTTTGTGCCTGACGTATTCTTGCTCTTCTTCGAACAGCAAAAGGAAAGTTTGAAATGCTCCTTTCGGCTCCCTTCTTACACTTTGCTTTTCTGGGAAAGCTGTTCTTAACATTTTTCTGTGTGATTGCATCTTGAGCTGTTACGTGCATTGTCATCTCCTCTTGTCTTCCTGAAAGAGGAACGGATGATGACTGTCTTTTCTCTTTGTAGCCTTCTTTCACATAGCCTTCTTCTTCCTGTGTCACTACATGCTCATTTTCCTGAGCTCCTTTCCCAGAGGATGGTGTCAATTCAAGATGACCTTATTCAGAGTGAGATGCCGAATTGCAATCTTGTCCTCAGCTTTTTCCTTCAGTGAAGTACTCCTGAATGATGACATTTTTGCATTTTTTCCTTTTTTTTTTTTTTCTTCTTCTTCTTCCCCTTCAGGCTTGGTGACTTGGCTGGTCTTTCCCCGAGTACTGGGGTTCAAGGCACAGGGGAAGGGATGATTTTTTTTTATTATTATTTCACGTACATAGACCATAGCAGAGTTAACATTTGAATAATTTTTTTTTTTGTTTAAACTATTGAAAGACAGCGAACATCCAAGGAGCCACAGCCAGGTCTGTTGTATGACAGAGTTGTTGCCATATCCTCTAAGGACCATCCCCTTGGGCCTGCCATCTCCTTCCTCCTCCTCCTGTCACAACGTTAGCCGTTGCACTTGGTCCATGTCAGGACATTCCAGCCACCACCAAGTCCCAAGCCCTGCTGGCACTTTGCTCGAAGAGCAGCCAGCCTGGCATGGAGACAGCACCCCCACAAAATGCTACTCCGTGGACTCTCTAACAGCAGAATAAGGCATGGAGGTTTTCCTTCTCTTTGGATGTTCTGGCCACCAAGACTAAAACAAAAGACATACCGTTGGAGAAATTAACGTGTAGCTGTGTCTTGAATCTTCTGTACCTTTATATATGCTACACAGCTGCATAAAAATTCTTTGTTTTGTCAAAGTAAATGGTGAAGGGAATTGGTAATTGGCTCATGAATGAAAATGATTTTGGAGGTAGAAAGCCTTGAATTTAGTCATGGAAGAATAAATAGGAAAACAAATGAAATTACCTTTTTGATGCATACGGGCTGTGCAGAAATGCTATAATTATCCCTATTAGAAGTCCAATAAACTCTATTAACCTTTCTTACACTGCTAAGACTTGTGTAATGCCAGGCACTTTATTTTCCTCTCGTACTTCCACTAATACAGAGGTTGTGTGATGACAGCTGCTTTTCTCTTTTCTCTTTAAAGCTGAAAAGACATGTTTTTTGTTGGTGGGGTTCTTTTTTCTGCCTAACCAAGGGAGATAAGAGAACTTCCTCTTATTAAATCCTGTGGCAATGCAATCCCAACCACATAATATCCGACCGAATGCTGAGACGTGCCTTTGGCAATTTTTATTTTTATTAGAGAGACAGCATTTCTCTTCTTTGAACATGAATCCTAGTAACCCCAAAGATGTCTGGCTGGATCCTTGCCGGCAGGGGGTTACTTCAGTTCAGTGAGTTCACTCTGCTCAGGGTTCACAGCAGTCTGGATCCAAAGCACCTGAAGCATTTGTGATATGCAGCGTGAGCGAGGCACAGAAGATGGCAAGAATCATGTGTGCAGCAAAGTCTTCTTTTTGTGGCCCTCTGAGAGGCTTTATTTTATTTTATTTTTAAAAACAAACAGAAAAACAACACCTCAGCCTTTCAAAATTAGGATTTGGGGTTTTGCTTTGAAGTTCACTTGTGTCTGCTCTAGAAGAAAACCTTTAGTGACAGAGCTGCCAGCACAGTCACAACTATTGTCCCTTGTTACACACCTGGTGAAGCAGATATGACAAGTGCTCCTTGCTTTAGAGCTTAAACCACCCACAAACCAGCCGGTGAGAGCAAATTCCCCCATAGGCATAGTCCTCTGTAATTCATGCAGTGGTCATTTTTACAGATTTTTGTAGTAGCTGTTTATGTGGCTGTGCCCTGCTTATGTACGGAGAAAGCATGCTGTATGAATTTGAGCCCCAATGGCAGTTCGTAGGTGTCCATGTTTCTCCATAGCTGCCTAATGAAATGAATGTTGATTGCAGTCCTCCCAGCCTGTGTGATTCCTTAGGTGCTCTGCTTTGGGTTTTATTTTATCCTGTTTTTAATTTTTTTTTTTTTTTATTTTTAAATAGTGCATGACCTTTTAAGACTAAGCTGTAGCTGTTCAGTGTTTGGGGATTTATTTGACACACTTTAAGAAAGAGGCAGCCTAAAACTGCTGCTGCCTGCCTGAGCCTTTCTGAGAGGGAGACCATGGTTTTTGCTAGTGCTTTCCCGTGCTTCTAACCTAGCACTGGTCAACCATGTGCTGAATGTCAGCCAAACCTGTCCAATGAAATGAACCTGGTTCTGCTAGACTTATTCTGAAAAGTAACTACCAGCAATGGCTAGGTCTTCACAGGAAACTTAAGTTTAGCTCTATGTCTCATGTAGTTTTAAGTTTTGAGTTTCACGTGCCCCATTTTTGAGTAGTGCCAAAGATGCATTAGGTTTCTGTTCATTTGACATCCCCTGATTCCTCCACCTTAAAAACTCCTTACAAACCAGCATTTGCCCGAAATTGTAGCCAGAGTTATAGCTAGGAAATATTTGTCCAAATTAAAAAAAAAAGGGGGGGGGCGGGTAGGGGAACACAGAGGCTATTAAAAAATCAAACCAATGACCCAAGTAGTAAAGAGTAAATGCTGAAGTAATGGATATTGCATTAAAGCTTCCCTTAAATCTGAAGTAGGAGTCATTTGCACTATATAATTAGCACTTACATAATGTATATACTTTCATATGCTGTGAAATGTCTAAACAAAACATTAAAAATTGAAGTGGTCTAAAAGGAGAAGGGGATGGCTTGGGTTTGTAGCCTCTCTGGATCTGTCCCATCTCCGTCTCTTCTCTGATGTGATATTGGACAAGTGTCTTCACTTCTCTGCAGCTTCAGGCATATTCTCAGCATTGCTTAAGAAACATGTGTTTCTGAGATCCTCCCTGTAGCTGTTTGTTCCTCTTTCTCAGTGCCCAGTGCTGATCCAGGTTAATCTGGGAGCTGCCTGTCTGTGAAGTAAATTGGCTTCACTTAAACAGCTGCTGAACGTGGCTTACTGATTGGGAGTGGTGACTGCTTAACCCATTTTATCTGCAGTTTCAAGAGAAAGTCAGACTGTGCTCTGGCCACCCAGCCATACGTGCTGGGGGCCGTGCTGCTTGCCACCTTGGTGAACCACATGGAGATGCACAGGTCGCAGCGTGTAAAGGCTCCAACTTGAAAACACCCTGTCAGGAAAGCTGCTCGGTGGCAGGGAAGGGACCTGGGGACAGGTCTGCCACATTATGTTCTTCGGTGCCTGGTCCAGCATGTGCTGATGCTCCTTTTGGGGGGTCAGGGCTGTGCCATGTGGCTCTTCCAGGAGGGCAGACGTGATCCTAGAGTGGGGAATGGGATGCCTGGCAGTGCTGAGAGGTTGTGTTGTGTTGCTAAGTGGCTCTGCTGTACTCCGTCAAGGCCTGGCCACACCACCCATTTCCTTGCACGGTGCGATAGCTTATCAGATTGGATCGCTTGGAGACTGACACTGCGGTGTGTTAAGCTTTTTTTATTGCTGTGACAAATACAGCAATTGTATTTGTCTTAAAAAAAAGTGGGGAGGTCATGACTGATGCCCTTGAGCTAGCATAAATTGTACTAAAAACTACATGTGGTCCTGGTTTCATAGCTGTTCTATCCTCACAAGGTCCCCAGATTGATGACAGTCTGTCTGAGCTGTGGTGGAGAACCACCACTGTGTTGACCAAGAAGAAACCATGAGCTGCCTTGCTCCCATGCACAGTCTTCAACTCCAGGAAAGCAGTTACTACATGTCCCATTGTACACGCCTTTTATGCAGTCGTTGACTGAAGGATGGTTAATCCGCTTTTGTGACAGCACCCATTAATGCTAGCAACATAAGCTGGTTAGGTACCCATATGACACTCCTAATTTGAAACTTGTTATTCCACATATAAATATTCCACAACTTAACACTTTCAATGATACCCTCCATGAGATCAACTTTACATTTTACTTTCAGGTCATATTTTTTTTTCAGGTCATTTTAATGAGGCTCTTCCACTGATGAGGTTCATGCTGGTCTCAAAGTCATGAGATACTAGAACAAAAAAGATTGCCGTGATAAGTGAATGTAAAGTTACTCAACTGTGCTATTTCCTACGTGCATATTAGAATAAGGGAAAAACTTTCAGCTGTGCTTGCTTCAAGGGAATTCTTAATATGGCACATTAATAAGTCCATGCCAGAAAATGCGTTACTGCTCAGGAGCTCAGGAGAAGCTGAAATAAATGCTTAGGCAACCCCCTTGTTCCTCGGGTGTGACGTGACTGTGGTTTCCTGGTGGGTGACACATCCCCTCTGTAGCATTTGCCAGTGAAAAGTTTCACGTGGGAAATCTTCCATGGAGAGCAACTTCAGTCTGAACAGCAGCTCACTGACCAGGAAGCTTGGGAGCCAACAGATGAGAAGGGTATATGGACAGCGGTGACATCCCGTTATGTGGGATGGGGATGGGGCAGGGGGAAGTGGAAAAGCTGCTTGGCTTCTTTACTGTGTGTCTCAACGTCCTTTGAAGAGACTGGTCATTGTCAGGGGGAAAAAGTATATTACTTGACTCATCTGTCTAGTCAGATAAAGCTATTCCTATGTCACTAAAGACTGTTATTGTACTATGTATTTACTACGCAGGGTAATTGTCCTTTATAATGAGTAATACATTTTTATGCTGTATAACAGTGTGTAGTTCAGGGGAGTGGCTACAGTGGCAGATGGTAACCCTTCAATCCAGAAGATCCTGGAGAAACATGACTGGGCCAACAGAAGCCTTATGAAGCTCAACAAGAAACCCATATCCCAGCACTGTGGGTGAAATAGTCCCTTGCTTTATTACAAGCGGGCGGTTGGCTTCCTCACTCAGAAACTGGTGCAACACTGGAAGAGGTTATCTCAAGGCCGTAGTGTCTCACATTTACTCACATTTACTCACATTTACTCACATTTACTCACATTTACTCACATTTACATTAACACCAGTGACAGGACCCGCGGGAACGGGGTTAAGCTGAGGCAGGGGAAATTTAGGCTCGACATCAGGAGGGGGTTCTTCACAGAGAGGGTGGTTGCACACTGGAACAGGCTCCCCAGGGAAGTGGTCACTGCACCGAGCCTGTCTGAATTTAAGAAGAGATTGGACTGTGCACTTAGTCACATGGTCTGAACTTTTGGGTAGACCTGTGCGGTATCAAGAGTTGGACTTGATGATCCTTAAGGGTCCCTTCCAACTCAGGATATTCTATGATTCTATGATTCTATGATTTTTGGAGGTTCTCAAGACTCAACTGGGTGAGGCCACAGCTGACCTCAGGACAGTTCCTCGTGATAGTAGTGACTTTGAGGGGCTTGCTGCCTCAGATGGCCCCTTCTGACCAATGTTTCTGTGTTTGTGGTACTACTGGAGACAGAAATTCAGGATTTGGTTGATGGAAGATTCTTCTCTGCACTACACACAGTTTCCAGGAATTTTCTAGGATGCAGTAGGGAAAAGTGAATGGTAGTACTCTGTGAAATAGGCCGTAACATGCTCTGCTATACATTTGTTGTGTGCTTTCTTTTTGAGTGTTGAGTGGTCTGTCCCTTCTGCTTAGTATAGCTCTGCTGGAAAATCCTGCCAGCAAACCGAGCAGATGCTTCGTGGAAGAAAGCAGTTGTCTGGGAGAGTACTGAGTCAGCCATTTGCCTGACTTTGAGAGCAGAGGAAGGATTACATTCTCGCCAGGGTTAGAGTTACAGATATGTGATGCATCCCCTGGGGGGTTAAAACCTTTCTGCATTACTCTGATACTCGGGGCAAAGGCTATGTGAGGCTGTGGCTTTTGGCTAACCTGAGGCTTGAGCCTCGTGGAGCCCCTGTCGCTCTTCAGAGCCATCGTTACAGGGAAAATAACCGGACTGATAGAAAGCCCGACTGGATTGCCATTTGGGTAAACATTATAAATGACACTCCCAATGCCCCATAGGCTCCTTTCTCCACTTCGCTGCAGTATCATGCTATGTTGTAGATGAAGCTGGTAGGATACTTTTGTAATTAATTCTTGGCTTTTAGCTTCTCACCTTTTTGTGGCAGTTGGTTTTCTTATCTCATTTGTGCTTTCTGTGGGCTCTTGCAGATGTAACCTCAGCATCATCTGATGGTTATTTTCTGACTACAACAGCCTTAGCTTTTCTGGTGACCTTAGTGTGTAGCTTCTGTGGAAGCAAAACTCAGGATGATTTGATACCAACTCCAGTTGTGAGTTGTCTAATTTAGTTGTCTTCAATGGCGTGTCTGGATGTCAAAGGCTTGGGTGCCTGCAAAACAGAGGAGTGCTGTCTTTCTGTCTTTGCTGGTATGGGAAACTTTTTTTTTTTTTTTTTTTTTTTGCCTTTGCTCCCTCTGCCTGCTTCTTTTGACAGTTTCTAATTTCTTTACTTCACATTTCGGAATGTGCAGTTGACCTCAGTTTTAGGAGGATGCATGCCTGTTCGTATGCCTTCAAATCTTGGGTACAAATTTTTTTGTTTTGTTTTGTTTTGTTTTTTAAGGAAAGTGGGCTAGCCAAACAACAGTTTTGAGGAAGTCTTGTCTATCGCGTCCCTTTTTCCACCATATGGTATAGATGCTATAAGAAGAACAACCCAGTTGTCAGCAGTCGATCCTGCCACCATCCGTGTTTGTTGTGCCAGAGATAGATGTGCTGACTGACACGCTGAGCTCCATTGAAGTGGAAACTTTATATTGTTAGGCTAGGCCTGCACCAGAGCCTTTCACCAGGGCAAGAATGCAGGAGTGTTATTCTGTCAGGAGACCTGGTAGATTCGCAGTTATTTGTCTTAATCGTACCCGATACAGGTTGTGGATGAGACCTTACTGGTCAGGCCCGCGGGTGGTGACTGTGCTGGAAACAGAAGGAATGGAGTTATCTGAGACTGAGAAATACTTCCATTTGTATTTGTGCTTCTTTCTTGCTTTAAATGTCTGGTTTTGATGCTGGTGTTAGTAAACTGCCACGATGATCTTGAGGCATGTATATGCCTGCATATGTGTATGTATATTTTTAGAGTACCTCCTGACCGCTTAAGCAAACACTTTATGATTGCTAATTCCCGTGCCTTACTGTTCATTTCCTTAATATCACTGAAGAAGCCAAAATGGCTTCTGGTGCAGTATGCAGATTTTTGGAAGGATGGTGAAAAAAATACAGGGGTTGAGGAAAGTCTGTGGGTGCTGGAGGCCTGCCTCATGCTCTTGCAGGGCACTGTAGCATCGAAGTCATGTTGTGAGCTCCCTGAGCTCCACACTATAAAGTCCATTGGGCTTTTAGCCATACAGTGGGAAATCCTTAAGACATACAGTCTGTCTGCTAATGCATTTTCTGCTTTATTCTCTACCTGCTGTAATGACACACTATATTTTATCCCTTCTCTGGAAATGTCTTTGAATTTGTAAGACAACAGAAACTGCTCATGAAAAAGCTGTAGAGGAAAATACACTCGACTGAAGCATTGCTCTTGATTTCTCTAGTGCTTCTTTCCCCTCATCACAGTGCCTCTCCTCAGCAACTTCATGGCATTTCTCTGAGCACCTCCTGCGTACGTGCTCCTGTTTTAATCCCTGGTGTTCAGCCTTTCCACCGCTTAACCAATTCTAGTTTGGTGTAAAGTATTCTGAATAAAATACTCATATGAAATGCACGATTGTTGTGGAGCTCTGCCAGCCTCTTAAAAGTAGGAGCCAACTTTTTTAGGGTCAATGTCTTTGTTAAGAGCGTATTACAAAAGACTTTGAAGTTCTATATTCAGATTCAGCCAGGAAGCTTCAATACTCTTTGTGTAAGGCCATGCTAAACTTTACAGGCACTCGGATACCACCAGCTGATTCTGGGTCACGTACCACCAACCATACGTTGTTCTGGGGCCTCCATTTAACAAGATGATCTGGCTTCCAGTGGGTGCCTTTGTAAGGTCTTTAAATGGGCATACATATGCACGTATGAGAAGGTAATATTGCCTTAAGTTTCAGAGAGTGAATAAGGAGGCAATAGAAACTTTAACATAAGAGGTTGATAGCATATGTTTCACATACCTTCTGGAGTAAGGAAGGCAAATTCTTTCAAAACACATTTTATTGCTTCCCAGGTTTAACTCCCTTTTGCAGAGACACAAAGGTAAATTCTTCAAATAGAGTCCCTGTTAATTGCTTTGCATCCCAAGCCCCCCACATTTTATTGGTAGCTTTGTTCTTCGTGGCAGAACGATAGCATATTGTTATGCCCTCTCCCAAAGAGGCCAGTTTGGTTTAATTAAGGACTAGTCAGTTTTTCCACTGCTGCAGTAAGGTGAGATTAGATTGGAAAAGGTGCTGTTTCTGGAACGAAGAGGCCCTACCCAAGCAGGGAATGATTCAGAAGATCCAGAAAAAGAGCCAAATGCCAGACACCACTTACACCATAATATAATGCCTATATTTGGAAGCTCTAAGTCACCTCTGATTTTATGAGCTTCTAATTTTTGTTTTAAATCTTGGTCTCCTCCCTTGTTGGACAGATTTGAATAATTCAGTGCAAGTTAAGTAATTTGCCCATGTCCAGTTTTAATGACTCAGAAGAAATCAATGTTGCCACAAACACAACACTCTTTGTAAGCCTGTGTCTTCCTGCAGAGTTACAAGGAAACAGACTTGCTTTGAAAAGTTTTTTAAAAATAGTAATAATCCTAAAACTGTGAACATTGTACAAAGCATTTTCTGTAGTATCAAAACGACTGGATATAAGGCAAACCACTTTGAAGGGAGACATTATTATTCCTAGCTAAATATAGTGAGAAATGCAATATGGAAGAGGGAGAATACATTTTACCACAATACAAATGAAACTAAAAGCCACACTCTCCCTTTTCTTAATATGGGCAACTTTTTTTGGTTTACTGTTCGCCAGAAGCAAGTTGACACAGAGGAGTTGAAATAACGTGTGTATTTTTCATGAGTAAATATGACTGTCATCAGATTGTTTTTCTGACTTGCAGTAGTATTCCCTTGTGCTGCCTGAATTATCGTGTAGTCAAGTCCTTGGCACAGGAGTAATGCGTGAAGGAGTAGGTGGAAGTGGTGACAGAGAAGCCTCCTGGATTGCCCACCCTGAGTTTTGAATGATTTTGGAAGTTAATCTGCATTGCCAGTGTCTGCACCTGGTCCCTGCTAGAAGATACATGGTGACAAGATTGCTGTGTTCAGTATAATTTAATATATGTATTTGATTTGCTTGCTCTTTATTCACTAGGCTACTACTCTATAATCACTGAGTTACTGGCAGTCTGAGGCCTTCCATGGTTTGATCTCATGTTTTTGGGAGTTTGGGGGTTGTTTTCAACTGCCTAGTCTATTTTAAACTCTCTTTTAGAATTAAAAAAAAATCAACAAGTAATGAGTTAGAACAGATTGATCCTTTTGAGCCATTTGTCTAATTAACCTTTGCGTCTCAGGAATCAGGTTTGGTTCTGTTTAATCAAGTGCAATGTATCTCAGCCCTTAATAACCAACATCTCTTCCAAGGACTTTGGAAACCTTCCATAACGCTTACTTTTATTACTGCTACCACTATCCTGGCATTGCACCAGCTTGCGGAGAAAGAGTTGGGGAAGAATAGGAAAAAATAAGATGGCAGCAGAAGAAAAGTCTGTAGGATGGCCTCTAACTTAGCAAACAAAGAGTTTCTGGAAAGTGCAGTTAGCTCTGGGCTCATGTGTTCAGTACTCCACACTCTGAGTTGAGGTAGGATAGCAAATGTGTGAACATAATGAAAGTAGAGTACTTCTGTCCACACGTCTGCTGCGTGCACCCAAAAGGATGCTCCTTCTGTAACTTCCGCAGGTTTAAAAGTTTGAGGGAATCTTCAGAAAGAGAGATTTTACGCAAGTGGAAATGAATTGATGATGTCCAGTCTCATTCCCCCTTTTCCAGAAAAGGAAAGAATAATGTCTGAGATGTAATCCTTTATCTGGAGGATAAGGTAAATAAGATCTTCCCTGCTGGTCTTAATCCCCTCTACAACAGAGAAGCCTATAATTTTTGTTGAGCATCAGTGTCTCACAATTCAGAAGATACCTTTTCTGGATAGATGGACAAGAAAAGAATGATATTACTATGGACATTATTATCTTTAAAGTCACAGAGAACTCAGGATTTTTGATCAGCTCCCCTCTTAATTTTGTGGTGAATCTCACCTTTATTGTAACAGCACACTATACTACAAGGCGTAGTAATGTATTTTCTGCCAACAATTTGTTATCACTGGAAATAGACAGACCTCTGGGTGCACAAGCTCTACTTCTGTAGCTTGGATCATGATCCAGCCATTCTGCCTTGGTGCTAATGGATCTGGAGCCTCTTCCCCTCCCTGTAAGGCAGGACCTGCTCTCTTACTGACATAAGAAATGCCCGTGGCAGCACAGATTTTGTCCCTTCAGAGAGAGCTTGGAATGGGCATTCCCTAGAGGAGGTAAAGAAGACTTGCAAGTCTCATTTTCCATCTTAAACTTCCGGAAGCTTCTGTGTAAACATCAGGAAGCACTTCTTTAATGTGCAGGTGACAGAGCACTGGCACAGGCTGCCCAGAGAGGTTGTGGAGTCTCCTCTTTGGCCATCTTCAAAAGCCACGTAGACATGGTCATGGGCAACATGCTCCAGGCGGCCCTGCCTGAGCCAGGGGCATTGGGCCTGTTGGCCTCCAGAAGTCCCTTCCCACCTCAAGCAGTCCATGATTCTGTTACATGTGGGCATTCGTGCTTTCTGCTGCTGGTTGTGGTTTGGGTCATTGTGCAAGCATGTCTTACTGCCTTCCAGAGAGCCAGGAAGAAGTTTGCTCTTGCAACTTTCTGTTTTTGCACTCGTGCTTTGGGAGTACATGCAGACCAGGGTTTATGAATCATCTATTGCAACAGCATAGCTATGCTGAAACCAAAGCATCAGTTAAGCCTAAATCAGACCCTTGATATAAAGTACATTGGTCCTACAAAATGATGGCCCCATCTCTGTTTTACTGCAGATGTAGGAAAGAGAATGGCAAGGAGAGAGCTGCATGCAAGAGAGGATTGAGGGCACCATGGGACCCAGGGAATCGCTGGAAAAAAAAAAAAAAAGAAAAAAAAAAGCACTAAACTACTTACTTTTTCTCCAGTCTGTTGCTGCTTCTCAGATGCTGCTGTTTCACCCTTTAATGCTCAGTACTAAGCATCCATAATTCATGTTTTCCCCCTTTTAGTTCCATTACAGTTTCCTTTCTCTCTGTAACAAATACTCCAGCCACTCACGCAAGGTAACAGGATTCGCGAATGCAAACATCGGGGGAGCAGCATTTGTCCAGCAGGCATTAGGCTGGCAATTTGCCTGATGGATTTCAACTTCTCTGCTCCTTCCATTTACTCCTGGTTGTGTTCCCAGCTGCAGAGCCTTGATGTGCTTTTTGATTTTAAACCTTTGTGCAGGCAAATCAATGGTGACCAAGGCATCAAAGAACAGCTGCTTTCATCCAAAATAAGAAACTGCGAGAGAATACCCCTGAATAGATGGGTGTGTGTACATGTGTATATCTATAAAAGAAAATGTGGCTCGCAGGTTTTATCCTAATTTCTCCTTACTGTAAAAATACTTTTTCCTGAGACTCTTCCAAGTCGTTTTGTTGTGCCATTACCTGGTGGCTAGTCTCCAAGCAATATGGCATGGTACTCCCATCCAGGGCTGTCGGTGTATTTCACGAGCTCTCTGGTGGCTTCCAGCAGCCATTAGACATGGCAACAGGCACAAATTTTCCCTCCATTTAAGGAGTGATTGAGAAGACACAGATGATTTTAGTGGAAAAGGAGAAACTGATTTTATTTCCCTGTCAGACTTCATATGGGTAGATGGAGGAAGTTTATGAGGATCAAAGTCATTAAGCGTGCTTTTTTTTCTTTCTTCTGCCTGCTTTTGTTGGTACTGTTGTGTTTTTTGTTTGTTTGTTTGTGTGCCACTTTTTGGCTGTTATCTCTCCCCACCGTTACCAAAGAAGCATGCAGTCATTGCCTCTGCTTCTGTCTGTATTTAAAACAATTAAAACCCAGTTCATCACGGTCCCTAGCATCGCACTGTCAGCAGCTGGCTGCAGTGGGGTTGTGCTCCCCTCTCATGACCATCACAGTAAACTCATAATTGCAGCAGCCACTTCCACAGCCCATAAGCACCACCACCCTCCTCATTATTCACCCTGTCATCTGGCGAGCACCAAAGGAAGTGCTGGGGCTGCAGGCTGGCCTGGATGGAGATGAGTCAGAGCATGCTGTTTTGGCAGGGACCTGGGGACTCAAGTCAAGCCCTGGGACCACAGCTGCGAGTGGGTGGCTGATGGGGAGCGCTTCAGTAGTCAGCCCCCTCCAGGTACCAAGGGCTGTTAGCACAGCTGAGCTGTGTTTTTTTTCATTCTGTTTTTTATTTTTTGACTCTCATGTGTGTCTCTTACCCCAGGACTGATTTATGAGTAAGGTCAGTTTGTGTACATATGCAAAAGCAATTTTAGCATACAGATTTGATGATGGAGGCCGGGAGGGGTGTCTTGGACTATTCATTTGCATTAACCCCAATGTGAGTCTGTCATCAAGCACTTCATTATAAGCATTTATTCTGGGTGCTTAAAAAGGATTGATTCTAGGATATGTAAATCACCCATAAAACTTCTCCATGGACCATGGTTGTGGGATCTAATCTTAAGAACAAACAGGAAAATTTTATGGGAGGGAGGAGGGAATGATTTAATAATGCTTAAAATAATTGTTTGTGCTCGAGTGGTTTTTGCATAGGCTATTTATAATAATGTCTGTGATTCTAGATGAAGTGGGATTTGGTACAGCTGTATGCTGAAGAAGGAGCCAGAGAACTAAGAGAAGCCATATAGCGTTTCTTGATGATGTTAGCTTTATTCAGGCTTATGGTCTGATATGGAGCATGAGGTTTTTGGAAAACCTCGGGCCCCAAGCAAAGGTTTATAAGCTTGCAAAGCAAACTGAGATCAGTTCTCAGTTCACGTTACTGCCAGATGAGAAACCCAGCTCAGTGAGTGGGCTGGTGCTGAAAGCAGAAATGACTGCAGAGGATCATTACTCGCCCTGAGCTGTGTGCTCTAATGAACCCACAAGCGGGAGGGAGGCAACCAGTGCTGGCTGGCCAGGGAGCTCTGCTGCTCCGAGCTGGTTATGGAGGCTGGCAGCTGAAACAGAAAAGCAAAGCAGTAACAGATTTGGCTGTGCTGGCACACCTGGAGACTCACCGTGCACTGACTGTTTGCAGGATAATGCAGCATGGGGAGCTCAGGTGCAGGCTCCGGCAGTGCCACCCTTCTGGTGGTGACTTGCTGCTTTACCTTCACAGCACCTAGTTGCTTCTGCAGGATGCTGTGATGTGTTAAACACTTCAAGGGCTCTGCGATCACCCAACTTGCTCTTCCTCACTCCCTCCTCTTTCCCTTTTTCCTGAAACCACCAGGCTCTGCAATGAATGGGGACCTCACCTCCAGAGTGTGGTCGGCTCAGCAGGTGCAGGTCACTGTGCTCATGCCAAGAGCAAGTGGGACTTGGGGGCAGTGGGAGGTGAAGAGCTCAAACTGGGAGGTGAAGGGCTGTGCAAATATGTGATGGTGGCTCATGGTGAACAGGAATGCCCCAACCAGCAAGGAACCTGTCAGCAAGTTTGCAGTAGTGCTAAGGATTGCTAAGAAGGCTTTAATTATTCCTGCAGTGGGGTACATGGGATTAGAGAGAGAAACCCAATGCTACTTGTTTTGAAGTTGAATACTTTTAGGGAAGGATTGCAACTCTGCCCTGAGGAGTAGAAATGCTCTGTAGCTATAGGCATTCACTCAGCACTATGACTAATCTTCTGGAAGCCTGAAGGAATTCCCTTAGAGAGAAAATGCTGTGTGTCACCCGCGGCCAAATAGAAAAGAGAAGTCACGTGTTTCCTTGACAGCACATCATGTTTGCATATTTTTACTGCTGTAGGAGAGTTCTTCATCCTGATTGCTGCATGCTTTCAAGTATCTTGAGTGTGCTGGGGTGCAAGGATATTAATTTCAGTAGCTTTTTAAAATAGATTGTGGAAAGTAATTGAGTCTGTAAGTACTTTTAATACAGATTCGGATACAACCAGGCACTCTTTCATCATGTCGGTATGGTTACTTGCAGTACAGCTTTGTTAACGGTGTTCTTGAAAGCTGGTGGGTTAGAGCGGGTAACCAAAAGGTTTCTTGAGGAAATACGTTTTTCTACAACTTCATTTATGAGTTACTGTTCACATACCGCAGGTGAGGCTGAAAGAAATGACAACAGGGTATGTAAACAGAGCACATAAACGTAGCATTGTACAGACAGCTCTGGCTTCGGCATCATCCTTCAGTACCTGTCTTCGCATTTCTGTGTTATCAGCTGTCCCCCAGGTGCTAAGTAGCCATTTTCCCTTGTACTCTGAAATCCTCAGCAAACGCATAAGCCACAAACAGTGTATGTGGGTGCGTGCTGCTTTCACTACTTGTAGGATAAAAATAATAGCTGAAATAAGCAGCATGATTTTTTTTTTCCAAAGCGTTAAACCCCCAAAGCAGCAGCTTTAAAAGAAGCTGCATTTCTCAGCCAACATTGCATGAAGTAGCACATACAATTGCTTGGAGTCGCTGGAAGAGAGAGCAGTAAATAAATGGCTATCGAGAGCAATTTTCCAGGCAGTGAACTGTAACCCAGGGGCAGAGGCAGCATCGGTGCCGGTGCTTCAAGGAAACAAGTGTCTTGTGGCTGGCTGTATGAAGGTGACGCCTGAGTGGAAAACAGCGAGGACCGTTAGGAAAATACGGGGAAAACATTGATCTCTGTAAGTTTAGAACAGTAGAGGAAAGTCTTTTTCTCAGCAGGAGTCAAGCGCACAGGCCACGAAAACTGTTATTGCAAATCGTGTAACAGAGTTTAATTCAGATTTGATTCTGGCCCTGTATATCCAGTATCTCTGCAGGATGTAAATGTTTTGTGGGGGTCTCTTCACCTCTGAGCAGGAGGACAGTATCCCTGTAAATATAATGAGGTAAAGTGAAAAGGATTCATGCTCCCTTCTTTATCACTTGTTTTTCTGTAACTCAGTATACTTTGTTTTAAATAAAAGCATGCCAGCTGAAGGAATTCTTGTGGGGTTTTATTGCTGTAAATGGCAATGAGGATAGGTGTGTACAATAAGATGATGATCTTTCCATCATTTATCGCCAGTCCTGGCTATCGGGGGAGGTCCCGGTTGACTGGCGGCTAGCCAATGTGACGCCTATCTATAAGAAGGGCCGCAGGGCAGACCCGGGGAACTATAGGCCTGTCAGTTTGACCTCAGTGCCGGGGAAGCTCATGGAGCAGATTATCTTGAGGGTCATCACGCAGCACTTGCAGGGCAAGCAGGCGATCAGGCCCAGTCAGCATGGGTTTATGAAAGGCAGGTCCTGCTTGACGAACCTGATCTCCTTCTATGACCAAGTGACGCGCTTGGTGGATGAGGGAAAGGCTGTGGACGTGGTCTACCTTGACCTCAGTAAGGCTTTTGACACCGTTCCCCACAACATTCTCCTCAAGAAACTGGCTGCTCGGGGCTTGGACTGGCGTACGCTTCGCTGGGTTAGAAACTGGCTGGATGGCCGGGCCCAGAGAGTTGTGGTGAATGGAGTCAAATCTGGTTGGAGGCCGGTCACTAGTGGAGTCCCCCAGGGCTCGGTACTGGGGCCGGTCCTCTTTAATATCTTTATTGATGATCTGGATGAGGGCGTCCAGTGCACCCTCAGTAAGTTTGCAGATGACACCAAGCTAAGTGCGTGTGTCGATCTGCTCGAGGGCAGGAAGGCTCTGCAGGAGGATCTGCATAGGCTGGAGCGATGGGCTGAGGTCAACTGCATGAAGTTCAACAAGGCCAAGTGCCGGGTCCTGCACCTGGGCTGCAACAACCCCAAGCAGAGCTACAGGCTGGGAGATGAGTGGCTGGAAAGCTGCCTGGCCGAGAAGGACCTGGGAGTATTGGTGGATAGTCGGCTGAATATGAGCCAGCAGTGTGCCCAGGTGGCCAAGAAGGCCAACGGCATCCTGGCCTGTATAAGAAGCAGTGTGGCCAGCAGGTCTAGGGAAGTGATTGTGCCCCTGTACTCGGCTCTGGTGAGGCCGCACCTCGAGTACTGTGTTCAGTTTTGGGCCCCTCGCTACAGGAAGGACATGGACGTGCTCGAGCGAGTCCAGAGAAGGGCGACCAAGCTTGTGAGGGGTCTGGAGAACAAGTCTTACGAGGAGCGGCTGAGGGAGCTGGGCTTGTTCAGCCTGGAGAAGAGGAGGCTCAGGGGCAACCTCATCGCTCTCTACAGTTACCTGAAAGGAGGCTGTAGAGAGGTGGGGGTTGGTCTATTCTCCCACGTGCCTGGTGACAGGACGAGGGGGAATGGGCTAAAGTTGCGACAGGGGAGTTTTAGGTTGGATGTTAGGAAGTACTTCTTTACCGAAAGGGTTATTAAGCATTGGAACGGGCTGCCCAGGGAGGTGGTGGAGTCACCATCCCTGGAGGTCTTTAAAAGACGTTTAGATGTAGAGCTTAGGGATATGGTTTAGTGGAGTACTTAGTGTTAGGTCGGAGGTTGGACTCGATGATCTTGAGGTCTCTTCCAGCCTAGAAAAATCTGTGAATCTGTGAATCTGTGAATCTCAAATGAAAACAGTGTTTGCATTTTGGCAGTCTGCTTCATCTTTCTTCTGCAGCTATTGAGTGTCAGATAATTAATGTTGGTAAAATAGATCGGTAAATTGGTAGAAGCGTCAGCAATCTCAATGGATATTTTCTACCTTTTGATGATGAAGTGTTCAAAGTCTCATGCAACTGCTGGCTTCAAAAGGAAAACACAAAAGTAATTTGCATAATTAAAAAGACACTGTTGTACAGCTTGTGAAAGGGAATGGCAAAACGTTAGCTTTCACTACGCACGTAGGGGCTTGAAACAGTCTTTGCAGCAGACTTCGCCTTGTGTCGGCTTTGTGCTTTCCCTGAGCCCCTTCCCGTCCTGCTGGCATGTGTATGTGCGGCGTAGGGTGTTCTCCATGCCATGACAGATCGTGTGCACCTTGCTACTGTGGCAGTTCTACTTCAGTGGAGTACCTTTTCTTCCTGATTGTCCCTTTGTTTTCTGAACCATCTCTAACACTCTTTGTCTTAGCAATAATAGGCTCTACAGACTGGGAATGCACAGCCAGGGGCTATTCATAATTCATTGGATGTAGGCTTTTTATGATGCTTTTGAAGACATCTGAAAACTGGAAGTACATTAAAGTGAAAGCACATGCGTGTTTACAGTTTAAGGCTGTGAATACTTGTAATGGAAAGCATTGTAATACAGTAGAAGGACACGACCAAAGCTATGTTTTGCTGACTGCCGTTACGGGATGGACATACATAATTAATGTACCAGAATATTGGTGGATGTTCAAGAATTATTCAACATTGCTCTGAGGTTTGGAACGGCTGATAAAACTTCTTGTAGTACACGGCAAAGTAAATCCTTTGACAGACTGCTACATCAGCTATGCGCACAGTATTGAATAGGAGCTTTTTACTGTCCTGTGTCTGTCTAGAGTCATGAGAGTAATTTAAACAATATTTGTATGCATCATTTGACTCTTCCACTGCAACACAAATGTTTGTGTATCTCTGAGTAAAGGAAGTTATCCTCAGGACTGTAAGTATAATATGCTAAACGACGAGTTTTAAGACTGGGTAACGGAGGTCATTACCTAAGTCATGCATCTGTTGGTGGGAAAAAAAATGTTGTTTTGTAATGGAAAAGACTGAAGTGGTAAGTTCAGCATGGAATGGATTTAAAAGTCTACAGTGACTGAAAAAGAATGGGTAATGTTCAATAGGCCCTCCTCCTGCTGTGCTCTTATGTTTTAGTTAAATGTACTTGGTAGTAGAACATCTCTACAGTTTCATCTGCTTTCAGGCTCCTACCCATCCTGGGAGTCTTTCAGCTTGGTGGGGATGCAATAAAATCTCTTCCTGAAATTCCTTAGCCTGGAAAGGATTGGGCTTTTGCAGTAACTGGGGACACGTGCAAGTAACTGAAGTTGAAGAAGAGTGGGTAATTTATGATTACTCATTAAACCGATCATGAAAGTGCAGAAGTGGAACAAGGTTCTTTTACATACCTTGATTTAGAAGTGATTTTACCTGAGTTAACTGTCTTACAGGGCAAAATCCTACTTGGGTAACTGAGTCTTGTTGAAAGGAATGCAATTCAGTGAGCAGAGTTTAGCCTATAGAGAAATGATTCAGTAAATGAAGAAATTTGGGTTTGCTTAGCAAGTGGCTTTACAAGGACAATGATTATTGATTACTGTCTATTCACCCTACTTTCAGTTATGTATGTTTCCCTCCTATCTCCCTCAAATTTCTTTAGCTGGGATGCCTTAGGTACAGTACCTCATCTATAATACAGTAAATTCCCTGGAATGACTATTGTGAGACTCATTGAAACCTGTTGATACTGAAGAACAGAGCTGACTAAAAATGATAGAAATGTTTAGATTCTTTCCCTGTGCTCATCATTCAGAAGGTCCTTCAGTATTAATTTGGGGTATTAAAAACGTAATGATTAATGCAGGCTCTCTGTAAAGTGAATTCAGATATGCTCGTAAAGCGGAAAGCAGAAAATCTTTTTGGAACAGCTAAATCAAGCAAAGTAATACTGTTTCTCTCTTTCTTTAGTTTATTATATCCTGAGTGGTTTTTTTATCTATACTTCTATAAACTTCTTTGAGGTGAGAAAATAAGAAGAGAACTTCAGTTCTGCTCTTACTTGTGTTTCTGTTATGCTTGCAATGGTGTGATTGATTCTTTTTTTCTCTTGTGTGTTTTTTTCTTGCAGTATCAAGCTTTTGGCTGTGCAGGAGCTGGTCGATAGAGAAGCACTGGAAAAGGTATTTAAAAATATATGTAATACAACAGTAATAATTCACCGGAACTCATAAAGTCCTCTGTGTTAGCAGGGCTTCTTAACTTCGTGGATTTTCATGGGGTACCTCTTTCTAGCTGCATAGGACATGAAGTCAGGGGGGTGACATTTTGTCGAAGTTGACTGCATGCTTTTGGTGTTTTCTGATTTTAAAATGGACTTGGAATAAGCAATGCCTCTAGTCTGCCCATATCGGCTTTCCCGAAATCAATCCTTGCTAACAGCTTGGAGAGGTAGATGATTTGAACTGACAAGAATGAATGTCTGAAGAAGGAAGAGCGTCTCAGGAGCCCCGTTTGAACACAGAGAATGGAAGAAGGTGCCTTGGAAAAGAAATGTGGTTTAACTTAGTGATAAAGGATCAGAGCAGCTGGCTGCTCAATGTGCTCCGTGTCCGCCCTAATGACACCAGCCGAGTGCATGATATGTCAGTCTGAGCTTTCCTCATGTCTGCACCAGGGAGCTGCTTTATGCTTGGGTATTTGAGGAGGTGAGGGACCTGCCATCCGTCAGCCCTCTTGGGGATAACAGGAATTGCAAACAGCAAGCGCTCAGTGCATCGAGGAGGAGCCATACTGAGCTTTTCATTGGCTTTGGGCAACTTTGATTTTGACAGAAGTAGCTGGATTTTGTTAAACGGTAGTGACAGAGGGCTAGGAAGGTGATACTGTGGCTTTTTACATGTGAAGAAGACAAGGTTCATAAACACTCCTTTTGCAAAATAGGTTAATTATAGTTGTTTGCAGTAGTCAGCTTCTCTGATATCTCATACCCTATAAATTTCTCACGTTTTTGTCAGGCATGAACCTCCCTTTGGCCCAAGGCCTCCTAAAACAAGGCTTGGCCAGAGAGTGACGTCAACCTGGTGGGAATTGCTGTTTTTGCCATTGTTTGTAGCTTTGCAGGAAGCTCTTCAGAAAAGCTCTGCATCAGAAAAATGATCATTCTAAACTGAGCTCTCTGAATATTTGATATCTACTTTCATACAATGCCAAGCTTAAAGAAATTAAAAAGCCTGTTTAGCCCTCTGGAAAACAACAGTGTGGAATTATGTAAGTTCAAAGAAATTGGCTGTCTTTATTTGTTAAATAAAGGAAGAAAAAAAGTAGGCTAGAAAAAAATTCCTTGTCCTGCCTGCTTCCAAAATCAGGCTTGAAAATATGTGCTGAATTTTGTATTCATAAATCATTAATCTGTATTGTATTGCAGGAATACAGGATATTATTAAATAATATTGTAATATTCATTACAAGATTGATCTTCTGTACTTTCAAGGGAAAAAATCTTTAAGCTATCTATGGACATAATAACCTAAATGTGTTTTTCCTGTACAACACTTTATAGAATATCATATTTCCTTGACTACAGTTATATATGATGGTTTCAAAATTTTGTAACCTGTTTATTTCTAAAATTCAGTACTCAGCTTTGCAAGTGATGTTACATATTTTTGATACTCGCATGAAAACTCAAAATGAGTAAAAACACATTGATGAACAACAGTGTCTTCTGAAAAGACTTCTGGGCTCACATAAGTGTTTGTACTGCAGAGTAGCTCCATTAAATCAAATCACAGTGAAGTGCATGTGTAGCAAGTGTCCTCAGGGTCTTCAGACAGCATAAGAAAATGATCTGGCACTGCAAAACACAGTTTGCTGTTATCTGTTTGCAATGTTATTACGGGCTGGGAGGGGAGGCACGTGAAGCAGCAGGCTGTTGAAGCTCCGGCAGCTTGCAAGCAGTCTGGGAGCTGCTACTGAACTGCTGGGGTCTGAAGAAGGTGGCAGCCCCCCCCCCCCAGGTATTTTGCAGGAGGCTTTGTGCTCTTAGTGGGGTGCTGCAGTTGAGTTCAAAAGTGGTATATCTGTTATTTATGGAAAAAAAAATCAATTATGTTATACATAGTCTTATATAGTTCGTTATCTTCATATGTTTTTCCCACATTGGCCACTGAAAATTATCTCACTGTGAGAAGTTTTGTGTTATGCAAATACTGTTTGTTTAATTTTCAAAGTCCTGATGTGTGTCAGGGCAAATTTGGCCAAGTGGTCCCTTAAGCCAAAGATCTACCATGATTTGTTGCATTTACATCCAGAGTTGACAAGACAGAAGGGATGATTGACAGGGTTTAATTATAGATCCTGGCTCTCGACAAAGTTGTCTGAGCCTTGGTGCTGCTCATTGGGTGTTTGTTTCTCTGGGGTGCTGCTGGCACCTGTATGCACCCCAGCATGCCATTAATGCAAACAGGAAAATAATCAATGGACTCAGTGAAATGGAACCAGGTCACACAACAAGAACAAGAGTCATCTTTAGTTGGAGAAAATTCTGGGTCGAAGACAGGCTTGTTTGTGTTTATTTTGGCCGTATTCTGTCAGACCATTCCAGCAGGTAC